>NC_051848.1:92834116-92989504 GCF_002237135.1 Teleopsis dalmanni | reverse complement strand
AAATGATGCTTGTTTTTTCAAAAAAAACCGACAAATTCGCAACTGCACCAATTGCGCAACGTAGAAAGGTCAATTCTGAGTGATACACAACTATTTGTTTGCGGGTAGTCTTCAGAGAATTGAATAAACCAAGCGTCAAAAAAAGAATCTTTTCCTCCACGACAATGCAAGCTTCAACAATTGATGGATAATCCGCCTTACAGTCACGGCTTGGCACCCAGTGACTTCTTTTTGTTCTCAAATATTAAGAAAAATTGCATGGCGAGCGTTTTTATATGCCTGAACAGACAGTTGAGACACTCAAAACCCTGATTTTGGAGAAACCAACTTCAGAGTGGCAAAACTGTTTCGAAAATTTTTTCAATCAATTGAAAAAATGTATTTTGATAATCGTGGAGAATACTTAAAAGAAGAATAAACCCATTTTTACTGAATGTGTTTTCATTGTTAAGCGCAATATTTTAAGAGCAGTTCCCCTACGCTATAGTGCGTTTGATGCAGCATATTTAAATAATTACAATAACAACATAAACAGCTGCATTCATTATGCTTTCAGCACTGATTTATGAATTCTATAGCATACCTTATAACCTTATGCAATGAAAACGATGTACTACTGATTGGTTTGATTTTTATTAATATCAGTTACCGCAAATACCCTACATATCTTTCATGCCAAACTCATTTTCAGTAGTATCTCACCTACGTTATGTGTTATCTTATCTGATAACATATGATAACATATGTAATGATAGGATATGATGTGATATGATGATGTGATGAAAAGATATAGAGAAAACTCTTACCTCTCTTGTATACTCCCGCTTTTGAAAAAAACAACTCAAAACTTTTAAACGAGTAATTTCATCAAATTGGTCTTATGAGTATTATTGATCTGAATGGTCTAATTGCAGTGAGTGGTTTCCAAAGAAGCACAGCTCTGTGGAGGTACGATAGGTGAAATACTTCTAAGATTTACGGATTATATATAATATAATAATTTATATACAAAGAGTTTTGATTTGAAGTTTTTCTAACGATTTGATGTTAGTTTTCTTTTCCACTTTTCCACCAAATTTGTCAGTTTTACCATAATTTTCCGAAATCCCCAATAGCACATCAAGTCAAATTAAATGCTCAGTAAGTAAGAACACACACTTCCTGCAATTTTGTGTATGTGTATATTTCCGTAAAATTTTTATGTACATAATTCCTGGGTAGGAGGATGAGTTGCATAAATGTCAGTTGTGTTTTAAAGTAAAATTTTTGTTAAAAAGGACACCAACTTAAGTAAACTTTTACTAAAATTTATGTACTTGATGGTGTTCTTGTTGTTGTTGCTGCTACATTAGATTATCAAAACTAGCAACGTATCTCAGTATGTTGAGCGGCAAGAAGTAAGTAAGCAGCTGTTGAGTAGCTCGAAACTAAAGCACTCAGTGACTGCAACTGCAACGGCTGCTGCTGAGCGAGTAGCTTGATACCGTCCTAACGCTTCTGTCCTAACGCTCTGTCCTAACAGAGTTGATGGTTCCTCAGTGTCCACATGAGTTTGGATATTTGCAACTAAACTTTTAACCATGAAGTAAATAAATTTTGACGTTGATGGCACTGAAGAGACTCATGCGTAAAATTGCGGTGTTGCATTTGCTATCGGTGAATTTCCGACAGAAAAAATATTGTAAAGTATTTATGCAAATATACGAGGTTATGTAATTTTTGTGTATTTTAGTCTATGGAGACTTTAGTTTTATGAAAATTTTCCTGTACACAATATTTTCTTTTAATACATTCTTTAAAAGCTCTTTAAATCTAATTAGCAATGGATATTAAATGAAACGAAGATCCTTGACTATTTTCGCTTCACTTGCTCTTTCTGTTTTATTGTTATACTTTACGTATACATACTGTCTTTGTCTCGCTCTACTTCAGTAACATCCTAATAAACAAACCAATATTTTCGCAAAGTAAACAGCAACAACAAGAATATAGACAATAATATTAATTATATTTCATACTCTTTTTAAATTCCTATAAGATAACATAAATCATAAATGCTATTAAAGATAATGGATTCAACTTTCACAACTGAAAGTTAAGGATTAAGACCTTCCAATGGGTTATGACCTAGTTTTTTAGTTAATTTTAATTAAATATTTTTATTTTCAATTTAACTGTAGTATATATAATTTGCATCAACTTTTAAATGTAAGCAACTAGTGACAGTGGTGCTAAAGATCGCTGTACATTAAAAAGACATACATTAAAAGCTGATCTACCCTATAAAGATTGGTGAAGTTCGTTCTTTTACAGTTGTTCCTAGTCTGCGTATGATCAACACTAATTCATGGTATCACAACGGAACATTATTTGAATTCAATTTAGCATTAGTTAACAAAGCCACCGTTCCAACCAAACCTATTTAATGACAGTTTTAATAAGTTGAGGGAAACCACTATAAATGTGAAACATATCAACAGATCCGAATATTGAGATGTATTAGAGTCACAGAAATAACAAAAATCGTTTTGGAGTATTTAAATGTCGTAAACAGTTTTATTTAATAATATAGGACCTCAAACATTAAAAAATGTCGAAAAATCTATAAAAAGCCATTATTTTCTGAGATTAGTTAAAAGCTCCAGTAGTTCTTGTTATCCAATTTTAACATCTTTAGTACCAAGTTTTTGGCTAAAGTATCGCATGCAAGTTATAAATACAATCTTTCTATCCGCTTAACTTTGGGTTTTAACAGCAAATACCACAAAATTCCCAATAAAAAGACCAACCTCAATTGGCCACGACAACCGTGGTACCACATTTACTCCTCCGATCGAGTAAGATAAACTTACTCACTTCTATATATACTCTAAATAACACCGGGTGGTGCAACTGGACTTTAGTCGCCTCTTACGAGACGCATACCTCACCGCTAGAATATTCTAACCTCACTGCAGCGGGTGTCGTATATAGGCCCTGTATTAAAAAGGGTTTGAAATGGAAAACTTCGAATGATATCTCGCCTGACTTTAATTACAAAATTACTAATTACAAAAAAACTAATTATGGATTTAGTATCAGCCTTCTCAAATTCTATAGGAACCGTAACAGTTGCTCAGTCTCAGTCTTAAAAGTCTTGTTAACCAGTGTAATTAATAAAAAGATCTAAATTAACTTCGACATAATAAAAATAAAATTTGTTGTAGTTTTTATTTAAATCTCCAATACATTCATTTCCACATTTTTCTTCGGTATTATCAAAACAACTTGTTTAGTGTGAGAATTTTGAGTGCTAGTTTAAAGTCAGGAGCTTTATTTTTTACCCAAATTTTCCAAATTCTGTTTACTATTACTAAGAGATGAAAATCTCCAATATTTGGTGCTGCGACTGTAAAATAAAAGTCTCAAATAAAATAACTCCAAAAATAATTGAAAAAAACTTTGTTTTATTTTTGGAGTGACAACTCTTTTGCAGGAGCATAATCAGGGAACGTTTGAATCAAAAAATATTTGCAAAAAAATTATCATTTATATGATCTCTAAGCCATCATACAGATATATGGTATATATAAAAAGCAGTGCCATTTACATTTTAAGCAATTAATTTATTGATGTGCATTAAACTGCTCTGCTCATTTGCATTTCAGTTTTTATGCCCACTTTGAAAAATAGTCTATCTGTTACCTATCGGAAAGCCATCAATCCATAATTTATTGGTATTTTACAACTTTTTATTAACTCCAACAACAATTTCCCCAACTGCTTTTCGCAGTTTTTGTCTCCTTCCGTGCATACGAGTATCCAGTAAATAAACATAAATTTAGTTGCACTCCGCATCCTCATCCGTACGTCTGTGGATGGAACGTTCGCATCTTTGGTCACCAACATCAGCCGAGCGCGGTGGTAGCGGCACAATTGCAATCATGCAACAAATGTCCAAAGACCATAAAAATGAATTGCTTCACTCAGTCATTCGACATCGAACTGTCATTTTGGCATTTTTATTTACTTTTGATCATGAATTTTATGATTCAAGTTAATGTATCTCCGGCATACTCACCAATTCACACATTGCACGTTTTCCAGTTTGGACGACACAAAATACTGCGTTAAGCACAGATCACAGATCGCACCAACAACAACAACAACAACAAAACCGCCGCAGTCGAAAATTGTAAATCATAATAAATTTCGATTTTTTACGATTTATCCGGGCTCTTTACAAAAATCTTTCATTTTTAAGTGAATCTTTATGAGCAATTTATCACGTTCACGGTTTGTTGTTGGATATATTTACTTGATGTGGATTGTTTGTTCAGAATGGTATCTGAAGACATCTAATTTGTGAAACAGTTACTGAGACAAACTCATATTCGTATTTGTTTCTAACATGACCAGGAAAAGCAATGGTGGGACCAACGTACATGTTTTGGAAAAGCACAAACTATTTAAGAAATGTGGGAAGGATTCTTGATAACATAAATTTTTGTTTAATAAATGTTTAATTTGCGCAGAAGAATTTTGAAAGCCAATCCTTTACAATTACTATTACGTATATTCTAGTGTTTACGAATTCATATTTATCATCTGTCATTTACGAATTTGATTTTGCTAACAAAATTTAACCTATCAAAAAAAATAATTCTATCAAAATTTATGATTTTATTGACACACATGTTCACATACGCATGTCCATACTTTTACCATTGGTACCTCACATTTAGCCATTAACCCATGGATCACATTATAAAAACCATTATCACTAAATTATCAGATATCTTTTTTTGCGTCCAGTTGTCAAAATAAATTATAGTATCGGATCTAATGTATAGAGTCTTATTTCCTGATCCGATTTAAAATGCCCACCTTTTATTTCTTTTATTTATGCATTAGTTTCACGCAAGTACCCAGCCCAGGTTTTGTTTTTATCTCTGCAAAAGGTTTAAGTTCGATTAGAATAGATTCCTAATTTTTAGGGTGCTAAGTCAACTAGTACTATCCAGGCAAAATTTCAGTAGTGTGCAGTATTATATTAAGTGACTTTGTCTTTTCCACTTTATTTTCCAATAAGTATTAAGAAATAATCTTATGTTGTCCAGGTTACATTTACTACAAAACGTTCTACGTGCCCGCCTGTTTTAATAAACAATACTCAATTACCACAAGCTGTAGAAACAAAATACTTGGGTATACATCTGGATAGTAAACTAACCTGAAAACCACACACATTTAAAAAGCGTAAAGCCTTGGGTCTCAAATTGCGAAACTTATTTTGGTTCCTCAGTCGAAATTCCAAACTGTCACTCGACAATAAGCTGCTTATAAACCTATATGCAGTTATGGAGCCCAATTATGGGGTACTGCAGCAGACTCAAACCTGGCAATTATCCAGAATTTTCAATCTAAAACACTACGAATGCTCACAAATGCACCTTGGTATATAACGAATGAACAGCTACATAAACAACTACGTGTTCCGATAATCAAGGAAAAAATATCTCATATTACAAAGAATTACGCATTTATATGCATCCAAATACACTGGTTACACACCTGATGTCCCCCTCCAACACTTTACAAGGCTAAAAAGAAAAACATCGAGAGACATTTTAGATATGTATATGTTATGTAGGTCACACACTTCTATTGTAAGTACATATGGACATGTCACTTAACATAGTACATAACAGTCTACGTTATATTTGGATCGTTGTTTTAGGCCAAGATATTCAGATCTAACCACTCTATCAGCGGTCTTGATATCATCGGATGAGAATTAAATACCCAGATTGCTGCCTGGCTGATGTTGAGAAAATTTATTCAATGGTTCGGATAGTTAAGTTCAAAGTTAATTGCATTTACTTCAATCTCTAATGCCTCCGAGCATTTCAGATGCAATTAACAAATGCCTGCTCCGGCTCTTTCTTCTGTAAAAATATTGTCCGTATGACATAAGTAGGTTTATTTTTTGAAATGATATAATTTTTCTTCATTTAATTAACACATTTATGTTCAACTGTTGTTATTTCTTTATCCAAATATCATAAAGTTTTTAAACGATATCTTGAGGATTTCGAAAGTATAGCGCTCGATTACAGTCAGTAGAAAACTGTTTGACCGCAAACTGATCAACAGTTTTGAAACTATTAATGCTTCGCTTTCTCGTTATAATCCGCTTTATATGAATGTGCATAGTACTGAAGAACGTATAATAATTTTATAATAATAATGGCAGGATTGAAATATTTTATTATATATATTTTTTTATAATTGTTCTATTGTGTCATACATAACAAGCGTTCACATGACAACAATGCATGTCTGATGAAACACACTCACATGATTTAAAAATATGAGGCATTAGCAATCGACAATAAAGAATACCATATACTCGTAAAACTTGTAACCCTTATTATGCCAGAACTAGCCACATTCATTAGATCTTATCTCACTCACTCCAACTAAATCAATTTTGAAACGCATACACATTGCTGAGAATATTTTTGGATTGAACAACAGAACTGGAACCCAACAATATTTTCTGTTGGAAATATTCAAAACCACCAGGATAGAGGTCCATACTTATACAGAACTTTTTTAAAATTAGTTTACGATTTAATTGATGCATGCGACTTATCATTATCCAAATATAAATGGAGTACTTATGCAAACGCAAGGCAAAAAAAATGTCGGTGTCTGGTTTCCAATTATTTACTGATATATATATATATATATATACTAGCGGACCCGACAGATTTTGTCCTGCATAATATACTAAGCGATTAGGATATTAAACAAAGTAAGAAATGAAAGACAAATAGTGTAATAATTTTGTTTTTCTTTGTTTTGAAATAACATCAAATTTTCTAAAAACAATTCGTAATAATCAATAATGTTTGTTTAATTTCATCTTAACGCGAGTTGATGAACAATATTTTTAGTCAATTCTTGAGGAGTATAAATGAATGGCCACAATGAACATGGTCACATATAATTGGCCATGTGAAAAGACCTGATTTCTTGGTCTATCTCACAAATCGACATTGTTTGACCTTGTGACTTATTAATAGTCATGGCAAATACCAAGCGAATTGGAAATTGCACACGTCTGAATGAAGTGGGTGAGTCTGAAGGGATCATTAGGATTCGTGGCAGGAGAACAGTTTATATATATATAGGTATATCGTTTATATATATATATACAATAAAACCCCGCTTAACACTGTTTCAGTTTAGCGCTCTTTTATTTCAACCCAAACATTTAAGCAGATGTTTTAAAAAACAGACGGGGAGGGGAAGCAATCAATAAGAGAATTTTGGAAAAACTACAATATCATGCTGCAGAAAACATAACCCTTTCTTTGAATGAGATAACAGTAAGATCGTTTAAAGGAGTATGGAAGAACATTTGACCGGATTTAAGTAAGAGGGAAGACATTGAAAGTTCTTTCGATAGGGATGAAATAGTGGAAGATATAGTGAAATTAGCTTCTTGACAAAAAGGCAGAAAATTGGAAACACAGAATAGACTCAACGATCTGACAGACTTAGAATTTTATTTTGTTATTATATAAATTCGTTTACATTGTTTTGGTTTTTGTAAGAAATAAATATTTGGTTTTATTATTAATAAAAATAATATAATTATTAAATTTAATACCTTAGCAACTTTCTATCAAACTTTCCCAAACCCCATTATTTACATGTTAAGATAGCCTCTTTTAACGATATTTCGCATTACTCTCTATTTTGGTGGAACGTATCCTACGCGTTAGGTGGGGTGTTACTGTGTGACTTTTTTATATTCCTCAATGAATTTATTGTAATTGTTGTCTGTCTGCATTTCGCATACTTGGTTTGTCTGCTTTGGATCATATGGAGTACATAAGTACTTCTAAAATAATATGAATATTTCAAAAAGTTTTAATATAGGAAAGACAACTGAACATTTTCTGTTACTTTTTTTATATACAAAAATTCACAATTTTTGTCCGATATGTATGTGTATTTTTATTGTAAAATTTATGCTACATTTTATATTGACATGACATTTTCCACCAGCGGACCGACCAGCCATCGCTGGTGGTCACTTATATTGACACATCAAAAATATTTTCAATTACAACATTATAAAGATCGACAAGCTGTCTCCGGCAATATTGCCCACACATGTGCCAAAAATTATTATTTATATGCGAGGCGAACGAAATACATGTTCGACACATGTCTCCAAGGATTAACACAAGTGACCACAAAATCATCATCAACGGCAAAACGGAGCAGAGAAAGAGCTACAAACTTCACAAGCATACATCAGCTCACCGAAACCCAACTATGTAAACATATACTAATGTATTGAAACTCACACAAGTATTCCCATACATCTCACGTACACACATACACACGAAAATACACACTTGCATGTATACGTATATAGAGTACCGAGCAGTCAAAACAGACATTTACGTTCAAAATTATGATGGAGGCATTATTTGAAGTTGGAGATGATGTACATTGTTGGCAGTATATGGTAACCAGGAGTAGGATTGCTAAGAAGTCAATAAGGCTAAAGTACCAAGAGAATGTATTTCTGTGAATTTAACAAAATTTATAAAAACATTGTGAAAATATAACACAAAAAATATTCGCCAACAAATAAAAAACAAACAAAGAAAGCTTGAAAAGTTTAAAGAAAAAGTGACATTCACAAATAAAAATTTCCCAAGACACAAACCAACAAATCGTGCGGTCAATGTGGGCGTTTGGGTTGCCCGGTAGCTGTGGCTCCACTCTCGAGAACACCATAGCCATAGCCAAAAACGAAGCGGCCAGCATTCACGAAAGTTTTGTACAAGTAATTGTTGCTGCTTGATGTGGACGGAGCCTGATGTGTGTGATGCTTGCTGGTTTCATATGCGAAAAGTGGATTTCTGGAACATGTCCAAGCAGTGAGAACTTATGTGTGAAGTGCGGCGAGGCTGTCAAAAGTCACTATAAACTTGTGACGTGTCTTGTGCTGTAATTGCTCGCCTTCCACACTAAAAACAATGAAAAGAAAACAGAGCAGAACAAAAATTAAAAGGGAATGTACTAATAAGTATTAAAAAAAATGCTAACATAATGCAAAATGTTAAAAATGATATAAAATTCGTCAACATTTATGTCTTCTTATATATTTTGACTTCAAGTATTTTAGTAAAACTATTTAATGAATGATTGATATATTTGAAAAAAGGAAGCAAAAACAAATCTAAAAGTGCTTATTGGTCACAATTTAAAAAGTATTGGTCAGTTTGTTCAAAATAATATGACATGCTGCGTCACTATCGGAGCAGTTTAATTGAAAAATATTATCTAAGCCCAGACACATAGACATATGCATACCATAATCCAAGATACGTACACATGTAAGCTCCATTAAACCCGTAATCACTGGCACCATGCGGTACTCCAATTATTTCATTAAGTCCAGAAAGTGGAGCAAAACCTTCTTCTAATTATTGAAGTCAACTTGTTTTCTACTACTCACTATTCGTCGGAATAGTGACTCACTGCAATGGCTGATTAGAAAATTGCGGAAACTGACCAAAAACTTATTTATGGAAAAGGATGTATTTCTTTATTTATCATTAAGAATCATTGCCGTTAAAGAGTAAAGCAAATAAGAGATATTATAAAAAACGCAAGCAGCAAAGAAATGTGAAAAAAGCAGAAGCAATTCTTGATTAAAAGCCCCATTTATGTGGTTAAATATGAAACCTAGCAAAATAGGAGTAAGGATGTCACGGACTATGTGAAAAGAGTATTGGCTGCAGGCACAAAGAAGTCTCTATCGTTAGGTGCTATGAACTGGTGCGATACGATGCTGCTCCGTGATGTCCTTTGCGCTCTGCCTTTATGCTAAATGATGACGGAAAGTAAACAACTAAATACATAAATTCATATAAAAACTGAAGTAGTAAGTTTTCTAGAAGTATAAATAAACCGGCCTATATGACTATGAGATATATAAAAGTAATGCTAACCGAAGAATGTACTCAAAATCCATTTTAGTTCAAAAACTTAAAAGTGAAATATGCTTCGGCGAGACAGCAGTCAAACAGTTCATTTGTTACTTTAATTTGCCAATTAAATTAAAATCGGAGAACTTCTCTTTTATGGATGTTACTTTTACATGTCTAAAATGCAGTTGAAACCAATTTAATTACAGATGCTTTCAATATGTTGATAACATTGAAGCGCTTATTTCAAGACAATCTCAAGAGATAATTTTAAGGTATCTAACAGGAGAACTAAGAGTCTTTGAATACTTCTGATATTTGCATATCTGTTTTCCACTTTGTAATTAATTAATGTCATCTGCGAGATATTGCATAAATTATTCTCTATTAACTTCCTGCATGGACTTATACTTTCAGTAGCACGATTTAGTGATTAAAAACTGAGAGTGTTTTAAATTATGCGTTCGCAGACATTTGTACTAACACTTAATGTTATGTGAAAGATTTCACTTTTATCTTTCACATATTAATTACTAGTTCTTATATTATCAATAAAAACAGAAACAATATTAATGACTCTTCTTTTAATATTTTCAGATTCCAGTTAAGATTAGTCCTGATCGCCCTATTAGGATGGTGTGCACTTAACACATCCTCAAATGTATACCATATTTACAAATTATTTCTGATGAGAATAGGAATGAATGAGAGTAAACGGCCCGATGGAATGAATTGTGTGCTGCGTTCGTTTTAATGGAGTTTTCCATAATCGCTTGTTTTGAATTTTTAATTCAAATAAATGAATACTTGAGAGTATTTCAAATAATTCTATTTTTACAAAGAAACATTTTATACATTGTGACCGAAAAGTTTCCGGAAATAAATAAATAAAACGCAAAATTCTTAATCTTCATCAATATTTATTTTATCTCCTTCAAAATATGCTCCATTAGAAGCGATACACAAATGCCAACGTTTCTTCCAATCATCAAAACATTTTTTATAGGCGCTTTCCGGTATGGCTTTGAGTTCCCTCTGCGAATTCTGTTTTACGTCTTCTATGGATTCAAAACGCGTTCCTCTGAGTGGTAATTTGAGGTTGGGAAACAGGAAAAAGTCACACGGTGCAAGATCAGGTGAATACGGTGGCTGTTCGATGGTATTTATTGAATGTTTGGCCTTAAAATCGTTGATAATGTTGAACAAATTGAGGTGAATCGGAACAAGCCGGGCGTTGACACGTCGCATACACAAATTGTCCACCAAAATCAAACGAGCCATCTCACGACCGATGCCTAGCTCTCGTGCTATCTCTCTAACACTCACATGAGGATTTTTGAACACGATTTCCTTTGCCTTTTCAATGTTTTCGTCGGTGGTAGAGGTCGAAGGTCGTCCAGAACGCGGCATGTCTTCGACGGTCGTACGACAGTCCTGAAAGGCTTTGTACCACTCATAAACTTGAGTTTTCGATAAAACTGATTCCCCATAAGCCTTTTGTAGCATTCGCAACGATTCTGCACACGAAATTTCGTTCGAAAAACAAAATTTGATGCAAACTCTTTGTTCAATATTTTTTTCCATTGTTTTTTTCGCAACGCACTACTGAGGTGAACTGGTTTCAACAGCTGCCGTAAACGAACTGTCCGACATCGCGCGTCATTTTTGGCATAGAATTAAGGACAGTGCTGGCAACACTACATAAACTTAAAATATCGAAAAATATACAGCGCGCGAATTTTAAATGAGAATTTCCGAAAGCTTTTCGGTCACAATGTATATGCTATGTGCGTTCGGTTGTGTGAGTAAAGTAAAGAAAGGTGGATGTGCGTAGAGCTTTGAAATAATTGCAACAACAAAGTATGTATGGTAAGTTAGGTTTATTTTTCTATTAGTGACAGGCCATAATTGAAAAGTTGCTTAAACAGGTAGATCTGATGTGAAGGGTTAACTAAAAAAGATTTTTGCGAAGAGTTTCCTTCTTTCACGTTAGTTTTTTATTTTGCCTAGAAAATATTTTTATGCATGATATTGTCAAAATATCTATTTGTGTCTCCTTGAGTTAAGACAGATTTTGGAATGTTTAGAAATAGATTTAGTTAATAACTATTATAAAAATATCTCCTAGAATACGTACTCAGTTTCTATATACAGTGTACAGATTTTTATATAAATATGGACTTAAAGTAGAGATCAATAACAGCACAGCTACATATTTCATGATGTGAGTTTTAAACAAAGAGTTTAATAACACTAGCACTTACAATAGGCCTTTTCAGTGGCTCGCAAGTATGACAAAAAATGTATGCTGGCCTATATTGGCCACACGAGCCCTTGGCATCACTGTTGTAAGCTGTCAAGTGTTATATTTTGACAAATAGCAAAAATAGCATAATGCGAAAAAATAACATTTTGTATAAAAATAAATAATTTACATAAATTGAAAATTAAAATGTATACTGAATTAAAAGGAATGATACTGAAATTTTTCTTTTTTTCCAATTTTCATATATATGAAATTTTTGAATTTTGTTTGAATTTTTATTTACATATAATTTTTGACATATGATTGCAATATTCAATGAATTCCCAATGAAGGTTCACAATAGTCCGCTTAATGCGTTGGTAACACTTTTTTACACTTTTTTTACTGGCCGATGTATATGGCCAGTACACCTATACTGACCGATGTAGAGAAAATAGTGTTGTTGTTTTGCGTACATTTCGTCCAGTATAGGCCAGCAACTTGCTGTTTTTGCCGTACTTGCGAGCCACCGAAAAGGTCTAATATTGCTTTATTTTTATTAAAAAGACAATAGATAAGCCAGCTTGAAAACAATAATGATAATGAGCTTTTTAAAGATTTTTTTGAGAGGTGCAAAACCACTAATTCCGAAGTATCTATAAAAAGAGTTTGATAGACATGAATGTTTAGATCAATCATTCACAAATGATTTCAATGTTTTGCAATGGTGGCAATTGCATGAAAATGAGTTTCCTTGTAAATTATTGAGTTTCTTGTAAATTATTTGCAACACCAGAAAGTAGTGCATCTTCTGAAAGGGTGTTTTCCGTAGCTCGGAACTTAACATAGAAAAAAAGAACAATGATTTCATCAAATCATAAATCTATTAATCAAATCAAATGCTAAACGTTTAATTTGTATCTTAAATAGAATTTGAGATTTGTAATATTTTATATATTGAATCAACTTTAAAAAGCAAATTAACATTACTATAGAGCATTATTTTTTTACTATTTTTTATATGGAAACTGTAAAAAGCTCATTATGATTTTTTTAAAAAAATTCTTGTTCAAAATTTTTTTTATATTTCATAAATCAATTCAAAAACTATTAATTCAAAAAGTATATCCGGGTCAGTATTTCGTTTCTTATATCTATGCACCCATAATTAATAGTGCCATATTTGACAAACTAAGAGTCAAGTTCTTCAGAATTATTTATTGATTCACTGCTCTTGATTAGCACAAATAATTATTTCCAAGCTAAATACGGAACACTATGTAAGTTTTTATAGGTATGTACTAGTGTCAAGCTCGTTGACATAGTGTTGCCCGTTGTTTAAAATCATGTAATGTTAGCAATAACTGTTTGCTTATTTAGTGGAAGGGTCAGATATTATTTGCTAAAATGTTGAATTGTAAAAAAAGTTGACTTTTGATAACTAAAACCCACAAAAATGGAAATGATCAAGATTTATTTATGTGTGCATTTACGGGTAACATCTCAAATCTTTGTGTTGCTATAAGAGGTGACCTGAACTTGTTTGACTAGAATAATAAGTATGAAACTTAAACTGCACAGTGTTCTTTACATGCTGAGTGTAATAATGCACCCCTCAAATGCTTTGATTATCGTCGGATATGTAGTGCCTGTTCGATAGTTTCTGAGGAATTTGGTATCTGAACGGCTTTCGAGCAGGAAACTCCAACTTCTTTCGGAAATCGAACCATCCTGATTGCGATGAAAGTAGATTTAAGATTGTTTACTTCATTATGAAGTAATTATTTAATTTTTTACTTTTACAAAGTAAACGGTTTCATATAATTTATAAAGAAATTATTTGTCTGTTTAGAGTATCCAGCCACTGATTAAATTATTGTAGAAATTTCAGTCGTTCACAGCTCTGGTCAATATATCTGTATATGTATATCAACTCATTCAATTGCTTTTCCTTGAAAATATTGCTGCGAATCATGTAATTCAATTCTATAAGCCAATTTTAATGCGTAACCTCTCATACTTGCGTGTTTGTTAAATTCCTGGTTTTTAGTATTCAACAGAATACTTTTATGAACCACTTAATATGCTGTCTATTTTGATGTAGCGCTCCTAACAGTAAAAGAGAAATATCTGAATGAAGCAAGTGTCCTGCATTTTATTTTGATGTCCTTTGAGGATATGTGAAAGTTGAAACGTTCAAGAATTAAACTTTAAAATAAAATAAAAAATTTAACATTCATTCACCACACACACACAAATGCATACAAGTGCAAATAGTGACAATTACACTTACAAACAGACACACACATTTACGTGCATCGAGAATATGAAAAAATATGAAAAACTTTAGCCCTAAAGTTTTGACGTTGTTCGTTGAAGTTGTCAATGTTGCTAGTTCGGAGTAGAGTTGCCAACTAGCATACAAAACTTTTCACATTTTCTTCATACCTATGATGTGTACGGTACGGTACGCGCTCGCCACAGCGTCAACCAGCAAATTCAGGGTTTATTTGTATTTTTCTAATATATGTATATTTTCCGTTCACATTTTGCTTGTCCAGCGCTCCTTATTGCTTTGCTTGTATTGTTGTTGTGCTGTTGTTATTGTTGTAGCCCACTTATCATCCCTGGTGACACTTTATAATTTCTTCTCTTTTAGTGTTGTCACTATTTATTTCATTCTTCCATCATAAGTTTTAGGTTTTAGCTTTATAATAAATTTTTAAAGGAAACATAAGTTTATAGAAAACTTAAAAAGTAGAAAAAAAAACGAAAACAAAATAGACATTAACAACAACAACAACAGCAGCAACAGCAACACCAACTATGGAACAATCACAAAAAAGCTTCTCAAATGTGACACTTTTCATATACTTACGGAGTTAAGAAGTGTAAGAAGTGAAGTTTTCTGCTATGATTCTGTTAGATTTTGTATTTTATTAGAAAAAAAAACATTTTTGTTACACTGCGAAACATATCTACAATGACAGATTAATCAATATCGTAAACGATTTTCTACCAAATATTCACAAAAACTAGAAAACTTGAATATATTTATCTAGAAAAATTAATAGCAAATTACCGCAAATATTTATCAATGAAGATATGGTAGTTTGGTTGGTTGAAGACATCCATTAACTCAACGCACGATCCACATTTTTTTAGATAAAAGTGCCTACTTCTGTATTCAGAAAATCATTTTCTTCAGTGCCATACAAAAATTTAGTAAACTGTTTTTCGTCTGCAGAAATCGTTTGAGTGAACTGACTGTTCAGTAACAATCCAACTTGTCGTCTACTCTGGTCAGACTTAACACTCTTTTTGTTTTCGAATGAAGAACACCTCATTTTTAAGTATTTATCTATATTTTGGAGAAAGAACATTAAGTGACGTTAAGTAACTTTGACAAAATAAAATAAGAATATCGTATTTTTCAAGAAAGAAAAAGTTGCCCATTTATATATTCAGAAAGTTATTTTGTTCACTGTCAGTGAAAAATTAGTCAACTGTTTTGCATCTCCAGAACTAATTGGAATGAACTAAAGTTCAGTAGCAATTCAACTCCGCGCCTACACATTTTAGACATAAGCAATTTTTTATGTGCGAATGGATATACGTATAACAATATGACTAATCTTCAATATTTGTAGTAAGTTCATCTGGATGGAGGATATTAGAAATTAGAAGATAACATGCAACTTTAAACTTCGCAGATTAAAATCCTTGCAGAATCTAAAATTGCTCATTTAAAACAAAACTTTAATAAACAAACAAGTAATAAAAGACCGGCATCTTTCTAGTTGTGTAAGATTTGGTTAAGGATCATCAAAATTTATAAAACATTTTAAATAGAAGGACACGTACACAAAAACTTAAGGAGTGTTGTTTCAAAAAGTTTGCAGAAATAAAAAATAAAGAAACACAGTTCCATAATATTATTTCGAGAAATTTTCTGAGTCCCCCATAGCAAAAACATAAATCAGGTGAATTTGTTTACAACTTTCACGACCTTTAATTATTCTTTTAAATCCATCTGATATTATATATTGCCTTTAATATATAATATGTTATATACTCTCGTTCCGATACATACTCGCGTACCAAATTCTTCATATCTGGAGTTGGTCTATTCATTTTATGAATTAAAACCTTTTTTTCAGAAAATCGTTTAAAAAAAGATGTTTGAATCAAATCTTTAATCACACATTTATCCATTTCTCAATATTATTTTTCACTTCAAATTTCTTTAATTTTTTTCTTTACTTTTACCATTTATTATTTTTTATTTAATCCTTTTATTCCTAGGTGGAACAGAGGGCCGTAACAAATAGTTTCCATTGAACTCTATCTAATGCAAGACGTTTTGTTTCACTCCAGCTCTTTCCAGCATTTCTTAATTCGGCTTCAGTTTGTCGTTTCCAAGTGTTGCGCGGACGCCCTGGTCTTCTACTGCCTTGAGGGTTGAAATCTAAGACATTTCTTGCGATATCATCAGCGGGTTTTCTTAACGTGTGGCCAAGCCATTTGTATTTGCGCATCATTATTTCATCAGTTATAAGAGGCTGATTCGTTCTAAACCCGAGCTCATTGTTGGTTATGGTTGCTGGCCAGAATACATGAAGGATGCGTCGTAGACAACGATTGACAAAGGCTTGTAGCTGTTGTGCGTCTCTTGCCGTTAGGTTCCAGCTCTCACTACCATATAGTAAAGTTGATTTTACGTTTGCATTGTACAGGTGTATCTTAGTGCGTTGTGTGATGTTGGATGAACGCCAGATTTTGTTAAGGGTTCCAAACGCTTGCTTCGCTTTCGATAGCCTGTGCTGTAGGTCTTGCCGACTGCCGCCGTTGTTCGAAATGTAGCTTCCCAGATAGCAGAAACTTTGTACATCTTCGATGTAGGAGTCATCTATTTGAAACTTCGTTGAGCAGTTTGAATTGAGACGCATAGACTTGGTTTTGTTGATATTGATTGACAGACCAGCTGCCAGTGCACGCTTTGCGATGTTGTTTAACGATATTTGCATCTGGGAAAAGTTATGTGTTAGTAAACAGATGTCATCAGCGTAATCAAGGTCAGTAAGTTTGTTATGAAGGCCGAATGAGATGCCACGATTTGTGCTCATAGCTTCCGACATAACCACATCTAAGACTATATTAAATAGTATAGGTGAAAGAATGCAACCTTGTCGGACACCAGACTTAATTTGAATTTGCCCGCTGAGACGCCCTTCGTGAAGTACTGAGCAGTGCGCGTCAGAGTACAAGCCTTTTACTAAATTTATTAATTTACTCGGTATTCCTTTACACTCTAATGCATACCAGATGGTGGTATGGAGAAGTGTATCGAATGCACGTTTAAAGTCGATAAACAGCAAGTATAGGGGAGATCGCCATTCGCTAGACTGTTCGACTATTATTCGAAGGCTGTTTATGTGGTCGGCACATGATCGATAATGCCTAAATCCTGCTTGCTCGGCTCGTAGTGTAGGCTCATCGGCCGAAGTTAAACGTTTATGTAAGATTTGAGCAATAACTTTATAAGCTACATTTAGTAAAGTTATGCCTCTCCAGTTGGAGCATTCCATCAGGTTACCTTTCTTTGGTATATTAATAATGATGCCGTCTTTAAGATTAGGCGGTAATGACTCTTGGGACCAGAAGTTGTTGACAATTGGTTGAATAATTTGAGCAGCTGAAATTTTGTCTGCTTTGAGCAGTTCGGGGGCAATTTTGTCCGGACCAGCGGACTTACCTGCTTTAAGCTGAGTTATTGCTGCCTCAATTTCACTGATGTTAGGTACATCTGTGTTTATATCGTTGCGAGCAACATGTTCGTGGTGTCTACTACATAGTTCCTGCTGAGGATAGGTGTTGTTTCCCGCTAGGAGATTTCTGTAGTGATCTTCCCAAACTTTTAGCTGATCTTCGGTAGAGTGTACTAGTTCGCCTCTGGTATTTTTTATTGGCTTTGCAATCCTGTGTTTACGTCCCACTTTTACCATTTGCTAATATAAAATTGCAATAATGACTTTGTTTTTGGTTTATTTCCAACCTCTACATAAGAGTGAGAAACTTATGCATTCATTTACTCTTTTACTTTGTATTTACTATGCGCGGTTCAGTTTTTTTACTGAACCATTTGCCCATATAACCGTGACTTTGATTGTATTTGCACGCTTTGGATGAACTTGAGGTTCACTTTAGTCGACTGAACCTCTAGTCAAATGTAAAGTGATTTTCGCTCAGTCATTTCTTTTCTCTTTTGTATTTACTTTGCATAACACTGGAGGTTCACTTTTTTTATTGAACCGCTTACACGCATTAATTTAAGAGTTACGATTATTTTACGTACATATTTTGTGGGGCTTGTTTTCTCTTTTATTTTTATATTTGTTTGTATGTTTTGTGTTTATTCAGTACTGAACGTAGTCCCAATGTGAATGTTATTTCATTTGCATGCTTTGTAAGCAGCGCGGTGCAGTTTTTATTCTGAACCTTAGTATATTTTAAGAGGAATATGTTTTCTCTTTTATTAATTATAAGTAATGTTGGGTGTAACTAACATATGTATGTGTGATTTTGTTTGTATTTTACGTTTTGTGTTTATGTTAATCTGTTTGGAAAAGCTATTATAAAAAATGTTAATTAGCAAAATAGCGAGATTATTTGCCTAATAAAAAAAAAGATCTAAAAAGGAAGCTTTGTTAAGGTGTTCAGTGAACACTCTGTACCATTCGACGCCTCGCCTCTGTATATAACTACTATAAATGATTACAATTCTTAAGCTATTTTTGAAAGTAGGTACTCATTCGAATCTAGTAATAAATAGACTAAAGCAAATAGCAATTCTATGCGAAAATATATATTTGCCAGTTAAGTAAATGATTCAGATGCAATCATTCAGAGAAAACTGGCAGTGCTTGAAGTAAAAATTGATACACGTTGAGAATAAAAAGATATATTTATATAAAAAGTATAAAGTTTCAATAAAGAATTCGAGGTCTACCGGTGATTATAAAAAGGCAATCCTAGTTGTGATTCGTTTATTTAGTACTTTCTTTATTTTTGCTAAAATGTACTGTAGCACCGTTGTACTCGCATTTCACCATACAATAATGTATGGTTTTTATTCCTTTCAAAATATAACTATTATTTTGATTAAATCAAACATAATTTTAGTTTGTCGTTTTGTGTCCCTCCTTAGTTTTTTAGAGTGAAACGCTAAAGGCTTGACTTCATGCGTTCAAGTCAGCAGCTCATATAGTGTTTCCTGGTATATCAAGTATAGAAATATCAATTTATTTTTCCATGCAATTGCACACTAAAGTGTACAATGCTCAGTGATAAATCTTAACAAAATTCATAATATACTCCCCCAAAGAATAGATCTATTTAAGAAAGCCGCAATGGCGTGTATTTTTTAATATATCTGTGGATTAATATATCTGTGCAGTTCAATTTTTAATACTTGTATTTAAGATTTACAAGTTTTAAAAATGTTCATTTATTTAAAGAATATGCAATTAATTTTGTTTACTACTTATTCCTTGAGTATCTTGAACCGTGCGATATTTACTGTCAAGTACATTTCAATTGCGTAATAATTTGTAGAGAAAATAATTTTTTTAAAACATTGCTTATTACATTAAAATCAAAATAAACATTTGTGCCCCTCAAAAATTATAAAAATATCTGCACTCTAATAAACATGAAAATCATCGACAATGGCAAAATAAATGTCTTGAAAACCAAACATTACAAGAAAATGGAAAAAAATCTGGAATAGCGTAGAAATGTATTAAAATTGCGCAGTAATGCGATCATAAAGCATTCACAATTAATGACACACCCCGACGGATACATCCCATTGTCAATATCTTTAACACTTTCTAGCTCTGATACGAATGTGCTAGTAAACGTTCCCAAGTAATCAGCACCAACAGACTGTCGGGCGATTGGCGAGGCTGGTGCTGCAGTTTGTAGCAATGGCAGTGTTGGATTGTCAGGCAGGCAGACTGACAGCTCTGTGAAGTGTACGTAAGTCGAACTAAGCAAATTTAACTTCTTCTGCGAGGCAAGCGAGCGCTAATTTGCAAACGATACACAACATTCCACTCATTGCAATAGAGAATGATGGCATCCGCCATTCGAAAAAGCGCTAAGACACTGCATCGGTAAATATATCAGCAGAAATTTTGGACAAGCAATGTGCCACATTTTACGAAATATTTGCTTATAGACAAATACCAGGAGCAATTGTCGATGGACAGGCGATGTGCCGCAAGACGGTGCGCTGCGAATGATATGGAGGAGTAAACAGAAATGTTGCTGCCACAGCGCGGCAACGGCGATAACTTGCATTTTATATTTCAGCTCTGGAAAGCACAGTAGAGAGCTTCTCTTGCATGGCAACAGCTATTAGGCACATTCCATTTTAATTATGGTTATCCTGCGAAATACACTGCAATTTGAGTTTCATTCGTATATCACTTCAACCTGCCCTCACCAATACAGGCAACGTTTGATTGCATCGCAAATCACTTTAGACATTCATATGACTCTAGTATAAGCGTATCGTTAATGCGTCCGCACACCCATCTAACTGACCACTTATGTAAGGTCCTGTACTGTTTGTTTACCTGGGAATTTGCTCTCGCTGGAGTTGATTGTATTTATAAGATTCTGAAGTGGTTATTCTTTTTGATTTGTTTATTTGTAGCTAGCATTTGCTACCTATAATTGGTGCAATGGTGCTGTTGATAACTTCAGATGTCTAGTGGCAAATGACAAAGACATATGACCTTCGTTACATTGTTACATATGGGAATGGAGTAAGACCTAAAGAGGAAATATTTGTGAGTATGAGTAAAGAAAACTCAGTTTTTCAGGCTGAAGTATATGCAATTGAATTATGTCTCAGGGTATATAAAGGTAAACCCGTCACAGGAAAAAACATATATATCTTTTCTGACAGTAAATCGGCACTCCTGGGACTACGCTCACCTCGAGTAACCTCAAAAATAGTGTGGGAATGCCTTCTACTTCTACTGAAAGGAACACAGTCCACTTAATATAGATTCCAGGGCACAGCGGTTTTGAGGGAAACGAAAAAGCAGATGAACTAGCGAGAAGAGGGGCGGCCTCATACTATATTGGGCCTCGCGGTCCTTCGTGGAGCTTTTTCAAACTTAAAACTAATGAATGGCTGGAAAGAGCAGTTCAGAATGATTGGGAAAATACAATTACCTGCAGACAAGCAAAAGAATCCATGCCGTTTCGATCAAAAGCCAGAACTAGGGAGCTACTTATGCTGAACAGAAGTGGCATCCGACTTGTCACAGGTTTTCTAACTGGATACTGCGGAGTTAAAAAACATTTATTGAATCTAGGTATTACTGGAGACGATAGCTGTATACTTTGTTACGAATATTAAGTTCTTAAGTAACTGTCATGCCTTCGATTCTCCTATTTAATGTTTCATTTCCTTCTTGACAGATGTGACATTCTGCCTCTAATGACAGAACAGGGGAGCTACCAGTAACCACCAGTATTAGGACCACATCTCTGTCCTACTAAATAGAGCTGCCTCTGTGTACTAAATTTTACCCATCCATTGAGTTCGGCAGTTGGCTGGATTGTTTCATCAATATTGATATTGGTGCAGTTAATATCAAATTTTTAACTCAAAACTGAGTAATTCTACAATAAATATCTGGTGCATACAAATAAATGGTTGAAATTTTGGAATAATTGAACTCTACAATTTTTTGATCATACTTCCATAATCTATTTTCATATATCTTACATTTAAGACAGAAACAAATCAAATATACAAGAGACACTATAGTCATTAATCATAAATCTTTCAAAAATCAGGATAATAGAGTATGCATTTCTGTAAAGTGATAAATTCAAACAAGTTGGTAAAACATAGTCCCCTGTTTTTCTAAAACAGGTATTTTTGAATTTATTTATTTTTAATGAAGTTTATTAGGTTTAAAAAAGGTCCACAAACGAATTTTATCATATGAAGATATGCTGTTCAAAACATGCAACCACTGGCAATGTACAAAGCAGTATTTGAATTACATATAGCCGTCACAACATCTGCTTTACTTGTACCAGAAACCATTACCTAAATTTTCGTCTATTCGAGATCAACAAAGCTAAACACAATATACATGAAATGGACCGAATTTATTATTTTTAGGGAAACATTTTTTAATATTATATATTTTTTATATTGCAATTACTTCAAAAATGTTTAAAATTTTTAAGTTTCATAACCTGAGATAGTTTTTTGCAGGAAACTACATGTGCTTGATTATAGCGTCTATAAGATCTAGAAACAAATAGATAAACACAAGTTTTTAAAGAATTCAAAATAATTCAAAAAGACTGCTAAGTAGGCAGACGTGCAATAGCTGAAGTTCTTGTTGGAAACAATTTGGTATCTCTTCTTCCAATAATTTGTTTCTAACATTGGGAATTTGATTTTTATTACTCTGACACCGAAAATTACGGGTAGCTTTTGTAACGAAAACGTTATGAAAATTGTATATTTACAACCAAGTTTATTGACACATTCTCGTGTCAAACTGTGTGTGGTATTGCCAAACATGTTGTGTCAGAAGACGACGGAAAAAACAAAAAAACCAGAGCGAAACGGAAAAAAAGGACAAAGATTAGAGAGAAGTGCCTTATAATAAATTGCGACTGGCTAAGCACACAGATTCGTAATCCCATCGTTTGACACATTCCAAATTCAAATTGCGAAATCCGGAAGACTAACTCACAAATAAATCGAAATAAATACTGAAAGCTCTCGCCGACGATACATATGCCATTTATGCAAAGCAACAATTTGAAAATTCTTTGCAGCCATCCAACATGTCGTTCGGCGTGGAGTTGAACAAGCAATGGAGCATGTGAACCGGAGGACGGTGAGTTTAACAAAAAGATGCCCAGACAATGGATTTTTCATATGGCTATATTATTTGTAAAATAGTGTTATGGGGGTAGGGAATCACATTAGAGGACATGCCAAACAAATCACTAATGTGCTTTTGTGGTATGGGTTGGAAGGGGTGTGAAGGATATTATAAACCTCGACGTAAGCCAATTGGTATACTTGTGAGAATCCTAGTTTACTGTTTGTCACGTCGATTCATTGGCATACAATTTCTTCATTTTGGTCAAATCAAGTGACAAGTAGTGACATGTCACCAGTAGTCATGAAGTTAGTCACAGTGTCATTGGCAAGTGCCGGCCGGGTTATACTAGACTTATTTACAGGAATAGTATTAGCCCGTTGCTGGCTGCTGGCTGCTGGCATTTTGACTGCTGCCACTATATTTTCCCTCTTCAATTTGAGTTTTCATTCGTTTTCATTGTTTTCGTTTCTGTTGTTGTTGTTTTTTATTTTTTATTCATGTTTTGGTTTGTTTTGCATTTGCATTACACAAATAACAAAACGAATCAAAATGAATGTGCGGGAATTCTTTAGTTTCCCACGCCACCAGTGCCATTGCCAATTTTTTTAGAAAAGCGGCACCGTCAATAGCTGCATTGGCTTCGTCTCAAGCTTTGTGGACGACAGACAGAACAGTCATATGTGGGCGAAGATCCGTTTGCTGGCTGATAGTGTGGAGTGTGACAGTGCTGTTGGTGGTCGTTTCTATGCATACTTTCCTTTGATACTTGTGAATACATATCGTTTTGGCGTGGATAATAAATACTCTAGTGATACATATTTGCGAAAGTATTGACGGCTCTTAGTATGTATCCGTCTTATGTGGAGCAATATTGTCATTCGTAGTATATTTGACGTTTTAAATATGCACTAGCTCGAGTTTAATGTTTATTTTCTATAATAGTTTCAGTTTTCTTTTTCGTCCTTAAAGATTTTTGTAAGCCATTTTTCTACTTGACGTTCATTATGCAAATTAAGTGCTGTGATAAGACACTTATCGGCGATATATTTGAGTTTTATTTGCTCTGCTGTCAAGATATTATCTTTAACTTCTAAAAAACATAAATTATGAAACTTAAAAAGTGTTATTCGCATATTGTCTTAAAAGAGGTAAAAGAGGTAGAGGTAAAATAAAGTAGACATGAATTGAATTGTAATGAGCGTTGATATTGAAAGTCATCACATAAACACGAGTTATTAAAGAACCCCTACTTTTAAACAATTGAACAGGTTTAATCTCAATTTTATTTCAATTCTTCGTTAGTTTTCTCTTGCTGCATTTGTACCCAGCATGCGAAAGAATCGATGCATCAGCGATGATTATGTTACGAAAAACATCGATGCATTATTGATACCAAGGAATACTTAAAAGCATCATTGCATTGATGCTTTTTTGCTGTGAAGGATGATATGGGGAATCATTATAATTGCGTGGTGATATTAATATAACAAAATGTCCTGATACTTTTGAATGAAATGAAGGATCACAAAATTCAAATAAAAATCATTTATATTTGACAAGTTTATATATATTTAAATATTATATTGATTTTAAAATGATACTTAAATTAATTTTACATATTATGTATATAGAAAAGAAGTACAAAGAATTTGTATGTAAAAAAAAAACATAAAATTTTTACAAAATATTGAGGTAAAACACAGCATAAAGCAATAAGTTTCGCACATTGATTCCTTGAAGCTATTTAGAGCATCGATGCCATTGTGTTCTTTTAGCATCAATGTTGTTGGACAAGCAATTCGTTGACTCTGATATGGATACCGGGACATGAGGGGCACGACGACAATGAAAGGGCGGATGTTGTGGCCAAAGGGAGCAGAAACACCTTTCGTAGGTCCGGAACCCTTCTGTGGTGTTAATAACAATATAATAATAATATAATAATGATTTCTGAAGAGCCAAAAAGGCATGCGGCAGTCAAAACGGCTTATTATGTCTGAACATATAAAGGCTGAAGCTGTTTTGAACTTAAACAGAACAGATATCCAACTCTACACGAAACTGCTAACTGGTCACTGTAGACTGCAATATGATCTGAATTGGTGTAGCAGAAATCGTTACCTACTGACTCCGTCAAGAGCAACAGGAAATACCAGAACACGTTCTATGCATCTGCCCAGTCGTGGTAAAAAGCAGACTGAATTATCTGGGCAGTGAAGGTTTGAAAATCTTCACCTGAAAATTCACCTTAACCTGAAAATCTGGCTAAAATACGATTCACAATTGTGACAAAATTCTTCAATAGTTCGGGATTGGACTCGTTGGGCGAAAGGCTGCACAAAATATCTTTCAGGTCGCAGTGCATGCACAGCTTATCCATAATAACAATAAAAAAAAATTAACTATTGGGAGTTGCTGGGAAGCTGCTGGTTAAGTATGCAATCACACATTCTCTATCTATCTAGCATTAAATTTTTGAATTTTCTTGTTTAGCGCTTTTTCAAACCATAAACCAATATTAATAAAATTATGAAAAGAAATCTTGGAACATTAAAATAATTTGAGACTGATAGCATTTATTTGTTAGTAGATACTTAAATATAAATCTAACTTAAAATCGTAAAAATGATATCAAAAAAGAGTTTTTTAACAATTAAATTCTATACTAATATCAACGCTAAAAGTGGTGGATGAACTTCCAAGACAACTCTACAGTAATTTAATATCCATCAAAAATAAAAACACATCCCAACGCATAAGGTACAGATTTAAATCGTCAACTTAAAAGTTCAACGCTTTTAAAGCCAAACTCAACAAAACAATGGCTTGAACCATCTTTAAAATCAGTAAAAAAAATAAGAAATCTCCTGAATGGTCATTGGTATCAGTGATTTCGCTATTCCCCTACTTAGCTACTCTATTGCATAAGGATTGTTTCTTCTAATACTTAATCTTCGACAGCAATGTGTTCTATTTGTTTAGTGCATAGATTAAGAATATAAGCTGGCTGACCTCACTAATTACTGGACATGGCAACTTCAAGTATCACCTCAAAAAGATAACTCTTGCTGAGGAAGACACTTGCAGACTATGTCTAGAAGAAAAGGAGACAGCGGTGCATATATTGTGCCAATGTCCAGCACTGGCAAGTAGGAGGAAGACTGTCTTGGGACACCATTGGGTGGTGACGACTTGGCAGGAAACCTCAAACTAAATGAGATGCTTGCATTAACAAAAGATGTAGTTATGCGAACGGAAGCCACTCCAGCTTTAACTCAATAACAACATCCGAGAATCGAAGGACGAAAAAGGACCCAAGTCGTTTCGTGGTCTACTTCGACTAATCCTTCACTTCAGTGGGGCCACTTGTTGGACAGTGCGCTGTCCCAACGTCCCACCATATATATAAGAATATTAGAATTATCAAATATTTTGCCACAATATAAATAAACTGACTATTTAAATGCGAGCACTAGGAAACTTTTGTGGGTACCTTCGGTTCTTGTGTTTTTCTTTACTTTCGTATTCCAACTTAATATATCTTCTGCAAATTTTTTGTCACCTTAATTTTTAGATTATAAACTATACAAGGTTTTTACAGTAAATTCAAATATGATCCAAAAGCTTTTTTTCCTCTACATTGACTCCATAACTTCACAGTCGACGTATTGCCCGTCAAATACCGGCGTAAGATTTTATGACTCACGTGGCTCAAGTGTGTGTATCGTTCTTTCTGTTTGTTCATGCGTATGTGTGCGTTTTTGACATTTGTCACAAGGCGTGTTACACGGTGGTTCAGAATGACTTAAAAATAGGCAAAAGTCCATTTCCTGCATTGGTAATTGAACTATTTCGGTAAGAATTTTATCGATAAAATAATGATATTTACAAAATCATTTATTAACTAAGATGTTAAGAATGAACTCACATTGGACGTGATATATCCAATTTTATTATGAAAATTAGATTCAAACATTAGCACATTTTCAGCCAATTGAATATTCTGTTAATCTGTTTTTGTGGATTTCAAAATTATTGCAGTTTAAAGTTAGTTTTAAACCTAAATTTTGAAACTTTTCTAAAAATTTGATTTATCTCCAAATACAGGTTCTCAACAAATCAAATGAAATAGTATATAATTTGTATTAATGTTTTTATATCCATTTCATCAATTTTAAAGTACTCCCGTCCCATTGCAATACACCAAGGCTCACATTTTTTTTAAGCCTTAAAATAATTGATAAAGTTGATAAAGTCGATTTTGGGTATGGCTTTCAAAGAGCAGAAACAGTATTATCGGAGTAGTCTAATGAGTTTAGGGAATAGCTAAAAATCACATGTTACTAAATTATGCGAATGCGATCATTGTGGATCGATATGAATTGAATTTATAGTGAAATTTACTGCTTTAGTTTTTTGAATAATAATTCTGTCTTCTATTTGTGATAAGCTTTAAGTAAACGACGCTTAATACTCAAATAATATAACCAGTATGTAAGGAATTGATAGTGGCCTACACCATTATATTCGTAGAAATCTGTTACCATGACCTTGATTTTTGATTGATTAAGGTGTCATCTTGCCAAACTATTGCACAGTCTTCGCTTAGTTCATTGTTTCGGGATCCTATCCATACAATCAAGTCTTATTTCTAGTCATCATATGTTTCTTAATGATAAGTAAAAAGCATTATTTGACAGATTTAATCGCTACACTGCGTTTTCAAAAAATTGTTTCTGGCACAAATAAGATCTTACACTTTCCTGACAATGACATATTTTAGAGTTCTTTTGACTGCTCCAAATAAAATGTTAACAGTATCAGTGAATTCTCAAATTGTCAGTCAATAATTTTTCAGCACTATGTCTTTAATTTCCTTGACGTGTTGTTCATTAATTGATGTTAATTGTCGTCCATCGCCATTTCTATTTTAAATGATTGTTCCACCTTCTTTGAATTGTTTATATGGTACTACTCGTATTTACTAATAATTTTTTGTGACAACCTGGTCACCAAACACCTCTTGGCATTTTCTTGAAGTTCTTCCATTGAAAATTTCATTATACGAATTAAATTAACTATCCCAAAGGGATTGACTTAAGCCTATAGGCCCATTGCACTACCGTATTATCAAAAACCTAAGGGTAAAAACTATTTAAAGGGTGATCCAGAAGTTCACCAAGATCCTCAAAAAAGAATGCCCCTAAATTGTTAAAGCGGCTTCGCGCAAGTGCCGGACAGAAGCAAAGCAGGTGGGAAGAACTTTTATCGTCATCACCACAACTTTTTTTTTTTAAAACATAGGTACATCTATTTATTGCATCTTCTCTTTCAATGGGACTAACAAAAAGTTGTAAAATCTTATCACTAATTACATAATATCACAATTTTATTTTAACGATACATTGCATAATAAAAAATAAAATAAGTAAACCTTATATCACGGACCTCACATAGATTGGCGGGTTAAATTTCAGTAGAATGAGTGTGAGGTGGATTCTTGAGAAACTAAATTAACTTTATGAAATTACTAAAAATAAGAGGGGGTATTTACTTGAGCCTATTTTGAATTTAAATTATGGTGGTAAACTCTTTTTATGCGAGAAATAGTGGATAGATGTGCGAGAATTCTCGCTAAGGGGGTAATATGTTCTGTCAGCCGTTTATTGTATTTTTTTCTTGTATTGTCAAATTCGGTTTTAATTAATGGAATTTGTACATCTCGGTGGATACTTTCATTCCTAATATACTCTTGGGCACCGGTGATTGACTTTAGGCATAGAGAGGATCTGTTACTAATGAGCCAGTGCAACTTAAAGGCTTGGAGATTCATTTGCATTTTTTTGGCTTCAATATGTTTGCTCCAAATTAGTCGCCCGTCTAGGTGAATACTTAAGTACGTTATATTATCAGATTGATGCACTCCGTTTAAGATAAAATTGATGTATTTACATTTTACTTCATTAATTTTAATTCGCCATTTTGACAACCATTTCTCCACCCGAAATAACCGAAATAAGTGAGATTGAAGTTGGTTTGAAGTTAGTACAGCGTTTTTGTTTCGGCATAAATTTTGCCGTATCATCTGCTAACGTTGTGGTGACAACTGGACTACCTATTGGGGTATCAGATGTGTACACCATACAAGATATGGTCGAGAACACTTCCTTGTGGAACACCAGCTTCAATTGGGAAATTATTAGAAGTACATGATTTACATTTAACTTTAAAGCTTCTATTATGCAGATACGATTCTAAAACTGAGTGGACATTTTAAGGTAATGAATCTTATATAGCGTATCTTATATAGGAGCCCATTATGCCATACTTTGTCAAATGCTTGTTTAACATTGAGGAATACCGCGGAACAATATTCTCTGAGCTCAAATACATGTCTTATTTCGTTCGTTATACGATTCACTTGCTCAATAAGTTCCATGTTTTTCGCTAAAACCAAACTGATAGGAGGGTAATAAGTTTTGACCGTCAAGGAATCGTTTCAGCTTTAAAAGCAGTGCTCTTTCGAAGAGTTTAGAAAGGCATGGCCATAAGCTTATTGGCCTGTATGAAGAGGCAAGCGTAGGATCTTTACTTGATATATAAATCATAATAATCATGGATGTCGTCCACACTGTTGGGTAAAAGCTAAATTGAATAATGGCATTAAAAAGTTTTGTGATATAATTTAGGACCAAAAGGGGCTAATTTTTTACCATGATGGGAGATGTTATCATACCCCGGTGTCTTGTTTCCGAAAGAGTTTCTTATTGGAGAATCGGATTCTATAGGTTTTGAATATAATTATATTGCCTGACTTTGGTTTCCTTGGTTAATGCAGATCTAAGTCTCCTTTGGGCTTCTTAAATAAGTTTTTCGCTAAATTTCTGCCATTCGCGCCTTAACCTAAGTTTTTGTGAAACTAATTTTTCTATGTCACTATTTGTAAGTACTTTATTGGATATGTAAATTTTATTGTCTTTAGGAGTGGAATTTTTTGCTGCTGAAATCAGAATTGAGTTTAAAACCGAGGTTGCGTCCTCAATATGAGATTTACACTTTATTTTGAAACTTGTGGGTATGAATGAAATAATGTATTTTTTATATTTGAGCCAGTTTCTTCTAGAACTTTTAGGGTCATAAGACCAGTCATATGACTAAGAACCATCAAGTAAGTAAAAAGTAACTGAAAAATGGTCAGAATACAATGACCTTTAAGTAAACCTACTGCAAGACTGATATCACTACGAGGCATCTCTATGAAAGAGTTTGTTTTTTTTTTCTTGGTTTGTAGCTAAATTGCATACAGATGCCTACATATCGTTGAGTCTTTCCGTCTTTGATTAAAAAGTTCGTCACAGGAAGAACTAAGTGACAGTTTGTATGATGTCAACTATATGCCGAGATTGTTTAGGTGTTCCGAGTGGTTTTCTGACGTACCCCGTTTGGCTAGCTCGTCTGCTTTGCAATTGCCAAAAATATACCTGTGACCGGAAACCTTGATTAGAGAGATATTGACCTGCGTCAATATCTTATTTAGAGATGTGTATCACTCAAAGACTCTCCTAAATGTAACTAGACTGAACTCAAGAACTTTAAAGCAACTTAACTATCCGATAGTATGTACATATTCCTTTCAAGTACAGTATCTACTTCTAGACAAACTAAAGCCCTATGTTTCCTGATAAGGACTACGATTTTAGATTTGCTGGGGTTAATCACAAAGCCACAATTTAGTGTCCATTTATTTGGAACATTAAAGTCATTCTACAGAATATCCCTTAAGGTGGTAGCATATTTTCCAGTAACTGTTAACGCAACGTCATCCGCATATGCAATAGTCTGACAAACCGCTCTCCTCAGTTTTTGTAGAGTTCATTCACCAGTATATTCCAGTTATTGTTATTGATGTGGAATTTGAGACAGAGTTGCCAGAATCGAAAAGATTAAATACTTAATTTAATTTCATGACCGTTGTAGTATTACAGTATTGAAGGCCTCTTAAATCACCATAAAATCTTTTGGAGCTTTTAGTTTTATTATTAGCATAACACAAGATTTTAATAGTAAATCTCTAACTAAACAGAATTAGTGGGACATTTGACCACTTTTGCTACACTGTGGGTCACTCTGACGACTAGTTCTAAATGCTGACGATTGAGCTTTGTAATTATTCCAAGTCCAGTCAAGTTCACTAAACAGATTTGAAAAGGTAAATGCGAGTGCATTTCGAGTCAAGATGGAACAACACTTGCACCGACAGTAAGCAAGGACTGCAATTTATTACTGTCGCATTATGTACAAAAATAAAAATGGTAATAATTTGTACAAGTTATGAGGATTTTCCTGAATTTTTCATGTCACTCATATGTGTTATCGCAAAAGGGTGAGAATTATGGGAAATCATCGAATAATAAATTAGATTAAAGGTATACGACTGGACTAGCAGTTTTCTTATTTATAAAAAGGGTTTCGGCAAAAGAAGTCGTTTTCCATAACTTATAGTAGTCGTGTCTTTTTGGAAAATATGCATACATTCAAAGAAAAAACCATATGTAAGACTGCGTCCAGTTACATTTATTAAAGGAATTTTTTGGTATAGGATTTTTTTGCTTAAAAATTTGGAAAAAAATTTGATTAATCCCAGTAGGAAGCAGGTTTGCGTGTGTTCAGCCATTTCCACGCTATATGATCTCTGGGCTAATGTGATTGATTATAGTCATATAATATATTTCAGTCCATTAATAAAAAATATGTTAAAAATTTCAGTTGTTATATATTTCTTAAAAGCAATAATATTCGAAAGAAGATCCGGACAAGAAATACAATAACACTGAAGTCAGTGACGAAATATTAAAATCTGAACACGACCACTTCTCAAAGCCGCCAAAAACTTTAGGCTTCATTGACTTAAAGAGACAAATCGATATTAAAGTATATATTCTGATAAATATATACGAATAAAATGGATATTTATACAATATATGACGTGTGAATTCTAAATAGAGTTGTGATATCTTGTGTATCACTGTAAAGAAAAAAACGTTTCAAGATTAAAGAAATAATTTTTCTATGATGTATGTACTTTATATATATATTAAAAACTTTCTTTACTTATATCTATACTATTGCAGAATAATTGTACTTTCGTAGATTAGATAATAATTCTGAAACGAGAGGCATTTCTTAAATTGATTTTGTACTTTATTAGCCTCCAATATTACGTCAACTTTTCTGTTCATTATCGTTTTCCATCGAATGTCATTTTCTAAAAAAGCAATTTCATACAACAAGAAAGTAAATAAAATTTTGATAAAAATGTTTGTACAGCGAAAGGAAAACTTATAAAAAAAAACTAAAACTACGAATTCCTTAAATTGTTCCTTGGAAAAGGGTTCATTTTTGCGTTTATGGAATGAAATCACACACAAACGGCATTAAATTTTGCTGTCACAACGATTTATGTCGCTGACAGCGATAGGCATTTCCTTTGAAGTGACTATCGTAGCGACAGAACTGATTTTCACGACTGATTACACAACCGGGAACTCTGGTACTTGTACATGACTCGTCATGGAGTGATGATAGCTCTACTTGTACTTGTGCCCTGATATTTGTTTTGCATTGTTACTACAGACTTGTGGAATAGTTTGATTCGATTTCGCGCCAGTGGGCATAGGGGGAGGAAACGTTTGGTAATTTACGAATAATCACGGTGGTAAACACTCGTCCGCAATTGTCTGTATATGTTAGTATTGTTGGTGGCGACGATGGTGGTTGCAGTCGTACTAGTTGAGATTCGCGAATATTTTGACGGAAATATGTCATAAATTACATTGAGTGTTGCCGTAAAGTGTGCTGTGATCATATGTAAAACCGCAGTCTTTTTGGGCGTATAGTCAGCACCAAAACTTACTGCTAAAAACGAGCTAGAAAAAATCGCAAATAACCAATAACTGAGAAAAAATACGGAAAACTGAAAACTGCCATTCGACTTGACAAGCATAAAATTTATCAGCAATCATAAATCGTGGCAGCACAATTGTTTTATACTCAGCTTTTGTTTATAGCAATTTATTCATACATATCATAAATTCCGTTCTCAGGTTCGTTCAAGTTTTTATAGTGCCCGTCACTTCGAGTTGCGGATGGCGGATGGCGGATGGCGGATGGAAATGGGAATAATTGTTGCAGTGCAATAACAACGATAATGTGCCACATTCCATAAAAGAGGATCCAATATATAACATGGAAAAAGTGCAATTCCAAAATATTGCAAGGCATATGTGAAAATAAAATAAAAAATAACATTAAACAATAGTTTTATTATTTGACTTACAGGTTGTATTTTCGTCGTACAGGTGCAAATATGAATAAATAAATAATTTCAGTCGAGTAGATTAAGTGTCACATGACTTTTACCTTAAAATCGATAAACCGAACATTCAGAAATATACCTGCAACAGTCGGTGTTGAACAAATAAGTCAATAAGACGTTAACGACACAGCCGTTGGAATGCATTGGCGATTAGCTTGAAGCTAGACACTAGACTAGTTCACTAAACAAGTATTAGAACTATCGCGTTCCCTTACATGGGAAACAAATTTCATAATCAAACTCTTTACTATAACAAATTATTCTCTAAACTACTGATGTAATGATAAAACTAATGGGAAGAAATATGTTAACCTTTTTATGCAAAGATTGCTTAATCTATCTATCTTCCATCTGGTACAGGAGTATTGACACGAGATATTGACTCTATTACAAATTAAAAGCCAGCTGACGAAAGGCATACTAATATTTAATTAAAAACCTTCAATTTACTGTTTAATTAACAACGACTTTCAATCCAGGTGGATAAAGGTAGATTTATTCATCTGCCTTTAGACAATTTTTTTATGTCCTTTTGATATATTATAGCGACTTTGTTTGCAAAATGCAGCTCAAAATAATTGTAGCGATTCCTTTGCTGTGAGAACACTGTAAAATTTTGTTCTCTGCAAATAAGTGCTCAATAAATAGGAGTCATACTTCATAAAAGAAGAGAGGTGGGAGAATGGCTCTCCTCAATTATTATAGACAAATGGTTAATGTATTGGATATGAGCAGCAAAAGCAGATGAATTTCATCAAATAGTAGATATTTGAACAGTTCTTTATTCATTATATCACTGTAATGGCATTTTTGTTTTTATCTACCGGTACCCGCTACCCGCAATACCGAATCCTCTGTCTATGCTTCTAACAACAGAACAACTGTTGTTGAGAAACAAAAAAAAGTCGCAAGGTAATATGTTTCAAGATTAAAGTTTATTTTAGTTTTGTTGGCAGTAGTTTCATGTCTAAATTCTTCACCAACCTCTCTAATGGCAATAGTTTTATTGCTGAATTCATTGTTGCTTTATAAGATCGAATATCTAGTTTTCATATCTCAAGATATTCCACATTGTATTCTTCATAGCTACATGTATAGTATTCTTAAAGCAATTCAATGCAATTCGATCGATCCAGTGATAACTGCACAGGCTCTTCATATTGCATTTGATATGTATTTGATAATGATTTTGCATAACAATAAAAATATTTTTCATCTTCATTTACTCACAGTTCGATGCCGTATATTAGAAGTTCTCTCTCATTATTCTCTATATTCCAGAATAAAAATGTTATTCTTGACTTAAAATATATTATATACATAAAACATATTCTTATTTTTTAAATATATGTTAGATTAATGTTAGCAACGCTGGATGAACTTAAGCAGAAACGCTAATAGCCGAACAGCAACAAGAGAAGCTGCGGTCCACAATAATTGCGTAAAAGGATTTTAATAACAAGGAAATCACGGTAACCCATCACAATCGAAATGTCACCAGTCGAAAACAGAAGTGGACTGCTTACAGCTTGAGGCTGTCAAACACAACAACAACACGAACAAGACACAAAAGCAACGGCGAAAGCAGAAATGTAAGCAACGGAGGGTTGAGCTAAGGTAGTCATACACTCATCAAAGTGTTGTCACTGTCAGTGCGAATGTCACAGACACGTCAGGGATTAAAACGACAAGCGACTTTTAACTGTCATTAGGAAACAAGCAAAGGGCTCTTGCGGCACCGGAAGCGGATTTAAGGGCTTTAAGCGCGGTTGACAAATATCAAACCATAACGTGTGCTTGCCTATTTGGGTGTCAGGGCTTGTACAACCATGTCCATGGTTGTGTGTGGAGGCGTTTTAAAGTACGTTTTTATGTGTTACTTGGTTGGTTCGTTGGTTTGCTTGTTGTTTAGTTTGTTTGCCGATTAATGGCAGTGCAAGTGCATGGACATACACACAAACTTGCACACATACCTATGTTTATATGCATAATGTATTTGACTAGTCTTTATGACATTCTTGTAGTCCTAGTACTTGTAATATGTCCTTTGGCGAACGCAATGATGACAATCACAGCAACAAACAGCAAACCATTACATGAAAGGAGTGAGCACATAGCAAGGACATACAGTCAAATCCTATTTTTGTTTACTTGAGTTGCGTTCATGTGTTCGGATGTGTGTATGGCCGTTTTTAGACCACATTTCACATGTATCAGTTGGCGTCCTTTGCATGTCACTTAGTTTCATTTTAAAAGTTTTCAGCAGGAGAATTTGAGTTTCTTCATTATTTTCGTTTTTTTCACTTTTTTGTGAGATTTTATTGTCCTCCTCGCTTGTGCATTTCCTGTGGCAAGTTTTGATGTGTCCTATGCAATACACGTTTCTTTGAACGCATTATAAACGAATTACCGGCGCGTGTGCGCGGCACTGCAAATTATTTACTTGGTTATTTTCATGCCCCCATTTGGAAAATGGTTAATTGCCACTAAATTAAATTAAACAAACAAACGCAGACAAAATTGGTTCTTTATGCACTGGACCCAACACATTGTGATCACATGAGGAGATGATGCATTATTTTATACTTTAAGGTTTTAGATTGAGTTTTTCATATATGAATACTGAACAGTGACTCAGTGATTTCATTATTACTTATTAAATATTCTGCATTTAAGTACTTTATTTATCGAAATGATTAAAACATTTACCTGGCCTGTTACGGGGTACTGTTTGTCCGCGGTACTAACAATTTTTCAGAAATTAATATTTAAACAAATAAACTCACAATTTTTGAACGCTCAGAACTAAACAGTTGCGGACTTGTTTATCTGCGGGACAGACAAAATGACCGGTTCAAACACCTAGGCTTAGCTGAATAAACCTTCTGAGAAGTACAGAATTTTCTTTTCCAGTTCATTACAAAAATATTAGACTGGGGTTTTTTTTTGTTTATTAATGCAATTAGTATATATACTTAGCACTAACAAGCATTTTTAGTTTAATAAATTACAAATATTTTCGCTAAGGTTTTATTCCTTAGTGAGGTCAAAGGGTATTATACCTTTTAATATCCGCGCTGAGTCAGTTGTGTTGACTACTTCTAAAACTTCTGCATTTTTATGTTGTGTAATTTCCATTGCGTGAGCAACAGCATACGTTTTTATGACGTCCTCGATGGGTTTGATTCCTAGGTCACGATGTAGGTCTGCACTACGAATGTACCAGGGCGCTTTTACAATATTTCTGAGTACTTTGTTTTGAAAATGCTGTATTATCATAACATTGCTCTTACTGGTGCATCCCCATAGCTGTAGCAACAGCATAGGTTTTTATGACGTCCTCGATGGGTTTGATTCCTAGGTCACGATGTAGGTCTGCACTACGAATGTACCAGGGCGCATTTACAATATTTCTGAGTACTTTGTTTTGAAAATGCTGTATTATCATAACATTGCTCTTACTGGTGCATCCCCATAACAGTATACCGTAAGTGCATACAGGCTCTAAAATTCGATTGTAAATCAGGAGTTTATTTTGTGTCGATAACACTGAACGCCTACCGATTAACCAATTTATCTACTTATGCTTTAGCTCAAGTTCTTGTTTTTTTCTTTTTCACATGCTCTTTCCAACATAGTTTAGCGTATAAGGTCATGCCTAAATATTTCGCTGTATTCACATAGAGTATTTCCAGTCCATTTATATTAAATTTACATTGGGAGACCCTTTAATTCGTAAAGTCAACATGTACCGATTTTGAATTGTTAAGCTTGAGTCGCCATTGTTTCGTCCACTGACGAAAATTATTTATGGCCAGCTGGAGGGTTTTTGTTGATTCGATTTCATTAGAACCAATTGAAAGAAAAGCTATATCATCAGCAGAAGTTGCAATCCTACAATTTTCTGTTATTGGGATAACATTAGTAAATAAAAGAAAGAGTATAGGACCAAGGAGACTTCCCTTTGGGACACCTGCTTTAATTTCTTTTAGGTTTGAGTGGCAGTGTTTTTGTTTAACTCGAAAATATCTATTTGTTATACAAGATTCTATAAGATCGCAATATTGTTCTGGCAATTGCATTCCAGAAGGAGTGCAAACCTTCCAGAAGGAGGGTTTGAATTTCATTTTGAAATATGTGTTGATAAAAAATATCAGAGCTTTGAGGACATTTTTAGGCGACTGGTTTATAATCTTAGCTGTAAAATCTTGCAGGTTTTTTGGTATTTTCTATTTCCTGAGCAGAAACTAGAGGTATGGTTATTTAGCTGTCTAGTTTTATATTAGCCGGAATATTCTCTTCGGTATTTTATATGGTAAAAGTACTTCTAAGTTATTTAGAAAATGCTTCTGCTTTCTGCTGATTGCTTTTTACCCAATTATTTTCAAGTTCTTAATGGCAAGGAGTGTGTGATGGGTCGTCTGAGGTTTTTTATTGACTTCCAGAGCGAGTAGTGTAAGTTCTTCTCCCAAGACTAATTGCTTGGAATTGTGATGTTAGATCAGCTCCATATTTTATTTCCATAAAACTTTTCTCGAAATAAAAACTCAATAAGATCAGGTATTTTGCTCTAAACTGTAGGCCAATAAGTACGTTTTTCCGTTGATATTGTTTCGCAACCAGATTGTTGAATAGCTTTAAGGAGTTCCGAGCTCTTAGTCCTAATAAGTCTTAAACCCCAAAAAGTGTTGTTAGTATTGAAGTCGCTACCAAAAATAAATTTATTTTCAACGGACTCGAACATTTCAATGTTTTTTTTTCAATACAATTAGGCATTGAAGACTATACAAAACCGCTATTGTTAAAGATTGGCGGTCAGCTTCGATTTCAACAGAAATTAATAAGAATTCAGGAGCCATTATTTGATTTCCTTGGTGATGCTTAATGTTGCTTCGGAGTACAATTGCGCTGTATACCGATGTTAGTAGTAATTTGCAACGACAACAGTTACTGCCTAAAATCCGTCATTGGATATTTTTGTAGACTCGTAGTGTTTTAATGATTTTTTAATTAAAATAGCACTTCCTTATCGAACGCAATTACTAAGATGTACTGCGCTATATACTTCATAATTCTTTAGTTTAACATATGTTTGGTTAGTAAAATGAGTTTCGCTAATTAAGCAAACATCAATATCTTTGACTGATAGGACTGCTTCAAGCTCTCTAAGGTGTTTAAGAAGTTCATTCGAGTTCCAAAGCATTATTTTTATATAACTAAGCATTATTTGTTTTGTTGAGTTCTTACTCTAGCCTAGTCAAGCGTTTGTCCAATGCTCCAATCCAATGCAATTTTGTGACTTCCATCATATCAGTTTGATTGTTTTCAGGTTGGTTTTCAACCAATTTATGATTACGCTGGTTACCTTAGTTTTGTTCACCAATTTTTTTGTTTCTTAATCTTTGTTCTTTTGCTACTATACAACCTCTGTAACTGGCTGGGTGCCCCTCACCTCAGTTACAACATTTTGGTTGATGCTGATCAGGTTTAATGCATTCTACAGTACCGTGACTGCCAGATTTTTTGCAATAACCTTCGGATCGGAGATGCTTGTTTTCATACGAATACCAGGCAGTTTTTTTGAAGACAGCACTTTTGTAACAGCTCTGTAGTCGCCTATTTCAAATGTACTGATTTTATAAGTACCGCTATTGAGGAGCTTAATAAAAAAAATTTTTCTTGCAGTTACTTTTTACAACAGCTTGCAGTTCTGAGTATTTATAACCATCTGAGACCATAATGGTGGTGAGCGAGCTATTTTCAGCTCCACTTGGGTATTTTTACTGCTCGCTGCAATTGACGCTTTAGAGGAATTCAATAGTGATATGTTGGCTTTTTCTCAAAATCGAATCTGGTTTCTAAGCAAGTTCCTCCTCGTCAGTCTCGTATGTGAGTCTTTCAATTTACTTTGTTTTTTTTTTTGTTTGGAAATATTGCACTTGCACTTCGAAGGGAGGCATTTCTGCTTTAAGAGTTTCGATTTCTTTTCTGCATTGGAGGCATAGAAGCTTCATTTCTTTAATTTTTGCGAGCTGGATTGATAACATGTCGGTTTGAGTTTTTTTAACCGAAGGTGGTGGTTGTCCCCCACCTTGAGGTGGAGATTGAATGACATCCATTTATAGCTAAAGGCTTATAAATAGAACGGGTTCTTGTCTGTGATAAATATATAACGAAAGGTTTATTTCCTTGATTTTATTTATCAGCCAACACACTTTTCCAGTCCGGCAAGGATTGCGATAAATATTGATGCAAAAACTTTAACTTTAAATTCTTCATAAAATTCCTCGTATTAATATTGAACAATTACACTTAACGATTTTATTTTGTGTGATTGGTTTTAAAGTTTCACAACACTTTTTTTTAGTTGATTGTTTTTAAACTTGGAAGCTTTTTTTTTGCTGTCTCCATCAGCTAATTTATATATTTGTCTGTAGAAAATTCAATCACGAGTGTAACTATCTGTCTCTGTCAGATTTGTTTGTATTTAATTTAGTTTTACTATTATTAAAATAATAGTATATATAAGTTGAATAATTTTAAAATTTTATGTGAGACGACCTAATAAAATGGGTTTCAGCAAGAGTTCAAGCTCCTCTTTATGTTTTAGAAAGCCGTTAGCGTTCCATAACATTATCTTTTTAACTTTAAACATTGTTCGAAATTTTGGAAAGCATTTCTAGGCTTTTTCACATTACAAAAATATTAGTGAGTGGATGCGATAAAAGTATAGGAGCCTACGTCTACGTAAGTTCATCACCAATTTCAGTCTTAAAAATTTTATTAAAATTATTTTAAAAATGTTTGGAAGAGAGATGGATCTTAACTGTCAAATAAAGAGCAAACACTTGGGTACAAATGTCTACCGAAGAAAGACTGTTATAGATTCTGTGATCGACAAATTATTTCACGAAGAACAGCTGGAACCAAAAAATGTTGTGGATTCTGTCATGAATCCATAAATCCACAAAATAAATATTAAGTTCAATGGATGAACTAGCTAGCTAGTCTAGTATCTAGCTAGTCTAGATACACAACAAGACGAAGCACATGTTCTGTAAGAGGTAATTTAAAAGCATTTTCGGCTTTTGTTACTAGGTGGTGTTTATATGTTATCTATACATCTGCCAGCATTAATTGGATTAAGTCAAGCGAAAATGTGTTGAAAAGGTAACATTCGAGGCTACATTTTCTTGTAAAGATATTTGTGTAATTCGTCGCTTATGTAAAAAGTAATAATGATTTAAAAATAAAAAAATATCTGAAAGAATTCACAATGTAATGCTTTATTACTATAAAACAGTGAAACTGCTGCTAAAATATATCTAAAAATTTTAGTCGGTTTATTGTGAGGAGGCTGTGAGTGAACGAGGAGGAAGCAAAGATACATCTTGTTCTGGTAAAAACGTATCGGTGGCATAAAACATCGATACAAGACTGTTTAGACTATTATCACTTAAAAAGAGCAGTCTAATGCAAAGTTAACTCAATTCAGTCAGTATCAAATATACAAAATCAGTTTTGTATCAAATATTACGGGCGATGAAAAACAGATTAAATATGAGAGAATGTAAGCGATCATGGTCAAAGGCTAGTGACCCTCCACAAATGACAATAAAATCTGTAATGACGGCAAACAAGGTTGCGTTGAGTATTGAGTAGAATTGGAAAGGAATTGTCTCACAACTCGATCACTTAAATGAAACATCTAAGGAAAAGCGATCAAAAAAAAGAGTTTTCAATGACCACACACATCTTTGATAATTTGGAACAATATAACTGCACTAGTTTGGAAAGCTGATGCATTCACTGTACAGATCGGAGTTTCCACCATCCATCTACCATTTGGTTGGATCTCTGTAAAACACTCTTATTGGAAAAAAAAATCAGTCAACCGAAAAGCTGCTGAAAAGTATTTGGCAAAGTGTTCCGCCGATGAAGCTTAGAAGTCATGTACAGATAGAACTATTAAGTTATCCGAAAAATGACAAGATGTCATAAACAATAATGGCCAGTCCATACTTGATTAAAATTAGTTTCCAAAAAAAAATTTATTTGCTCAAAAATATACCAAACACCACGAATGCTTTTTGTATTGAGAGATTTTGAGATATGGGAGATTTTGTCTGGCTTATTGTAACATAATTATTGAGAAAGGTGGCAACGTAGCGAGCTTATAATTATTGGGTAGGACTTAATGCGCTTAAGTGTTCAATTTTTCTGGTATTTTTTGGTTGTTAGCAGAGATGGTGCTTCTGAGTATTAACATATGGTATATTGTCGAGTGTCTTAGTGCGATGTGCAAGACAGAGATACTTGAGAATAAATATCTGAGGGTTCTTTCTCACATTTGGTAAGAGAGAAAGGTTATGAAGTGATTTGGCTATTTTTCGTGAAAAGCTTTGCTTTTTCCATATAATTCACTACAATTAGTTGTGTTAACTTCTGATGCAGTGATTTCTGCATAAACAGTTGTGATGATTTTCTGAATATGGAAATACTGATACTATTGCTTAATGACTTATACGTTCGTAATACATTATGTCGCCGATGTTTTTCTTACTACTATATAAGAGTATTAAATATGTATTTTAATTGCTATTTTATGAGTTCCACACATTAATGTATTTTAACTTAAGAAGGGTAAATTGTTTATACTTGAACATTTGAACTATTTCACGAGCGGGTGTAATTACTAGAAAAAGTTCTAAGAGGAATAATAAATCATAGAACCGTATCTATTGTATTTTGTTTGCCTTTTTGCAAAACAATATCTAAACAAACGGAACAACTGTTTTAATAAAACATTTTCACGTCTTTCAGACATTGCTTGGATGTTTAAGTTTCCGAATATATGAGTACTAACATAGCACATGGATTATTACGAAAATATGTGCATACGAAGGTACACGCGCGCTATAAAGTATTCATAAATAATCCCACAAAATTACTGCACGCACACAAAATATTTGCAACAGCAGCAACAGCAATGGAGCAACAGCAGCAGCAGGACTCAGGACGCCGTGACTGGAGCAGAGCAAAACGGAAAGAATGGAAGGAAATGTCATATTATGAGCGCAATTACAATTTGGAGAAGCAGATTGACACAAGTCGATCTGGAAAACTAATCAAACGTCGCAGCTAAAAACAGATGAGTCCTCGTGTAGCGCATATGAGGCATTCATTTGAGCATTTGAGCATTTGTGCGACAGTATATTATTGGCGTGCGTGATGTTGCAACGTGAATGCTGATGGAAACGTAATAAGTGTTTGGATTGGATTGGTGGCTTCTCGTATACTCGGCCGTTTTATACAAATTACAAATGTCATTTGGCGTGCAGAAAATAAAACAAATATAAAAGTAAATGAAAAATACATGTCATCAAAAAAGGAAGACAACAGCAGAAATAATAGATTTGGTAGTGTATTACGGAAAATCTTATTATGTGAAAGTGCAGGTCATGTAGAATTGGTTTCGCTACATTTTACAAATATCAAATCAAATCAAATTAAATCGAATCAAAAAAAAACAATTTGTCAATAATTGCTTTTTTTTTGCCTTCTAAATGCACTTCACAAGATATGTGCCAGACTAATCACGAGAGAATACATCAATAGTTCATATGAACCATCATCATGTGAACCATAAAGTCAACTCCCATGTTTGAGCGAATACTTCATATAGTTTTAATACATTCATTTTATCTGTGAGAGGTCAGGAGTTTCACCTGAATAAAACAACCGCTTCACTTAAGGTAGCATTATAGCATTATAGCATTGTAGCATTGTAGCATTTTAACATAGGAATGCGAAAGTTGAAAAAAGTTCACAAAATTCCAAATGGCCCTGCCGTTGATGGTGATGATTACTGAATAAGATGAAGATGAAAAGGACTCAGGATACAGTACGGTGTATAACACTTACCGTAAATATTAATGTTTTTATGTGTGGGATTGTGCTGAAAATATTTATTATGAAAGCAAGAGTGCTACTGATTGCGTCAGCAACAGCACCAAATGTTGCACCAATACAGTGTGTAGCAATAGAGTACAAGCGACAAGTGAAGGAAAATTGAGCTGCCACACATATAACAACAGCACTGTTGCTTCCAATTTACACGTACCGCTCATATTGTAGCATCAAAATGTGCTATACGTTCCGCCGTTGGACGGCAGCGTGGTTGCGGATTTTTCACTACACGTACGCAATCTTAGAAGCTTACAAAGATTTACACAGCTGCACATAAAGTGGTACAGACTGCTACATGGCGTCACTTGCTACATGGTGTATGCCACTTGTAACTCACTTACATATTACGAAAAGGAGATACAAAAGTTGTGTCGTGGATTAAGAGTTCGGGTTGAAGTGGAAAGGTAAATTATATAGCAGCTTTTACGTATGAAAATTGTATGTGTGATGTTCTTGGCATCACACATTTATAATACTGCGTAAATATAAAAGTTACTATCTACGAGTGTATGGAACTTTCTTACAAACTAAAACTATAGTGAAAATTACTTCACATTTTTGGAAAGTATATAGTGCATGTCTTCTTAAAGTTAATAACTTTGCCTCGCCTTTTTGTTTTTAGCTGATAAAGGATCTAGCTTAACTAACGAAGAGTTTATAGAATCCTTAAATTACTTGGCCTTCTATCAAAATGTGGTCACTTTAGCTAGCAATGATTTTCATATAACTGTTTTATACTAATGCCGTTGGGTTTGACAACAGAATGGTAACGTGCTATTTACTCTGGGCCTATTCTGCAGACATATTTGCTAAAAAGAAAAATACCTGGTCTATATGAGAAGGGATCATCAGTTAGCTTATTGGATTTAACAGGATTACTCCTGAATATTTCTCGATGTTCGGAAAATAATCGTTGATTATACTTGGTAAGTATCACACATTTGTCACGCGAAGTAAAATATCGCTTTCATTGTTTTTAAATTGGAATATTTCTCTTTTTTCCCTTTAAAATAAAGGGAACCGGAAACATTGTTGATTGTGAAAAGGAAACATTTTAATCTTATTTTGCTGGCCTGAACATCCAAGACTTGTTTCTATACTTAGGTATTTTGATCCGAATGAGGTGATACAAATACTGAAGATTAAGCTGTTACTAAATAATATTCTAGACTTTTCTAAAAAAGTATTAGCTCGAGTATCAGCTCGAGTTCGTTAATGCTTTGGACTTTATATAATCATTAAAAATGAAAAAATTTTTATTAGATTTCTATGATCGAACTTTAATTATCTCTGGTTTAGGGAAAATAAGTAATATGAAAATGACGGCTCTATTTGCTATTAAAATTGCAAGTTGTATGGATCAATGAATGGGCGAAACGCTTTAAATGTCAATACTGTGAAGTGAACTGGTGACAGAAGTTTTTTGTTTCAATACCACCGGATTTCAGTACCATCGGATCCAAAAGTGTAATAAGATTTCATATCCATCATAAGTGAAATACAGTCTGAATTCGTTTTTAATTGTTTCTATTAGTCGTTGAAATAATCAGATTATATTAGTTTACAATTAAAAATGTTTGAAATGCGAAATCTGTTTTTCCGTAAAATTCGGGAATCACAATTATTATTTTCTTATACACCGTTTTGTGCTACCCTCAAAAAAAACATAATTTTAATTTCTTGCCCATCAGCTCTTTCAATATATATCCAGAACTTTCTTCTATGTTTTCAAAGTGTGTAGTGTTATATGTATGTCAAATGGAAGTCATATTTTTCATGTCTTTGAGATGGATAAGTAGTTATTGCGTATAGACTCGAGCCATGTGGAAAGCATATAAGATTTCCATTATAAATTATTTTGCAGGAGTGGAGTGGGTAGAGCGATATTAAGAATATATTGAGGCAGCATAGACTCAAACAAAATTTAGCTTATGTCATAAACGTAATATTCTATGAGGTTCTCGAATATGTCAATCTGCTGAGACATTCAATTCAGCCAGAACTTGATCAAAATACCTTTTGAGATACTTATGGGAGTACCACGTCATTGAAATCAAATCACGTATGAATGGCACGGTTATTAATTTGATATTACATAGTATCGTATATCTAAGAGCAACTTAACTTGCAGTAATACTTATGTGAACGATACAAAATTTCGGGTTACATGGTCCTGTTATTTTCTATTAGCAAAAAAAAAAAGGATTATTTGTTAAATGAAAATGAAAAAGCAAATCAAGACGCGGGATATGAAAATGCTTTCCTTATTTGGTGAACAGATCATAATTGTGCCATATTAGATACTTGGTTTCGAATCGCTTGTGCGGTAAACTCTGCCCTATACTGAAGAGCACGCATTTTGCAGAGTGAAAATATATGAATTGCCGATTCATAGATATTTAGTACTAGACTATTATTTTTGCATATATCTTTATGTTGGCACACCACTGAATACAATGTGGACGGCAAGTATAGACGCACAACGGATGTGTTTTTAATAAGGATCCGTATCTTGCGAATGGAGTGCTTTAGGTTTATAGTGATAAAACGTAGTAAGTAACAATAATATGTTGATAGGCTTGTTGCTAAAAACGGGATACATGCATTGCGCCATAATGTGAGAGATATTAATATTTATAAAAAATTTTTATTGTGAAGAAACTACATTTTTCAGAAGTTCCCCATGATTTACAAATTCAGTCACACTAAAAATTGCAGCTGTTAATGTGCCAACTTCTGGTTCAAATATATGTGTATGCACAGAGTAGAGGAGCTATACGTCGTACTACGCATATGTCGTAATATTTTTGACGAAATGGTCGAGCCCATTAGCACGTACACGTATTAACTTCGTCTTTTACGTAGCACGGCGCTTCCATAATTTTACAAATTAAAGCAAAAACTTCACCTTATTTTCTGAGCAATACAGTACAGAAAAGCAGTGGAATTCCACTATATCGTTTTACGGGGGGATAGTTATATACAAACATGAAGAGTACTTGCTCAATATGAAAGCCACTCCAGCGTACGTAATATGTTTGACAAATTTGCAGTCGAACGGTTTGTTTACAGTTGCTTTGGTTCTTTCAGCTTGTGCCCAAGGAAGCGTCACAAGCACAAGAAGCACAGCTTCCGTTCAGTATTTAGCTGAATCGAGACAATCCATTGTACATTTTTGTGATATTTCATAGTTTACAGTTGCGCATGGCACAGGTGCGAAATACCTAAATCGCTGAGGATTCATTTTTTGGCGAACGCGATTTCTGTGAAACGTGCTTCTTTTCGGTTGGTTGTCTACTCCATGTATTCTAGTATACGCGTATGTGTGAAAAATTAAAAATCCTCACAGAACTGCATGGAATGGGTCTAAACATTTACTAAAGGCTCGTTATTCATTTGCCTACACACCAACCATATAGTGGCAGTGTTGTTGGAATAGTTTCAGCAAGGAAGTGATGTAGCATCACATGTTACCATTTCTGGTTACCATTGAGTTATATGTAGTCACCTATTTACAGTTACTATCATAGCAAGATTCCGAAGAATTAGAAAATAAAAACTTTTCGTGTAATTTTGAAAAATTTATGTGTTCTAAATGTGATCCAATAGGACATATTAGAGGTAAACGATTTTCTTTCTGTATGATATACTATATACATCAAAAGCTAAAGAAAAGAAGCTGTGATTTGAACAACTTAATAAGTGTAAATTGTTATTAAAGAAAGCCAGTCAAATTTTTTTTGTGCTTAATAGTGTCGATTCATATATTCATTTGTTTGTTTTCTATGACCTGTGACCTAATTGCTAATTTGTACTGCTTTGATTCCATACTCCCTTGAATTCTTGTTTTGTTTTATTTTATACCTTGATAGAATTTCCCTTAATACTTTTGTTTCACTGCTTAATAACCTCGAAGACTTTCTTTACATTGATCAGTTACAAATCACTTAGTACATAGTCGATCGTAAACAACAGTAAGTTGGAGAAATTATCAGTGGATAAGTGGATGAAGCCCATTTTATTATTATTTTATTTTGTTATTATTTTAGAGTTTTTCTGTAAGATTCCTTAACCGAAGACCATATAACTCTCGGTATTCTTACTAATACCTATCTACTTAGTACATTTCTAAGTACTATGAATAAATACTGCGCTATTTCGAAGTTTGGATGTCATAAGCAAAAACAATAAGAACAAAAATAGAAATTGAAAAAAAATGCAGATGAAATTTAAAAGTTTTGAATTTTAAGTACAGAAGCTAAATATAAAGATAGAAATTATAAGTGATATGTAGTTTAAGATAAGCTGTTTAGAGAACAACAAAGGTATGCTAGATGAATTTAAGTATTAAATACAGTCTGATATCAAAGCCTCAACAAGTGCATCTTGCCAATTCGATAGTAAACGTCAGAATTTTCAGAAACACTATTTTGGTGATTTCGGAAAATATATACTGAATCTGCATCTGAATCATCTATGCGTATATACGCATGACGTATATTTACTTATATGCCATAAGTTGAACTCAAACGATTTCTTGCGAGAATGTTCTCACTCGCTTTTTGTCACTTGTTTCGAGTTTACCGGTTATGTGGCATGAAAAATCAGGACATGAGACCCGAAATTTTTTCCGTTCTGGTTTTCATTCCGGTTCAAGAGCAAAAAAATATATTGGTTCGGTTCCGGTTTTCGTTCGAGCAAGAATATCGGTTTTTTTCGGTTTTCGGTTCGGATCCAGTTCGATGCCCTGTGAAAAACTCACCATGCGAGAACGTTACGGTGTGATGAGAGCAACTGATGAAAATAAAATGTTAATTTCATACTTTAACTGAAAAACTATATTTATATTTGTTTTAAATTTGTTTTAATTGCGATTTTTGTATTTAATATAATTAAAATACTAAATATAGTACAATGTATGTACTGAGTATATATTAGAGTATATATGTATTATACTTATCCTTTTTTGATTGTTGATGCTTTTCAATACTGTAAGCATCTCTTGAAATGTCTGGTTCTGCTTTTCATTTTGCTCAGTAACGAAGCGCTTAAATCTTTCGAGCTGTGATAAGTAGGTCTCATTCCTTGTCTATTTGGATTCCGATAATAAGGACGCACATCAAGTTGATTCTACTTGCTGTGCGGGCCTTGAAGAAACAAAGTTGTTATCTACAATTTCTTCACTCTTAAAAAGTTTCACCTCAAAGAAATCTAATTGCTAATACTGTAGTAGAAGAAAACAGAAATTGAAGAAAACAGAAAGCATATATTTTATTTTCCGGAATGCCTGCTCCAGGGGTATCTTGATCCGGTATTATGTATTATAGTTACAGAAACATCTCCAGTGACGAATTTTCGTTCAAGGAAACGTAGTGAGAAAGTTAGAAAGTTGTCATGTGCTCCTTCCATCTCATAATTGTGTGTAGAATTGTTTCTAGATATCTGATGGCACTTAAGTACCATCACTATAAACAGATATGCAGGATGTTAGGATTTATAAAATTGGCATGCATTAAATTCGCCACTTATGTTGTCAATATCAGTTTGTAAATGGTTAGATATTATTACTTTATTTTTTCGGATAGATTAGTGGAGTACAGTAAAAAACGGAGAGCACCTATAACACTTTCTTGTGATACGCCAGCATTCATTTTCTACGATAAGTAACTCTTCACTTAAATCAGAAATAACGATCAGATATAAAAGAAAAAATTATAAGTACTTAGCAATCCTCTGAAGTTATACCACCACGCCTATACCAAGATTTATCAAACCCAACAAAACTTTCAAATATACAGCTAAACAAACTTTTATATTGAAAAATTACGGAAATTTCGTTTGCAAAATAAAAAAAAATTTATTACAAGCGAATAATTTTTAAATAAGGCATAAAGCAGCTTCTCAATAATATTAACGAAATAAAGTGAAATTATTAAATTTAATGCACCCTGAACCAAGCTAATCTAGACAAGACTGGTAGCTTTTTATATGCAAAAGAAATCTCTTTAGGAACTGATCAAATGACACAACGGACAGTCAATGAAGCTTTGGTTGACAACTCACTTCAAGCAACTCCCAAGGCTAGACCCTACAAAAATAATACAGTAGTTTAAATTAGTTTTGATTTAGTTTAACCTACTCCCTGTTCTCCGGTTGGGATATCTCCATAGGCCATTCTTTCTGACTTTCAAGAAACATGTTGTTAAGATACTCCACCTCAGGATGATTGGCGACATTTTCGCGAATTTTTCGCATGGATTGTATGAAAGCTTCCTGAGCCAAGTCTTCTGAGTCCGCCGAGCTATCAGTCAAATCAGTCCATTCCTCACCTTCGGGATGTATGTCTAGCTTTATTTTAAATTCTCCATTATTACAAACACTAACAGCACCAACTTTCTTCATTCTACGGTTGTGCAATTGTTTTTTTACATGCTTGAGGTTTGCAAATTTTTTGTTTATAGACTCCATGTTACTATCCTTTTGGCTTTTGAAGCCAAGTATTGCGGATACAAAAAATTTAGAATTTGAAATTAAGACTTCTACAATATTTAGCAAAATGCAACTTCTAATTTTGTGCTATCTTTTAGAAAAAACAATATAATAAACTTTTTTAAATAAAATTAAAACATTATTTAAAGAAATGCAATTGTCATTAAATCAAGGCAAACTTCATTAAAAAAAAATACTTTACCAACCATCAATTCAACAAATATAAATAAATATATCAACAAATATAAAGTAAATGTATTTTGAAAACATTTTTTTAAGTTATCAGTTAAATAATTGCATATCATATTATATACAATACGTATATACCATTTGATCAAAAAAGAACGAGAAGTTAAAAACAAACGCAAAATTTTAATTTTTAATAATTTTCTTTATTCAAAGTACTCTCCTGCCAACGCTTGATCCAATAATCCATAAAAGTTTTATAGGCCGCCGAAGATATTGCCTTTAGTTCACGCAGCGAATTCTCTTTTATGCCCTCTATGGTCTCAAAACACGTTCCTCGCAATGGCAATTTGAGTCGGGGGAAGAGGAAAAAGTCACACGGGACCATATCTGAAGAGCACGGCACTTGGTTGATGATATTGGGGGATTTTTTGGCCAAAAACTGCGACACAATCAACGCTGTGTGAGCCGGTGCGTTATCGTGGTGTAAAATCTATAAGTTTTCCTTTCATAAATCAGGCCTCTTTTTCGAATGGCCTTACGCAAACAACGCATAACGGCCAAATAATACTCTTAGAACTTAATATTAGGCATAACGACCTAAATAATACTCTAAGAACTTATTCGGTCTTTTTTTGAATTTAGGCTATAAGTTCTCAAATTTCCAATTTTTAGAATTCTCAATTTGTGCTATCAAAATAAATTCGACAGTTCAACAAAATGGCAATTGTTTTTCTATTTACAGTGTTGCCAGATGTAAATATTTAGCAAAATTCAATATGTAGTAATATGTGATAATCTAATTATTAGACTGCGGTTACATTGAATGGGAATTTTGTCTTGCGTGTTCGTGCCTATATTTTCTCATGCGAACACATCGCATGTTGCGAACACATTGGTTGCGAATTGACAGTTCTGTCTGCTTTGAAAACAAAACGGATAGTGAAAATGAAAAATATTTAGCGGAAAATTCGTTACCAAGTTATTTTTAATTTAAAATAACAAAAAATAAATTGAGTGCATGATTTTTATTTTTCAAGGAATAAAAATGAAGAGGTTGTCTATTCGTCAAATATAGAAATTAGCAAACCACAATTCATTTCCTAAATGTAGTATTTGTTTTCAAATTTATTTTCATTCATAAACTTAAAATTACGTTTAAATAACACATACCTTTCAATTTCACTATTTATATATTCCAATATTTTTATGAGAAACACAAGACGTCGCTCGAACAGTTCTCAGCAACTGTAAGCACTCACATATGAAAGCATACATTTGATTTGTTCGTACGAACACGCACGACAAAATTCGCATGCAATATAGCCGCAGCGTTACACTTTCTGATTTTATGGAAAAGCGTATAATTTGCAAGTACTATTAACAATTATTATACGAAAGTATAATAATAAATTAACATATTTACAGCCTTTATGAATTTTTTCTTACTGTTTATTTTTGTTGGCAAATTGAAAGTAAGCATATCCACATTTACTTTTGAATTTAGGCACAACCAAAAACTATTAAAAATACTGATATGTCGCTCTGCATAACATGCATTTTCATCATAGCCCTAAAGAGCTAAGTTTGAGTCCTCGAGACGCTCTACATAACATTGCCCTTATTTGCAATGTAAATTAAAAATTGAAAATAAGAGAAAGAGAAATTTCGATATAAATTTGGTCACGGTGATGAGGCTTCGTGTGCCTCGTCACGGTAATCAAAACAGTGTTGCTATGCGATAAATGACAGAATTTTCGCCTGTTAGGAATAAATATGTGTATATTTGAGTGTATATGAATATGATAAAAATAATTATCTTCTAACTTGAAGTACAAATGAAAATATATCAAAATAGTCGTAAAGATAAGAAATTGAGAATTATTGTATGGCTCTCTGTACTTCATGCCCTCTGGTCGAGGCCAAAATAAGCGTAAAATTATCATGCCCATTCATATAAATAGTCGTAATCCGCTTAATATGGCTCAGAGAGAAAAAATTCTATTATTCTGATATATAATTTTATTTACATTTTACTTAAAAAATACTTTAAAAGACCTAATATGTTATCTTGAATAAATACGAGTATCGCTGTCTGCATATTTCTTAATTTTCCTGAATAATTTTTGACGCTTTTGAACAGCAAATTTCAATTTGAGTAAATTTATTAAATTTTTTCAAATTTAATTGAGTAAATCAATTTTAATTTTGATTATATTTATTTATTACGAAGTTATTAATATTTTTAATTTCGTAATTAATGAAATGTTTAATACTAATTCACTGCCTATTCATTTGCCGTGTCGAGACATTTGTCTAGTCAAATCCGTCTCTTATGGCTTGTGAGTTCCTTTTTTTGGTATCTCCTGTGCTGCCTGCCACAGATGTTTTTGCATCTGAGTTGTTTTTACTTGCATTTAAAAATGTTAAAAATGTTTTATGTATCAAAAGTAATACTTGTTTTTGTTGTTGCCATTCATAAATTGGCTCCAAAATGCGGCTTAGTTTTGTGTTTTCATATAATTTCAGTTTTAGTTTTCATTGCATTGAGATTGCGAAATGTGCGAAATCATGTTGAAGTTGTTAATTTGAATTTGTGAAGTGTCTCTTAATTTGACAGAACACCATTCATCTTGGCAGCGCTAGTAGAGATTTTCCGCACCACAACCTGCCAGCGACAAACTTTGGCACAATTAATTGCAAGCATATTTACAACAATTTTTTACTTTTTTAAAATTTGCGACAAATACTTGGATAAAAAAATGCATTCAATTTTCATACAAAGCTCTATACAAAAGCTCCATGCTCAATCAAAAAGGTTTAACAAACTATTTGAAGCTGTGAACTTAACTTAACTTAAAGACTTAAGTTAAGCTTGTCATTAACATCAAACTGTTCAAAACAATTTTCACTATTTTAAATACTTTTTCTTATCCAAGCGAAAACAAATAAACTTGGACGTGAGTAAGTCCACTCTAGTCATTTTGACTAGAACCCTAAACAACAGGAAGCGCTCTATATTCTCAAAAGCCTGCCCACTTGCCGCAGAATTCGTCATGTAAATGATGTCGGACTGTAAACACAGTTCAGCATAGGATTGCGATGTTCATTTTGATGTTGTGTCATTCTGTTTAATGGAAGTGCTTGCAATTTGTATCTGCGGTTGAAATTTATTTATTATCCATTAAAGTAACAAATTTTTAATTAATTTTATATCATAAAACACATAAACTAAATATTGCTGTAGCCAGAAACCAATTGAATAAATTTCTTTTGATACTCATGCCAGCATTTGCTGCATGTATAATTTCATATATGTGTTCTCTGAACTATAATAAATGTCACAAACTGGAAAACTATCACAGCGCAGAGCAGTGACATGTCAAATAAAATTAATTTGCAACAGAAGCCATCAAAACTAATTACGCTTCAGCAGACAATATATTAACAACGTGTCAAAATTAACATTTCATTATTTTTGAAAGTTTTTAAATGACAATAGCACCACATTAATGCTTGAATACACACAGGCAGATGAACAGACAGACATCGTACTTACCTACATCGTATGCCAAGTACTCTACATTTTTACTGCACGAGAATACAAATGGAAACGTTTACGAGATTCTGAAACAAAAAAGTGTGCGTATGTGTTGCGGTTATCGGATTTAGAGTCAGTCATAACGACATTCGGTGTGCTGTACAATAAGAAAACAAAACGATCAATTATTAGAATCTTGAATTGGAAGCGCTAAAGTTACTCCTTACAAAGGAGTACATTGCTGCTCTCTTATTATCGTCACATATTAGTAAAAGAAAAATTCCACCCATGACTGTGATATCTCAGGTGTGATATTGAGAAAAAAATCGTTACATATTTATCAGCTCATAGTCATCATATTTATCAATTATTAATCTTCGCTTTTACTGAATAATAAAAATAACTTACATCTGTTATTTTTGAAATATTGGAAAGTTTATTGAGACACAATATACTGCTTCAGATGCTTATTGAAGATGTTTACTCGGGTTTACGACAACGACAACCAATTTAAATTTACTCTTTTGGGCAATTATTAAGACTAAAATTGCAGTGCTGTAATTCTGTTTCAATTGTATCTTGAAGCTACCGATTAAGTAAAAATTTGCAACAATGCAGTTTGTATTTATTGCTTGGATTAGAATAACTGCACCATCCTAATGCGGTTATTTGCAAGTCATATGCAAAAAAAAAATAATTTATTTATCAAAAATATGGTATATGGTCTCGCCCGTGCGAATTGTGAAGTAACATTAGCATAACTTTCTCCGTATTACGTTTCTAGATAAGAGGTTTTTCGAACAGTCGTGAACTTCAACGAAAATCCTTTTTATATTATTTTAATTAATTGAATTTCGAGTATTGCCAAAAACCCATCATCAGTGGCCATATCTGTGGATATAATTCTTGTATTTAATTATTCGTAAATAATTTTTTTTTTTTGAAACTGCAAGTACCAGGAATCAAACTTGTGTCCTGCCAAATTTGAAGCTCAGAGTCAGCGCACCTAAACCAACTAACCCAAAGCCGTACTTGACTTTTAGGCTCACACATTTTTTGCGGAGTTCTGTTACTTTACTATGAAAGCTTCATTAACAAATTCACTGGCTGCGTTTATATTAGAACGAAATCATAAACCAGCTGTAGAATAATTGAATTTCAATACTATTCTATATGCAGAGGCATTATTTGCAAGTGAATTTGGTAATAAACTTTTACAGCAAACTAACAGAACTCCACAAAAAAGTACGAATATACAAGTCAAGTATGACTTTCGGTCAGTTGGCTAATGAGCACTGACTCTGAGATTCCAATTTCACAGGGTACGAGTTCAATTCCTGGTACTTGCTGTCTCAAAATTATTAAGAATTATTTCCAAGACCACTAATGATGGGTATATGACAATACTCGAAAAGAAGTATGGTCAGCCAAAAATTCAATTAATTAAAATAATATAAAAAGAATTTTCGTTGTAGTTCACTACTTTTTAAAACCCCTCTAAAAAAATGTTTTATAAAAACAAAATTTTGCTAAATCGAGTATTTTTTATGTAGTTGTCGAAATTTTTTTATAAAATTTTATACCTTGACAATACTATCTTTGAGACTCTTAGCTCCTTTTATAAATCGTCTGTCCTCATCGCTATAGTCTTAAATTGCTTTCATTACAGTGATAGGTTATACAATTTTAGTTGTTTCGAATTGGACCCTACATCATTTTTCAAATAGAATACCATTAAAAGTACATTGCGTAACGTATATTGCACAGCTACACTATCATAGAATACAAATCTACAAATGGTGTTATATTTAATGAGATTATCTTTTAGCGTAGAGAATTTACATACATATAGAATTTACATATCCGAAAGGATATGAAATACAGGCAATTTTTTTCCTGAATCATAGCTTAATGAGATATGCATGCACAGGCTCTGGAATGGTTGGAACTTGGTCCAGTTATTTACAGCAAAATTTTGCTCTTAGAAAACTTACAGAAATTGTTATTAAAATAATTCGATGGTGATCTATCAGTCACCAACATATCAATTTTTACCTGATCATATCAGGTCAAACACGAATGTACTTCTCGATAGTCTCTGAATTTCCATAATTGCTTATTTTTTTTTTTCTAAATTTCTTAAGCATAGTCTGCAGAACTATTGAACTTAATAGAATAGAATGGTATGTAACTTTGATTCGACGGCAACTATGGATTTATTGAAGAAACGGTACGACGATACCGTAATGTGTGGAAACAGAGCTTATTCTTGTAATTCTTATGACCTGTTGACAATGTGATACTCTCTAAGTGTGATATAATTGAAAATACTAGTTAAAAATGTAGCTTTTGGAAAATTTATTACATCCGCTACCATCTACATTGACGTCCTTTTATTCTTCAGTAAAAAAATGTTCAAATGAATTTGTATAGAATTATAGTTTAACGCAAATAATCCATTGTCATCAATTGCGCAATATGTCTACTGTCAATCCATCAATTTCACTGTTCGTTGCAAGTCACACATCACGCCAACACCAAGGCACTGCAGCGAGCGTGCTTGTGCAATGCCATACCCTCCCACCGGCACTTTTGCATACCCATGCCAAGCGATTACCATGTGGGTACCTATTGGGAAGGGAAGTTACCCACCTATCAACACCACAACATTTTGAATGTCACTAACCACCAAATCAATTGAATTTGTCAATTGATTTTAACTGTTTAAACGTGTGCTTAACCATGTTTATACACACACACACATACACACATAGACACACTCATGCACACATATACAAATATCAGGAGCATCGGTCATCGATATGAGCGTTTGCACTTGCTGGTTCATATGCGACTGTGTGCGAATGTGTGCGAATGTGTGCGGATGTGCGTAGATATGTTTGTGGATAAAAATTTATAGAAGGCGTAGAGTATGTTCAATCATTGTTGCATCGTCAATGCGCGTCAATATTTTATTAAATGACATTAAAGTGTCTCTATCGGCTTAATTAATTTATTGTTGTTGTATTGATATGCTGCCGCTCATGCTGTAAATACGCCGCACGCTACACATCACACATGCAAACTTAAGCTCATGTATGCTAATGTATTAAAGCGCTAACACATGCAGACGAACACCAACACGAACACATCTGCGAAAATGTCGTTTATGTGACATTTTTATTATGCAAAATCAATAAAACAATTTCTCATGTTCGGTCATGTCCTTTTTGACATCATCAACTTTCAATACTCCTGAAAATATGAGCAACACAAATCGCCCAACAGCTCTACCTCCCCGCAACTGTACCTTACCAACAACCTACTTGTCTAGGCTATGTTAACTATTGAGCAAAATATATATACAACACGCCAAAGCAATGGCTACCCGTCATATAACAATATAACATACAAAACAAAAACAAAAAAAAAAAAGAATATGGAGAAACGAAAAAATAAATCTTTTTTTTCGCTTTTTTTTAATTGTTCAATTAAATTTTTCTCTCAAAAAATCTGACAGTCTGTCAACCACTTGCGGCACAAATGAGTGAATTTCAGGCGGCATCCTTGCAGTATATTAAGCAAGTTTATCGCCGGCATATTTCATATGAAAAATATTGTAATTGAAAAATTTGCTGTAATAAAATTAATAAAAATAAACCAAAATAAATTAAAAAAGACAAAATAAAAAAAAAATGAAAATGAAAATGAACAGCGAAAATATGTCGCTAAGTGAGTGCTTTTCAACATTAATTTAATAAAAATAAATTCTCTGCAAATTATTTGCCATTTCATGTCGCTGATATCGCAAATATTTATTGTTGACGAATTTAAGTTAACAAAATAAAAATCGAAGAAAAGGATTTGTTATGCAGGCACAGTCCATAGATGTGAAACTCTCTTGGTAACGAGTAAAATGAATTTAATTGATTAACTATATACATATGTCATGATTATATATATTGCTTTGTACAATCCACACCATTGTCATTATCAGCAATATTATCTTTTCATCAATAAATATTGTTAGAACAGAATAGAATAGAAATAAACAGGATACCCTAGCAGTATCCATTAACTATAGTCGCAGTGCTCCTAATGTCAGAACCTCCTAATGTCAGAAAGATCTCCTTCTGGCTCAGATTAAGGCTGGACAGTTATAGAAAATGAGACTAGAAGTCTCGTCTGCTTCTAAGCAGAATCGACAATCTATCTATTCGGACACACCCATTTTATTAAGGAGATAACGCAGTCCGTGATGACCCTTTAGTTTTTGAATTGTCGGTGTACTTCGAAATCACTTTTGGTTCTGAACCAGAAGTGCAATTTTCCCAGTCCATTCGATCGGAAAGAACTTCGAATTTTCTGTAGAACCGATGTTCCATGTTCATGCGATCTGTCCTATCGCAGATTCCTATGCCAGGAACCAGTATGTAGATAGAACTTTAATTGTTGAGACTCCTGTGCTTATTGATAACAGGGAGTAGCCTAGGTGCACTTAAAGATTCTTTTTTTAATAAAGCCATGCAGAGGAGTAAGACCCATTATGGGCTCCAGTACCGTTGCAGAATAGGTATGAATAGTTTCGGTCATAGCAATACATGCAAGTGTTTGCAGTTTATCACATTTAAATATTGCAGCATTTTGTTGCCAAAATAGAATTCAAGGGCTTCCACATGACCAAGGGCTTTGCCAATTATATTATACAGGTGAGTTTTCCAATTAAGACGATTATTTAGGGCAACTCTCAAATATTTGACTTCATCGGAACATAAAATATCCGTATCTTTTATAAAAAGGGACCCAATATTTTGTTTATACCTTCTTGAAAATGGCACAATCACTGCCTTTTTTGGGTTAATATTTAGACCTTTTTTTAAGTACCTGTTCGAAACTTTGTGTAAGCCCGTCTGCATTACGTCAGTAACTGTACATCATATTGAGCAGAAACAATGATTGCGAGGTCATCTGCATAACCTATAGCATTGTAGCCAGTTTCCTCTAGTTTATCTAGTAGATAGTCATCGACCACAGTAATGGTGAGAGAATCTCACCTTGGGAGCAGACCTATACAGCACTAATGCTGATGGTAGTGCTACCTAACTTGGAAGATATGTTTCTGTCTTATAACATCCTATCCATGCATATTATTGTACATGAGTCAATATCTTTTCGAACCAGTGTTTCGGGTATGGATTCATATTTTGCATCATCAAAAGCTTCTTCTACATCCAGAAATGTACATAAGACAATCTCCTTAGATTGAAAAGTGCTTTGAGTTTTGCTGACCAAATGATACGGAGCGACCTCCGTAGATTTGCCTTTTGAGTGGGCCAATTTGGTGGAGTGGAGAGATGCAGAATGATCTGCCGTATGTGCAGATCAACTAGCCTCTCAACAGTCTTCAGTGAGACTGAGAACTATGACTGCTGTAGAACTATGACTGGTCCAGGGAATGTTACAAGGTTTAGAAATAAAGGTCAAACATAGCGAAGAACATAGCGAACATTATAAGCGAATGTAATATTACAAATAATCTCAATAATTACAACCTTTTGCTGAGTTGAAATATGTTAACATCTCCGGTTTCTTTTTCGGTCCATCGTGGACGAATCATACAAAGGCATTATTTGCCTTTGAATTATTTGTGAATTTCATTTCTTAGAACTTGAAATATAAAATGAGGGGAATCATTAAAAGGGAATTCCAGGATATAAGACATTGAAAACAAATAATTTTATACACATTTTCTTTTTGGCGTAAATATTATATCAACAATATAAGAAATTAAAATAAAAAAAAATTTCTTACTGCACTTTTTAATGAAAAATGTCACATAGACCAAAATGGTCCAATAGATAGGATTTTTAAGTTTTTTTTGGGCCAACGTAAGCGTTTAACACATTATCGTCGATATAGAGACAAAGTCAACATTTTTTTGATTTTCAGAATGATCCTTATGAATGACTATATCACTTATTGGAATTTAATGTGGAATATATATGGGTACCAAATTAGCTTAATATCTACATAAATAGTGTTCTATTTTAGTTTATTGAACCCACGCTTTTTCTACTTTTCGAATGAAATAATTCACACTTTTCAAAGAAAGAAGTACGATGAATATCTTTTCATTCCCCTTACCGACACATAAGCAAACTTATTAAAAGCCAATACATACTAGCTAAGCTTTTGTATGAAGGGATTAGAAAGTTTAGAATAGAATAGAAAGTTCTTTAGAAAAATTAAAAAGAAAATCTATTAGGAGTATAGATGAACCCGTATTTCTATTATTTTAAAGGAAAGGTACTGCAGTGGTCTTCTTTTTGTTTACGTTAAAAATATGGTGCAAAATTTCATTATCATATTAAAGCAATGTAAATAAAGCAACTAAGCACTCTATTTTCGTCTTTACCCACAATTCTGCCAAAATTGTTAGAAAGAGTTATGGTTGTCCATCTAGTGGAGCACATTCATGTACTTGTAATTTTAAATAAACTGTCAATTTAATAAATCTCTTCCCTACCGGAGAGGCCAAATGTTTTCCGAAGTAAAACTAGTCATGTCAGTGTCATCATGTCAAACTAACGAAAAGGAGAAAAAGATAACCCAAATATGTACAATAGACATGTACTTTGTACAGTACAAAATCAACTAAAGGCAAAATCATACTTGTAACTCGTCAGTTTCAACTTGAGCAATCCTTTTCGAACAAACTTATGCAAAAACAAAATAAAAGAGTAGAAGAAAAGAAAAAAATACAGACATCTTAAAATGAAAATTATAAAAATAAGTAAAGGAAATGTATGAGGAATAAAGAAGGAACTTAGTCAAGTTGTACGTCACCAAAATGCAATAACGTCTCTCGTGTTCATGCTTGTCACTGTCAAATGAGCAAGAATATTATTGTAGTTGACTGATTCAGCCAATCTTCATAGACCGCCCTATAAGCTCTACTAACATAAGTACGAAGATGTGTATGTGCTGTCCAAGAGAAAGACAGGAATGTGCTAGTTCAGCATTTCACATGCTTAGCTATCAGTTCATTTAAATAACATTAAAGGAACTAAAAATAAAGAAAGTCAAAACATATATAAAAGTAAAGAGAAAATATCTAAAAAAGAAAAATTAAAACTTCAAAAGCTAAGGAAAGTGCACAGTTGTAGTAGAATTATGGTATTTGCAACTGCTGAAGTAGTGCATACTCTGTATATGTATTATCCTTTTTTGTTTGCATTTGGATCGTTGTGTGTGCCTTAAACTGGCTCCGACTGCTGACATTCCATATTTAAAGATTAGAAATTTATTTGAAAATTTTCTTCGACAATGTACTAACTGTCCATCAGCAAAACTAATACTAACATCACCAACACCAACACCAGCAAAAACAACTACAACAGCAAAACTACATACATATTCTCAAATAGGAATGAGAATATAACGACCAGCATTTCTTTACTCAGAAACTCGTCCGTCAGTTGCTGTCAATCAAGCATGCCAACTCATCCACACCACTGCATTACTGCATGGGCATGTTCAACCTATAACTAAATCACCACCCAAAGGAATTACATAAAGGACAACACAATATTTAGTGAGCTTTTCGAAAGAATGTCTCCGAATTCCAGCAGTTGTGCTTTCTATGAGGAAAACCAACAGCAACAATTGCAGTTGCAACACTGTTGATGGCTTCGATACTGCTAATGTTGTTGTAGCTCATCAGTGGAAATACAAACTGATGTGCCCCAGATGAAACGACAAAAATTTGTCCATAGCCAACGAATTGTAAGGAAGAAAAAAGAAAAAAACTGTTTTAAATAAGAAACTTTTAAGAAAAGTAAAAGAAAATAAGCTTAAAGAAAAAGGAAAATAAGGTCGTTTCAAAAATAGTAGATAAGAAAATCAAGTCCTTCAATAATGGCACATCTTTTAAGTTTTGTTTGAATGCAAAGTGACAACTATTCAAGACATGTCGCTGGAGACACAAGGCGGTGTGGATTTGCAAACGTAATGAAGTAATGTCAATCTGTCACGTCAGACAATATACCATTTGTTTGTAAAAGAAAATAAGCCAGTTGCTTTATGTACAAGCTTAAAAAAAGCATTGCAGAAATCACTCTTTTCGTCCTAATTAGTAAAATATGACGAAACCTTAAACCATCTAATCTATTTTCCTCTATTCTTACAAATTGTTACATAGCATGCCAAATGCCAAAAAGAAGATTCTATATCTCTCTCTCAAATATAACGCCTCTATTTCTCTTTATATTGGGAGTCCAACTATTTTTTAGAAGATAACTCCATTTTACCACCAAATTGAAGCCGGAATGTAAGTCTTTAATCAGTTTAAATAAACAGCTGAACTCTATACGGTAAACACTGGCTTTTCTTTTTTTCGACTTAAATTAGTTTGTATAGAAAACAGTGTTTGGATGTTTGACGTTATGATGTCTGATTATTATTTGGACAGGTTAGTGGTTTACTATCTAACTATTAGATTAAATATAGTACTTCATATTATATCGCAATCAGATCGTTTTTTTAATAACATGGTTTCTTTGAACAATTTTTTTTAAGTGTGGAAATAGACTGTTTTTGAAGCTTATGATCTCAAGAGGAGTATATTTTCCAATTTCATGTCCAAAAATCACTTTGTCCATTACATCAGTTCTGCAGAATACAACAAACCACACCTTTATAATTTTCATATACAAAAGTCTCCTGTTTAATAGTTTTTAATTAAATGTTTAATTACTCTGCCAACTTCTATTGTGTTGTTTAATATTAGATTCTTTTTCTACCAGACAACAATTTTAAAAAGACTAATTTCCCCATTATTTAGTGCAATAATGATAGATAATGATGATTATTTATTTATTATTTATTTGTGGGTTTAAACTAAATTTAATTTCAGTTTTAACTAAGAATGAGAAACTGGACTACTAGGTCCTTTGCCCTAAGATAAAGATAATTAACTTGCATTATTATATATTTAATTACGCTTTATACATATGTGAAAATGTCGCAGGTATCACATCTTAAACTTTAACATGTTAGGAAGTTGTTTTTTAACAGGGATTGAAACCATTCTGTATATTTAAATAATATTCAGGAAAACCCTATATATCTGGCTAATCGAGGGCTACCTAAACTACCGTGATCATAAAACATCCAGAATGTCATTGTTTTGGTATCTACGTATATAACTTAATGGAAAACTCTGCAATTGGTGCTTCTTAATCGTTATAGTTTTCATATACTATATATATATACTACTTACCATAAATATAGAAAAAGGCAGATGCTCACTCCTGCACTTACATGTTGGTTTTCAGAGAAAATGGATGCTATTGAAATTGATAAACAGTTTGAATCATTGATTCAGATTAAATTTCCGAGGAACAATCACGATAGCAAAAACAAAAGAAAAGCAATTAATTACAATTCCAGTTAATGGTTGATTTTAATTTTCTTTTAGAAAATATTGAGAAAATAAAAAATGTTATTTCTTCACTAAACACATTCCACATATATTCTGTCAGCAGTTTTTCTAGAAATCTGTGTGACATGCACTCATTATTTCGGTGTGTTTTTCCATTTTCACACTTTTAACATTTCGCCTTTCAATCTTGGTTCTGTGAGCTTTCATTACATAAAAACTGAAAACAACTACATTGAGAATGCAATCAAGAACAGGAGCTGCAGCTATCACAAAAGAAGAACAAAAATGATTTTGAATAAAACCGACATATCGAGAGCTTCGCCTACGGTTACGAGGATAATCCTAACCTTAACCAGCAAATGCCAGATACAACTCAGTAGTACCACTGTAGCAAGGGATATGTGGAGCAGAGTGGGTGAAACTATGAGAGTGCCAATAGCGATGACCATAATATTTGGTTCGTCTAACAGTTACATGAATAATACAACAACAACAACAACAACAACAACAACAACAACAACAATATAACAACATCTTTTGCAATAATCACTTGTACGAAGTACAAAAAGGTTGTGATAAGCTTCAAAGTGGAGCCGGGAGAAATTCAAAATTTCCTTTTGTTTGAGTGTTGCACTCAATGAAATCCATGGACGCATCCATCAGACTAATCCTTGCCCATCAGCACACTTCGATTTGCAATGCCTTCAAGATAAACTAGCGCTGCCTTCAATATCAATGAGTCACTAATATTATATTATTGTTGTTGTTGTTGTTAGTTTTGGTCGCTATTTCCTCCACTGATATTTCTGTTTGCTGTACTGTTTGGTTGACAGTGAAGATTCTGCTGTTTCGTCGGCATTGCTGCAGTGGCAGGAGAAAACTTGTGAATATTGTGTCCTGGAAGCTATCAATCGTTTTGTGAAATGTGCAATAAAAGCAGTCATAAAAGTTTTCCTGTATATTTTTAAACAAGCTGAAGTCTAAATTTGGTTTGGGTTAATGTGTTCGTCGCAACCATCTTGTGAGTCTTCCTTTTTCCCAGTGCCTTTATATGTTTGCAGAGTTTTCTTCTTATATTGCTTCCTTATTGTTTTTTAGTGTAGCCATTCTCTGAGAAGCTGCTTCTGTTGTTGTTGTTGTTGTTGTTGTTGCTGTTGTTGTTGTGTTTTTTTTTCCGACTGACAGCAACGCCATTTGACGATTGACGAGTTAGTTCCTTGGATTGTATATTTTATAGAAAATATAAAAGTTAGTTGGAGCAGGTCATGATGCAAGAAGTGTGAAGTGTGTGCATTGCACATTCCAGTTGATGATGTTGTGTCGTTTTGATGTTAGCAGCACACATACAAAAGCATATATCCATTGACTGATATTCCAAAGTTGTTTGTACTTTGATTTCGTTAGCGGATTTAGAAGGGCGGGTCATAAAAATAATTTTTAGCTCTAGAAAAGAAAAACATAAATAGAATATAAGAAATAAATAAAAATAAAAATAATTTCATGATTTAATATTAGATAGTAAATAAAAGATGAAAGATAGTTGATGATAGATAATGGATTATAAGTATTAGATAACAGATAGATAATAGATGATAGATGATAATATATAATATATCACATATAAAGTATGAAAATAATAGATAATAGATAATATACAATTGATAAAAAACGAATTGAAACTACATAGAAACAGTTGATTTTAGAAGTTTGCTGACTTTTGACCTATATCGATATAGTGAATATTGAAAACTAATATAAAGTAATAAGCTGCAAATATGCAAAAGATGAAAAGTAATTTATATCAAAATTCTGAATATTATTAGTAATACACTTACATCGTGAAAATTTTACAAAGGCACCAAATAATAAAATCTTATCATTTTGGTGTTGTCTAAATATGTGCCCTTCTATTTTTCCCACCATGCGATAAAAGTACTTAAACGATATCATTCTGAAACATATCTGTATATAATATAAATTACCCCATTTGCTCGTATATAGCACTTAAAGCCGTCCTCTTTCAAAACGATTTTGTTGGACACTCGCATATGAGCACAATCCTAAACCGTGTTGAAAGTTTTTAATATGTCACAATGAAGATCATTCAGAATGCTAAATCCTAAAACCTGCTGAACCGTGTTAGAAGTCCATATAAACTCAATCTTGTGTTGGGAGGAGTTCATAAAATAGATATGCAGTAAATTTCAAGTTCCTACCATTTATAGAGCTTGAGGTACAGCCGTTCGAAAATGTGTCTGCAATGCCAATTCTCAAAATCCCCTGGGTTAATATCTCCTAGAGAAAGAATTACAAAACTTTTTGCCGAGATACTGGTCTTCTTATTATATGAAAGGACCCCTTAAGAATTTGTTCAGCCAATTCGGAGATCGGAGATGACGCATATATTGGTCCAGGAAAGAAATTCGTTAAATCCGCGTTTATAGCTCGCTTTATAACTCAGCCTATTCAACACACTCTTTTTCTGCAACGTATAAACAACTGCATTTCACCTGTACCATACTAATACGATATTGCAGTATTTGATATCGTTTTTTGATATCGTATACAAACGAGGTAAATGTCATATCCATCTTTCTACTCACATATAATTAGAATCTGTTTTAAATACATTGGTGGGGCGCTTTAATTTACGTTAACATTTAATACTCCGGCACTGCACAATAAAAATCCGTAACGTTATGACGGTCAATCCAACAATGAGTTGGTTATACTGAACTAAACCCGCTGCAAAGAGAGTCTTAGCTGCCACTTCCGTTGCTGTTTTGTGTTTGCATTGGATTTAGTGCATCTTGCACGATGGCGTCTTAACGTCAGCTGCCTTAAATAGTTCAATGCATTGTGCGAGTGGTTGTTAATTTTTCACTGCTATGTATGTGTTGTGCTTTTTTTGTTGTTATTTTGCTTTTTTTGAGTTTTCAACTTATTTTCTTTTGCGTTGCAGTCGACGTTAATGCTGATGCTGACAGTGAGGCTATGAGGCTGTGAGGCTGTGAGGCTGTGAAGCTGTCTTTAGTAGTATTGTTGGTGGTGCTGTTGCTGCTGCTGCTGCTGCTGCTACCACTGCTTTTGCCGTTTACTGTTACTTCTATCAATCCGCATACAGTTGAACGACAGTGTCAGGATTTTTGCAATTTGAAAAGTTGCTACGTGACATTTCAATAATTTTTGAAAAGTTCCTTTCTTTCAATGCTCTTTATTTTTATTTTTATTTTTATTTCTATTTCTGTTTTATTTCCTTTTATTTTATTTTATTTTATTTTATATTATTTTATTCTTAGTTTGTTTTCTTTTTTTATCTCATTTTATTTAATATTATTATACATACTTTTTTGTAGGAAAAACTAAAAGTAAAATTGTGTACGAAGTTATTGGAAACGATAAGGTTTGTTGGGTGATCGGACGAACGTTAGTGGGGCTGGTGGTTTGGTTCTGTATTGTTAGTGCTTAGTGTTAGGCTGCTGGCAGTCACTGACTATGTCACTGGAGAAGAGGGAGCGTCAAACGGAAGTACAAATTTTATATTCTACAATTTTCGTGACAACGTCATTTTGTCCACGACAGCTTGATGCGTTCCATAAGAATTTGTTATGTGCATTTGCAAGAACTTTGTTGCTTGAATGGTTTGGCGACTCGCTTTGTTCGCTGGCATTTGGGTATAGATGGCATGACGACAATTCTGTCAATGGTGTTGTTTGGTTTGGGTAATGGTAATGAATGCGGGTAGCGGGTTGCCAATCTTTTGCAATAGTTTGCCATACTTAGGAGTTGGGTTGTTTTGATGCTTGCATTTTGATCGCTTGACAGTTTATTCGTTGATTTTTCTTACCCACTGCCCCTTTACATAACTCTTTGAATTGCTTACTGTATTAAGATTTGCAGTGGTGTTTACTGTCAAACTGCTTTTACATATAAAATAAAAATAAAAATAAAAATAATAGTTATATAAAGCCATTAAAAATAAAAAATAAAAATTCAAAACGAAAGAGAGAAGAATTTTCATAAAAATGTATTGTACGCAATCATCATTAAGATTTTATTTAAGAACTTTAAATGACAGTCACGCTGATAGCTTTTTGCAGAACAGCATTAAAATCATCGAAGCGAGCTGACCTGTTTCCACTTCATCTTCCTTTATGTCGACTACGATATCGACGATATCGACTTCTACCTCGTAATGTGATTGATATTTAAAAATTTGCAGTAAAGTTATTGTGAAAATCATTTAAATAAGTAAAAGTTTCAGTTCCAAATCAAATCAAATCAATTTGTGAAATGCATTTTCCAGCATTGCAGAATGGATATACGCTAAAAGGAGGACGCGGCAAGAAAGAGGTGGGTAAGAGGAGCCTGCCAAACGCAATGAATAGAAAACGCATAATTATAAAAAGGACATTTTTGTCGCAGAAGAAATTGACTGGTAAGTGCGCTGACTCTGACAAAAATAAAGTCAAATGATTTGTAGGTTGACTGCTTGAATATAAAATAAAAATAAATCAAAATGAGAGAAGAACTTCCAAGAGAGAAGAAAATATCCGTTGAAGAAAATTTAAAGTAGACATAAACACTTAAAATTAAATTGGAACTTAAAAAACAGAAAGAAAAAAAAAACAAGAAATTACATTTTCTATGACTTTATGATGTGAACAAGGAATTAAAAATCAGTAGAAGAAATAAAAGGGATAGAGGTTTGAAAGGAACAATTCCTATAAATAAAGTAAAGCAATCACCGAAACAATAATAGTGCGGAATATTCGTTAATGGAATGAGTAGGACATGGATTTAACTTAGTAAGTTATTGTGAACGTTTTGAGTGTCACTTGACTTTATGTAGGACTGAAATCATAAATGTTATATGTAAAAAGTTTGATTAAAAAAAGATTCAAATACATATCATACTGGTTTTATTGTTTTTCGGAGCAATATTCAATTAAAATCTGCTCATTCCATATAATATTAATTGCAAGTCTAAGATCAACATCTAATAATGTGCTTTTTAGAAAACCCCAATATTCAGTTTGCTTACCTAGTAACTTATGAAGTTAAAGTTGACAGCTGCGGGGGTTCCCTTGGAAAACCAGTTATTGTTCTCGGTTTAATTACATTTTTATTTGGCCGTTATCAAGCTTTTTTGCATTTGATTGAAAAAAATAGTTTGGATTAATGCAGAGTTAAGATATAATTCCATGATTGAGACAAATTTGTCTTCTTACTTACTAACTTACTCAAATGGCCAGGTTGTCACTGTAACCGAACCACGGCCTTACACAGCACTCCTCTCCATGCACCTTATGGAGTGTGATAAGTGCTCGATAATCGATCTATAGAGCGTAAATTTTGTCTGTCAAAAGAGAGCTCATTCCAACTGATTAACTAATCATCTTTTTATTAATAATTCCTTTGCGATAGTTAAAGACACAGCTGTATCAGCACGCTTACTATATCCAATGTAGAATTTTATGACATTATAATGAACACCTGTTGTGCGCAAAATGACGTCCATAACGAAATTGAAAATCTCGCATCACAAGGGATCTTGTCTGAAGCTTCGCATGATATCAAAAGGGTTAGACAGACTCGATCGTACTGAGGTGGATTTACGGATGCTGCTCAAAATTATTCTACGGAGTCGTATTATCTTTGCAGAGATACCGAGGTTTGAGATTGCGACGTAAACGCAATATCTTATGGAGTTATCGAAATTTGCTTTTTAATCTTCAATACGATGGTGGTGTCGATGTGTTGTTTGTGGGCTTTTTCTATGCAGAAGTTTATTAGCAATAGTTTTATATGTTTCTTATATCAGTTCAAGTTTTACAACTATGAATATATAATTATAATCATAATTAAATGCTTTATTAAAAAGGCAGTTAGCTGTTGACATCGTCAATATGTAGGTGTAAATATATTTCTTTCTTCTTGTGTTTTGACATTTTAGTGAATTATATTGATATTTAGCATTTTATTTAATACTTTTATTGTTATTTAATAAATTATTGTCATTATTATTTATTTAATAAATAATAATTCAGCAATATTAAAAAATTATTTTGAGTCTTAAAAATGCTCTAAAAATATTACAGATATTGTCCATAAATGTTATTGAAAAATGGAAACTTTGTTTTTTCAATGAAGACTGATCACATCAGTCGGCTTAAAATATTCGTTATTGAAAATTATTTTTAAAAGTGTTTACATTCCATAAAAATTTCTTTATTTTATTTCAACTTAACAATTAAAACTCGTTCAAATTTGAATTGAAATAGTAAAGAAATGACAGCATTATCTACGCAAAGACTTAAAACTGGGTTACATTTGCTAGTGGAGACTAGGTTCTTGTTTGGGGGAGAGTCTAACCATTTTTGCTGGCTGCTCAAAAATAAGTCGTAGTTGTATAGTCGTATAAGCAGCAAAGTTTTCTCGGAAAGGCTAACAAACAAATTTATTTATTATATGCTAACTGATCCCTGCAGTGTTTTTCAGGCGGATTTGATCAGTATAAGGGAAACTATAGCTTCTCTGGAAGTGAATAAAATATTTAATAGGAATATATACATACCGTCAGACAATTACATTGCTTTAAAGTCCATGAAATCAGTTTAATTTACATCCAACTCAGTTTTTGACTGGTTTAAATTACAAAATAAGATGTAAAAAATAAGACCTTAACATTCTACAATCCGGGTTTCTGGTGATGAAGACTTAAAAATTCTCGAATTTATAAGTTCTCTTTCAGTCGATTGTATATATAGATTTTGCCTTCCTTACCGCTGGTGGGGGAAAAGAAAATCAACCGTAGGTGATGAGTTTTTGTTTAATACTAAATTTATTTATGGAAATTCTTAATATATATACATTTTTGTATTCGTTTTTACTTTGCTAATTTTTAACCTAATCTTTTTATTTACGTTACATTAAAGCATTTTATCAATTGCCATAAGGTGTGAAATTGTAGTTTTTCATCTATATGGTACTAAATAAATATTAAGATAAAAATAATCTTGCTTGTTATTTTTGGGAATTATTTGAGCTAAAAATATATCGTATTGTTTTAGAATAATATTAAGCAGATAGTTTTTCCACACAAGAAGATACTTTAAAAGAAAAACACATCAATACTATCTATTTAAGACAACAAAAATAAAATACATACGAGTATATAAATAATACGTTGAATCATCAACACCTTGTCTTAGGGATATTTTCGGCAACTGCAAAGTAGCTCGCGACACAGTTAACCATTTGGAACACCTTGAAATCTGGATATATCATCAAAATCAAGCAAACATTTGTTGAATTCTTTCTGCGCTGGGCAGTTTAATAAAAGACGGAAAGATTCAACGATATACAAGCATCCGTTTGTATGTTGGCAACACACTATTAAGAAATAATTCAGCCCTTTCATTAAGATGCCCCTGTAAAGATATCAAACCTGTGATGGGGTTTCCTTTTAATAATTCCTATATCAATTATAGAGAGAATGACGGAATCGTCTCACAACTGCCTGCATACCGCCCAGAGCATATGCGGCGATGATTTACTATTTGAGTATTTTTCTTTTTCTGAGGATTTTCGCCAATTTCACTTCTTTCCTGTAAAGATCATTTTAGGCTTTGTCAAAAAATAAAAGCAGTTTTTAAATCTCTGTGTTTCACATATAGTAACACAATGGACCAATAGACTTAGTGGAGTAGTATAAAGAATATCAACAAGAAAGAGTTAACTTTCTTTACTTAATCAATAAGAAGAACATTTCCAGTGTTGGACTTAATATTTAACTTTTTTAATAGTATGTAATATTTTTTTTTTTTTAATTAAAAAATATGAATCGGTAAAATAAATAATTTTAGGTTTTCAAATTTTTTAAATTCATGCCATTTGATAAACAATACGAGAGAAAAGTTTTTGGGAAGATTCTTGGTCTTCTATGACTTGGAGTCGACCACCACAAGCGAAACAATCACAAACTGTAGAAGCTTCATCGTGATATTGATATAATTAAGCAAGTCTTTCAGAGGCTTCACTGCCTTGGTCTTTTCATAGATCGAGCGAAAAAGGTATTTGAAGCTGTAGATGAAAGATGAAGGCGTAGAGGTGGATCATGTCGCTGATGGAGTAATCATGTTGAGGGAGCACTAATCACACATCATGTACGAGGCTGGCGAATGCGTACACGCGGCAGAGATACCTGGCCAAATCTGGTAACAGGTTGTTATGGCTACTTAGGTAAGTATGTAAGTCCTTTAATTTAACCGTACTTTATAAGACCTGGTAGAGGGCTCAAACGACTTCGGTGAAGAACCAGGTGACTAACGATATGGAAGCACCCGCTATTACCTACTAGCAACAGTAAGTTAATGATCGGGTTGGCTAGCGGAGACTATGGGACACCGCTAAGCATTACGCCAGTCTGTAATGGCCAACTAAGTAAGTTATTAACTATATCCTTTCCACTATTCAATGCTTCTTCTTTTATTAATTTAAGTTTATCATAAAATGATGGAACTTCAATTTTAGCAACAATAATTGTGTACATATCCTCTTCTCGTTCAGGCATTCTGAATCTGAATCTGAATGGATTGCTATACTTACCACTAATAAGTGAAGCAAATGGCTTAGCGATTTGTGTAATGGTGCATGGAGTGGTCACTCTGCGAGTGGCGAAATATAGTAGCGAAATGTCAACTAAATCAGCCGACACAGTGCCACGGCAGCCAGAAGTCACGCGCGCATTAACTAGCGATTTGCTACGCAAAATTCACAATTAAGCATTAAAATAAATAAATTTCATTAGTATCAGCAGTGCCACTCCGCCAGCTGATTAACCAACTCTTGCAACGGAAGAGCAAAAGAGGAATGTCGACGACGTCTCAGTCGCCAAAAACGTCCCGGCCGCCTTCACCGCTACCGCCACCGCTACAATATGTTTTGCGCACGTAATGCCTGCTCAACGATGAAAACACGATATATCGCTAACTGCTGACATCCGTAGCGGCGCAACCAGTCGCCGTAGTCGTTGGTCATAACTTGCGTAAAACATGTCAATAATTTACAATTTGGTATTCATAAATAAAATGTCATATGTGCATGGTGGGTATAGTCGGCTCCATAAATGTGTGTGCGTGACTGAGTACACACATCAACATTTATTTAGCAGAAGTGTGTGCACTTTTCCGCGCTCTTAGTCTCTTAGCAGATATCAGCAGCATAAAATGCCGCAAAGTGCGCCGCACCGTTGTTAGCAATTTTCATTTGGTCACACGGTGCATTAACTTTGCAAAGCAATAACGCAAAAAGAACGCAAAAAGAACGCAAAAAAGCACAACAACAACCAACTTTATGTTATAAATAAACAATAACAACTAGCACTTATGTGCAAACGATTAAATGTAGGTAATGAGGGAATGTTGATTGAGGTTATATATCATGCAAAATGGCTTTTTTATTGTGTTTTGTTGCAATTGTAAAGTTTCATACATGTTTGTGTACATGTTTGTATATATTAGTACTGCTTATTACAACTGCTTATGGCCAAAACCTCGTTGGACATACATATAATAAGACTCGAACGATGACTATAGGAACTGCGACAACGAAACCAAAACGAAAACACCAACGCCAACGCCATCGCCACTGCCACTGCCACTGCCAACGTCTGTGCCGACGTCTGTACCATGTTTGTACAAAACGGTGATGTTAAAAGTTGCGGTTGATGTTGTTGTTGTTAGTATTGACTTAGGGGCGATGTTGTTGAGTTTGATGTTGGCGTTGCTGCCATGGGAAAATAAAATTTGCAACGTTAAGTGTCACAACTGTGCTTCTCTGCGTTCAGAAATTGCATTGCATGTGTGTGATTACTGCTCGTTCAAGTGCTCGTAAATCTTAGAAGAATGACGTATGACACACAAATTATGGGACCAAAGTAGCACAGAAGCGTATAAAGCAGTTAAGCTTTATAAAAAATTCTATTAAAATAAAAACAAAAACAAAAACAAAAAAAAAATACATGAAAAAACTACAAATAGGTATTTGCTTACAATATGTTAATATTGCAATATATAAGTGACGTACCAAATATGTACATATGTACATGCTTTCTCCAATGGTAATATGTTTACGAACTAATTCGATTTGAAGAAACGGTATTATGGCATGATCAATTCCAATAAACAGCAGATCATTAGGTTGGGTTAGGTTAGGTTTGGCAGGCGAGTGCTGACCGTTGTCAGCACTTCCAATCGGAGGCATATATTGCCCATTGTTAAACCATTTGGTTTTTAAGATGAAGTTGATGAGATCCGATAAGTTTACCCTCGTTATCTCTTTCAAGAGAGTGAAAAAGCGATCTCCGAACATTGAAATCGCCTTGTCTGAAGTGCTGGACAGAGACAAAGAGAGTTGTTGATAGATTCTACCTCCTCTTCATCTTGGCAACTCTTGCATAATCCGCTTGTTGGTATTCGCCACCGTTGGAGTAAAGGTACAATGACACAGTGCCCCGCTAGTGCTCAAGTAAGCACACGAACTACAGGTTTGCTGAAGACTAAAGGGCTTTTCGTTTTAATTTTGTCCACCCTAGGCCATAAGGTTCTACGGAGCTCTCAGTCTTCGCGATTAGTCCATACATTGCTTCTCACCGTGTTGGTGAGGTTTAGAACCTCTTCTGACCATCGCATCTGCTAGTTCATTCCCTTCAATATTGCTATGTCCATATGTGCACGAACCCAGCAAAGAGAGACCTTGTGATGTTTTACATTCAATTGCTTTCAGCGCGGCCGGACTATCTACAATGATCGTGATATTCGAGAGATGAATTATACTTTGTTGTATAAGGTTGGCCGCTTTTTCAATAGCATATATCTCAGTCTGATAGACGCTGCAAGTGTCAGGGAGTCGGTAGGGACTGTATTATCTGCATATCTTTCGAGAAGATACCTGCTCCCGTACAGCCCTCCATCTTTGAGCCATCTGTGTAGATGGTAACTGCAGAGTTACCTGTTACACATCCAAGCTTCCAGCTATATCTCTTTGGATAAAGAGTGGGAATTCTGGTATTGAAATCTAGTATTGGTGTCATGTAGTCTGTAGCAGAGTCCAGATCCGCCTTGAGTGAGACATGACCACTTCAACAGCAGATCATTAGCTTTAAGATTAAAATGGATGTACCTATGTAATTTCATATCTAAATTGACATTATTAATAAAGAAACTCTCAACAAGTACAAATACATTTCTTATATGTATGTATGCAGATAACTATTAGTTTTTGGTTCAATTATCGCTACTAATGGCTTTACATCACTATAAGGTTTCAGCATGAAGAAAATAGTGTTAACACATCGTTTGGTGTTTAGTGTTTGAGATTTGATCGGAAAATTTAGCCTATAAGTGTATTCGGATACCTCGAAGTGCAGCAAAAGTTTCCTGCTGAAGTTTATAATTTGAGAGCAAATTAACTAACAAAACTAACAGACTATACAGACTCTTTTGTTCTAACAGACTAGATATGAATGTATATATTTTAAATCTTTACTGATTAAAACTAAAAAAAAAGAAAAAAGATTCCAGTCATTTCTCAAAAGGTTTTTGTAAAAATAAATTCAAATAAAATTGATTTTATTGTAAAAGGAAGTTCCAAAGTTGCCTACATTATTACCTTTGCTTTTAATTTTCTGCGGAAATAACTAAGACTTAATTGTAAAAATATGATATTTGACAAATTGCTAGAGTGATATAGATATGTCAGTAAGAGACTTATCGTTTTTTTGCGCGCTTCGGAGCGGCTGAATAGACCTTATATTAATAATATCACCCACTATTTATATTGAAACACCCATATATTGTAATAATCCAGTTGGTGGCGAGAAGACAAGCCGTTTTCTCAATGGTGGCAGATATAACACCCGCCTTTTTTTTGCCACAATACTTAAGGTTAGTTATTTTGAAGGTGAAATATTAGAAACTTGGAGTAGGCTTACTTTATACATATATATAATTATTAAGTTTCTAACGTTTACTACTAATACAATATATAATTAAATATAACAGAACTGCTTTTTTTATAAAAAAAACTTGTAATTATATTATAAGATTACCTGAGAACTATATATAAGTCTATAACTATATACTATATACATATGTACATTGAAATTATAACGCTTACCACTAATACAATATATAACAAGATATAACATAAGTACTTCTTTTATAAAAAAAAATTGTGATTGTAGTACAAGATTATCTGAGAAAATCTATCTATATTATTAAAATTATAAATCTATAATAAATCTATAAAATAAAATCTATTTACCACTATTAACGATTAATCTATTTCTATGGTAAATATTAATGAACACGTAGTGTAGACTTTAAAATGTTTTTTCAGTTACCATCTCGGTAATTATCAATTTTCTCTATAAATTGCAGTGTTTAACTTCCTTTCCAAATGGTATTGCTTTATTATGTAGCTATAAAATACCCACATAGGTGTTACTTCCGTTTATGAATCGTAGCGTAAATGTATTTTGTGGCCTTTTTTCTTCCTTATAAAACCGTTTAGTGTTATTAGAGTAATTTTCCACATTTATGAAATGGAAACTTTTTTAAAAGCGATTTTATTAGGTTTATAAGATTAGATCATTATATAATCCTCTCTGTTTTTCTTCATTTTTTTCTGAAAAAGTGTGAACAAATTATCTCCCGCACAGTTTGTATTATATTTCCTAAATATTAGGTAATTTATTGATTTAATTCAAGAAGTCAGATACTTGTTAGATAATCAGTTAAGAATTCAATTCGTTTCATCGAACTGGTAGATAGTAAAGAATAATAGAAACTAACTATAGATGCGGATCCTATTCGTGTATCATACTCATACCATATGCTCTCAAACAGCAGTCGTAATTTTTTTTCATTCAGAGTTATAAAAAAACAGCATTAAGACTGGTTGAAACAAATTGGCATCACTTTTAAAATATTTCAAATAGTGGTTTTTGACATATGTTCTTTGTTGAGTTGTGTATAATATGAATTATATTGTAATTAAAAATGAATTAATTTAAATAAAAGAAAACAAAGTAAATGTTAAAAGGGCAATGGTGAGCATTTTTGTCTTATATATTTAAATAAATGTATTTATTTCTGTACTTGAAATTATTAGCAAATGAAACGCTCATATGATTTTAGCTGATGACTGGAATTTTGTTACATATTTCCAGTGAACATTCACGATAGACTGATTTTTGCAATTTGGTTGCACTGAAATTTAAGACGTAAAGTTTTTTGCGAGTAAAACCTTGCTCTGAAGAGTTTAAGAGACTTGCTGTTGCGTCACATGTTTTCTTTCGTAAGCTGCGAGTACTTTTTTGCTACTCTGAAAGAAAAAATTACGGCTAGAATAACAAACTCTCCACCTAGCAATAGGAGAATTTTTTAGTTGAATATTTTTTATGAATGCACTGTCAGTAGCTAAAAGGATAATATTTTTCAATGAAAAGATAAAAATAAAACTCATTTCGTCGAATTCAGGTAGTTCAGATAGATCTTTCGTCTGTATCAATGAACAGTCAGTCTTGCAAACTGTTAAAAAGTTATTTCACTAAAATCATTCACAGGGAAAATGTTTAATTCTCTTTTTTTTCTATAAGTTTGCACAACAACTGTAATGAGTATTGAAATGAACGCGATTCTCTGCCTAGGTTCCTATATTCCAGCGGCCAGAGATACTCCAGCAGTAAGCCTTGTAGTGTTCACGCGGCACCTTTCAATAATTTTCCAAGATGCGGTCGTGTTATATTATGGCCATATCAATCGAGAAGTTTTCCATTTATTATTGTCAGGCTAAAGAAAGTAGAGCTAAATACTTCTTCTAACTATCCCCAGAAAAACATAAACCGGCACCACTAGGAATACATAAGAATACTAGGGAATCTCTAAGATGGGTCAAACCATCTACTTATTCATTCTCTTAATTGTTCTCATCTCCACGAACCCAGATAAGACTGATATCAGTTAGCTGGTTCAAGCCATCATCTATGACTATCTTAGGGTATATTATTGTCAAAAAAAATTTTTTTTTAATTGTTTGTTCTTAAGATATACTCAAAGTTGAATAGGCTTACATATTACCATCCTGCACTTCCAGAAGTTTCTATTTCTTTTTCCCAGTTATTGCTTTTAAGGAAAAAATAGCACATGACCACAAGATTTATAATAAAATTTTCTTATACGCATGGAGTACACAGAGAATACGATTGTAAATGACTCTTACAACATCTTTCTCAAATAGTTGTTTACGTTATTTAATTCTCTAATGAAATCAGATTTCTTAGAAATTTGAAATCAAGCCGATTCAAAGATATTTGTGCAATTTTGTCAATATTTTTATTGGTGATAAATTGAAGAAGTATTATTATCTTAATCACACATGAAATATTGTAGTTTGGAATAAAGAAGAGACAATATATATCTATCTCTAAAGAACCGCACATCTTATTATTTCTTATTATTTAAATTAAAACATTAATAAAGTTTTTTCCAATCAACAAATATCTTATAAATAACCTGTTGCATACAAATTTGAATATATCTATCTATCAGAGGGCATAAATGGCTTGTTATGGGTGATTGTTTATTATATTTGTATGATTTAAATTACTACCTCCATTTGTTTCATTTAACTCTTTAGTACATTTTAATTGCAACTCTGTATTTACTCTACATCACTTTTCCTCTTGCGATAGAATATTTCATCTGTGCCTGTTATCAGAATAATCACAACTATCATTTACAGCTCGAAACGCAGCATAGCTGACAACTTGTAAGTAATGTTGCTTTGAAATCTTATATTATTTCTATTAAAATTGTCGCTATTTTTGTTTTCATTTGCTATTCCTTACACATAATAATTTATGTTGCATAACTAAATATGCCTTATCATCGCAGACACACAGATTCAGGCAATGGAACAGTTGCACTTGCGTCAACCAGCTGCATCATGCACAGATGAAATATCATCGACTCGAACAACAATAACTGTACTAGAAAAGTGTCATCAGTAACAGCAACATTAACAACAACATCAACAGCATCAACAACATTTACAACAACAACACCAACAACGCCAAATTATAATAGCAAGAGTAAGAAGAAATCGAACCGGAGCAAGAACAACAGACAAGACACAATAGGGTTCAGTACTTTCACACCACTAAGAAAGCACATATCATTGTACGAATAATAAACGCAATCATTATCATCAACTTCGTCATGTTAGTAATCATCAACTTCGCTGCAAGTACATCAGCATCATATCATATCAACTGGGAGTGTATTTTCAGCGCATGAAGTCACATTAAATTTATGTGATAATGTGTAACGAACTTTGCCAACCTATTTGCCGCAATGAAATGTGCTTACGTTGAAGCTTCTCGTAGGATTAAGCGAAGGTACATACATGAGATACTTCTTTAAAGTTGCTCAACATCGCTGAAGTTATAAGAAGATATTTAAGTGAATACTGTAACATAAAATTTTACTGACAAAATTTTAGCTATATCCTTAAAATCTATAATAATGAAGCAATAACAAAAATAATTGAGCCCCACCACTTGTTCTTGTTCTTTAAAACAATAACAAGAACTCAAATAACAGAACACTGTTGAGCTACACTTACAAAACACTAGTTTAAATCACTCTTCTCCGGTGTAAAAGACGAGGCAAAAAGGCAATTGAGATATTCATTTAATCCCACACTCTTCACTATCACTCAATCTCCCTAACTTAGGTCCACGCTTTTTGGATTAGATGAACCTAGCTCGCTAGGTATTAAGTCTATCTGCTCTCATCTCTCACCCCTGATTATTGGAATGAAGTTTCCTCATTATTGTGAAAATTTTCTCCAATCATTCCTGAGAGATGGTTTTAGTGGGTTCAAGTCTCACACTGTGGCTTTCGATAGTTTTTATCTACTGTTAAAAAAAAAAAAAAATTGGGACATTCAGAAAGTAACGAGCCTGAAGACAGGTTACTCACATCCTTACATGCTGAGACTATTAAAAATAAAAATTCACAATTCTTTATATTTTCTTTAAAATTATTTGTTAATAGAAATCTGCATTTCTATTACTTATTTACTAATAACGAATCATTTCTGTGACAAAGCCTTCCATATGTCATTGCAACGTACCGTTGTTCCTAACAAATACGTTTTATTGTAGGACTGAACATGGGATCCCGCTAGCTAAGTTCGGCGAGAAAGGTTCATCACAATATGTGTTTACACTTAAATGGTTTTATGAAAGTCAAAATTCATATCTTCTAATCGAAGAAACTAGTTATTGTGCATTTGTATTCGTAATGGAGTATTGTCAATCTCTTTATATTTATATTATATTTTTCATGAATGTCATCAAAGCTCCTTTTTGTATTTTTCATGCATTTAATTATGTGTGTCGATAAGCATAACCCCAAAATCCTTCATCCTTCTTTCGTTCCAATATTACTATCATAACCGGCTGAAGAAAATGATGCGAAGACACAAAATCTTGACCTTATAAGGATGCTATCAAAACCTCCGCATGTTACCAAATTGTTCAGGTAATCCAATTACTAATAGCTAAATGAATTTTGAAGGTCACCAGGTTGAAATTGAGTGTTTTGAATAGAAGATATTTACTTCATTAAGTTATTTAAACGCTTTGTTATATTGTATGAGATATATATGTATGTGACAAGCCATTTCAACACAATTTTGTTGAACTAAAAATCATTAAATCATCAGCACGTCTAACAAACTGAAAGTGTTCATATATTTATGTATGGCATGTTGACTTACCTAGAGTATATCAAAGCTGTGTGTCTGTTGTATATAATATAGATCCTTAAAATTGCAAAGGAAAATAATATGTTATCTCTATTAGAAGGTCATGATATATGAGTCACAATTTTCTTCTAGTCTTCTTCTTCTTCTTCTTCTTCTTGAGTTAGTGCTATTACGCACTTTTACTCTATAATGGCTGGGGGGTTTATCACTACCCCACACTAGGCTTTAACTAGGCTAAAAAATCATATCATTTATTTGTCTTTTAGTTGATGACGGACCTTAAATCAGCATATCTTCCTGAGAGTCCAGAAGTGGACTTGAGGATTGTTATGGCGGGGTTAAGTAGCGTATCAACTTTAGTGAATAATTTTAAAGCTCTGTCTCTGATATATTTTTTCACTGAGTCAATCCTAAGATCTCTAAGTATGTCCGTTGATCTAATGTACCATGGAATCTTAAACAGTTTTCTTAAGGCCAGGTTTTGAGCTATCTGTAATTGCTTTAAGGTGGTATTTGAGGCTTTGCTATATGTAACACATCCGTACAGAAGTGCAGGTCTAATTACTTGCGTATAAAGTAACTTTCTGTTTTTAAAGTTGAAGTGATAATTATTAAATAGCGGCTTTAATAAATGTAGAATCTTAGAGCAACTATTCCGTTTGTATTTCAAATGTTTAAGCCAATTGAACCGTTTGTCAAAAGTGACCCCCAGATATTTTATGTTATCCTCCCACCGTATCTCCGTGTCGCAAACGCTCACTCTTGGAGGATGCTGTCTTCTTTTTCGAGTTATAAATATAGCCTTGGTTTTGTCATTATTAATTTTAATCTTCCATTTTTGGAAGTATTCCACCATAAGGTCTATATTTCCCTGTAACGTGTTGCTTACATTTATGGCATCCCGATCCGAGTAGATCAAGCATGTGTCGTCTGCGTAAAGCGCCATTGACGTGGGACTTAAGGTGGGGATGTCTGCCGTGTATACATTAAACAATGTGGGAGACAAAGGCGACCCTTGAGGTACACCTGCTACAATTGACCGGGCGGACGAAAGAGTGGTATTAATTTTAGTACGGAAGGACCTTTCTTGCAGGAAGCTACCAATGATTTTAGTCAAACCACTAGGGATCCCAAAACGGGCTAATTTGACTATTAGACCATCATGCCAGACCTTGTCAAAAGCTTTGGCTATGTCAAATATAATCATCCCGGTTGACTCCCGTTTACTTAGAGCGGTTTGTATCAGCTGCGCAGTTCTGGCTAGTTGTAGTTCCGTGGAGAGATTATCCCTAAACCCGAATTGTTCATCAGGAAGTATATTTAGGGCATTTACCGCTGTTTTAAGCCTAGTCAGGATTACTCGTTCTGCCAATTTCCCCATAGTTGGGAGCAGACTGATAGGACGCCAGTTCTGCGGAAATGAAGGATTCTTGTCCGGTTTAGGAAACACTACGACTGAGGCCAACTTCCAGGCCTTTGGAAATTCGCCAAGCCTAAGCATGCAATTGATGATGTTAACAATGCATTGGATTGCATCTTCTGGAAGATTACGTAGGCATTTGTTACTGATATTATCATATCCGGGTGCCGATCTGGCCTTTAGACTCGAAATAATACATTTAATCTCATCTCTGGAACACTGTGAGATGCTTTCATCTGACATCAGGTTCCTAAGATTAGCAGCCTCTTCGGCAATATTTTCTTCTACCAGAGAATATAGTCACTATCAGTATTGGGCTGAAATTGCAGCTCCAAAGAATCTGCAAAGGCCTCAGCTTTGGCTATGTCTGAGAAAGCCATGCCGGTAGCTACATAAATAGGCGGCACTACCGGTTTACGTTTAAGCCTAAAATACTTGTTCAAAGCCCAGAAGGTTTTATTACCTGTATCAATTCCTGAAAGAAATTCGCACCATTTATCATTATTATATTTGCCAATTTTTTTCCTGATTACATTAGAGAGACGATTGGCTTCTCTTCTTCTCATAGGATCTCCAGTTATTTGAGCAAATTTTCGAATCGCATTCCTTTGTCTAATGATTTGTTTGATGTAATGCGGCAGATAAAAGTAGCTACTTGGTTTTCTGGTCCTGGTGGTGGAGCTATTATCCAATGCCTCCTTAATCTTGAGAGTGAGTTTTTGGATACAGTCATCAAGATCCTCAGAAGTTACTGGCCAATTATTTATATTTGAAATGTCAACCTGATTCTTAAATGAGTCCCAGTAGAATATCAATAGTTCTCTTTTCTTGTATCTTTCTTTTGACAGATACTTTGAGTTGTCTCCACATTAGAAAAGTGATTATATCTGACACAAGTTTTTGCTAATAGAATATCATAACAAGTGATATTTCTTTAATGTTTTTCAAAAAGTATCTTTGTTTTAGAAAGAAAGTCACGCAAAAACAGGGTTTATAAAATCCAACAAAACCCATCATTTTGGTGTCACACTTCAGAGATATTACGATCTTATTTGTAATAAAAGTAAAGTTCGTTTGAGATTTGATGATAAATGATACGCGGAAAAGCATGTTTCCTGTGCCGAAAGTACAATATTCAATGTAGAAAAAAACATGAAGTCCTGAGGCCAAAAATTCTTACTTCTCATGCATTACCTTTATTATGGAGTGGACTGCTAACAGCTCATCAGTTGTTGTGACACCTCAAATCTTAATTAAGAAAAAAACTTTAATGAAGTTTTGAACCGCAAATATTTTGCTGCAATTGTTGTAGTTGTTCTTTTCCTGCATTGTTGTTGTTTTGTTGTTTGCTGCCTTTGTCGCGAATAATACATTAGTGACAATTGCATTGCTCGTTGTGATTCATGCAAAAATGTGTCATAAAAATATATTATGCGGTGTGTAACATTTAATTGCAAACAGATACTTTCAGTGTCGCCAAACTGGAGAACTCAAGGCAGAAAAAATATACAAACACCTTTTTTTCTGTGAGTGCAGAATAATGCAGAGTCTTCGAAACGAAGTAAGAGGACTATTTTTCATATTTAAATGAGTTGAGTTGTTATAGCATCGAAATAATGAGTTGTGATGGAATCATCACATCAAATCAAGGGACATAACATATGAAATTGTGCAGCCAGGCATGGGCAATGAGATTCCGTGCATAGCAAATTTATTTCTCTCACATGTGCAACAATGTGTGAAATGTGCAGTAATGAGCTGCGAATTTACTGCAATTTTTATTGCAGTGCTGTAAAGAAATACGACAAACAATAAATTTCATCAAAGAGTCATAAAAGATTTTTACAAAAATGGTGGTGTCCATCATCGGTTTTTAATCAGCACAACACCATTTTGCGCGTTTATTCTGACAGAATTTATGTGGCCTCAGCAGTTTTGAGTTCTGCTGCTACTGCGAGTTGTTGACTTGTTGCTTCCTCAGATTCTCTGTGTAACTCTTCCCCGTTCTTTCTTTTTTGTTGCAAATTTGAATTTTTTGTCGAAAGTGCTTTTTATGGATGGCGAGTGATGTCAACAGTTCGCTAAGTGATAACTTGCTCATCTGGAAATTAAAGTTTCCTTTTTCATTCGCCTCCTTCAGTGCGGCTTTTGTGCTCATATTTTGCCAACAAAAAGCTGTCAAGTTTTGACAAATAGTGATACGACGAAGAGGAGCAGCAAAGAAATCGTACCATTGTGCGCACAGCTTCACGCATTTTAGTGAACACAGTGTAAGCGTCAAAAGCGCAAGGCAGCAAAAACAACGGCAATCACGACGACAGCACCAGTAGCAACAGCAGCGACAGCAGTCATTGCTGAAGGCTGACATATTGTAAGCGGACAGTGCTACAAAATGAAAACGAAGCTGCAACACAAGTTGCTGTCTATCGAACTTAAACTTATATCAGCAACAACAATACAAATGCTGCACTTTAAACTTGCAGCAAATAGTTAACAGTGCCGCATCTGCATACCAGATACCTGCATAACACATAGGTATACACCTATGTGATATATCTTCACTATGTTAATAAATTTTACCGTGCGGTTGACTTTTTTTCATTAGAAAATCATTGATAATTCAGCAAAACTAAAAACTAAATTCGCTAAAATTCTATTGCTGCAATTTGCTACTTTTTAAAGCTCCTCTCTTTGGAAAAGAATAGCTTAGGTATATCAAGAATTCAGTTTTTTTCGTCAAAATGGACTTTGACACGTTCGTCAATTTAATAGAATCAATTTATGCAAAATAATTTCTAAAATAATTATATGTGCAATAAAACTAATAACATAAATATAAAGTATTTCGTTTTGATATTTAAGTTGTTGTCTTTAAAATGTTCAAATTGATTTACAGTGATTTGAGAGAAGATTATTTGCTTTTAAAAATTCATATTTTCTCAACTACATATTGGATAAGAGACTTTTGCTTATATAGTAATGATATTATTACAGTGAGTTCGCTCATCACATCACATAGTTCACTAATACATACAGTAAAACAGAGTTGTTCCAGTTTGAATTTCACATTCCCACAACTGAATGGCCAAAAATTCAGTCTCTGTGAACACAAAATTAAGTATATGGAAGTGGATACCAAGCTTAACTGGAGTACCAATGTTGACCAAAGATTCCGAAAGTATGCATGTACTTCTACGTGTGCAAAAAGGTCCATTTTTGTGTATACTGAGGATTGCAGCCTAAAGTAATTCTCTGGTTATACACAGCCGGCGCTCGACAAATACTAACATACAGATGCCTAGTTGGTGGCCCCCGCTTGATAAATAGTACATTGGTCAAAGACAAACAAGACTGCGAAGATCACATGAGTCTTTTATTGCAAACAGATACTCTTTAAGGCTTGAAGATTTAAACTGGCATGGACTTTCATGGAAAGAAAATCTATATTCTTACTGATGGTCAGACAGCTACTTAAGCTATTTCAGTTTGCATTTCATCTAAAATAGTACATAAATGCACGAGGTATTAACGTACTAAGCAATAGCTCCTAGCTAACGCAGTTTTGATTTCCGGACATTCTAACAGCAGAAAACATTCTATATGGAACTTTCCGCTTCAATCCCGACTTGGTAAATCGAAATAATCGAATCTTCTGTCTTAATAAAACATTGGATTATACGTTTAAGATATTGAGCGCCTCATGTACTTAAATATTGTCCAGATATTTGTATTTTTTTATACGTCCGGCTAGTTATAATATGTCCATCCTTCTATCCATAATCATAAAAAATGTGGAATAAATGCAGCTACCTTAGCTATGGTAGTTGTAAATTTTAACGAGTTGGTATTGTTTGTGAGATGTTGTGGTGAATGATCAGTGTTCGCCTATGAGAGATCAAACAACAATTGTGGTTTTATTTGGTATTCACTTGTTTTTTGGTAAAACCCATTAATTCATTTCTGAGTTTTTTTAAGAGCAGTTGGCCAATGTATTGGTTGCACTGCAAATATAATATTTTTAGAAATTTTATATTTGCAGAAATTAAACTGAAATTTTGGCACTTTAACTTTTTTGATCGCTGATCTTTAGAAGGCATGTTTAACATTACAGCAATAAATTTATAACTACTTGTAGAGATAAGTTCAGAAAACTGCTTAAGTGTTGTACAGTATCTTGACGGGCTTTATACAGCTGAAACAGAAATTATTTTGTTACGAACTTATTTGTATTGGTTTTGAGTGTATAAAGTTCTTGCAATATCCTTCTAGTACATAAGGTTTCATAAGTACCCTATCGAGATTTTCGATTCGGATTTATAATATCTGATGCATACATCTGATATCTTTTAATTTTGCCGTAGTTTAGTTATGTGATGTAAGTTTCAGTGATAAATATTATGTCAACTTCATATTTCTGTAAGTCATTTATTTAATAATTTCTTTCCATTAGCATTCCAGTAGCTTAATATCAACTATTTCATTCATTATTAACTCTGTGTTGTAACACCATTATTTGGTTTTATTTTTTATCAAGCAGGATTATTTTTATTATTAAGAGAAGAGATCGCTCACTGCGATCTCAAATCTCTAATGTGCCAACTAGTCTCACAGACTGTGAGAGTCTTGGTAGCCTTTACCAATAGAATTTTCTTTCTTACTCCTCTGCGCCATTCATAAGAATGAATAAAGTTCCTTTGCTGCGCCTCTTCTTGCAAGTTAGTCTGTCATTTCATTATTTTCGATACCGTATTATTATCCATATTATGTGCACCTAATTGTTCCAGCCGAGTATGTTCAGCTTGTCAATGCACTCCATACCAGTTTGGTTGTTACTTGATAAGATATGAGTGCCATTATAGCTGCCTGGCTGTCAATCAAAATATGAAAATATTTAAAAAATGTGAAAAAATATATTTGAGGTTATTTAAAATATATTAAATTACTAGTTTGAACGGTTTCCTTGCTGTCTTATTTAGAGGCGTTCTTTTTATGGGCGGACAAGGTTAAAAGGCCAAGGTAATCTTTAAAATATCGTCTGTCAACAATTTTTGCAGTTCAAGATGTTAGCATTTCTAATGTATCAGGAGACTCTTATGATACCTTGAAAGTTATGCTTATTGGTGTAACACTGCATGGTTGCAATCCGTAACGCAACATCGGTTTTTTTATTTGATTGTATTGGAGGATATTGTTATAGATAATTTTGTTTCGTCCAAAAAGTAAATCCATTTCATTCAATTAATTGATAGGTCTGCTGTCTCAGCAACAATTAGCAATTTTTCGCCGTATTGCTACCACATCCCTTGCAAGAAATTCTATTATATAAGAATACATATTAAATTCATCCCGTGGAATTTAGATAATTTAATAGATCTTTCGTGTTCACCTATGAACAGTCTGATAAACTATCAAAGAAGTATCTTCCTAAAAACATTCACAGAGAAAATGTATTACGGTGTTTTTTTCCTGCCAGTTTACCAATACCAAAATGTTGATCAGACGAAAGTATCGAAAGCAGCGTGCTATAGCTTCATTGGCCGTTTTAAGGCTATGGTAGACGAGGCCATATTGAACCAAAATAAATTATATTAAAATTTTTCTTTCAATAAATATAATTCATTTAAAATGAGTTTATAGAAACATCTGTAACAATTCGTCTGTAATCAACTGCAAAGAAATTCTTCTTTGCACTAATATATTCAATATGTTGAATTCATTTAATTTGATTTCCCATGTTTAGAGTTTTGCGTTCAGTTCATTTGAGTTACTTAGCCGGACAAAAAAAAGTTTTTATTAAATATTTCTTGCCAAATAGGTGTAGACGAAAATAGTTAGTGCCCAGACCCAATAGCCTTTTCTGTCGTACTTAAATTTTTTTGTAATCATTTAATGATCTGCTCAAGCAATAAATTCCTTGATTTGCATCAGCAATGTTTCTAGAGCAAGAAATATTTCATATAATGATATGAAATGGCCACAGTTCGCTCACTGACCTCACTGAAATTCAAGAAGGTCGTCCAATATCAGTTGTTCAGTTGTTGTGCCAGAAAACATTGATGCTATGCAAAGCTGATACTCGTAATGCAAGATCGTCATGCAACATACTGTGAGATTAAGGAAACCTTATTTACCAAAATACGAGTATATAAAATATTGCACGATCATTTAGTTGTGAAAAAAGTTTAAACGCGTTGAATCCCTTCTTCCATCATTTGACAAACTCTCAAAAAGATGCACGTGTCTGATGGTGCACACAAATGCTCCAGAAGTACAATGGCGGTGCAAGTATACAAGTATAAGATCACAGTTGACAAATTATGGATACAATTATATGCGTATGAGTCGGAATGCATGTATAGAAGAGCAGTCGATTGTATGGGTGTTTCAACATGATCCAAATCCAACAAATGTTGTTCACGCTCGAAGCACTTTGAAACAAATTATAGCTTGTTTTTTCGGGAAAACTGGTCATATACCACCTATACGAGTTCTATTACAAGAACGTAAAACGGCCAATTCCGAGTGGTATATGACCATTTGTTACAACCAACCGGAAGTCTTCAGTGAAATACGGAATACAAACAAGTGCTGTCGGATCATTCTCCACCAAGACAATGCGAGTGCTCATACATCTCGTCTACTAGTCAACTATTTGAACATATAAAAAGTCGAAATGATAAGTCATCCGCCGTACAGTCTGCGTACTGACTTAGCACCCACTGACTTCTTCTTGTTCCGGAATAAATTGTCAAGAATAAATTACGTGGACAACGATTTTTGTCGGCGGAAGCAACAACAAAGCCATTGTTACATTTAAAATTCATGTTCTGGAGATGTCTGAAGAAGATTAGAAAAAAATGCTTTGGCAAATGGTTCGAACGCATGCAAAAGTGTATTAATTATAATGGAGAATAAATCATAAAACAACAAAGCAATTTTCAACGACAAGCTAGTATTTTTTCATTACTAGACTCAAAATATAAATAGTGACCCTCATATCTTTAAAATTAATTTTAATTTTCTCATAGTGTCCTGAAATATACCGTAAGACCAAATAATGTCTTCATATTCTTCAACATTTTTGGAATTTGGTTTGATATCTTCATTTCTAAAAAAAAGATCTAGAAATTCCATTTCTTCCTTAAGAACCTTATACTTAGAAAAAATTTTAATGACTTTTAGCAACAGGAAGAGCGACGTCCATTTTTATTTTATGAAACCTTTTTACAAAGTCGTGGGTCGTGGAATACGGCATTATCCCAATTTGTCAAATGTCGATGTTTGGAATTAGGTTTATTTATCTTACGCAGTTATGCTATTTAGTTTTCTGTAATCTATTACAAGGCGCCAATTTTATTTGTTTGATGCATCAAACTTCTACGAAACCCCCACAATGGGGCTAGAAAACAAAGGTACTAGAAAACTTTTGTATTGTCTTGTACTAACAGAATTTCTATTTGTCAGTTAATTCTTTATTTCAGTTATTATATGATGTAGCTGTTTCTCCGTCCTTGTAAAAATTTGAAGATGGGCTTTCTATGACTATTGGCTCCAACCTATTGCTTTGATTTGAATTTCTGGAGTTTCTAGTTTGCATACGGATCTAAGATCATTATATAAATTGCAAGTAGCGATTTCACATTCTCTCTGAATAGCTGTTGTATTGTTGTTTCATGTTTCTGTAACTATATAGTGTTATTGTTACTCGTATTGTATTGTTATAAGGATAACTTCAAGATTGCTAATAATGCGGTGCCATTCTTGTATTATTTTTGAACCCATACCTAAAGTATTGTCTTTGTTCAAGAATTTAAGATAAGTTATTACAAAAATTCTTTGGGAAAGATTGGTAGTTTTTCAAATTTGTTCCCAAATTATCACACTTATTTTAGGAGGATATTTTGTGCTGTCCCAGAAATATTTTTTGTGTTCCTATAATTATCACTAAAATTCATTCTGGTTGTAGGTCGTTCTTGATTGATAGTAAATATGTAGGACTGATATCATGCTACCACAATAATTTTAAATATTACCTTGACAGTGTTTAGGTTTCTAGAAAAAATCATAGTGTTAGTTGGTTCATTCAATGTTCCTTAAATACGATTTATTTCTGGTGATAAAAATTTCAAGTCATTATAGTTAAGCTTCAGGATTAGATTTTGCAGTCTATTAAGATATTAATAATGTTTTTAAAACAAAGCTTGAATGAACAATCCAATAATATAAAGTTTTGAGATTTCGTCATTTAGACAACTTCTCCATGCATCCAATTCCTGTATTTTCAATATATATACAAAAGTTTGACAGTTTAGTAGCCGTCACAACGGTAATCATAATTAACGTGATTATTGGGGTATTATTTTACTTTTCAAGCGTTGCTCTTTGATAAAGAGCAAGTGCACACTATTTCCTGATTTAGTTTTTAAAGAAAAGTTTCTTTTTAGTAGTGAAGAGCACTTCTGGTTCGATGTAATAAACGTGTAATTTGGGATATTGTCCAAGTTATTGATAGATTTAATTGAATCCCTTGTAATTTATGAACGCCTTCAAACTGTTTCCTTGTGCAGCCATCCATTTAACTTATTTTTCTCTGTTTATCCAATATTTCCGGTCGATTCGAAATCAAGTGTGCAGAATTGATTGCGGTGATATTTTCCTTATCATCATATAAGTTGCATGTACAGTTGTTCATTTCGGATGAAATTGATAACGACGAAATGTGAAAGAAATTTGCATTAGAAAAATTTCATTTAAAAAAAATGTAAATTACTTAAAATTCGTATATGCATATTGAATAAAAATTTTTTAATAGAAAATCAAATACATCTTATAATAGAATAAAAATAAATCAATAATTCTCCAAGTTGCCAACTTTCCAAGAAAACTTCAACTGATTGTGGACTTCGAGTACAAATGTATGCTTGTTTTCTAGCATTTTGCTTTGTATTTCAGTTCAGTTCATATTATTATTAATTTCTTTTATAATAACTTTTTATTTTTTAATATCTTTTGCATTGCTTTTTAGTATTTCAAGCGTTCATTTATCTTTCTCATATTTTTACACAAACAACACAAAAAGGAGACGGACTACAAACAAATCATTCGTCTGACTGCATAAATCACATTCACATTTGACACTTTTGGGATACTCGATTGAGCATCTTCGTTCCTTGCAACACCATCACATACAGCATCAGCATAAGCAACACCAACAGCAACAGCAACAATATTGTCAAGTTAACACCGCCTGAAACGCTCGATGGCAGCATATGAGTTCCATTGAGTGTGTTCAATAATTGTTTGGCTGTTAGGGCGATTCGAACGATTGGAGGTTTGGTCAATTGCTGGCTTAGTGGATTGTTTCAGTGCAAAATTGTTGTTCAGTCTGTGCGATATTTTCGACGAAAAGAATTTCTTGACATTCACTGCTGCCACAATTGCTTGTGCTGCTAACATGAATCCGATAGTCACTACTGTGGAAACATGCGCTAATCCATACTAAAAGTAAAAACACCCATAATCTATATGGAAATTATCAATCTACTGCGTTTAATAATAATTTATGCCGGCCAAATATATATTATTTTATTTTATTGAAGGTATATTAACAAAAATGAAATTTTAAGCAATGGCGAACTTCTTGCAGTATGCTAATTTCAAGAACCTATAGTTTTAAGTATTCTCAGCATTTCCAGAAAGTACCTTTTATTTTGGTTTCTTGCTTTATGTAAGATCCTTACATTATCAAGATCAGGCTCATGTTTGCAGTCAATAAAATATACAGCCAATGCTGTACTGGCTTCAGCACCACTTTTATTTTTCAAACTATGTTTATGTCCAGCCATCCATGTCTTAGGTTTGTTCTTAGTCGTACCTATATATATTTTATTAACATACATACGTTGAAGCTGTCACCTTTACAATTCAGTTGGTACACTACACTAGATTTGTCCTTATTACTCGTATTTATTTTTGTTTTGGTGTTACTATATAGTGTAGCCATTGTGTTTGTTGTCTTCTGTGTGATATTATACCGCTTCTTGTCATATATATTGGAATTTATTATTTGATTTGACAAGTTTGGAATGAAAATGATTGATTTATATATTTTCCGGTCATTATTATAAGTTGAGTGGGAATTTTTCAATTCTTATTAAGAATCGTGTTAGTAATTTTTTCTGGGTAGTCATTATTTTTTAAAATATCACTTACTGAGGTTTTTGTTTGCTATGGAAAATATTGTCACTAAGTACCAGAACTCTTTTAATAAAATTGGATGCCGTATTTAAAATAACGTGTTTTGAATAATTGGAATTTCAGTTTATTAATCTTCATGTGAAGATTAATTCCTGTTAAGATTTGTGTGAAAGTAATTAAAAAATTTAAGTATTTCATTTATTTTGTTTTTACGTATTATCGCAAAGATATTATCTACGTACTTCGTCAATAATCTTGGTTTATAGTCTTTATCGTTCATACATTTATCCACAAACTTCTTCATCACGATGTTAGCTATAATGGAGAATAATGGCGAACCCATTGGTATGCCTATACGTTGTTTATAAATTTTGGTATCTAGCATAAAGTAGTTGTTTTCTTTGAAGCAAAAGTTTGAAATTTACAGTGATTTTGTAATCGTCGTGAACATTTTAATCACACTCCACTTTTTTTCCAAAATTTTTATAGCTAGTTCAACAGGTATATTCGGAAATCAAAGGATACCATTATTTCATAATCGAATATATAAGAATTACTGACTTTATATCTGAAATCTATTGCCTCTTTAATGTTTTTAACCGAATGTATGATCAGATTTTTTAAAATTGAAATTATATATCGACACAATTCGTACGGTGGTGAGTTTATTGACGAGCAAATAGACCTAGGTGGTATGTTTTCTGTGTGTGTTTTCGGTAACCCATATATTCTGGGGAGATTTGCTGTATATTTGCATAATTTTTATTTTTCCGTTTTGCTTATTATTTGATTATTAAAAAGTTTTGCAACTATTGTATTATTTTTTGTTTGTAAAGTTATGGTTGCACCCTTTCTAAGTATTCGATATGTCACAATATCATTTACTATATTCTTAATTTCTTTGTCATAATGTTCTTTATTTATTGTAATTGTGTTGTCTTTATCAGATTTAAGTATTAAAATATTTTTGTTCACTTTTAAACAGTTCGCGCTTGTTCCACTGTGCGCAATATGTATTTCTCCATAGTAGAATGTGTTACTTGTCTTTTATTTTTTTGAACAATACCTACAAGTTGTGTTCTCGCTATTTCTTGCTTATATCAAATTATTAAAATCCAAAACTAATAATAGCTGTGTAATATGTCTATTCTTATACCCATCAGCAAGCTAGACATGTCTTTGCATATAGACTGCCATGACACTAGGAACTCTTTCATATCACTAATATTAGGTCTTTTCCACGAGCTACTCTTAGCAAAACTCGAGTAAAACACATATATTGTGGGACGTGAGGGATTAGTTGAAGTAGAACGCGAAACGCCTCGTCGTTATTGAGTTAAAGCTAGAGAGGCTTCCATTCGCATAACTATGTCTCTTGTTATTGCAAACAGCTCTTTTGGCTTGATGTTGCCTGCCAAGTCAGCACCAACTTAATGGTGTCCTAAGACAGTGTTTCTCCTACTTTTAGAGCTGAACATTGGCACAATATATGCACCACCATCTCCTTTTCTTGTAGACATAGTCTGCAAGTGTCTTCGTTAGCAAGAGTTATTTTTGTTTTTTAGAGAACACTTGAAGTTTCCATGTCCAGTAATTAGTGAGGTCAGTCAGCTTAAGGTACTCCGCGGATAACTAAGCACTTTTATCGCTTCCGTGACCAACGGTTTCGGCATTATGAGTCTACAAGTGCTCATCTCTCCATCTATTAAAATAAAGTGAAGTTATCCACTTTTCGACATAGACTGCCGTCATGTTGTAGTTCAATGGTATTCTGGGCTCTGAGTCGCAGAAGTTATGGCTTAATCCTTGCTTTGCAAGTTCATCTGCCTTTTTGTTTTACTCACTACTGATATGTCCTTTAACTTATATAACTGTAACTTCATTTCCATGACCATATTTCATGAACTTCGTGACACATTATTGTACTAAGCTGTTAACTATGAATGGCTTTTGCAAGCTTTTGATAACTGCTTGATTGTTCAGCGCTATCAGAATTTTGTTCTGATATAGCTGACAATAGGAGACAATAGGAGCCAATAGGAGATTCAGAGCATGTGAGACCGTCATAAGTTCCACCTGTAACATATATGTAGACTGAAGCATGTTTTCCCACATGAATTGTGCACGTTAGCTTTAACTCTTTCGAGTAAACTCCTGCTCCAGCTCTGACATCCCTCAAGGAACCATCGACAAAGACACAGATATCATACTATCAGTATTCTATAGGAAACTGTCCCATGAGATCAAGAATTTTTCGATGGTACACTAAAGTTTTGAAGCAAACCTATGTTGTGTATATAGTCTAACAAGATAACATATATTAACAAAAATATTATTTTATTTTACAAACCATTTTTCTTGGTGTGTAATATAATATAAATAAAAATGAAATATTGAAGTCAATTTTGCAAACAACGCGGAAGCACTGATGCAAAATATTATTGAGTTCATCCATTGCACTCAATAATTATTTTATGCAGAATTGCATGCGCTAAATATTGGCAGTTACCAATAGGTAACTAGGTCAATATTTTTGTTCCTAATTTCTGCGTAATGGCAGAAAACTAATGGAAATTTCCGCTCATGCATTACGCACACGATCAATGTTTTCTCCGGTTCTCAAAAGTGAAAAGATGGTGGAAAGTGTCGAACGAGTCAGTTGGACTGGTGTCCGAGTAGTACCTGCGCAAGCAGCTGAGTTCAGTTTTGCAGGATGGAACACCCGAGAGTTTTTTAAGTATTGAAGTAGATAGAGTGACTTCCGAGAGATAAGTGCGACCGTGTGGTTTTTGCTGTAGAGTGACAGTTGTGTTGCGATCTCTAACGGAAGCTCAGATATAAAACTGGTTAACTTTTGTATACATAAAAATATATATTGTTAAAAGATGCACTGTTAATAAATACTTACTTAATAACGCAAAAAATATTATTATTGTGAAATATTAACTTAAATAACTGTGAAGATATTGACAATTATGAAGAATCGACAGTAACGACAGTATTAACAGTGATAATAGGAGGTAATGTCAACCACAATAATCACTAACCAACAGCAGCAGCACCAGCAACAGCAATAGTAGCAGCAGCCACAGCAACTGCAGCAACAGCATTCACAGCAACTGCAGCAACAACAGTCACAGAAACAACAACAACAACTGAAACAACTACAATTGAAACAGCAACTGAAACAACAGCAACTGAAACGGCAGTAGCAGCAACAGTAAAAGCAACAACAACTGAAGTGGTAGTAGCAGCAACAGCAGCAGTAGTAGCAATGTTTGTTTTATTAATAAAATTGATGTGCTAAAACTTCACCAGCGTTATTTATTTTGATTTGGGGTGAACTGCTGTGAGAAGTAACTCAAGTAAGAATTCGTGCTGAGTTACAGTGCTGAGTAACCAAGCCTTGGATTGATGCATTTTACACTTAATGGTAATGTAACCATCCTGAAGGTGAGCGTTGCCGACAGACCCAATATCACCTATTCCGCCATCTTATTTGCTTTGAAAGCAATTAAGTGTCTTTCGCCAAGCGGTTCTTCGACTCTTGAATTGATGATAGCTATATTGAGATCCGTCACAGCTGCCTGGGCGTAGACTAGAATTCTGCTTGCCAGAATTTTGCTTTTTTGCAAGTTTACTGGTGCTAGGCAGTTGATCCACCATCCAAATTTGAGCTAACAACTGTTGCTGGTTGTCCACCTTGTTTGACCACAACCTTCTGACCTATGTCGGAGCTTCATGGAAACCATCCTTATGCCTCTTTGCTTAGTCAATCAGTTAGTTGTTAACCGATCTTGTTGCTTTTGCAGCCTTTTGCCTTTCTCGTCTTCACTTCTGATTCCCCCTTTTATTTAAACGGATACGCTCGGCTAAGTCGAGATCATTGTCATGGAATCATTATCATGATTCCAACTGTCGTGGTAAATAGTTTAACCTCTTACGGGGCTTCTATATCCACCATTTCAATGGTCACATGACTGTGATGCGTCGTGGTAAAATTATCAGATCAGCCTGTGAGGACTCAATGTCCACCTTATCTGCTTCAACCAGTTCGCCTTGTATACGTTTTATTAAAATTTTATCAATTTTGTTCCCATGAGTTGCGGAGAGAAGGTATGTTGTTTATTTTTTCATAAGAAATACTACATTCTCAATAACCATTTTAAAATTATTATGTTCGTCTTTTTCATACATATTTTTAATATACCTACTTGGCAGTGAATTTATATATTAAAAGGATTGCATAGACAATATAATCCTATTTTCCTATCATCTTCATTAATTTTTGATCTTTTGGATAAGGTATAGATATAGATAAGGTGTAGATAGTTCATGGTTGTTTTGCTTAAATCAAATATAAAAAACATTATATACAATATACTATTATATATACTATATATTTAACGAATTATGTGCGTATTCGTTTTAGTAGCTCCCTTATATTGATTGATACCATAAATATGCTTGTTAGAAATGTTGATACCTATATCTAATTCTAGACCTATAGTTTTTAATGTGGTTTAATTAAAAAAACCGGTTTCAGAACAAGTTTTAATACAACTTTATTGCTATAGCAAATGAAACTCATCCAGCTTCAGTTCTTCAATAACGTCGTGACTGTTTGCTTAATGACGTTAAATAACTAAATAACAACCTCATATAAATGATAAGTGATTATTTTGATATTTATTATTTATTGTTACTTCGTTATACTCGGAATATTTGAGAATATTTGAACAATAATGTGTTAACCACTGATTTCACTTTCCTATCGCATATGAGCCACTTCAGCAATTCTCAAATCTGTTCATAGTCAAAAACTTTATCCAATTTGAAAGAACAGAATATCATCTCATTGCTCACTCGATGCTAAGTTTTCCAAAAAGCGAAAATGGCAACGAAATTCATTCGCACGGGCAAAAAGTGTGATAAATCTGTCAACGATGATTTTAATAGATTTCCTTGCTTTGCGTCATCGCCCACTGCGGTTATGGAAGTAGAAAAAGACATGTTGGTATACCTAGCGATGACTAGCTGTGGTCACGTGTGACGGGGGCATTTTGTGGCACATGTTTATTAGCAAACAATGGCTCTCAAGGTTAAACGGTTCATATTGATTATAGTCCATAGTCAAAATAGTTGGTGATTGCATCTGCATCTTTGAGTGTCTGTGATTGTTTCAGCGTATAATAAATCATTTTTCAGCTGTGCTTATACTCTTTTACAGTTTATTTTTCTTTTTGTTCTTTTCGATTTTTCTTCTATCCTCGATGAATTCAATTTTCATTCTTCATAAGTCTGCTAAAACTAACACAATTTCAGAAATCAATTTGTGGATATGCGCTTGGTTTTGAGATGCCTGGAAATGCAAATATTGTTGTTGTTAAATTGGAGAATAAATTGCACGAAGTATCTTATTATATTGAGTAAAACTTAATTTTTACAATTTTCTGCACTTAATGGGAAAACTGCAAGCTGAAAATAAACTTACAGGTGCAATAAATAAACAAAAAGTTGCTTAGTATAGAGGCAAAAAATGCATTAGTGCAATATATGACAGAATTTTTAAAATATCTGATTTTGGTTTAAAATGCCTTCGAATTAAGTTGAAATTGTATATAACATATGTCTGTTATATATTAAACAGATATCTTCAATATACTCTTTAATCCCTTTAAGTTTCCATTCGATAAGTTTTCAGGTAATGTTGTCGCGATTGGTATGGCTCATTTTCTTTCATTTCATATAGAGTCTTATTTGGACGTCTCTCCTGCTTTATTACAATACATAAAATTCGGTAAATGCTCATATACACTGATCCTTTATTCGGAGAATTTAATGATTGAAAATGTGCTTGAAAATAACTCAAAGAAAATAGAGCTAATATTTTTTACTAAGAAAATGTGATTCTTAAAGATAAAGCCAAACATTTTTGAGTTTTACTAGGCAGACACTAATGGTTTATGTGAGAGAAGTGAAGAAAATGAAATGCTTCAGATCTCTTATTTTGTGACTTTATACGATCTTTTCACTTCCATTGTTGTTAGGGTTCAAGATATTTTTTTTTAGAATCGATAACATCATCCGTAGTGTCATCTTGTGGGACCAATTAGTTGGGTATAGCATTTAAAGTGTGTCAAATAAAGCAGACAGCTCTGTGCTATAGGTTGTGTGTGAAGATTAATGTACAAACATTTATTTGTTTATATATATATCATATTGGTTTGATTCATAACTTATTTCTCTATGTCTTTACTTATAACATTTGATTATAAAGTATTCAGGAAATTTTGGTCTTATTAATAAACCAAAATTAATAAACCAACTTTAATTGTAATTGAAGTTTATAGAATAATAACTGGAATTTTTGATGGTATACTGTCGATATTATACTGTCACAGACTTTCAGGTCTAATTAACTGTTTTAAGCGACAAAGAAAACAATTTGCTATGTTAGTGATATAAGCGAATGTTTTTAATGTCTATATAAGTGACATAAATAAATAAATAAATAAATAAATAAATAAATAAATAAATTTTGAAATTCATGGAACTGCATTCATTCGAAGTAGAAGAAACAAAATTATAAGAACTCCAACATACTCGGATCTAACATTTATTAAAGTTAAAGAAAGTTATTCCAAAAATATTGATTTTGCATAAGTTACAGCTTGTGCATTACGTGGAGAAGATATGAACGGCATAATCGTCCATTTGTACGCACTATAGGCAAAAGCGTGAAGAAACTGATTGTGTGAACTCCCGCTAGCCGAATTTATTTGCGAATCCCGAAACAGAATGATCCCGCAAGTCACAAAACATGTTACTATATTTGCTTAGTTTCGCTAGAAATTTTGCATTTATCTAATTTTACCAGTTTTGGTGATCTGAAGTTCGCACCAAGAATATCCGATTTAACCTCTGATTCGAGTTCTGCAAAAATTACTTAAAAAGTCTTAAGTTGTATAAGATCTCTCGTTAGAGTCGTTTTAATGCTGTTGTATTGCACATAATGTATTGTATTTTCTTTTACATATTGTGATGTGCTAGTCAGTGGTTTAATTATACCGATGTCAGTACATCATAACTGCTAACCCTTAATTTATTTTTGTGTGGGATGTGTATTTCAGATTTTTAGATTTTTACGAGAAGCAGTTAGAAGTCATAAGGATACTGTCATATGTTTCCAATCAACAATTCTTCATTCACATTTATCGAACGGACTTTTTCGACTATTCCAACGTTCCAACGCAACAAGAACCACAAATAACGAATAATACACACAAACTGTGTCTTCGCATATGTTTAAAAAAAGGAAAACCCATAAAGTATTTGTGGTCGCAGTCATCCATTTCACCCACTCGAAAGTTGTTAATTAGAAATAAATTGAAAAATATTCGCATCCACATATTTTGCCAGCAAAATATCAACTGTCAAATTTCGCAAGTGTCGCATGAATTCATGTTGTCGTTTTGGTTGTCCTTAACGTTTTTGTTGGTGTTTAAGTTGCCATTTGCTTACACATCCTATATACAATCTATACATACATTCATATGTACATCCATATATAAATGTTTAGAAAACATCATTTTTTTAATATTGCAACTTTTTTTAATATGTGAAATCATCTATTCAATTGCAGTTGTTAGTGAGAAGACTCGAAAAGTTGGCAGACTTCATCAGTCTCAGCTGAAAAGTAAGCAAAATTAGAAAATTATTCATTTGCAAAATAAAAGTGCTCTGAACATCCAAAAAAACAGGAAGTCGTGGGACTTGCAGGATAGTCGTACGTAGTGTGGCTTTATTACTCATTTTTTATTGTTTATTTTTGTAACTTTTTTCCAATTTTAAAGTCATTATGACAACATTATGACAACCCCATTCACACGGCGACACCGCAACAACGAAAACAGGAAATCAAAATAAAATCCTTAGCAGAAATTGCAATCACTGTCAGGGATTGCCAAGAGTCCTACACACCAGTCAAGCAATTAACGTTTTCTTCTTATCGCCAATTTAACAAGCCGCTGTGAGAAATGTCAAAAAGTTTATTTTCGACTTCAAGGAATTACTCTTCCTTGTTAATTGGAGGACAAAATCAATATTAATGTAAAGATATTGCTAACAAATAGACGCAAGTTAAAAACAAATTTTGTGAGCATTTAGTGGGTGTAGTCGAAGCATTTGTGAATGGATAACTAAAGTGAAACCTAGTATTTGTACACCTAATATCATATATCATAACTGTTAATTTATCAGTTTTAATCAGAAGATTCATAAATCTATATAGTTTTTCATTACATCATGAAGTAAACTCCTTCCAATTCCTAGTAGCACAAATTCCGAACTTTCACGTCTTATAGGTATAGAAGTAGAGGAACAAAAGCATACTTTAATATCTTTTCTTCATTAGTTTTAGGTGCTCTTCTTTTTAAGGCTATTTACAACAGCACCTAGGCATTTGTTCTATAGTTTTTTTCTTTCCAATAACCCAAATACCAGTTGAGGTGAAATTGTTTTAAAAAAATAATAATAATGGATGCAGGCTGTACATTTTCCAATCACTAAACCCGGCATACTTTGATAACATATAGATTAATTCTAGTAACAAATTCCGTATATTTCGCATTCCGGTGCAGAATATTACGAATACTTTGTACTGTGAATTGAATTTAGCCAGTTGATAAATATCACTCTGCAGGGTTTAGAAGTCAAAGACGTTGCTCAGTACTGGACAAATGTATCTTTGGTATAGTAGGATTGTTGTTTTATTTATTACAAATGAAATAAAGCTCACACTAACTAAAAATTGTAGCAGATTATAGCAGTTCTCCACTTTAAATAGTGTTAATACCTCAGACGTGGGAAAGAAATCAAGCTAATCAAGAAAAAAGTACTTCAATCAAGTCTTTTAAATATCGTGAAATAATCCAAATTAAATGGTATACTTTTTTAATGTTTGAAATTGAATGGTCATATTCATTATATTCAGTTATTAAACAAATTTGGATATAAGTCAGCAAAAATAAAATTATGCGATTTCATTTAGAGTAAAAATGAGAAAAAGCAAGAAGAAGTCAAAAAATATACCTATTATATTTTCATGCATTGAAAGTTTATATTTTTATTCACAAGAATTGCTATCGAAAAATGATAAAACTAGTTTTATCTTTAGGTCCCGAAAAATTCTTTACATCGTAGTTCTAATAGCTTAGTAAATCTACCCTTATGAACTTTTTAGTAGTGGCGACCTTCATGTTTTGGGTTTTCACTATTATTTTGCGACTACTATATTTCTTTATTTACAATGTAGTTGGTTTGATATATTAAAAATTTAGGTAGTGAAGGTATGTTCTACCTTTATTCAACATTTTTTTGGCACAGACCAAAAATCAAATGAACTGACACGTTCATAAATCAGCTATTTGAAATGAGAACAAGTGAATAACAGCGAATGTAAACACTTTCAAATGACTGATTTGAAATGAGTCATTTGCGGCCAGTGTAAACGCCACATAAAGTTGACAAAAAATCGACTATTAATATCGACTATTGTGAATGAAGGGCTATTGTGAATATGAAAAATATGTGACAGATGTTTCTTTTCATTAAATTTATTTCATATTGAAAACTGAACAACTGTAGAAGACTAACTTTAGCTAAAAGATTGGCTTTTTTCGATTCTAAGTAATAAAAAAAAAATTTTAAATATACAACGGACTGCATTAAATTATATTTAAAAAATTTTTTTTATTTAGATTCCAGAAAATTCTGATGCTGAGCGGTTTCAATAAGAAATTAAATTACTTTTTACAAGGTATGTCTTTGATTACGGCATCTGAAAATATAATATAAAATATAGATTCAATATATACAGTATATCTAGAACGTAATTATTTTATAATAAAAGTGATTAGTCATGGAATTTTTTGGATAATGAGCACATAACGTTTGTATTCTTTATATAGTTACAGTTTCCCTTAGTTTTAATATTCCATTTTTCTAATATAAATACGTGAGTTGCTTGGAAGCTTTTACTAGGTTTTTGTATCGATATGAAACTACTGTTTACTGATAAGATATTAGCACAATGACTACGGTTGAAAGTAAATGCTGCAGTCAGATAATGTTTAATGTAAAATATATATTATATGAGATTGTAGAATAAGCAGGGAGTCATACTGTTCTTTTATTGTTCTTTCAAGAATGCCTTAACTTTCTACAAATATTTAAACTATATTTTCTATTTTGATCAGATATTCCAAGTAGTTTGTTCAATTATAAATAATAACGTTTTAAGTTTCGATATTAAAGAGAACACATTAATTAGTGATTAGTTTTTGGACAAGATTTCGGAAACATTATTAGTGTCAGAGTGTTTTATCCAAATTAGTGTAAGATTGCTTTATGCTGAATAAATGATAATTTTGCATTTGAGTCTATTTCCATGAGTCAGATCTTTGGTTGTCCAACTAATTCGAAAGTGAGAGTTCAGTCACCGACATAAGCCCCTAATCACATAATCGGGTGATTGCTAAAGGGTTATTATGGGATCGTGTTGTTGCATCTATATTATTATTATATATATTTCAATTTATAATCTTCCAAAAAAAAATTGCGATTGTATTAAGAACCATAATTTACCAAATTCACTTATTATATGTGTTAATGCTTATAAATATTTATTATATATTTCTTCTTAGAATATATAATACATTATTATAAAACAAGTAGTTTGGGTTACAAGTACTTAAATTGCTTCACACAAATATAGCTGTCAAGTCAACATAGATTGAAGATCTGGGTAAGCATCAAGAAGCAAAAGGACTTAACTTCCACAGTTGCGGGCTAATTAAGAATTACTTAAGAATTGATTGAGAAAATAATTTTGAAATTAAGTCATAATAGCTACTAGCTTCCGAAAGGTTGGCCTGACCTTTTTAGACGATAATATATTATAATAGAAGTAATGAAATAGCTTGCATGTGCGTACAGCTCTTCAACGAATTTTGTTCTAATTGCTAGAAAGTCTGATTTTACCATAGACGTTACAAGATCATTGTGAATGTTTTCATTTTTGATATACCATGGTGGTCCTATTAGTAGTTTCAATATTTTCAATTGACTTTTTGCAACAGTTCAATGTTTGACATACTGACAATGAAATAATTGATGAACATATGTTGAAATTGGTTTAATGGTCATCTTGTATTAAAGGACTTTACAGATTTTACGTTAAGGACATATAAATATCTTTTTAAACAAAACTATCGGCTAGCAGACTAAAACCAAATGAGAAGCTTTTATTTGAAGAGGTTTAGCACAGAATGAAATTCTGATTTTCACAAATGTTGAAAAAATAAACATGTACCTATATAAAGTATTAACAACTTTAAAACAGAAACATTATATATAACATTAATTATTTTAAACATCACTTAGACGGAGTAATGCGACTCCGTCTAATTTGCAACTCAATGTAGGTTGTCTGTTCAGAGTTTCATTAAATTTGTTTTATTTCTATATGCTTACAACAGATCTGTCTTTTATTTAGGTAAATATCTAGAGGGGTAACATTATCCATTTGAGGTATTGGTATGAGTAATTATCGGAATAGCGCTTCTGTTCAGGTTGAAGATAACATAGATTAATTTTTGTTCGGTGATTTTAATACACCGTTGAGCGAAGTACTTTCGTAATAGAAATAGATGAGTCGTGCTGAAGTTTTTTCTATTTTCTATTTGGTCAGATGTTTCAAGTAATTTTTTTAATTGAAAATGCTGAAATAAAATATTAAATTTAATATTTCGGAATTATCAACGTCTCAAGTTTTGATGTTGTTATAGAAAACACGTTAATTAGTGATTGTCTTTTGAAAAAGATCTCGGAAATACTTCTATTAAAAATTAAAATAACATCTCTGACGCTAGTGTGCTATCATAATTAGTTTAAGTTTGCCTTATGCAGCACTGAATGTCTCATTTCACACATATATTAAACGATCCATGGATCTGTGAGATAAATCATTTTATATAGAAAGTGGTTTCATTAAGTTTATTTTCCTGTATTATCAGGTTTAATTTTGTTTATATATGCAGATATGTTGAGTACATTTTTATACCCGAAAATGTTCAAAACTATGACTTTTATTGAATTTTTACAACTGTGAGATAGTGTTTGATTTTCTTTATAACTAAAAACCAATTTATAGTGCTTAGATGTTGATCTTGCTATATCCAGTCTTCAATCATTTATGCAAAAATTTATTTAATTTTTTTGGGTGAACTTTTTGTACATCGATACCTTTCATCGCAATAGAGTCCTGCATTCATATTTTATGCTTCTATTTGGCCGGGACAGTACGTTGAGCAAACGTAGTCACAAAGTAACGGAATCAAATCTAAGACTGCCATCAGCTTCGCCATCATGTCGTTAAAAATGGATCTCAGCCTATTTATGTAATAGATTGTTACTCCATTTTTCAGTGTTTTTATTCGTGTGTCAATTCTCTTTAATGAAATGTGCTGATGCGCAAAATTTTCGTCCGCGATAAATTCCAATTCACAACTCCGTATCGTTAAATAATGGTTTTCATGTGCAAACATTTATGGTTTGTGGACCAATACATTGAGTAACTAAAAATGAGATATTTGCCAATAATATTTAAGCAGCAGTGCAGAAGCAATAGTACCAACGTTAAATGCATAAAAAGAAACTACAGTCCAAGAACTGCATAAACAACAGAACAGTTAAGTGCATTGTGCATACTCAGTGCATTAACGCAAATTGTCACAGCAACTGTCACATCAAATTCCGCTAAGATGTTGCATATCTTAAGCAAGAGTGATAACAACAAGTGTAGCACTTCATTGCTGTCAGCAACAGCACTAGTAACAACATTTTTGTCACTCGCTGCTGCAATGCAACTATTGAGCTTGTGCATCGAGCAAGAGAAGTCATTGCCAAAACGACAGGCTGCATCATTCATTCAATCATTCAAGCACGCACTGATTCACCCATCACTATTCAAAAGATGATGTGACAACACAGTGGCGTGCATTCAAAGCTCTCAGTAGAATAAAGTTTTGCATGTGCACTCCTAAGTTGTATCTGCATCAATATAGTACGTTTCGAAACACCCCTAGGACCATCACTGCCAGACACAAAACAAAAGCATGTTTGATTTTGTGTTTTCTGGCAGCAAAGAAAAAAACTAAGCAACAAAAATTGGCATTGGAAGAAAACACTTCAACATGTCATAAACAACATTTAGAAATCCGTTTGCCATCAACGACAACATGTCATATTCTAAGATAATGACGAACTGCTGACAGGTGGCAATGTCTAATTGGGCTTCTTAATTTTGACACTCTGTTGCATATACCCAAATGAGCAGTTGAAAGAAATTGCGCGCAAATTTTGCATTCAACATTCAACATATCATAGCCAGAAGACGCCAATAATAGACTGATTTTCGAGAAGAACAGCGAAAGAGCGCAGAAATTAACTGTAAGGCATGTCAATCTCTATGACTAGTCTAAAGCACCCTACAGTCTGTAACGTCACTTCTAGTTTTGCGAGAATATAAATAAAGTCAAGTCATTTGATTTTGAATCCATTTTGTATATACACTATATAATATGATAATAATTAGAATAAGCTATTATTCATTATTATATAAAAAGCTTATACTTATATGTTATATAGAATAAGCTACCATAGCTTAAATGACTCTGCGATTCCAAGAAGTTGTTATTAATTTAGGACAAATGATTCCTATTATTTGTACAGAGTAATAAAAATAATGAAGTATTGCCAGACTATGAAAAATAGACCATATAGTGCTACTGGCTTCTGGATAGTTCGCAGAACGAAGTGGAACTTGTTTTCGTATTAATAATTTAAAAGTTTTCGTTCATGTACAGCCTGTTTCTTTCTTCGTGAGACAGGTCAAAATTAATTTTTACAGCAAGTACTATTTTTGATCTTGATATAATTAATTCATATTCTTAAGTTTGATATATTACAATACACCTGTTTTTAGAAGTTCTAGCCCATAATTATGCCATAGAGTTTGTTAGAATTTGAGTGCACAATGAGTTTCTAGACCCATAACAAGTTATAGTAACATTCTAAGAGTACTCGACTTATCAATTTTTTTAAGTATTTTTCATTAGACTTTAGTGAAGACCACAATATATCACAATACCGTGATTTGGAACAAAACATTTCTTTAAGTCTTCAAATATAATTTTAGTTGTATTTTTCTGTGTAAGGATTCGATCAATTATTGAATAATTGTGTCTAAAATAAAATTGAGCATTGTGTATCCTTTGTTTTATTAAGATTGACCATACTAGTTTGTATAGTAAACTTTTTCAAAGACTTGTGATTATTAGTGCAAACATAAGTACGCTCTAAAGAGGTAAATATTACAAATTCGCTGCAATGATCTGAGACCAATCCATGTTGACATTAAGAAATATTAAAATAAGTGTTAAGTTATGTAAAGGATTTACCAGACGTTTTACTCTTAGTATTTGCTATTGTTCATATCAACGTAATCTCCTCTTAATTCCTCCTTTTAAATATCTATGGAAATTATCATCTTTTCTTTTAAAGAAATTTTTTGCTTTTTATGCCAAGATTCAAGAGCGATAATCAATTAATTCAAAAAATTCGTGAGACTTGGCAACTGAAAACATTTGAGTCTCTAAAATAAACCTAAAATCTTTTAAAAACTAGTAGAAAATTATATAAGTATATATATATATATATATATTGAATGTCGCCAATTATATTAGTAATGTTTCAAAGGGTCAAATAAAACACTTTTAGCTCTATCAAGCTTCTTTATTTTATTCTATTTACTATCATAGAGAATAGTGGATGTACTCTTTCGATGTTTTCATAATTGACTGTTCAGAATGTCTGCATCACCTGAACTTGCACGATTATTTACCAATCACCTTCGTACGTTTACTGTTGCATCTGATGATAAAGCATCCTCGTAAATTTCATCTAATGGCATATGATTTCTATATAATAAAATCCAATCACTTTGATATTTTTTCCTTTTTTTTTATTTTTTTAATGTTTCAGGTTTCAGTGTTCTATGAACCACCTATAGTCATCGTCGTCTATACTGGTAATAAATGCTGGACTACTTTGCTGAATGTTTCATTGAATCGGTTAAGTATTTCATATAAAGTGAGGAAAAACAACTAGAGAACACAGACTGCGATATTGTCAAGACCGTGACAAGGTCACCAAATAAGTCACGTATATTGAACATTTTTGTCAAATATTTTAAGAATATATTTAATTATTTACAACTTCTCACTCGATATATTTTGATTTTATTATACATCCAAGCTGATAATATGTTATTCCGTTGTAGAAAAATTGATATGAGTGATTTAGGTCACTACATATCATAAAAAGATATATCCGTTATCAGTATTCATTATACGTTCAGATCTACGTGCGAATTTCAATGGGAATTGAAGGAATGATGTTTTTGCATTGTCCTTCATGCATTGTTATCAACTCTAGAACAGTTATAGATGTTTGATGTGGTCCCGATATGAAAATCCCCAAAATGAGCTGAAAAAGTCAGTAATATTTTTAAACTATAATGCCGGTTTCATTGCATTACAATAAGCTAAAGAAGCAGCTTGTTTTTTTATTAGAAACTAAGGAACAGTATGTCTTTTGTTACTGGGGCATTAACCTATGTTAATTACAAACCACTTCTATCTATTGAGTTATCACACAAACTATGACATTTGTAGGGGTATGTGTAACTAAAATGTCCCGTAAATGTGTTTGGAGCAACTTCAAAATGCGAATCCACACATTTACACAAGCTTGTATACTTCTAACCTCGAGTCCAAATTCTCACATAACGTAATATCATAATTCGCCTTGTCGCTTAAGTGAAAAGTCGCCACTAAATATCTTGAAATTACAAATTTTATTTATAATCTTTTTTCATATGCTTGTCTTACAATTTGTGAGACTCAATGACGTGGAGCCCGGCACGATGATGCTTGTCACTTGTCAGTTGTTTGTCAAGTGACACACATGTGAGTGATATATAAATACAAGTGAATACTGTATATGCCCAAGCAAGTTCCAAATCGCAGTGATACAAGTACCAATGCTAATGCTGATGCTGATGCTGATGCTGATGGTGATGCTGATGTCGACGTTGTTGTTGTTATTGTTCTGTATTGCTTTAGCGTCGGCTAATTCATGGGTTGGGTGGCTGAGAATAGTCATGGTGTAGTTGTTGAGAAGATGACGACTGCTAGTACCGAGTGAATGTTGCATGTTTTTTGTCAGTGAAATTTATTGCTTCATTTGCTGCGGCGTAACGCTGTCAGATTGAGTGTATCTGCGGCAAAATACACAATTTTGCGGTTTGGTGTTCATATTTTTCACATGTCAGTGATTTTTCAACGGAAAATTGCAAAAGTAAATTAGATAAAAGTGGCCATTTCAATAACCACAAAAAGCATTTCAAAAAAAAAAGTATTAAGAAAATGATTTACACACATGTATAACTAAAGCAAGCGATATTAGGGAACGGCTAAAAAAATTCCAATTAAATCAAAAATAAATGAAAGACTCTCCTCTCTAAAGTATCTATTGTTTATTATATGTTATGTGACTTGTGACAGTCTTTTAAAACATATTGACCAATAGAGAAACATCTAGAAATATTAGAGCTTTGTCACAGTCATCTTTTGAAAACTAAAATTTTAATTTAACTATAAAGGTCTGTTGCTTGATCAAAAATCACTGCAAAACATAACTATTTGTAAATGTGATTTGAATTTTTTTCTATATTATTACTTTGAATGTCATGTTACTGTAAGCTTTATCACTGCAAAGGGTTACAATAGAAATAAAATTATCTTAACGTCACAACTTGCTATTAATATCAGGATATTCCTGTGCGCTATATGACGCAAAGGCAAATCCATTTACATTCTGACTCAAAATGTAAATTTTTTACCCATGAAAAGAATTCTTTCCAACTTTCACCAATTCACCAATTCAAGATGGTCAATATTATTTACCAATTCACCACCATTATGGCTGATAACAGTCTGATACATCTAGCAACCAATGAGACATGTGGTATACCGAACAATGGACTACTCTATACTATAATCTCATCATTATATTACCTCACCTATAACATTATTAGATAAAGACTCTTACAATGGTATATATTTATTATGGCATCAAAGTGATGTTACTAGTCTGACCAGAACTATTTTTTATATATAATATTCTAGTATGGCAATCAAATTAGTTATAGATCTGAGACATTAATTTATTTACTGGATTTGCTGCTGCTTTTTTTTAATTTCATTTGTATATAAGATTGTGTTATCATGTACTACATATATTACAAAAATTAGCATTGTATCAAAAACTTTTATTAGATGTACTATATGTGTTCTATATGTATTACTAGAGGTGTGTCTCCGTACTTTTTGCAGTAAAAACTTGTACTATAGATTACATTCATCTCACATCTCACGCATTGCGTTCTCTTTTACAAATTTGTACTTGTTTTGAATATTATTGAAATTGTTCTAATAAAATTGAAGTGAACTCATTCGTTATTCATGCTTATAATAGGCCTTTTCTTTTGCAAGCATGTCGCAAAAGAACAAATAACATAAGCACTACTTGCGATGGCAACTCTGAACAAAATGGAGATTTTTTGTGTTGTTGTTTTGTATGTTATTTTTAACAGAGGCAGTTGTTCTTCTGTGATATGCTTGCAAAAAAGAAGGCCTAATATAAAGTATTACAAATTTCCTAAGAACATAACATATCTTTCCACACATCAATAAATATATGTATTTTTCATGAAACCAAACGAAACCCCTTCGCCTAAGTAAATAAAGTTCTAATAACAAATAATAACAGATGTATAGAGTGTACGCAACAAAAATTATTGAATTTGGAAAGTGTGTTCTCGAGACTGTTTATAGCTCTGAATAAAAGTCGATGTACTGGGTGAAATATGATTGCACTGCAAATAACACTTAAGCTTTCTGACCAAATTGTAACAATGTGGGAACTTGGCAGTTAACCGGAAGCTTGACAGTTAACCGAACATTAAAGCTTTAAGCTCAACATCGTCAAGCTCTGCACTGGCTTGAGAGGTTATAACTTGTCACTTGGAAATGAAGTGATCTTCCGCTTGATACCTGTTCACCGTGGTTTTGATGGCAATGAAGTGACGAATAAATTGTCTAACAAAGTTTCCGCAAGTCAACCATATAAGCCAGAGCCAATTCTGAGTCACTTCAGAAATCACTTCATGAGTCTTGTCTCTATTTTGATAAGTTGTTATACTTTCTCATCTTGCAGTAAATCAAGATCAGCTAGAACGGGAGATAAATACTTTATTTCAAATATAATACTTTAATTTAAACAAACAAAAGAATTTTTTTTTCAAAATCGAGTAGGTTTTTTTATCAAAAGTCACTTAATCACTTTATTATTCTAAAGTGTGCATTATTTAGTTAGTTAGTTTTCAGTTTTCAGTTTTGAGTTTGTTTTCTTTTTAGTAAGTCTCACTCTTTCGTTAAGTTGTAAACTGGACATTACTTTTATCAATAAATGCTGTTACGAATACAGAGGTAAAATTATTTTCGTACATATTACCTTTAATATATAGTGCTGCGGAGACCATTGATCTTCCTTTCAATCTTTAAAATCTCGTGAACCTTACATTCTAACCTGGTCAATACGTCTATCTACTAAAGTAAACAATTTTTGTTGCCATACACAAATTATTTTTAATAAGTTTTATACAAAACTTCATAAGTGCAACCTTTTTAAAACAGAAGTTCAACTGGAACATATAGTTTACAAAAGGGTTAAAGAAAACTTTCAGTTCACAATAAAATTCGAGAACTATCACGAACTCCGAAGAGATTGTGAATATGAAATATTTATGATAGCTGTCTCTTTCTACTAAATTTATTTCCTTTTTATTGTATAGTTTTCGATTCTAGAAGATTAACCATTATTAATTCGCTTTCATGTATACGGAGTATATAACACTGATGCTAAGTAATTTTCCAAACAAAAGGTTGAAATACGTAATTGACTACCTTATATTTAACAGATTTTATTTAATTTGATTTCAGATAAATCTGCTAGGGTCAACGGTTTAAATTGTAAATTAACTTTTCGTTGCTAAGGTAAGTGTTTGACTATGTAGTTTTTATAATACGATTGTATATACTTTAGCTTCAATATGTGTATATGTGTAGTATAGCAAGAGTATGATCTTGTGATTATAGAAGAGATAAATCAAAGACATTTTTCGATAATTGGTTTAGTTCCGATAGTCAAACTTTATATTGTCGGTATTATGAAGTGCATCTTTCAACTTTATAAATATGTATGTCAGTTTTTGTGCAGAACTACTGACACTTCGTAATTAAAGTAGCATGCAAAACAGCAAATTTGATCAATTAAGTACATCTATATTCCATATTCAATGTTCTGATATTTATTTTAATCAATTTAAATAGCTCAATTTAAATATATTAAATGCAGTTTGTTAAGCAATTAAGAAATTGACCCCTTGTCTAATAAAGCTAGTATTACAGATTATTTTCACTCCCTTGTATATTCCCGAAACATGACCTTTTTTTCAAATTCCTTCATTAGGTGGTACTTCCTAGTTTTTTTTATATTAATATATAATTTATAACTACACAAAAGAGATGCATCCTTTCCAATACTAATGTAGTTACTTGTGTTGTACTGACCTGTACTTTGATTATATATGAAAAATTGCAATACAAAATCTTTGAAAACTCTATAAACTATATACATATTATTCTGAACAATAAGACGAGACATACCGATGAGAGGATTTCGTTTCATTTGTTTGTCTCTCTGATTTAAAACTCAAAGTCTTTCAGCTCTTGCGATAGATGTATGAAAACTTCACCTTGAAAAGCTGGCTCCCTAATACCATGCATAGGCTTGATAGAGTCATAACAATACCAGATTAGAGACCTGAAAGGTAATTACCGATAATACACATTATTCGATATATATGTGATTCTTGAAACTGATAGTTCTAAAAAAATTTGTTCAAGTTTCCAGAAGAATCAGCCACGTCTTTTAGATTCTCCGAATATGACAGTAACGAATATTTTATATTTTGTGCTGAGATATAAGTTTTTCTTGTTAAAAAGCCAAGTTTATAAAAATTCCCAGTAACTTAAAGAGTCAGGTTTTTTTAAGTTCTGCGTTATTAGCCCTAGCCCTAGGTAACTAGGTATCAAATTTCTTTTACTGCCTCTAGTTCAACGCAAGTTATTTTCCACATGTCAATTCTTGCTTTCCAATCCCTAAATTCTTTTGCAGTCATTTCTGTGTACTTTTTATTGATTTATAAGCTCTAATTTTGTCAGCAAGATATAAATGTATGATCGTGTTCTGGAGTACCAGATTTCTGCATCTTCTGCAAGTATGACCAACTCATCTGCAGGCATCACAACTTCGTTATGCAGACAAAGCGTATGGAAAGTTTATAAGAAAGCTTTCATATTTTTCACTGATTTTTTTCTACCGGTTGTATTTAAATAAATATCTTTACACTTTATAATTATTAACATAATTATTTTAATATATTTCTGATATATTTCATTCATATCAGAACTATTTTCATCTAGATATGTTCTATTATTAAGATATCTTCTATTATCTTCTATTATTAAATTATGTCGGTATGGCAGCGAATGTGTTACCAGAATTTCGAGTATGGTAAATTAGACAAAAATTAGGTAAATTAGGTATTACCATTGTAAACATTTTGTAAGATGTTTAATAAATAAATAAATAAATTTGAAAACTTTTAACAGAAAAATAATAAATAAGTGTAAATAAGTGCAGTGCAAAAAATTCAATTTACTTAAACTCGTTAAATATAAGGACATTGTAAGGATAACATTTTCTGTAGTTTCTGCTATCCATTTTTTATGAAAACGAATAATACATGTATATTGAGATATTTGTTATTTATTTGAATATTAAAATTATTTTGATAAAGTGTTTTTATTATTATATATGTTATATGTAGGTATGTAGTAAGTGAGTGTATCACTTAAGAATTTTAATTCGAAAATCTTGTCTTGTGAAATGAAATGAAATGAAAGCAGTACGAAAGTAAAGTATTAAAAGATATTTTAATTGACGAAAGTAGCAGTTATCTTAAAACAGCTACCCTCTATAACTGAACTCACCAAATGACTGACAATAACTTGCTGATTCAAAATGTAGTGACTGACGTAGCAAATCCGTCAATTGAATTTGTAGGTAAACGTCACGTCCGTCTACAACGATAATGAAAAACTTTTGCCACAAAAGCGTCGTAATTGTGTTCGTATGCCACTCCTGCAACTCTCCGTACCTAAAACTATGCACGCATGTGATATCGTGCATAAATACAGATATATATGTTTGTATATATATGATATATTTATTATGTATATTCATATAAATGGTACGAGTTTTTTAATCTCATCCGTCCATCATGTTGTCCATCAATTTGTCTGAGTCGAATTCTGCCAGCTTTCTACTATGTCCGTCACAATCAGTTTGCTCTTTCACATACACTGCTAGAGTGCAGAGCGTAGCAGATTCAACTACCAACGAACTTTCTTACTAGCAAACTGACATGGAGAAGTGCGAAATTCTTCTGTATCCGTATTTGCAGTACGAATTTCTGCAAAGTAAATTTAATCAACACAAACTCTCTTCCTTTAATGGTCGTCAATGGGTGTGTGTGTGTGTGTGTGTGTGTAGTATTTTCAAAAGAAAAATGCAAGTAAGAAAGCTGTCCATCATTTTGTCTACTCTATAAATTTCGTATTCTAAATTGAAAGCGACTTGACTAAACTTCACTAAACTCCACTTCCCTCTGCTACACCCCACTTAAGTGCAGTCAACTCCATTTGCTTGAATTCGTATCCTATTATTCCAATTGGATACAAATCACATTGATTGACTTCTCTTGCATCAGTTTTGATTATGTGCGCACTTTTGTGAAGATTGCAAAGGTTAATAATGACATCCTTTGCTGCTTTTACATATTTTCTAATACTGAAGATAGTATATGCAAAAGACGAAATTGTAAAATATACGATCTGGAATGTTTTATACAATAAACACACCGAAATAGAGAAATTGAGCCTACTAACATTATTTCTAATCTTGTTCTGCGCATTCCCTGCCTTCAATATTAATAGCTTTTGCTATCATATTGTAAATGATTGTAAATGATGCAAGATCGTTCTTCATTATATGTAAACTATAGAAAAATGGTGATCACTTATAAACAAATAGCTCATATGTCAGATGTTGCTGTGTTTCTTAGAGTTAAACTGTCGACAGAATACGACCCCTTTATGCAACCAATAAATGTGCTTGGTTTAAAAGGCTTAGAAGCCTCTTTTCCATACCATATCTTATAATTGTTTATTTAATGCTATACACCAAGCTGAACTGAAAAGCGATAAATTATTATTATTATTGTAATTATTCACAAACCTCCTAGCAATCACAAGGAGGCCAAAACTAAACTTAATTAGACTCATGGGACTCAAACCCGAAACTATTTTGCAAAGACTCATGTAAACAATTACAGAACATAATATTCATTTTAATCTTTTTTGAAATCTGTACATGAAAACGATATACACCATTAAATTCTGTCATACCAGGTGTATATATAAATCATTTCATCAATAATGTCATTCTATCAATACAATCGTTCATTATCTTATGTTTATAGAAAATATTTTTGTTAATATAGCATATGGTATACCTTCAGCTCAAAAAGTACCCGGATTTTGTAAATAAAACACACAAATTTAAATTTTATTCCAAATTTATTTTATCTCCTTCAAAACCTTCAAAATATGCTCCTTCTGAAGCGATACACATATGTCAACGCTTAACCCAATCTTCCATACACTTGTCGTAGGCCCATGCAGATATGGCTTTTAGTTCCTTTAGCGAATTCTCTTTTACCGATTCAATCGACTCAAAACGCTTACCACGAACCCAATGGTCTGCCAACATCGCCACAAGCTTTCCCACTTTGACCCTACCCTGCTATGTTTAAGATTCTAATTAGTTTAAGTAAATTTAAGTTTAATTAGTCTGAGTAGACTAGGTGCAACATCAATAAATTACAAAAAAAAAGTCAGGGAGCTGAGCTGGGAGTTTGATTGGTCGTAAGCTCTTGATCCCGAGAAATGTACTTCTAATAGAAGTATAAGTGACTCTTTGCAGTCATTGGTGTAAAGGCCATCTTGTCGTTTCAGAAGTCCAATGGATTGTGACTTTTTGAGATAACACTGTAGATTTTAATGCTATTGCGTAAGCCTTTTAGAGCTTCTCCATGATTTTCTTTTTGCCCTTCTACTTTCCATTAATTCATCTGTAAATCGATCCCACGATTCCGTTAATTTCATATTTAGATCAATATCAAATCTTATATAACGATGATCAGACATGGTTGTTTCTACTAAAATATTCCAGTCTTTGATAAAATGTTTTATAAATGGTGTGGCTAGAGTGATGTCTTATATCTCTGCCCTGATTCTGTTCTTTCCAAATATTTAGATTGTTACCAATAATAAGTTCGAATAGGTAGCCTCAAATCGTGTGGTGTGCATTAGCATCACTTGAAACGATGACTTGCTGCTTGTTTGTTACACTGCAGTCTACCAGTCCTTTCAGTGATAAGAAGTCCAGGTCTTAGGAGTATCTAGGTAGGTAAGATGAGCAAAATATGAGTTCTGTCTTACTTACTGGGGTGTCCACAGACACTACAACTGTTACCTGGTTTTTATTAGTGTGCTGTGGAATAATAAAAGCGTTAATACCGTCTTTTACCAAAATATAACCACAAAATATAACCTGTATAACCACAGGTCAACCACGGCTAGTATGGTCGCACAGTAACTTACCTTTTAGTCCCTGCATTTGGTTCTCATAGATATATGGCTCCTGGATAAAAGATATCTTTTCAAATATGAGACGTTGTGTCAATATCGCAGTAGCAGCTTTGGCGTATTAACGATTGACCTGCAGGTTGCTTATCATTTTTATTTTTACCGCCCTTTTCCGCTCTGCATTCACTTGTCAATTTTGTCCCATGAGTGGGTATTTTCTCACGAGGGGATTTGGAAGCTGGTTTCATTGGCCCTTGGTTCTGGTCTTTTACCCGAGAGATCGATATACTGTTATACTGCCTGGAGGTGCTGGCTCCGACATCGACCCGTGCGCTATACCATGTAACGTGCACTGTGTGACTTGGACTATCTGTCCGTACTTTCGAGGTACTTTAATATTTGTATATTAATGGTAAACAAAAAGTGATTTATTTAAATGGATTTATTATTTTTTCTGCAAGACAAGAAATCTGTGACAAAATAAATGCTTCGAAATATAAATACCAGGGGGTGGCTCTATCAGCTAATATATTATTATAACAGTCCAGGCTTGAATGAATTCGTTAGAGCTTAAAAAAATTGTGTGGCCTTTTCTTAATCTGGACATACATTATTTGTAGTTGTTTTTCTAGAAACAACATCTCCTGTTTTGCTTTTACGTAAAAACAAAATCCATATGTCCATTGATTGAGTTACGTTCGAGGCAAAATTGTCTCCATTTCACTCATTCTATGATTATCCCTTTTAAATATAATTTTATATTTTGTGCATTTGACTGAAAAATCATTATCCCTAAGGTAACGGTATAGTGTAGTTGAAGTGATAAAATGGCCACATAGTGAGTTCGGGAGTTACTGTACTGGGGATGCGATGAGATGAGGTACTGAACTACATACACATAAAAAAGCATTGGCAGTGGGTTAAAAAGTTTTAGGTGCACTCATGACTGCGCTCATCTTATCGTGTGTATGTGTGGCATTGTCGCAGGTAACGTTGTGTAGGTGGTGGTATGGGCGATGGAATACTCAATGGGCGACATGTGGGCCTTACAGCGTGCTATTTATGTATGTGTGGATGTACGAAAGCATAGATTCATGTCTCTGACAAGTCATCGTCAGCTGTCAACTTATTCTTTTGAAGTGTATTTTGTGCCACTGTTGTGCTCTTATCATGTTGTTGTTGTTATTGATGTTATTGTTGTTATTGTTGTTGATGCTATTACTGGAATTCTGCTGGTGACACTAACATTTACAGTAAAGTACGGTTAAGTTGATGTAAAATGTCAGTCATTTGCTTTGTGCCGTCATTACATTTACTATTGCTTATGCTGTTGCAGCTGTTCTTTAGTCCTTATAAAAATCAAGTGTTGAACGCAACTCATTTGCTTTTATTTTTTAATACTTTTTTACCAACAAAGCTAACGAGACTTAACATTTTTTGCCCTTTACAAATGCCGATTTATTTATCTTTTCTACTGTTTTTACTCAGCAGTGTGACTAATTAAAACCAAGTGGGATAATTAATTTTTTTTAATTTTTTAAACTGAAAAAATAAAGAACTTATACACCTCAATCACTTAATAATCCCTATAAATTAAGATGCTTAAAATTAAGCGTGAACAAGTTCTAAAAAAAATCGAAAATAAAACGTGATTAAAAATAAATTACTGATGAAAAACATAATAAAGGAATCCTTCGCAAATGCAAAACCTATTCACATATATATATACTATATACAGGAATTTAAAAATGTTGACATAAACAAATGCACAAAGGACACAATTTCCTTTTTTGACTAAAAGCTGAAAAAAAAATCTTACCGCCACTTCTTCTAATGCTTCGCAATCTTATGTCCTTGGATCTTGACTCCATAACTGCTAATAAGTCATCAATCTGTTGAGGAATATTTGTTATCTGCTTCTGTGCACATATGTCGGTTTGAACATTTTAAAGGGTAAGGAGAAGTGAACGGCAAAGAATTATCTTACAGACAAGAGTTAGTGCCTCGGGAAGTGCAGACAAACAGAAAGTGAAGGATAAGTTCACAAAAACAGAATTTGCAGAAAAAAAAAGCGAATACATAAAATTTATATAAGAAAAATTATTAACAAAAAAATAATTAGAAAAATCAAAGTAATAAAAAAATGTCTATATACCAACTGATGCTCATCATTGTCCTTTGAAACTTCAGCCTTAAGTTCATCCTGTGCTTTGCTTATACAAGCGTAGTCTAACCATCAACACGGGTAGCTTTCTTATAACCACTGCAAGGGACTTCACGTGTTCTCCAATGTCGCCTCAAATTGTTAAGTTAAAATAGAGCTGGCATTGCCGGCATTGCCGGTTCGTTGTCCACTGCTGGTTTTCTATTTTTTTTTTTTTGAAAGGCCAGTTCACCACTGTTAGGTCATGTTCAGTTTAGTTTGACTGCGTTGAGTGCTTAAAACTATTGAAAACTATTGCAACATTACTGAAGGCGCAGAGTTTCGTCAATCCAAAACAAAGCTTTCGATTGTTGGTGGGAGGGAAGTGGAGTGGAAGACACCGCAATAGCACAACGCAGACGAAGTTAAATATCGATTGCGCGGACTTAATTAAGTTGGAATATTATTAGAGTTTATTTGTTTCTGTAACCAGGATGCTGCATGTTGATGAATGAAAACAAATAGCAAAGATGAAATGGATGCACAAAAAAATTCAAGTAAAAAATGTGGAACGAAATGCAATTGCAAATGGAAAAAGGATATTAATGGTGAAGTTCATATTTTTACCGATGTATGTACTTTATATAAATTTAATTAATAAAATTTTCGATTTGGCATTAAACACAGTTAAATTAATTATTTTACAGCTTGCACATCTTACGATTTTGCAAGTAAGAAAAGCGAAATGCGATAATCTGCTCAAATTGATGGCATTTGAGTAGATTTTTTTATCAGAGAAAGCATTTGGTGAAATTTTCAGCAGCAATCGAGAAGGAAATTTTTCTACTTAGAGTACTAAATTATTGAAAATAGCAAATAAAAAAAATCAAAACAAGAGATGTAATGCTTTTTATGATAAATTGCAGCGGTTCATGGATTTCATAGAGTTAGTACAATTATAAAGACGACATATAACGTATACCCAGTAAGAGTAGGAATAATCTGTAATTATGAAATGATATATCATGAAGTAATACATGATCTATGTATAAATGTATAAATGCAAATGTTACTGTATATAAATATATACAGATGAGATATGCTTATATATAATTTATTTTATTATGTGATATACTACATATGTATATTGCACATAGAAGATACAATAGTATCGGCTTAGCAAAGCACTGCGCCTTTCATTTGAAATATGCATCTAATTCAAAGCTATAATTTATGAATTGTAGTACTAAATTTTAATCTAATGTTTGTTTGGTGTCTGTAGATCGCTTAATTTAAGTAAGATAGTAAGCTTGTTTTTTTGATATAATAAAAAACAAGTCTGTTTTGAAAAAAGTATTAATTCTATTATGAGGAAGCTTTACTACTATAGGAGAATATCATCATTTACAACCGAGTCAGAACTTTTCATTTAAATAATTGCAATACGCATTATAGAACAACAAAAAATAAAAGCAAAATTCTTGAATTCTCAATTCTTTCAAACAAAAGTTCAGTCAACCTGTAAAGTAACAGATTTGGAACTTGACTGATATATGAACAAGCTGCAGATATTATTCCTGCATACTTGTTCCAAAATGTTATCAATCCAAAATTAATGAAAGATAATAACAGTGCTAACTTTTCGAAGATAAACAATAAAGAATGCGAAGTAAATAAAACACAGGTTAAAACCAATATTTCTTAAATTAAAATGTTTTGCATACCGAAAGATATCAATGCGTTTTAGAGAGATCTGTACTGGAAAACAATATCAAATACCTTATTTTACAGACGGATAGAGTTAATGGAGACAACTGGTTAATGGTTTACGACAGTTGAGAAACCTTGTTCTAAATAATTCATATTTATCACTTAGCATCTCATTTTTACACAAGTAACGCGACACAAAAATCCAAGAGAAAAAAATGAGTAATACAGCATCTTCCAATCGCTTACCGTACCTATAGTTTTTTTTTCTTTAATAAAAAGTATTTCAGAAGGAACTTTAATGAAAATTTTTAAAGAAAACAGATTTCCTGTATATGAAATTAAGTTTATTCTTACGAGTATAATGGCTCAAATATAAACCGTATTTCTTCTACAGCATCCGTGTGCAACTCCTACCGCTCCAAATTTCATAGAAGATATCAAATAATAAAAAATAAATTTGAACCGAAAAAACTTTGAATAAAGCTAGACATATGTGCCATTGTGTACCCAGAAATAGATTTACTCACTTCAGCGTATATATTTTTTTATGTTTTTCAATTTTTTGACAAGCTGTCCTTTTGTCCTTCGGCACTAAATGTCCATCCGTTCATTGTCACACATACTCCATCACTATCGTCATCATTATTATATTCGTATCTATATTGGATTTGTGTTTGCTTCTGCTTTATTATTTCGTCTATAATTCGCCAGTTGAAAAATGAGGAATTGTATTTTCTGTTTGATTGAAGCGTGATATTTGCCGTTTGACAGATTCGATTGAAAATCCTTTGGGTGACACTGGACAAATTGATGCTCGAGCAAATAGTTACATAAATGTGTATGTGCCAGTAGAACTACCAAGTACGACCCCACAGTACAAAAGAAAAAAATAAAAAAGTGAATAACTTTGATGGACATTCGAAATTAAGTCTTTTTCGATTTGCTTTTATAGGAAGAAGTTGTCCTCATGATTGAATGACTGACTGATTGAGCGAAAAAGAATTTTGCAACGGACATTTATCTTTAATAATTTCATTATTTTTCTTCAATGAACTTTTATATTTTATATTGAAACAAAATTCTTTAAGTTTTATAAGAACAAGAAAACAAATTACTTGGCTTCGATAAACCTTTAATATTCTAACTACAGACTGTTATTTAACAAATCAATTACTGTAGTGAAAACACATCAGAACAAATACCCCTCGTCCTCTAACTTTTTTTTATATCGAAAAGAGTAAAAGAAGAAGTTTTAACGAAACAGCATATATATATACGCATTGTAAAAAGTTGGGTTATTTTTATATCAGGCACTACCAGCTAGAATCAGCCAATTTCCTGTATTTCTGATTTTTAACAGTTTAGATTTTCAACACATTCCTTCAAGTTTATTCTATGAAACCAAAAAGTAACACAGTAGATTAAATAAGTCATACTAACAGATACGCAAACAGTTAAATGAATAGCGCTATATCCAGATGAGTGAATGCCTGGATCAGAATTGTAAAGAATTGTATTGTCTCCGATGTCTTAAACAAACATTTAGACAAACTTGATATTTTCTTTTCCCCATAGTGTAAAGGGCATAAAGAGAGGTATTTTTGCAATGAAGTTTTTCTCGAAATTTTTCCAGAACTCCTATAAGAAAGGACATTACAACGCTAGCAAATAAACTCTTAACGAATTTACATAATATTTTATTATAGATATTTATGAAGTTTGTGTTCTCGTTCAAGTTTTTTTTAAGTACTTATTCGTAATCCTTAAGTTTTATGCATTTTTGTGACATCTTCAAATTCAAGCAGAGTAAAACCATTTCGTTCAAGTAGAGCTATTAGTTGAGACAATCACATTTCACGTTCTGATGCAAAACACTCAGAGAAGTTGTCAATATGAGAAGACACAAAAACTATGGAACAACGCGAAAAATATTAACCCAACACGGTAGATACGGTGGATAATTGTGGTAGGCATGTAGCACAGCTGCTGTTATGCCATCAAAGAAAACTCATTCCATTCGCACTTTGAATGGAATTGAAAAAATTACAACGGAAAATATAAGAAAAGTCATTGATTATATGAACGCCAACTTCAATTCCGTCAACAAAAGTTCAATCAACAGAGAAGTGAAAAATTTGCAAAGAAACGACGGACGACGGACGGCGGACGGCGGAGGTGAGAGCAAAGAGACAGATCTAAATGTGAAATGTGGTAAAATGAGTCTGGCGAGGGTATGAAATCTTTCTTTAAGTTACACGTTTAACACGCTGCTTGATGTCTTTTCACAGTTAGGTATTAAAACAATAACATACAAAAGTGAAATAAGATAAAAGAAGAAAGAAAAATAAAAAAAATTTCAACTAAAGAAATTGTTCCATCAGAGTAAAACAGAAACAACAATAACAACAACAACATTAATATCAACAAATTGAATCACATCAGCATTACAACAAAGCACAGACAATTGCAAGTCTAGAGGAAAGCGTTGAGAAGTCAGGAGACTCCGACGTAGAGGCTGCGACTGAGCTTGACAAGACACGACAACTTTTATAAGCGCATAAACACTTGCGTTCCAACATTTTGTTGCGTAGCACTAAGAAAAAGTCCTACTTACTCATCTCTTACATGAGCATTGCGAAGACCCAGGCTTAGTTCTGTGCCTCCAACACACTTTTTTTGCGAAAGCTCAGCCCATAAAGTATCAGCCACACTGTAAAATAAGTTAAAGTGAGGGAACAATCGGCATTGGAAGACTTTCCAACCTAAAAACCAAAAATGAAAAAAGTGAAGAGAAGAAAACAACGACAAAATAAAATCAGTGAAACTCGACTGAAGAAAACAGATTTGCAGTGTAGACTCGAGTTAACACATACACAAGGATGTGCAGCATTTCACACATACGGGCAAGAAACAAAGGGGCTCAACATCTTTCAATTTTTCCAAATTGACAGCATTTTCCAACATAAAAAATCATAGATTAAATAAAGGAAAATAAAAAACCCAAATAAAATTTAAAACATTCTTGAGGGCTTTTCTGAGTTGTCATGTAAGCTTTCGCAGTTCTGACCTAAAAACTGAAACAATGACTTTCATTTACAACTGCCCGCCTATACGTGCTTTATACTTATCTTAAGCTGCCGGTTTGACTGTCTGTCTCAACGCAATTCTCTAATAGAATAGTATACTGCATATTAGCATATTTGGAGTGGACCCCAAAACATTTTTCGGAATGACTAAAATAGGACATCGTATTTTTTTATCTTGAAGCATCATAGATTGCAACTTTTCAAATGATATAAATCTTACTTTATTATTGGTAATGATATACACATTAGGATCCAGGACTATTAACAGCAAAAAGTGGGGAAATGTGAAAAACTCTACGACCTGCCCGTGTTGATGGTTAGACTACGCTTGAATACGAAAAAGGTCCAGCACTTAATTGATATTTCTGTTTTCAAAAATATACATAAAAAATATTTTTTAACTACACACTAGTAGTTTTAATAGTTTCCAACACTTATCTAAAGAACACCAATATTACAAAGTAAATTGATGTGCTAGGAATTACCCTGAGTTGTTATTATTTCATACGGAAAGCCTTCCTTCTAGCCTGCTGGTACAAATAAGGTTCCAGACTTATTGTTTTATCAAAATATAGGGCGAGAAATCGAGATAATCTGTGTAAAAGAACAGAAAACCAATGCATTTGGGTTAGGTTAGATTCGGAGGGCGCGTGCTAACAGTTGTCAGCACTTCCACTCGGAGGCATATATTACCGTCTTGGTTATTTTCTCTAAACAGTTCACATATCGGTATATGTATTGAGAGGTCGGCCTGGGCCTGTGTGCAATTCAGAACCTCTTCTGGCCATCATCTGCTATTTCATTCCCTTCAATATTACTATGTCCAGAAAGCCAGCAAAGAGAGTCCTTGTGATGTTGGATGCTCATCAGTGAGGCGCGACATTTCAATGCAATCTTGAATTTAACTGTTTTGGATTCAATTGCTTTCAGACTATCTACACAAACCGTGATATTCGAGGGACGAATTGTACTTTGTTGTATAAAGTTGGCCGCTTTTTCGATTGCATATATCTCGGTCTAAAAGACGCTGCAGCTATCAGGGAGTCGGCAGGACTGCTTTATCAGCATATCTTTTGAGAAGATACCTGTTCCGTACCGCTCTCCATATTTGAGCGTTTATGTAGCTGATAACTGCAGAGTTACCTGTCACAGATCCAAGCTCCCAACTATCTCTGGTCGGGTTAATGCCTCTGGTTGGTTCTAGTTTGACCCTCTATCTACTACCCACTACTACGAGGTTTTTGCGGATTCAAAACGGCTTTCATCCTTAGCTATTTGAGGAGGATTTGTCCTCCCTCCACCACAACTAACTAACTATCTCTGGTCGGATAAAGATTGGGATTTCTGGTATTGAAATCAAGTATTGGTGTCATGCAGGCCCAGTGCAGTACATAAATGCCTAAGGTGATATTCCTTAAAAAAAGACGGAACAGCTGTCTAGTACCATTATAACTGTTAACCGTATTTAGTACAGTGCCAGAAAGATTCAATTTCATCGATTAAAAGCCATAAAAATAAAATGACTGGGACCTGACACAAAATAATTATAAATTTCGAACAGTGATGTTCGCTTTTTTGATGCCCAAATACGAGAAATAAGCGGCAATACTCCCGGCATATAGCCTTGATCATTCTTAGAATTCATTGTTTATTTGCATTTATAGTTCAGTAAATATTATCTGTAGCGCTACTATGTAGTTTTTTATTTATTTTTTTTTTGTAACTTCTGTTAAACAAGCATGTACATTTCTTTATTACCCACACAAGATTAGTTCTTTTGTTAAATGTTCATTAAATGTTGAACCTATATTTTTGATGCCTTTTTAACTTTGTGTACAACTGGGTGTAGGGGTGTGAACAGCAATATAACTTGACTTATTCATTATTATCTGACAAGTTTTGGCTTTTGTATGACCTCAATCCTTCATCTGTGATAATTATTTTTGCAAATTGAACTCATTGGTGACGTTCAAGTTCTTAGTTTTAAAATCATGCTTTGTTGGAATTGCTGGAACCTTCATAAAAGCTGGAACCTTCATAAAAGCTTAATAAGTGTTGAAAAACATTTTATATGTTATAAGCATAGAATTCTGAAAAAGGGTTGGGCACGTATGGATTATCCGAACTTTCACCAGTTTTGGTTTTATACTTTTCTTCAACATCACACTCGATTGACTTACGCACACATTATGCATTAACTTTTACACACGTCAAATCGAATTTTCTTGTTAATTAAAATAAAAACTATTTGTGATAACTTTCAAATAATTTTTCTCACGAGACTTGGAACGACTAATTTTTTTGGCTGTGCCTACATAATTTACACTTGGAAATATTACCAATTCTGCTAATTAAACAGCAACTTATCTGATCGAAAACAAATTGCAACAATGCACTACAACATTTTACATTTGGTAATGCTGACAGCGACAATTCCAAAAAAAAACCCATGGCAAAAAATTAAATTAAGTGACAAACTGTCAATAAAAAACTACAACAAAATCGAAAAGAAACAACAACAATCGAACCGCTATAACACAACCTCAAACAAATGGAATGGTCGAGAGGGACACTGGTACGGCGGCTCACTTGCGATACCGATCACCGGTTTTGCGGAGCGAAAATTTATTAATGCAACACTTGACACATTAGGCAATGCAGCAACACTGATGTTGCCTGTCGCGCAAGTGTCATGTGCAAACAAAATTTGCAGCAAATATGTCGATGTGGTTGCAGAATACGAGGAGTAGTCGATGAATCACAAGTACCCGACGTAGGTAATAAATAGATAAGTGTTTGTCTCTCGCTGCTGGTGTGTGAGCTAAGTAATCATTCAGATCAAGCTGCAAAAAAGAAAAATTCTCGCTTTCATCGCAGGAAGTGGAGCGACCACCCTTCTTCAATTTGGCTACTACTCCCTGGTTTCCAGCTCACTCTTAGTGCGGCCAGTAAACTGAAATGGGAATGCACTCGTCATTTGTTTATGCAGAAATAAGCAATGATCAGTGTTGCCGATCATCGTACGCTTGGGCTTCTTTTCTTCCACTAAACAAGCGACAAGAAAAATCAATTAGTGAGCGACATGTGACGATAATAATGCCAACAGCATAAACTGCAGTTAAAACCTAACAATGCGGACAGGCGATGAACCAAGCACATTAACAAATACCAACCTCTGCCAGAGCTCCAGTGAATGTAAACTACTTTGATGACGAAAGTAGCAAAGAGAGGACAAACTGAAAACATTACCATACGCTGTGAATAATGCGACATACGTGTGAATGGACGCAGCGGCTGATAAACGCCGGGATGGATAAACAATGCTGTCACTGACAAAATATCAAACCATCTCAAAATGGACTTTCGATAGTGAATGTGACAGCCTTGATTATTGTTTTCTTGTTGCTGTTGCTGTTGCTGTTGCTGTTACTGTTGCTGCAACAGTATCACATTAAACGGTATTGCGCAATAGTTTGTTAAATGAAAAAATCATTTCCTCGAAATTTGAGAATCTAAATCGTGAGCAGTGCGCAAAGCAAATCAAGGACTACAAATCTCACCAACAATTACCTATTAAAACAATTAAAATGAGATAGACACAAAAACACCAATAACAATAAAAAGGTGTTGGTAAAAACAATAAATGTTTGAATACTTAAACTATGTTGTGACAATATTGAGCTAAAAGTCCTAAAGTCGGAAGTTGACATAACCGTTAACTAGTTACCAACGGCGGACTGAATCCCTAAAACAACTATATCAAATCACATTTTGGCTATCGTCATCATTGGCATAATGGCATGAAACTGTAAGTTTATAATCCAAAGATATAGTCTTTTGGTATTTAAAACAGCGATATGTTGTCTTGGGTTACCCATGCTTCCATGTGCCTCTTAATAACTCTTGGTCAACTTTTGAACATTATTGAAACTGTCAATACCAATATTCTATAATTGATATTATCAATTATTTGGGCTGTATTAATAGCAAAACCTCTGGTTCAAATGTTTGACCGATGTTAAAAAAACTTAAGGATAAATAGTTTTCCTACCATATTTACCAATGCAGTCATCTTCTTGTTATCAATGTAACCGGCAATGCAAAATCAACCGGCATATGGCTGTTCAGTTGTTGGACTTCTAAAGATATAATTGCATATGTAATATATTTGCTAAAGCTCAAGGTATGGAAAGCAACCTTTATGTGCACCATAAAAAATTGATATACATATACAAGGATCACTATTTATATTTTGAACCTTGGCAACACTGATAGTTGTCGGACTTCATATGACGTTTCTGTACGGAAGTTTAATATTATTAAACTTTAACTTCCCTTAGACTTTCTGTTAGAAGAGCGTTATTTTTGTTATTTAGAGTGATTTGTAAACTGATTGTTCGCGAAAAAATGAAATTAACGCAAGAAAATTTTCGTGCGATGATATATTATGCTATTACGACTTTTGACTTGAATTACTAGTATCCAGACAAGAGTTCATCGATCAACTTATTTCCACGTATGGCGATGAAGCACCATCCTTTATCACTGACAAAATTCACGAAATTCGTGAAGATCGTCCAAAATCAATTGTGCCAGAAAACTATTATGCTGCGCAAAACCTGATACTCGTAATGCAAGATCGATATGCGGCATACTGTGAGATTGAGGTTATGATGGAACCCTAGGCATTAGTTCCACCAGTATACGTCCATACAAAATATTGAGAAAGGTTTCTAAAGAGTGAGAAAGGTTTGTTCTCGTTGGATTCCATCCTCCATCATTTGACAAACTATCAAAAAGATGCACGTGTCAGATGGTGCACACAAATGCTCCAGAAGTACAATGGCGGTGCAAGTATAAGATCACAGTTGACAAATTATGGATACGATTATATGCGTATGAGTCGGAATGCATATATAGAACAGCAGTCGATTGTATCGGTGTTTCAAGATGATCCAAATCCAACAAATGTTGTTCGCGCTCGAAGCGCTTCGAAACAAATGGTAGCTTGTTTTTCCGGGAAAACTGGTCATGTAGCAGCTATACGAGTACCATTACAAGAACGTAAATCGGAATACAAACAAGCGCTGTCGGATCATTCTCCATCAAGACAATGCGAGTGCTCATACATCTCGTCTACTAGTCAACTATTTGAACATTCAAAAAGTCGAAATGATAAGTTATCCGCCGTACAGTCTGCGTACTGACTTAGCACCCACTGACTTCTTCTTGTTCCGGAATAAATTGTCAAGAATAAATTGCGTGGACAACGATTTTTGTCGGCGGAAGCAACAACGAAGCCATTGTAATATTTAAAAATCATGTTTTGGAGATGTCTAAAGAAGATTAGAAAAAAATGCTTTGCAAATGGTTCGAATGCATGCAAAAGTGTATTAATTATGTATAAAGGAGAATACTTCATGAAACAATAAAGCAATTTTCATCATTAGGCTTAAACTATAAATAGTGACCCTCGTACAAAAGTAAACTTCTATTGGTGCCAATTGGTAACACAAAGGTTAACAATAGGTAGAGTATGGATGAAACTGAATTAAATGCAGTTAAATAAATACAAAGAGAAAATATAAAAACAAAGATATAGTGATGGTGTAGTAAAAGGAAGTCCATTTTTTTTGAATGAAATTGAAGACTAATTTACCATAGTTAAAATGGTCAGAATTAGATCAAATAAGCGACGTTTTGTTCGATAACTTGTTGCCAATTTGAAGGTAATTTCATTATGAATCTTTAATAAAAGTCCTCGTCTCTATTGGCAGGAAATTAAGAGACTTTTTATAAGCGTCTCTTGAAGCGAATTTATCACCAGATAAATCGTTCGCCGTGGACAGGAACAGATGGTAATCATTTGGTGCCAGTTTTGCACTATCTTCTATTGTTCAAAGCTGGCCGTTTCTAAGCGATTGCTTCCTTGCGATATTATAGTTCCGAATTAGGAGTTTTGCCGTAGGGGAGCAACTCATAGTAGATGATTCTCTGCCAATCTCACCAAACGCACAGTAAAACCGTCAGGCCGTCAAACCTGGCTTGGCCACCATTGTGAAATGCAAAAAAACTCCAACGAAAACATATAATACATTCATATACCATTTTCAAAATTATTGTCTGTCTAGTGTTTAGGTATAATATCAAGAATAACGGAGATTCCCTTAGAATCACGTTTGAAAAAGAGCTAAAATTTTATTATATGGTCACTTTAAAAATAGTCTTTGACTTACTGGAATGATTTTACTTAATTCATTAAAAAGGTGCCAATATTTATATTTAAGTACTTCGGACCATTTACGTCGATGATTGATTTGGGCAAATGTGATTCAAGCTATTTCGTCACCCAAATTTGAACACCTGTGCTGTTACATTATTTCATAATATAACGCAAGTTTGACTTAACTTAGCTTTGTGCCAACGATAATCCGTTTTCTACTACACCAGTAAGTAACGTACACAACATTAAATTGATAACCAATCCAACCCCTTATCTTTCGGCTTTCACCGGTATTAGGAATCTCATGCCAATTATTTGAAATAGTATTCCAGCTTTTGTATATTTTTAGTCTCTAGCGTTCAATACGGCAAATTGAACACCACCTCCAACACCCACACACATTGACCGGCTAAGGTACATGTGGGCAAAATTTGAAGCGAACAAGTTTGTCGCAGCAGTCCAATGACTTATGTGTCTTACCTGCTTGCTGCAGTTGTACATCCATCATCTATCAATGAGGAATTCATCTCCGTAAAGTGAAATATGCTTTGAATGTGCAATCATTTATGAATAAATTGCACGTTGGATATGCGAAGCAACATCTCGCCAACACCTTGTGTTTTATGGCGCTAAGCACAACACCTCTACCAGATGCCAGTCAAAGAATTGAGCAGAACTGAGCAGAACTGAGCAGTATAGAGCCAAATGAAAGTCTGGCGAATAATACGAACTAGAAACACATGCATACTTATTGCAGTCACTCTTACAAGTGTAAAGACAACATACACCAAACTCTGCTCCGTAACGATTATAAAAAAATACAAGCAAACATAAGAACAATAACAGCGAATACGAAAACGACATATATAACACTTTCGTTAGTATTCTTGAAGTTACCGTGGATACGATGACGAACGTCGTCGTCAACCCAAGTAATGCAACCCACTTCAAATGACGTGTTGGCAAATGGTAAAGAACCAATACCAACACCAACACCAAAAACAACAGCAACATCAACATCAACAATAATAATAATAACAACAACAACAACAGCAGCAAAAACTGCAATATTGCAGCGATCATTTGCCGCCGCCAGGAAATTTCAAATTTATTATCGGATTTGCCATTATTTATGATTTGTGAGAAATCTCGTCGTATATCAAAGTCAATGGGGTGACATAAACTATCGATGGTTATCGATAATTTACGTCAACTCTTTGAAGGTAATAATGATCTATAAGTGCAGGCAAACACCGGCACACAGGCAACCAAGCAACGAAGCAACCTGGCAGCTGGGTAAGCAGTGAAGTAATCAGACCAAAGCACTGCAACGCTTGCATATTGCATCAGTACATGTTCCTCAATATATGTAGTGCATATATTGAAATACAGGAATTTTATGTTTATTTTATTTATTTTTATTTAAATTTTCTATATTTTTGCTTTTCAGATGTGTCCACTGCAGAAATGTCTATTGGAGATATTGTATTAACTATTACATGCAGAAATATTATCAAAAGTGAAGGTGAAAGTAAGTGGCGGCATTTTCGTTAAGGAATGAAAATGTTTGAGTTGCTTTGTTAAAAAAAAGAATTGTCAATATTAGAAGTACCTATGAAAAAGTTCTTCACTACATTAAAGTATTAAAGCAACCGATTCTTATATGTTGCCTCTTAGATTCAACTGCTACATGAATTAGTTTTCTGATATAATTGATAAAAATCAAAGTCATGTGGACTCTTCATATGGACTCTTCATTTGGACTCTTCATGTGGACTCTTCATATGAATCTTTAATGGAGAGTAGTATTTTAAAACGTTGCTCTTACGAATATGTAAAATATTAATTTAATCAAAATAATTATATGTAATTCCTTCTTTCATTCTATTAATTTTCATTTTCATCATATCATCGTACTTGAGTGTATTTCAGATCAATTTTTCTTCCTCGAAATTGTAGCAACCCATTCGGTAACTGAATTTTAGAATTAGGTATAGAAATCAATAAAGACACAGGGTTAGGCAATTGTGTTACGAACTACACATAGGTATATCTGTCAAATTGATATTGACTGCTGCTTATATATATCATAAATATCATAAATTAATATGACTGCTGCTTATATTGTTTACAAACTACCACAAGCATTTGCACCTGAGTTTTATAGAACAAAGTTATTCAAAATAGAATGAGTCGTAGTAGTGTGATTGCGTTATATTTGGCTGGAAAATCACAATCAGCTACTGTTTATACGCTCAAACATCTTAATAAAGTAAGAGGTTTGTATACCGTGGTGGACGAAAAAAAAACAGCAACATCAACTGATATAACTGAACACACTGCCGAAAATTTAAGACTACGAATGGCTACCCGAAGTAATTTTCCATCTCATTGAAAAGTTTGCCATCAGTTAAATTATAGTGTGTAGGACTAAGTACATATCTTTTTGTTTTAACCATGCAAATAGACATGCAGCCATGACAGCGACAAAACTCCACCTAGAAGATAACTGGAAATTAGGAGACAAAAATAGACTACTTGAGACTTACTTTGATTATTCCCTATATGGTTTCCTATATGAAAATAACATAGACATTATGATCATTTTAGAGACCCATTTAACTTCAGACAAAAACGCACACGGAGTGATTAAAAAATGTTCGCAGGTTTCTAACTTAATACAATATCTGGGTGGAATATAAACCGCAGTATTTGTTAAAATACAAAATGTATACCTTTTCGGTATTCTGACCTTTATGGCTACAATATACAAAAATTTGATATGGATATAATTAAGAAATAAGAGTACGAGTTCATTAGTCATTACTGATTTTTGTCAGAGGATTTAACCATGTCATTACTAGAGTGAGCTGGTAATGAAATTTCAAAAGCTTGTTTTAAAAATTTAAATATATTTCAATAGAGTGTGTTTTTAAAAAATCGACCCTATATACGTCCATTACTGTTATTATCAATAATAAATAGTTACTGCTCTTGCAAATTCGGCAGTGAAATTTTTATTTAAACACCGGAGTTAAAAACAAAATTTTAATTTAGTAAATTTATTATGAATAACTTTGACTTATATTAATAAAATTATTATTACTATGAATTTTATTTCGATATAAATAAATCAAAACTTAATTATGTATTTCATTTTTTAGTATTTACTATTACATTTCTGATAAAATATTGAATCTTCCATTCTATAAAACTTTGTATCTTCTTAAACTAAGATGAATCATTTGTGGAAATTGTGGTGTATAGGAAAAGAACGTAAGAAAACTTTAGTAAATGATATAATAAAAAATCTTTCATTTTATTTTCATCAATAGATATCTTAAGAGGGGTAAGAGCTAGATACCCAGCTTCTCTTAGTAGACAACAACCGACTATAAGTGAGTACTTGTTTGTTTTTATTGCATACTAAAATTGTTGATACCTTCGAAATGTTCTAAACTATAATGTGTATTACATAGATTTCAATTTTATGAAAAAACCATCTAAGAGGCAAACCAGCGAGCGCCTGAAGAGATCTGGTGAGTATGCCTCCAAAATAATTGTTGTTAATTGTTGTTAATATCATTATTACATTTTTCAATAGCTGCAACTGGATCCCGCACTAAAAAAATTCAAAAAAACAAAAGCTTCCTGCAGAATGATTCCGCTTGGAAGCTTCCAATAATAAGTTCTGGGCGGCGTCACTGTATGTATAATTTTTTATGAACATATACACTTATATCTAATATTAAAACTTAGTATTTATTTACTGTAAAGAAGTATGAAGTCAACTTCTTTTATAGCTTAGCTTTTAACGAGATTAAGTTTTGGTACTTACTGTTGATTAATTTATTCCTCATATAAAAATTTTTCAAGTAAATATTTCCAAAATATTTGTAATCTTAATTTTTTTTCTTGAAGATTCAAACAGACGCGAGTTGCCTTCCCGCAAACTATCCAACACTGCATTTAAACATGGTATACTAAAACCAATTATTCCAGCATGTAGAGAATTTACAGATAACTGCGTCAGAATAGGAAAATATACTAATAATAAGAATCTAGTTCACAAACGGCGGTGTGCTCTAGCACCAACTGATTTCCCAAAACACAAGTATGGATTAATGAACATAACCACAAAGCTTCCGGCAGTTCCATCGCACCAGGGCTTGCCGTATATAAGTTTGTGGAAGCGTGAAAAGTCTTCCTATGCACCTATACGAAAGAAAAAAAAGAATAATAGTAATCACCGCATCAAGAAATCCCTTACAGAAGCAATAGATATTGCACAAAAAAATATGCTAGCAGCACAAATTAAAAAAAACTCTGATGCGAATCATGGCGAAAGCAAATGTGCTTCACCAATACAAAATGTTGCAAAATGTACTGATCCGGTAGAGAAGACAAGCACTTTTTGTAGCAATATTCTGGAAAAAGAGTTACAAAGCACTCGAGCGAATAAAAAATTGGTGGATGCTGCAGTGTGGATGAATTATAGAAAAACACTAACATCCGATAACATCATTACCGAAAGCCGCTCGCAAGCAACATATGCACTTGACGAGGCCGAAAGAAAAATGCAGAAATATAGTAAAATCAAGGATTTGAAAAACTCACCGTATGTGCAACAAACTCTGGAGCTGGAAGATGAGGATTATAATATAAGAAATTATACCGAACAATTAGACAAAATCCAAAAGCAAATGAAACTTGGAACACGTACTAAAAAAACACAATGTCGTACAAATTATTTAACGTTTAAAGAAGATGCTAAAAATTATTGGGAAACATTAGGACTAGAAGAAGTAGAAAGCAATATTGCCGAAAACAGCAAATGCGTTTCGAATCAACTTTTGAAAAAAATTCAGCAGTTAAATACACTTAAATCTGAAAATGCCACAACCTTGGAAATCGAGTCAACAACTCAACAGTTTGAAAATGAAACAGAAAAGAATATTGTTAGTACAACAAACAATAGCACTGAACGAATAGATCTAGTTCAAGCTCTATTACATAAATCGAAGAATATTAAAAAAACGAAAGTTGTTGATATAAAAACCTTTGAAGAGGAGGTTGCAAGTAATTGGGGCCAATCTGACTTAAGTGGGCAAAATTATAATTTAGCTGATAGCAGCGACAACCCAACACACGTCTTGAATGAACTTCAAAAAAAGCTTCAGCAATTCAATACATCTAAGGCGATAAACAATCTCAACAATAATTTGGAAGTCGTTGAAGAGACCTTAAAATTAATTGAAAAAGGTGAAGACAATGGCAGTAAAATGGCAAATGACAATGGAGAACACATCAATGTAGATCATAATAAGTTACAGTTACAAAAATCTGCATATTTAATCAAAAAGAAAGAAGAGGAGGCTGCGATTTTTTTGGCTGAATTAAATGAAAGAAATCGTACTGCAGCTGAAAGATCCGAAAGTGCAAGTTCTGTATTGGACCAACTCCAAAGCAAATTGCACGCATTAAGATTATCTAAGGAAGCTGCATTGAGCAATGATCTAGCCCTCATCCAAAAAAATATTGAGTCAAATACTTTAGATGCGGGACATGAGAATAAAGTAGCATACAAATACACAGAAGAAATTGACGCTTCACAAAAAAAATTTTATTTGGCTAAAAACAACCGCGAAATAAAAAGAGATCTGCCAGCATTGAAGGAGGCATTTGGCATACCACCATTTACAGGAGTACGACCTGCAACATCTGAAAAAAATGTGTTTGACGGGAATAAATCATATAATAAATGGAATAAATTATTTTTGCGAGACGAGGAAAAAATTAATATGCGAAAACACTCTCTTAATAATGAGAATACATCAAAAAGTCAAAGTGACCAACAAGTCATAGAAACTGAAAACTTAGAAAATGATCCTGATCCTATGGATTACGAACAGGGCTTAATGCCAACAAAAGTAGGAAATAATAAAATATTAAGTCTGCCAACAACACAACCAACATCCTCACTAGACATGCTATCTGTTATTACAAAACAAGTCTATGAGCAAACCAAAGCGGCAAAACGTCTGCAAGAAGCTGAAAAACTTGAAGATTCTCAAGAACCTAATGAACAGGAAAACCATTCAAAGTTACTTGTAAAACTTCAAAATCATAGATTGCCGAACATCTTAGAAACCACTTCCAATGAGACATGGAACACTGGCAAAATCGATTATAATGCTGAGAACAATGTTCAACAATCTGATTGTAAATCTCAAAACTTTGTGGATAATCACGAACCTTTAAAAAAACAAATCCTTCCAGTTGCTACTGGTAGTGTAAATAATATTCAAATGAATACTCAAAAGCAAAGAAATACACGCCAAGCAGATGTTGAAGATGTGTCGAATAGACAGAAAGAAACACAAATGAAACTGTTGCCAATGTTAGCTGACAGAAAAGAAACTCCACAAAATAGGTACGAATCAGAAAACCACAGAAAAATATATATTAAAACCAGGTCTTCAACATATCATCCAAATAAGGAAGTAAACACCGTTTTGAAAAACACAGCACAAACTAAATTGCATGCAGAGGGAACTAATATGAAAGAAATAACTTCTCCCAAAAACATAGAAGAAACAAAGTTTGACAAAATAATAAATGATATGAAAAAAATTCCACAAGACAGGCATTTCCATCCAAAGAACGAATCTATTCAACAATCTTCTGAAAGGAAAAGTGAAAAACCGCCAAGTGCGTATCAGACATCGATTCATACAATCAGTGGGAACGAAGTAACTGTTTCGAAAGATAAAACAGAGAAGAAACTGATCCCAAACTTGACATCTTCTAAAAACACATCGCAATCGAAAAACATAACAACAAATAAACCCACTTTAGTGAGCTATAATATAAATGAATTCACTGCTTCAAAAAGTATAGGTGTTACGAAACATACTTCACAAACAAAATTTGATTCTGAAGACACTACGATAACTCCAAAACGTCGTTCCAGAACAACCGTTAAAAAAGCAAATACAAGCGGTTCTATTCCCGCAGACTCAAATCATATCTCCGAAAATAAATTGATCACAGGTAGAACAAATATGAAACGAGATGTTGATTCGAAACTCAAAGCAAGAAAAAAGTTCACATCGTCTGAATCTGGTTTGAAAGAAAGTAAACAAGACAGGGATGAAACCTCAGAGTACGAAAATACTCAGAAATATTTTAGACAGAAGCCAAAAAAAGCGTCAAGTTCAAATCAAATACCAAATAATTTTACCAGTGTGAAAGATGTAACTGTTTCGAAAAATTTAAGAGAGAAGAAATTGATCCCAAACTTGACATCTTCTAAAAACACATCACAGTCGAACAGCATACCAGTAAATAAATCCACTCCACTGAGAGATAATATAAATGAAGTCACTGTTACAAAAAATATAGCTGGTACGAAATATACTTCAAAAATAAAACTTGGTTCTGGAGACACTACGACAACTCCAAGGCATCGTTCCAGAACAACCGTTACAAGAGCAAATACAAGAGATACTGCTTCCACAGATTTAAGAAATGTCTCCGAAAATGAATTGATCACAGGTAAAACAAATATAAAAGGAGATGTTGATTCGAAACTCAACACAAGAAAAAAGTTTACATCGTCTGAATCCGGTTTGAAAGAAACTCCACAGAACAGGGATGAAAATCCAGAGTACGAGACTACTCAGAAACATTTTAGAAAGAAGCCAAAAAAAGCGTCAAGTTCAAATCAAATATCTCGTAGTTCTACCAGTGTGAAAGATGTAACTGTTTCGAAAAACTTGGCAGAAAAGAAATTGATCACAAACTTGACGGCTTCTAAAACCACACCACATTCGAAAACCATACCAGCAAATAAACCCACTGAAATGAGATACGATATAAGCAAAGTCAATATTTCAAAAAATATAGCTGGTACGAAAAATACTTCACAAATAAATCTTGATTCTGAAGACACTATGACAACTCCAAGGGGTCGTTCCAGAACAACTGTCAAAAAGGCAAATACAATCGGTACTACTTCAGCAGACTCAAATCATAGCTCCGAAAATAAATTGAACACAGGTAGAACAAATACGAAACGAGGTGTTGATTCAAAACTCAAAGCAAGAAAAAAGTTTACACCGTTTGAATCTGGTTTGAAAGAAAGTAAACAAGATAGGGATGAAAGCTCAGAGTACGACACTACTCAGAAACATTTTAGAAAGAAGCCAAAAAAAGCGTCAAGTTCAAATCAAATACCAAATAATTCTACCAGTGTGAAAGATGTAACTGTTTCGAAAAATTTAAGAGAGAAGAAATTGATCCCAAACTTGACATCTTCTAAAAACACATCACAGTCGAAAAGCATACCAGCAAATAAATCCAGTCCACTGAGAGATAATATAAATGAAGACACTGCTTCAAGAAATATAGCTGGTATAAAACATACTTCACAAATGAAACTTGATTCTGAAGACACTACGATAACTCCAAAACGTCGTTCCAGAACAACTGTTAAAAAAGCACATACAAGCGGTTCTATTTCCGCAGACTCAAATCATATCTCCGAAAACAAATTGATCACAGGTAAAACAAATATGAAAGGAGATGTTGATTCGAAACACAAAGCAAGAAAAAAGTTTACATCGTCTGAATCTGGTTTGAAAGAAACTCCACAAAACAGGGATGAAAGCCCAGAGTACGAGGTTACTCAAGAACATTTTAGAAAGAAGTCAAAAAAAGCGTCAAGCTCAAATCAAATACCTGGTAATGCAACTAGTGTCAAAGATGTAACTGTTTCCAAAAATTTAACAGAGAAGAAATTGATGTCAAACTTGACAACTTGTAAAAATACAACACAGTTCAAAACCATACCAGCACATAAATCCACTCCAAAGAAATGTTATATAAGCAAAGTCACTGCTTCTACAAATATTGCTGGTGTGAAAAGTATTTCACAAATAAATCGTGATTCTGAAGACACTACGATAACTCCAAGGCATCGTTCCAGAACAACCGTTAAAAAAGCAAATACAAGCGGTTCAATTCCCGCAGACACAAATCGTATCTCCGAAAATAAATTGATCACAAATAGAACAAATATAAAACGAGGTGTTGATTCAAAATATAAATCAGGAAAAAAATTCACACCGTCTGAATCTGGTTTGAAAGAAAGTAAACAAGACAGGGATGAAAGCATAGATTACGAAACTACTCAGAAACATTTTGGAAAGAAGCCAAAAGAAATGTCAAACTTAAATCAAATACCTGGTAATGCAACTATTGTGAAAAATGTAACTGTTTCGAAAAATTTGACAGAGAAAAAGTCGGACCCAAATTTGATAACTTGTAAAACAACATCACAGTCAAAAATCATACCAGAAAATAAAACTACTCCAGTGAGATATAATATAAATGATATCACTGCTTCGAAAAGTAGGACAGATATGAAAGAGACTTCTCAAAGAAAACTTGATTCTGAAAAGACAATGGAGTCTGAGGGATCTGGCTTGAAGGAAGATCCACTAGGTATGGATGACAGCCAAAAGGCCGAGACTATTCAAGAAAATTTAAAACAAGAAACTGAAATAGCGACAAGTCCATATGGAACACCTAATAATGCAACTAGTGTAAAAGATGTAACTGTTTCAGAAGATGTAACAGAGAAGAAACTAATCCCAAACTCGACATCTTCCAAAAACACATCACAATCGAAAAGCATTTCAACAAATGAACCCACTCCAACAAGATATAATATAAATAAAGTTACTGCTTCAGAAAATATGGCTAGTATGAAAGAAACTTCACAAATTAAGCATGATCCTGAAAAGGCGACAACTACTCAAGAACGTTTTCCGGCAAAAATGAGTAAAATCTCAAAATCAAGCATAGCAGAAAAGAAAATTAGCCCAATTGTGAAAGAAAGTCTACGAGGTAAGCGGGAACGTCAGCAACACGTGCCTACCCATAGCCATGTTATGGAGAAACCTCCAAGTGCATCAGAAATTTGTCAACGAAATATTGAAGTTAACACAGTTTCGGAAAGTATCCCAGAAGAAAAATGGGCAACTGTGAGAACTGATATGAAAGATAAAATTGTTTTGAAAAATGTCAGAGAAAAAGAAATTACCGCAATGGACGGTATTAAAGAAATTTCGCAGGAAAATAATCAAGCAATTTCTACGACGAAGTCGCACACAAAGCCGATCAATAATCCTCTAAATAATGAAATAAAAACAACTCTTGAAAACATGTCAAAAGAAGAATTGGCAACAGTTTCAACTGATATGAAAGAAATTTTGAACGATACAAGTGAATACACTGAGGATGTTGATACTATAGAGCCCTCAGTAAAAACAACATTGGATTCCTTATTATCTTCTATCAGCAGCCAGCATGGACATACATATCGCCGCAGAATAGAAACAAGAAAAATTGATATTGCAGGTCAGTTAATGACTGTCAAAATGAATAATAGAAAATCAACGGAGTCTCAGAAAGCACCTTTAACACCTTCAACACCTGCACCTGCGAGCACATTCCCGACTGCTGCCACGGCAGCAGATAATTGCACCAGATCTGCAGACAATAAAATTGAAGCTCATAAACCTTCGGTTACTGAAAAAATTAATAATAAGAAAAGTCTTATAAATGAGCGAATGAGTCAAAATGAAAAGTATGAACAAATTAGTGCTACAAATTTAACAGTAAACGAAGCTACCGACATGGCTTCTGTTAAAAACAAAATTCAACAAGTTAAATGCAAATCACAAATGATTATTGATAGTAATGAACGTTTTAAAGAAGATTGTAAAGCCTCAAGCGTAGGTAATGGTCAAACAAAAACCCAGAAATATGAATACACTAGGCAAGAAAACATAGTAACTGCTTCAAAACACACAATTAAAAATAAATTAACATCAGCACCAACTGACATAAAAGACCCTTTGCAGAGTAAGCGCGATACCGAAAAAGACGTGGCTTCTGAAAAGTTGCCTGCAAAAGAGATGGCATCAGTTTCGAATAAGGATCAAACAGATTCCCAATATCAAATTAATATTCCGGCTTCTAAAAACCCTACTGCTGTGGAAACAGAAACTGCTTCCGAAGTTACACCTAACAACACTAAATCTGCAGTTGATCTGGGTATAAAAGAACCTCCACAAAGCAAGCACGAATCTCAAAATTCTACATACACACAACAAGAAAAGAAAGACTCTTCAATGAAGTTAACTACTAATATGTCAAGTGCTAAAATTACTTACAGTAGAGAGGGGCCAATTGCTCAATTACGTAATAAGAATGCCCCACTAAAGTTGGCACCTGCTTCCATTACCGAAGAAACAATAATCTCGAATGATATAAGTGAAACTCCAAAAGATCATTTGGAACCCGAAACCTCTACAGATATGAAAGACAATATGAACGCTCCATCAAATTCCAATAGCAAGCCTTGCGTCAATCGCACCGGTTTAAAGTCCAACAAAGTCAACTACGCAGAAGGTTTAATGGAAGTAAAAGTTGGAAACAGAAAAATAGTAAAGCCGCAAACTTCACCGCCACCACCACCAGCACCAGAGGACTCCGACAAAACTCCTACCGTTCGACTTAAACATCGCTGCCGTGCTTGCGAATAAAAGATTTCAAAATTCTGAATTTTTTCTATAAAATTCGAAATTTAGGTGTCATGTATTTTTACATATGTAAATGCATGGAGCTAAATATATACATACACATATATGAATGTATATGAGTATGTATATATTTAGTAATAATATTGTATTCACAAATGTAAAAATATATAATGCAAAGTGAATCGATATATCTGTATATATATATATTTTGGAGTAAAATCAATGCTTCACAATATTAATTAGTGGGTTTACTTTTTACTGTTTCGGATGCAATCACCGCTGCAGACAATGTGAATAAAAGGCCTCAAAATTTTGAAATATTCATATATATTTTATAATAAGGATGCCAAATTAAATAAAATTTTTAATGTGTATCATTAAATAATAAAAAAAAATTGCTTAATATTGTATTTACACTTACCTTCGAATCCGGACACAAATCATTTAGGTAAATTTATTTTGGTAGATCCTATTTCACTTTATACCTGAACGCATACCAAAAATATGATGAAATTTAATGTAGAGCTTTGTACGTGTATGGAAATGTGATTGCAAGTATAGAAGAATGGTGCACACGTAATTGCCTGATCCTTGATTTGCTAAAAATGTTTATATAAAATACTATATTCGTATTTAAATTCGTTCTCACCTTACCGACTCTCGGAAAGTTGCAATGCAGAGTAATGCGTTCCATCAGTCTTGGTTTGCACATGAAAAATTCGGACACTCTTACCTGTTTTCTGTGAACTTATACAGGATAAATAATCACACTGAATATATGTTATCATTTATCGATCATAATGTCTCCAAATTAGATCACATTCTACCAATCCTTGGATGGTGTGACAACAGCAACATTAGGCAGTTAATTGTGTCTTTTCGTGCTAATGTTCCAAAAAATATTGCTGCATTCCGTAATTTTCCAACCAAACATATTTTGATAGAAGCTGGGCTGCCTGCAGTATCAAATGGAATCAAGATAACAACTTGTAATCTCCCTAAGCTACTGTGAAGCATCAACGCTTTGATTACTCAATGGTTTCTCCAATCTGCAACTATTGCAATCGACCTACAATACAATTTGAAAAGCTACTAATTGCTGTACGAAAAACAATAGCTCTTTATTGTTCACATTGCGATTGTATCCCAAAATGGTTCCGTCTCCACGGATGGGCAAGTCACACCATATTGTTCTATATTTACTACTAACACTCTGACCATCAAATTTGCTACAGACCACGCAACATGAAATAGAAACAAAGTTCTGATATGTACAGACAGTACATCTTTAATCTAAGTGGTAAAATATCTTAGTAATAGGATCGAAGTTAACTGTGCTATTAGTAACAACGGTATACGTTATCGCGACAAAATAAAACCACGTGGTTTCTTAGTCAATCATGAATCAAAGAAAATGAACTAGTAGGTCAAGCTGCTTCTGCCGCTATCCATTCTCCCTTGTTTTTATCTTATTCATGCAAAAAGAAGATATATTAGAAATTATTAACAAACCTGTGGAAGACACAAGATCAATAGAATGGTCAACATACAACCATCGCACAAGTCGATTAATAGTCCACCATCCATAGATCATATATCCATTAATTAATTTACTTTTAAGTCAATTCAAAAAAATATCTTTTTAAATAATTTATCACTTACTAGCCTATTAAAAGTAGCTGCTACTTAAAATATATAGTACCCTTGCTTTAAATATACATACAAGTCAAAGTCTGTAATTCGATCAATTAAATTCGATATATAATACCCGAGCTGAAAGCCCTAACAACTAGTACTCGTTTTGTTATTTCAGATAACAAAACAATCAGATCCTAAATTTTGTAATCAATTGTAGTAAGTAAAATGTGAATTTTATACATTATTGAAATATATATAAATATATATACAGAAAATAAAAATTTCTCAGTAATTTATACGTTTCAGGAATCTAGTTAACCATTGGCAAGTAATTGATCACAATATGTGATCAATACATATGTGAATTAACATGTTAAGTGTAGCAAAATATAATATAAACTAAGGTAATACAATTATCACTTCTAACTTCATAGAAACCAGTTAAAAAAATATATAATAAATATACGTAATGCACATACTACGTAATGCACATACGTAATGCACATATATGTATAAAGTATATATCATTTCCCATTTATTGCCGGTATATATAACAGATATCATTTTTTCTGAGTAATGAAACTTCTGTTATACTATAGTCTTTTGGTGGATATAAACTAAGCTAATATCTACATGGGTGTGAAACTATATACTACCACATCTATAAAAATGGAAGAATCCTTTTTTTTGTAAAGGATTAATAAAATATAAAATTCCATCATTTATTGTCATTATTTTTTTACTTGCATCATCCCATGTTGTTGGATTAAGAAGAACTTTATATAATAATCCTTAAGACGTTGTAATAAAATAAGGCAGATATTGATGTAAATAGTTCGTTGTTAAAACCTTTCAGTAATACGAGTTAATAATATATAAACTTTTGATAAACTATAATATAAACTATAATATAAACTATAATATAGTACTTTTGAAGGTACTCAGCAAAAGCTAATAGTCATCCCTAACAATGTTGACTCCAATATTTCTGCGAGTACACCGACTTCAATACAGATAGTGTTATTTCTGCACTGTAGTTGGGTTTTGGAGCAAAATGTTTTTATATTAATTCATTTAATTTGATAAAGGTAAGGGAGAAAAATCAGAAATTACTACTCAATCTGTTGTTTATTGATTAATGCTTTCACTTTCGATAGTGTTCATCGGTCTAGTGATAGTGCACATAAATGCTTGTGTCACATAGGGACTGTGTGTCTCCTTGTTTGCTTATTATGCAAATTTATTGACATACATTCCTGAAAATTGACGACAGTTGAGCTTAAACAGCGACGCTGACAAATTGGCTTCGTTGATGAATGTTTTAGTTCGACCTCTGCTTCTTACTCCTTCAGCACTTCATTAAAAGCTTGAATGTACTATTTCATCAGAGTTTTTGTAAAACTTTTTTTATCCGAACCATTTGTAATTCCTACGCATTATTTCTTTCTCGATGAGTTTTTGATCTGTTATTTGCCATAAACGTTCATTGGATATAGTACGCGGTTACCAAATGTGCCAACAATATGACGCAAACATCTGTTGACAAAGGCCGAGATATTCGAACTCTTGTACATCATCTACGGCTTCTCCAGATACTTCAAACTGTGCATTGTTGCTAACGTTAATTCGTATGGATTTGGTCTTGTTCGTGTTAACTTCTAAGCCAAGTTTCAGAGCGTTATTAGTGAAGCTTGAAAGCCTATCCAACACTATTATGGATTAACGTCATCAGCATATGAGAGGACGCCTAATTTTTGTGTCAGCTTCTACTTTATGCCGCATCCATTGCATGCCATAAATACTAAGTCCAATGCAGTTATAAAGATCAACGGAAAGGGTGCGCTTCCTTGTTTGACTCCTAATATGGTCAGAAATGCTATGAGAAATGTGAACTTCTTTAATGCTAAGCTAATACCCTGAGCTAGAAATGTAAAAAATCAAAGCAGGTCTTTCAGAATTAAGCACACATTAAGAAGGTATTATTTATTGGAATCTTTATAACAAGGTCCACTAAATATCATTAACTATAATGAGTTACAATACAACTTAGCACAATTTTAAAATCGAGACAAGTCTCTCTTTTGTTTAGATGGGCAGGGAACAAAGCAAGCTAGTAGCCTTACAGTGGTATCAGTGTAACAGAGGAACTGGTTATTACACGGATCAATTTTCGGAAGCTGATGTTTATTTCAGTGGCCTGTTCGCCAGTTAAAGAGGAATTACTTAGCACCAAATAAAGTTAATATTTCAGAAAAATGTAGCAGTTCTGACTAGCAGTTCTTCAAACACCTCTCTTAAATATATTCCATTGAGTAGTTTTGATTATGTAAACTGTTTTATATCAAGATCACAAACTGGGAAGTTAGAATCCCCAATATTTTAGCTGCGCTAGCATATGCATAAGGTGTCTGCTTTCTCAATAAAAATAAAACGAGTGCAAAATACATGAGATATTCCGACTTGAAGTATCGTTATTACCAATTATTATTTCAAGCACACTTTAAATTATCTTTAACTATACTTCTATGACGTATTTTTATTTCTTGAAAAAAATAAAAACTTGGCGTTTGATATTACGTTGGTTAAGGATATTGATAATCACGTGGTTAAAACGAACAATCGCGATTTGTTTAAATAAATCATAAGCAAATAATATGAAATATTGATGAAATATTCCAATTGCTGGTGGCGTGATTTTTAAACTATGCAGGTCATAATTGGAAGCTGGACGGCATGACACGTGATCAAAAGCAAATTTATATACAAATTCAACAGCAAATTGGTCACATTAACGAAAACTTTGTACAATTAATGTCAAAATTGAAATACGTTTGTGTGCTTGACTAAAATGCCAGGAGATCTATTTGCATTGTCAATGTATAGATGCATGCCAGGCTACTGTGTGCAGATATTTGCACTGTTCTTGCAGCCAATAAATGCCTATTTGTTGATGGTCAGTTGAAGCCACAAACATTTACGATTATGTCAAGTCAAAGCCACTGAGCAAATAGAGCACCGAACAATGTAGCAAATGGCGCTTTGTAGGCACAGCCAAATGCTGAGGCTACTTAAGACCGAGCCAAGACGATGACCGTGGGTGTATGTCGAGGTAGGGTGGGTAAACACCCTACCAAATACAAACACAATCATTGTGTGTGCGAATAATACGAGGGAATGCGGTCGTTAATAATCGCTCGTATGGAGAACGCACGCTGAAAACGCGAACCTAACCTAATAAATGTCATCCCTCAAAGTGCGTCTGTCAAATGCACATGAACACAAACATACTGCGAACTGAAGTCGTACTCCAATGCACATTTACACACTGACACTCACAGTTACCGAAGACATACATCTTAAGTATTCCATGTAAAATGCTAATTAGTTGCTCTTGCACCAGTTTGGTATGTGATAAATCTGTGCGTTCGGTTATTGTGCGCTACCTGCTACTGGGATTTACATTAAGGCTGCGTGATGTGCCACATCTCGTCTGTTAGTTAAAGATTTACAATTGTTGGTAACCGCATTTCGTTCACCGTTGCCATGCACCTGACATGACTCTAAGCAACAAACGTTTTGTAATTGTACTTCATGTGATATTCGATTTATCTGTCGTCAAGTCTGCATTAGTTATGGCGCTCCCAGCTGTAATTTAGCGCACCTCATTATAACCCAAAATCTGAAACACTTACCTTGCGTTCTACCAAGGTAATGCTTAAAATGTTAAGCGTTTATGGGCTAAGTAAAAACTCTAATAATCCAACTATCACAGTAATTAATAGCAACAAGAATTTTTTAATAGAAATTAGCGTACTTCTATTTACTTTATTTTAGACACAGAGAAAGAAACGAAGCACCTAAAGACCTACTCAACTTTAGGTAATGGTGGTAGGAAATCCAATACATCAGACTTTGACATCATATTACACAATTTATGTGACTTGTAGATTTAATGTTCTTAAAAGTCAAATTACTTAAAGTACACTTCCACTTAAGACTGATCAAATTTTTATTTTAATCTACTATTTGGAACTTGCCATTAGATGTGAAATGCATTATTTAAGTGTTCTTTATGGGAAATATAGTACATTATGGGACGTAAACACGAATCTTTGCGTAGTCCTACTAAAAAAGTTCAGTGTTGAAAAAACTACACCACCTGAACATTTCTCTAGCAACAAAAATAAAATAAAATATGTTGTGTGACACCATCCTGTTAAAACAAAGCAATATGCTAGTAATCGACGTATCACATCTCCAGATCAAATGCAAGATCTGCAGTGACTTATTATGGAAGTCACCACAAAATGAGTTATGTGCACTAGGCACATATGTGATAAAAACTAGATACCTTATAGCTTGCCTCACTTTCTTTTGTCATTCACAATGCAAATGCAAATGTTAAGTAAATAACGAACGTTGGCGTCATTGCATTGTACCTATATTTTCAAAATATGCAGTGATCAAAAATTTGAATAATTGAACTTGCACTTAATTTAATACGCCACTTGCGAAGAATTTAATGCTTAATAGGTCTTATTAGAAATCAGTAATAAACACTATCATTGGCTACCCAATTGTGTCTGTACTATTCATATAGACCAAATCATTTCTCTATTCCTCTGATATATTCTTCGCGGACATGGTAGCTCTCTTAGAAGTAAATTAAATGGTCAATGGCGCGTTACTCAGATGTATGGTAACTGGAATTGCCGAACCTATTTCTTTCTATTTTTGGCAGTTTTGTTTCGTCGACTTTCATAATACCAGTAATATGTTGTGTAAGGTGAGAATATCTCATATTTTTTTCACTCTATATTTCTCTAGAATAAACACTATTTCACTTAATATCACTACTTAAGAATCCGAAATCCGAAATGGTTTGAGTGCTGTAAAGGTGCTTTTTTTGGCATAATAGCCAATATTCAATTGGGAAAAACTGAACTAAATTATCTAACCTAGTTAAGTAATAAAAAACTTAGTAAACGTTTTTATGCTCTATCGTGAGAATTCTAGTTCGGTTAGAAAATCGGTCAACAGCAAAAAAAATTTTTAAATTCAAATTTCAAATTTTTTTCTTTTCAAATTTATTTTGAGCTAAGCATGCATATGTGTTGGATACTGGCAAATATGCATCTTTTGATGATGATGAAATGTTTAACTTAAACCAAACACTGAATTAGATTCTGTAATAGTATATCTCAATCACAGCATCATTAAAGCAACTATTTATTAGAAATAACAAAAAAAAAAGAATTTAGAGGAAATGGCAATTTTTCCTGAACACTAACCTAAATACAACAAAATTACTAAGTATCTGAAACAAATATTAAAACAAGATAATGAAGGAAGATTGAAAAATGATTGCAAAATACCAAAGCCACCAATTAACTCCTTTTAATGGGCAAAGGAATGATAGATGAACCCCCTTTCAAAACGTAAAACAATCTTGCATGATATACCATAATATTGAGGTTAGATATAATCAAATTACAAACAATATGACGATGCGATAAAAAACTACTTCAACTAAAATTAAAAAGTTAAAAAAATAAGAGATAACAAAAAATCACCTGACTATGATCTAGGCAATGGAAAATCCATAAAGAACTTCTTGTTAAAGTAATAAAATCAATAAGAAACATGTTTAACGCCATAAGAATGTTACACTACAACCCAAATTTACGGAAGATGTCATCCCAAATATCTACTATCAAAAATTAAACAAATATGCTCCAAAAACCAGTTCATAATTCGAAAAGATGTGTAACATCTTTGTTGACAGAGTAGAACCTATACTAACAAAAAGATATGTAATATCTAACGTTAAAATACAATTGTCCAACAATTCCATAGAGCTATTAATGAGAATCCTGATGATATGAACAGTATAAATACTGTTTGTGTCGACATCGCAAAATCGTTCAGCACAGTGTGTCATAAAAAACTCCTATACAATAATATAGGATAATGTTCTGCGTAAAAATTACTACAACATCTTATACCAAATAATGCTCAAATATCTTACTACTGACAGCAGTAGAATCTCAAGTCTGTGCACTCAGCCTTTTGTTCGTAAATAGCAGATATTCTAACCTCAACAATTCTAAGAACCTGATAACTGCTTACGTGTACAACACACATTAGTAAAGTTGCAACAGATACGCTTCAATAACTCATAGTTAACACAATCTCATGGTTCAAAGGATGGGACTTAATTAAATTAAAGAATTAAATAAAGAAAAAACTCCGCACGAACAAGAAAACTACAATATACGCTTTTACTACAGTTGATGAACGAGTAAAAAATAATCACTTTAATAATATTCTATATAACTATAATATATACAATATACTTGTGTCCCAAAACTTACTTGAGGACAACAGTTTTAAAATGAATAGAATGAAAAAAGAGAAAGATTCCGATAACTGAACCGGTCGGTCATTAAGTAAAAATCTCACAATATATAAAATTGTATTGAGATCCGTATGATAATTCGAAATTTGAGTGCTATTTTTAAAATATAAAACCAAAAAACATAAATTTACTTAACGATTCCAAATCAAACTCTTTTTTTCGAATTTAAATATTTGTTTAGATCGCTTTGCTTAGATCGCTTGCTTTCTGTGAGAGTGTCAATATACAAATAGAGAAAGGACATTTGTGCGAACCATAAAGCTTTCAAATTTTAGATCAACAAATCTATTTCGAATTAAAAAAATTATTTAAGAAATTGTCATTCGTCAGATGAAAGTAAATTATGTTAAATACCACACTGCGTGTTAGATTTTTTTAGAACTCTTCAGAAGCTTGTTTTATCTGTTATCTGTTAATTTTGTAGAATGAAACTATTTTTTGGTCAAACGAAGATATTCTTGTTTAAATCGTATTCGCACTATTTTCATTTCGGTAAGTATTTATGATAATATTAAAGTACATATACAGTCCTAGTCAAAAGTATTTACACAATGTGAATTTTTGTGCATATTTCTTCATTAAAACATGTTTTTGTTGTTGTTGTTGGAGGTAAGTTCAAAAAAAATGTTTGCTGTCAATTACTTTTATCTATGCAAAACCAAATAAAAAAAGAGTTGGAAAGATAAATGTTTATTTGACAAAAATGGAAGCAAATACACTGATGCTTATTAGCTGTTAAAAATATTTACACAAATTTAAAATCTGTTTTAATGCAATATGCACAAAAATTTTCATTGTGTAAATACTTTTGACTAGGACTGTATGTATCGCAGAAAAATTTCAAATCGACTTAAAAAACATGTCACCAAAGAAAGTCTTGTGCCTTTGTAGGTATTTGGATCCTTTTATTTAGTTTCGATTCACTTTACAGTATTTGGGGAATAAATCTTAAATTAAATTCATAAAAGTCCATAATGTTGTACTATTTCACAATTTTACTCATAAGTTTGGCGCTCTCTTCACTGTATTTCTCTTCTTCGTCATTTCAAATTATTATTTCACTTACATGGGATACCTCCTGTAAATAGGAAAGAAGGAACGAAGTATTTTAAAAATCACATAAAATTGTATGTATGGCTATGAAGTTGAAATTATTTAATATGTGAAGCTACTAAAAATCTATCTACGAGCACACATACTTACCTATATACATAAATACGTCGTATACGCATATCACAGCCAACACACATACATACGTACATTTGAGAAAACATAAAAAGTAATACAGTCAGGATCTGTCGTCTGGCTTTGATGTGCGTTTTTGACAACTGAGTTGACAATGTCATCACAAGTTGACAGCCTTATTATTATGTTGATAAAGATTTCTTTTATTCCTTTCATCCAACAACAACGCAAAAACACAACAACACAACAACACAACGACACAACTACTACTTCCACACCAACAGCAACAAAATTAAAATATAACATGTAAAAGGCAACTACCATTAGGGCAATAGCAATAACAACAAACAAATTATAATACAAATCGTAATGACTGTGATCATTATTAAGTTCGGATTATTATTGTTGTTATTTTTGTTGTTGACCTGACATAAGCACGCATTGTTTGAACCGTTTATACGAGAAATAAATAGAAAAAAATATTTTTATTTACATAAATAAGCCTATTTTAACGGGTGCATACAAACACGTTCATACGCACATTAATGTACGTACATACATGTATATGAACTGCAGGACTATTTGGTGAAATAATTGGAGAAAAATCATAGAAATCTCTCTATTTGTATACTCATTTTACTATTTGCCGAAGGTGTACATTAAAAATGTTTTTAATAAAAAAAATTAATACGATAACATAAATTAAAATAAAATAATTATTCACAAAATATTGAACAGAAAATATTTTGTCTTTTTTCCATTAAAGACCAATAGACTCTTCGAATATCCTTGTCCAGAATTATTCAATTTAAGACTCTAGAAGAAAGTCCATATAATACACTCTTATAATTAAGAGTTACCCTTAGGTATGAAAAATAACATCAGTTCAATGTTCTCCATGAACATCTTACAGCACTGGCTTTTTCTGAGGTCACTTTCAACAAATCGTAGTCATATAGCCACTTTTGAGTGACTTTTCTCTGAAGTTAAAAGAGGAAATATTCACCTTTCATCAATATATGTACGCTCATTATATTCCGGGCACGAAATCTACTTTCACTGAAAAGAAAATAGTATAACTTGCAAACAATTACAAATTCAGACATGAAACTAAACTGATACTAAAGTAGGTTAAATACGTAAACAAAGATTGATAGATAATGTAATAGATTGTTTTCATCTGAATCCAGAAACATCAAGTTTGAATGCATAAACTTCCGCGCCACCAACAATCACAATTAAAGACATAGTTAGTAGACTAATACTTGTATTAAGAAGTGCATTCGTTCTCTTTATGCTTGTTCGTTAGTTGTCAATGGAGACTCAAGGCCTCAAGGCATTTCCGATTTTCTGGCTACTAACAGAAGATTAAATCCTTCCCTTCACATAATAACATTTCAACCGTTTTCAACAAGGCTACATAAAGTTTTCTTTGTTTCATGTTCGCTGAATCACGAAGTTATAATTTTACTCCGTCTTCTAAGCGTGGAAATTTAAGACCCAATGTCTAGTGTGATGAATTAAAATTTGATTGCTTCGAAACTGTCAAGTACACATATCCTTTGTGTATTCAGTTAGGTATTCTAAAATGCCTTCTAAAAAATGGCATAAAACTGTTATTGGAACTACTCAATGGCTTAGAGAAAATTACGTATGTTATACCAAAGTCATAATTTTATAAAATCCACACTAGGGAACACTAAAAAATCAACAGAGCTCATCAAATCCCACACTATTTCAAGTATTTTAAACTAAACTACTGAAAATATATATTTTCAGTGGTTTATATATTTCCTTTTTTATTCCAAACATTTGACTTTATGAACTGTTTGACTTAGTAAAAAGGCCACTCATTTTTTTAAATTAATTGTCTACCATACTTTATATCGATAAACATAAACTCGTATATTGGGAAAACCACTAATGCTTTAATTGCAAGATTCTTTAACAAAGTTACCTTATATACCCTATGGAACAGACTACGGACTCATATCTCAGAATTAAACCACATTGGTACGAGTGTTCATTGAGTCCAACGAATTAAAATTGTTGGGTTTCCTTTGAATGTTACTGATGAAAATAGTTCGGAGGTAGACAATTATGTTTGATTACCTTAAAAAACTACGTTTGAAAATTACTTGTATTGCTATTATCATCTCATTCGGCAAACAGTACCCGTTCTCTGTATTTTATCAAACAATAAATTTGATAAATTCTGCTATTCTTTTTCTGAGATGGCTTGAACTGTAGTGTTTATAGATTGAATGGTCAAATACAGCTCGCAACATCGCTAGAAAGTCATTATCGGAAAATTTATCTAATGGGAGTTTTTCTTCAACAACAGCAACAGCAATGTTTTTTATTAACTACTGTAGGCAGCCCCAAACAGACAATCTGCTTTTCAATACTTCAATGGATGCTTATCATTTGCCTTCTTCTGACTCTTTCAGATGGATCATCGCATATAATAATTATATAAATATAATATATGTATAAATAAAAGTAATTTAAAGTCCAGTTATTGATATCCTTTATAAGGAAACTTTTTACTGCTCTAGTTTAATCTTATCGTGACACAAATAAATTCATTCGACTTGTTACACAAGCAGCATCTCAAGTTCTAGTCCTGTCAGTCATAAACATTCAACTCTCCAATTGTTGTCTACTGTCATTTATGTCAAATGTCATACACCAGCTGTCACAGAAAAAGAGTGAGAGCTGAACAGCACAAAAAAGATAACATACTAAAAATATATGCGAGTAGGAGTACATATGGTGGCTTATATATATATATGCATCTAAACTTAGGTAAATATATTAATATACATTAATAAAAAAAGATATACTCTTGAAATCATTTTTATTTGATTGGTATTGTATTAAATGACAACATAGAAAAGCTCAAGCTCAAGTTCAACCTCACACAAACGAGCAGACAGACGGACGAGCAGCCGTTCTGACAGATTCTGTTGAACATACATACTTTTTTGTCTAAATTGAAGTGTGAATCTGATATCTAAGTAAGTAGAGATTCTCACACGTATATATATGCAGGTATTTATTTTTATTTTAATATATTTTTATTTATTATTATGATTTTCATTATAAACAAACATACAACAATTCATCATCTCACTAGGAGTGTATCTGTGCGCTGTTGTCGTCATCATCAATATCAGCAGCATCAGCCATACCGACAATGGCAGCAAGAACAGCAGCAGCAGCAGCAGCAAGAGCAGGAGCAGCGGCAGTGACAACGCAACAACACTACAACACAGCACATTCGAATGAGCAACATGTTGAAATGCCTGAGTTGGGGGCATGTCAGAGACGCTGCCACATACCAGACATAATGGGGACATTCACTTCACTTCAGCACCGACATATTAATATTGCAGGATATACTTGTGCAAGAACTTTTGCTAATAATTTGATACGCAATGTAGTATACTTACACACACTCGAAGGTGGCAGGCATTATGAGAAGGAAATCTGTACTCCGTAAAACGGTGCAAAGTTAACGGGGCTTGCTTGCGTGCTTTCGGAAACTGTCATTTTTACAAAATCTTCATTAATGTTGTTGCGTTATTGTAGTGGTGACTATTGTTGTAAATAACGCTGATAAGATTCCTATTGCGGATTTATATTTCAAAAATTTTCTTAATTTTTATTTTTAATATCATACCTCGTACTTATTTGAGTTTTAGTGAAAGTGACCAGTCTCCAGTTTCAGCTCTTGAGTTTACTATGCTTTTTTGGAGGAATTACAGGATAAACTGAGGGAACGTATTGATAAGAATTCTGTACCAATCAACAGCGTATAAAAGGCATCCATTGCATTGACTTTTGATGTGAGAATTTGTTAAGAGTACTTCAATGATAGCCAAGCTCTGGCATCTTTAAAGCAGAAGACGGACTTTGCAATTCGTTGCGGTAATAAATTAAGACTATGCTTTAATGTTAAATATTGTATCATTAGGGTGGCTCAGAAAAACTAAAATGCGATTTTTAATGAGCGCACCCCTTAGGAATATGCCATTGACCAAAAAAATGATATTCCCAAAGTTTTGGATCAATAGAATTAAAAATGACGTTGCGCCACTCGAGCAAAGTTGGGTTTTCAGTACAAAAAACAGAAATTTTTCAATTCAAGGTCATTTTTTATCTTTGCTACTTATTTCAATAGTTAATAATATGTATTCATTTGATAGATAATTTAAATATCTTTTTAATAAGATACTGATGAGCAAAATCAGTTAAAAATTATGCTCAAAACACAATAATTAGTTGAGCGACTATGCTCTGGTTCTATTTCATACCTTTTAGCTGGCATGCACAATTACGTAATAGGCATATGCTACGATTTAGTTAATTATTTATAAAAAATTATAATTTCAAGAAAACCCATTTTTTCAGTAATTAATATATTGTGTTTATTATGTTTTATAACATAAATTTGACTATGTGAAGGATAATTTTTATGATAATGTTCGACTACTTGCAGAACATATTGTTTTTCTTCTTCATATTTTGTCAAAATCGAATTATAATCCATCATAAGCCTAATTCCTCTTTCTATACAATCATTTATCATATGAAGTCTGGCACAGAATTCAAGTGCATCTCGTCTTCATCCATGGCGAAGGATCGAAACTGATAAAACTATTAGATAGGCAAAAACGATTAAAAAAATTTGTTATCTCTTCGGTCACGAAATCAATAAGGTTCTTTGAGGAAAATAACTTCATTAGTGGGTTCCCACTCTTTATCTAACCAGAGATAGCTGAGAGCTTGGATCTGTGACCGGTAACTTTACATTTACTATCTACGCAGATGGCTCTAAGATGGAAGGCAGTACGGGAGCAGGTATCTTCTCGAAAGATATGCAGATAAGACAGTGCTACCGAATCCCTGCTACTTACAGCGTCTTTCACGGCGACATATATGTTATCGAAAAAGAGGTCAACATTAGACAACAAAGTACAATTCGTCCTTCGAATTTCACGATTTTTGCAGATAGGCCGCACTGAAAGCAATTGAATCTAAATTCCAAGATAGTATTAAAATGTCGCGATGCACTGATGAGCATCAAACATCATAAGGTCTCTCTTTGTTGGGCATAGTACATATCGAATATGGCCAGAAGAGGTTCTGAACTGCATACAGTAGAGGCCGACCTCTCAATAAATACACCGATATGTAAGCTGTTTAGGATAATAGAGGAAATCAATACAGTGACTAACAATTTATAAAGTAACTGCGAAGACTGTAAGGTCGCTACAATTTTATGGCCTTAGTTGGACAAAAATAAAACGAAAAGGCTTTTAGGCTTCAGCAAACCTGCACTTCGTGTGCTTTCTGAAGTACTAAAGGGGCACTGTGCCATTGTCAAGATGAAGAGGACGTAAAATCTATCAACCGCTTCCTGTGTCTCTGTCCAGGACTTCAAACAAGGCTACTTTAATGTCTTGAGGATCCTTATTTTGCTGGCATGGAAGAGATAACGAAAGCGGATCGGATCTCCTCAACTTCATCTTGAAAACCAAATGGTTTAACAAGGATAACAAAAGTTAGCAACTCCCATCTCCTGGTAAAATTTATTGAGGACATCCCAATGGGCAATATATGTCTCCGAGTAGAAGTGCTGACAATTGTCAGCACGTGCCTTCCGAACATAACCTAATCTAGTGTGGGTTAAAATTTTCGCACATA
>NC_051848.1:92828892-92834016 GCF_002237135.1 Teleopsis dalmanni | reverse complement strand
AGTGAATGTTCAGAATGCCTGATGCATCGCTCTGTTTACGTCAACGTATAATTTTTCTTCACATAAAATGAAAAATAATAATTTACCCTTAAACGGACACAACTAAATTAAATGCTAAACGGAGACATTAACAATTCAGGACATTTGACACGTTGCATAAAAGTCAGAATGCACAGGATGTCTGCCAGTAGGATGAGTTGAGTGCAGAAATGAAAAGTGATGCCAACGCAGTAAAATACATTGCACTGTGCACTTTGCGCTGGTTGTATATGCCGATGGCTCGGATGTGCGTTGACAGGCTTCAGTGCTCTGTGCTGATATGTTCCGAATGCATTGCTATCAGCCCTAATGTATGCAATTTAAATTGTTGTGCTTTTATTAAAGTGTGTTTTGAGTGTGTGTGAGTGAGTGTGTGTGTGGCACTGTGACCTTTGTTTAAACGTAATTAGCAAACAAATTTGAGGAATGTGGAAAACCTGTTGATACTGTTGGAATGAATATGGATAGTAATTTTTTATTGTTCTTTTGGGAGATAATTTTCTTAATTCGATGCATCGATGCATGATTCATTTATCGAAATGGAAGTCGCATTTTTCTAATAGTTTACAATTTTTATATAAATTAGAAGGGTTCGAACATTAATAAAGAAACACTATTAAAAATTTAATAATCGGCTGACCATACAACATTAATCAATAAGTTAATTAAAATTTTTGTTGTTGTTTCTTCATTACTGTTCGAACCCTTCTAACTTATAAATAGTTGTTTTTTGATATGTCACATTCGACAAAAAATGAATATTTAAAGATTTTTAAATAATTTTTTGATTTTAACAGATACTACTATATTTGAGTTTAACGTCAGAAATAGAAACTATTGTATTTGATAAAAAGGTTTCGAACAGTAGTGAATTTTAACAACAAAATTTTAGTTTATTTTTAATTAATTTATTTTGGTTGACCAAATATCCATCTTCAGTGGTATTGAAATTATTTGTTATATTTCGGAAATGATTATTCGGAAATGATTTTTTGAGACTGTGAGTATCAAAGAATGAACAAAAATTGTTTTATTGCAGACTGCAAAAAATGTGTTGTTGCAATTCACTACTGTTCGAAACCTCTCTACCGAACGATATTATTATTTGACAATGTTTTATGTTTTGTTATAGAGTTCTGCTATTCCATCGTTATTCTTTGGTATCAATTATAGAATAATTTTTTTCGATTAAAAGTTTTTGCATCGCATTTGCCATGAAAAAAGTAAATATTTGACTTTTAAACTAACAAAAATAACAAATTTTCGAAATGTGATTATAAAGTTGTTTAGCATAAAAATGTTTTTCTTTTAATTCAGTAGTATAAATTGTATAGTGTTATTACCTAATATTTGTCCAAATTAAAAGTGAATAGTAAAGTTTTCAAGATGAAACCAAAAAAGCCTATGGTTCAAAATCAGGTAACGGTGCTTAAATGCTTGGCTGATGCATATCGTATTCCAGATCGTAAGCAATTGTGTGTAAAGAAAACCAAAAATCCAGCCATTGTTGACACCAGATATTATGGCAACTTGGGTAAGTAAAAAAAATCGTATTGAAAATTTTATGAAGTTTTTTTTTTCAAAAATATACAGGAACTCATGAAGATTATACTAAAACAAAGGCAGTAAATATCACAAAATTGCAAAACCAAAAGAAGTTGTCATTGTCTGATTCCAGCGCAGGGACTACATCAACTCACACCAGCTCAAGAGTCAATACACCTAATTCTGCGGGCGGCAGTGCGATAAACTATCATAACAACATTAGGAGTGATAGACGTGTTAAACGGGCTGGAAATGAAGTACTTAAGAGATGTAAGCTATCGAAACTTATGGCTGGTAACTGCGAAAACTGTGGTGCCTTTAATAATATGTACGTCACTAAAACGAACAGTATACTTATGCAAGTCACCAAACATCGTAAGCTGCTGTCGTGCCCTCCGGCAATTTATCCACCAAGAAGCAAAACTTACAAGCGCCCAGTTATTTTCCCAAACCAGGTTTACAAAGCAGTTCCAGCATATGCTTCACAGGCTCCACCAGTACGTAAACAACCCGCAAAACTTGCACACAATGAGCGCGGTAATTTTCGTTACAATGACAGACCCGCAATACCAATGTGGGCATGTCATAGTAACACGAAAATAATCGCGTCCAAGCATATTTTACGGTTACCTCAGAAACAGAAGAAACGCAGTCCTGTAGTGAAGAAGCGAAAGAAAAAGCGTGCTTCTCAGTATGCTTCTTCAACTGCAAGTACAATAAAATTTAAATATATATCTAAGGATGCAACGGAGGCTGATGTTTTCATCAAGGAATTCAAAAAGAAATTGCGTGAAGCGAAAATGAGGAATCGTCCACCTAAAGTTGTACATGAAAATAAGCTACGTCCATTGATCTACCATACCGCCGGACCTCCTGTTTATGTCTGGAGCTATGGGGATATAATACGAAAAATGAAATAAACAAATGTCTCGAGTTTTAACTTCAGTTTTTTAGGGCCATGTGGATTTAAGCTCAGCTCGGATGACTTTTGTTGCCTTTCATTAAGGAGTGTTGCTCTTTGAACATGTAGTCTAGATAAATAAATTTTTTGTAAGAACTTTTGTATAATATCCAAAAAACCAGATTTAATAAAAACAAAATAGCCACAGAGATCACATGATTTTTGTTTTGCATTTAATACTAAAGACCTGCAATTGTTATAATAAACAATTTGAAAACCTACCAGAGATCTAAAGATCTGTTTTCTGGTAAGGAAAAAAGCTTAAATCTATAATATTACTTAGAATATTTTTCAATATCTTGGCCTTGAATGAATTATTATTGCATTGTAGGCAATATTGTATTTCTGTCGAATTGCATGAGAGTAGATCTGCAGTCGTGTCTATGAATAGCAGATGTAAACGATCTTACCAAGGATGAGATATACCAGCAAACGTGATATACGTCATGGAATACAGGTCAGGCAACATTTTTTTTAATGAATCCGATAAAAAAATTCAGACAAATGTCTACAATAGTTCTGGATTAATGATGATTTTGAATCAACAAACTGTTTAAAAACCCAGATAATCTCAAACAGCTGAGCGTTCTAATTTTAAGAAATATATGCTGTGAGTTTCTAGAACGTTTTATAACAAATTGATAGAAAAGTTCTGAAACTAAAATATAAAACCACACTTTTTCTGCTATAATTTGATTTTATTCACCAATATATGGTAGTTTAAATCAAAAGGAATAAAACTATTTCAGAGATTGTGTAACGTTTCAATGTCTATCTTGCAGAAAGATTATGTTTGGTTTCAAACAAGAATTTCTTTCGACGAAGACTTTATAGTTAAATGAATATATTTTCCCCCTTTAGATTTTTCCTCGATGTCTACAAACAGCTTGTAATCACCGCCTTCGCGGACACGTTTTTTTTATGATCAACCGATAAGAGAAATTATAAAATATTAATGCAAAGCAAAAAAAGGCAAGAACAAGGATTTAGGCCGTGTGCGAGTTCGAGTAAATTGATGGTAAATTGAGGGAAATAGTAAATTATGTCGGTATGGTAGCGAATGTTTGTATTCACCAAAACTTCAAGAAGGGTAAATGGGATAAAAATTAAGTAAATTAGGTGTTACCATTGTAAAAATCGTATAAGATGTGTAATAAATAAGTAATAAAAATTTGAAAAGTTTTAACAGAAAAATAATAAATAAGTGCAATAAGTAAATAAATAAATAAATATTTATATAACAGTAGTGCAAGAAATCTTAGAAAATTTCAATTTACTTTACCTCAATTTAGTCGAACTCGCACACGGCCTTTATTTCGAAAAGCAAAAATGAAATGCAAGTCACTTTTTCAAATAGTGTTGCAGTGTAAAACAAAGTTAAAATGTAATTAATTGAATTTAACTACTACTACTCTAAACAATGGTTTTGTCTTTTCAAGCTATTCGATAACTATTATATTATTTCCATCCCAAAATGCGAATGCTCCAATGTTAACAGCCAAATATCGCGTCTTTGGAAGATTTGAATACTTTTTATTGATTTTTGCCCACACAACTGACTGTCGTTTTGACACCGAAGAGAAGTTGTGGATCCATGTTTCGTCTACTGTCGAACACTAGCAATGTTTCAGCAAGCAATGCTCTGGATCACATGTGAAAGTAATTGGCAACGCATTAATGATGTCACCTGTGTTTGAAAAAATTTTAAATATAAAAAATGAATGAACCAGAATCTGAACCAGATCACTTGCAGGTTCCCCCGACTGTTTTCGTTTTGCATGTAAAATTAAGTGGATCATTTAAAAGTTAGACCGATTCTTATTTCTTATTTAATTAGTGACACCAACCAAAGCACTTGCCGTGCTTTAAATTAGAACGAGCTTATAAACTACAGCTTTATTTGAAAACACAAGTTCAACGAATTGAAAGTTAATCTTTGAGCTTGTCTATTTTTCGTTTCAAAGCTAATCTTTTTGTAGAAACATCTGTTATGCATATTTCTTTTTTATAACTTACTATACATTAAGACTGAAAAGTTTTCGGAAATTCTCATTTAAAATTCGCGCGCTGTATATTTTTCGATATTTTAAGTTTATGTAGTTTGGCAGCACTGTCCTTAATTACTATGCCAAAAATGAGCTCGATCTGTCAGACAGTTCGTTTACGGCAGCTGTTGAAACCAGTTCACCTCAGTAGTGCGTTGCGAAATGTCTTCGACGGTCGTACGACCGTCCTGGAAGGCTTTGTACCACTCATAAACTTGAGTTTTCGATAAAACTGATTCCCCATAAGCCTTTTGTAGCATTCGCAACGATTCTGCACACGAAATTTCGTTCGAAACACAAAATTTGATGCAAACTCTTTGTTCAATATTTTTTTCCATTGTTTTTTTCGCAACGCCCTACTGAGGTGAACTGGTTTCAACAGCTGCCGTAAACGAACTGTCTGACAGATCGCGCTCATTTTTGGCATAGTAATTAAGGACAGTGCTGCCAAACTACATAAACTTAAAATATCGGAAAATATACAGCGCGCGAATTTTAAATGAGAATTTCCGAAAGCTTTTCGGTCACAATGTA
>NC_051848.1:92793962-92827681 GCF_002237135.1 Teleopsis dalmanni | reverse complement strand
TATAATATATAATATATAATATATAATATATAATATATAATATATAATATATAATATATAATATATAATATATAATATATAATATATAATATATAATAAATAATATATAGTACATAATATATAATAAATAATATATAGTACATAATATATAATGTATAATATAATATATACATTATATATACTATTAAATCTGTATATTAGTCTTGAGACTAATAATCTATTTTTTAATTTAATTATTCTGAAGGAAATTTTGTTTTGTACTTCCCAGCTAGCAGTCATCAGCGTCGCGTCATTTTGTGTGGATTTTGTGTAAAAAAAGGGTTCGATTGAAAAAGTTTAGTTTCACATTTGCCGTCTACTCTCACTGGCTAAGACATTACGAACAGCGATTGTTTGTGGAGAATAAGAATTACGAACCTCAGAAAGTTGCTTTATATTAACCGCATTTCCGATTTCTGTTGCTTTGCTTACAAATTATGACAAGTTAATTTAATTAATTGGCAATAAATCAAATATGTTGTAATTGCTTACGCTGTCTGCTCTTGTGCCCTTGTGCTTGCAGTAATTGCTGTATCCAATGTGTTGCTTTTGAGTCCTCCTATGCGCGCATATACCGTGCATACACAGCGCATATATGAATGTCAAGCAAACTGAACTGATCGTCAATCAAAAGTGGAACGTTAAAAGTCAAAAAAGGAGGGAAAACATGAGTTATGAACTGAATTGATTGCACAAGTTTGATCCATCAAAGTGTCTAACAACAGTTCACTTCATACTTCATTTCGTTTTCATTTATTCCTTTAATGCTTCTGCTTTTTCTGCGGTTTGTGCTCACAGCTTTCAGTTTTCGTTGCTCTTGTAGTTGGTCGTGCATAGTTGGTCAAATATGAACTGCCGTAAGAGGGCGCTTAAACACACAAAGCGATGCTGTGACAGACATGATATGTTGTTTTATCATTTTGTTAACAGTTAGGTTTGTGACTGCGAAAAAGTGAGTGAATGTTTGTATGGGAGTGTATGTGTGGGGTCTTAATATGTGTGTGTGCATTAACACTCTTAAGAAGCCGTTCGTTGGTATTGTAGTGAACATTTGGCCTCATAAGCTAATGAAATGATAGATTTGCAGATTAAATTGGTTTAGACATCATATGAATGCTGGCGTAGTAAGAAACAAAGACGGCGGCGTTGATGATATATGACGGCAATGTTGGCATATTGATGATGAGAGCGATTATGGATGCAGCTAAAGGCAGTACATAATCATGCGTTAAATTGTTCTTATTATTTGTGGGACAAGTTTTATGATACGCCTTATGACTGTACGTATGGTTGCGCAAGTATCTTCAAGAAATCAGTGCCGGTATGAGGGAAACTTTTTAAAATAATAACAGTCAAGAAATTTTCTTTTAGACACAAATAATAAAAACACAACATACAAAGAATAATCAAGCCGACTGAAAGTCATTCATAGAGCTATTGATCTTCGACTGTTTCCGATGAGACTAGACTAAAACTTTAGGTGAATTTATAATGGAGACGTCTTTCAGTTTTCTTAATTCGGAGACCCACAATACACATTTAAGTTGCTTTCCTAATAAGGCAGGACATAATTCTAATAAATGTTTCAACATCTTTTTCATTTCCAGCTCCCTGCTTCTTCTGCATAAGTCGTCAACAGCAATTCTCTTCTTGTATCTACACGTCGCTAAACTGTGTCCCATCAGAATACCTATTATAGTTCTACAGCTTTTTTATTGTAGCGCTATTTAAAACCGTAAATATTTATTTTTATAAAACATTCACAGTACTGCAGTTAGTAATACTCACATAGAAGTACTTAGGTATTACAGATTTTTTCATATCATTTTCAATTTTATAGTAAAAATATTTTTTAAGTAAATCTACAATTTATTCTTAATAAATTGTAGATGATTTCAAGTTCTTTATATCCGGGTAACCGTCAATAGATATGCAGCCGTTAGCGGATAATGATTATGTAGCTTTCTTGCTCCTTAGAACATTTTTGGACCTGATCTGATATGCATATACATGCATATCTGCAAAGTACGACATCTTACTTATTAACCATTAGAACACCGTTAATCAGCAATTATTCGTCGTTCTTAAGGTCAACTTCAGAAGATTCCATCTAAGGACTTTACATTTTTTTGTAAAAAGAATCATATCTATTTTATTTATTGTGTTTCCAGGATCGCTTGAGTGTCCACAGATATCTTGTTATAAAGGTGTTCAAAACGTTACTGGTAATATCAATGTATATTCTTAACAATTCTGCCCAATAGAATTCCTGACTTCATAACAGGTTGCCCAAACAAATTGTACTGGCAATTGTTAGTTTTTTGCAAACAATGGAAATAGTCCACCTTGGTAATTTTTTATAAAATTGAAAAAATTGAATATCGATCAGTAATAAAATTTCTTTATTTGAAAGGAATGAACAATGATGTAATCAAATTAGAAATGAATTCTGTTTATGGCAATCTTGCACCATCGTTAATAACAATAAAATATTGGAAAGCTGAATTTGAACGGGATCGTACGAATGTTTTTGATGAATAGTGTCCGGGTCGTCGAAAAGAGGTCAGAACTGAAAAAAAGAACATAGAAGAAATCCACGAATGATCCAAAAATTAAATTGCATGTGATAGTAGAGATGACAAACATATCATATAATCCTGTATCAAATATTTTACATGAATATTTGGGTATGAAAAAGCTTTTGCCAAAATAGGTGCTTACAATTGACCCAAAACGACAACGGCTTAGTCATTCAAAACATTGTTTGGAAATATTTATGCACAATCTAGCTGACTTCGAGCGTCAAGTAGTAACAATTGATGATTCTTCTATTTGTCACACAGTGCTATGCTAATAGCTTTATTTGCCTTAAGTGTTTCCCTATTTTCAGTTTCGGCCTTGACATCCACAGAGTCTCCATATTTGCGTTTAGGTACAGAATCTGCTTGTTTTAGAGCCTTGTGAATAAAATTATTAATTTGATTAACACTCCATAAAACAATATGTCTCCGGAGGCATTATAAATTAGTTGTATTTCTTTACTAAGAGCAGAATGTTTAATAGAAATTGTAAGAAAAATAAACATTTCGTTCTGCAAACTAATTTTTTGTTTATAAGTCATTTGATGTTGACTTGTTGGAGTATTTTTCAATAATGTATACGTATATATGTGAATGCTATGCAATGACAAAATTCTATATAAAAGAGCTTTCCAGACAATAAAAATTTATATTAAAATGATGATGTGTAAGATCAGCCTTCTTTGGATAAAACACTGAATTGGTATATTGAAAAATTCGAATACTACAACAACAAAAGAAATTTTCATAAAAATACAACATCCGATTTTGACAGAGACTTAATTCATACATTTCACCAAGGAGAGTAAGCAGCTTTTAATGACACGTCTTGGATTTGGAAAAGGTTTCCACACAATGGGTTGTACTGTACACATTTAAAATAATGAAAAATATTTTGTATTCAATTTTATCACTTCACATAAAACTTGGTCTAGCACCATGATCATTAAGTGAACTTAACAGCCTAAGGGACAATTTTATCATTTCTGTAAGACTTCTGATTCCTTTCATATCTCAAAAACCAATTTATACATATGATTTTCATGAAGCAAAGAGGTAATAGCTACCTTAAAGGGGTATTTTGCAGATTTGTAAGAAAACCCTGATATATGAGATCCGATTTTTGTAACTAAAATACCCTGTCCTTACTTTTATTTCCAGAACTTATTGGAGAATTGAGTCTATTTTAAAAGTGTGTTAAATAGAAAAAAAATTGATTATTTAAGTATTAACAAAATTCGAGTAAATTGAGGTAAAGTAAATTGAAACTTCTTAGGGATTTTTTGCACTCCACTTATTTACACTTATTTATTGCGCTTATATATTGCACTTATTTATTGTTTTTGGTTAAAAGTTTTTAAATTTATTTACTTAATTTTTAAATAATTTATTCTACTCGAAATTCTGGTAAATACCAACACTCGCTGCCATACCGACAATATTAACTATTTCCCTCAATTTACCATTAATTTACTCGAGCTCGCACACGGCCATAGTATATGTATGTGTTCAAAATCATGTGTATACTTGCAGCGGTGTGGTTATCCCTCGACTGGTTCCTCACACATTTCAAGTTTAACCCTGTTAGCAAATGCGTAGTCCACGTTATTCAGGTCGAAAGACCAAAAATCCTTCTTTGTTTTAAAATGGGTTAGCTAGACATCTTGTGCCGTGCTTACTCATTTCAACTATATTTTTGGTAATCATGATAGACTCACAGCAATTACTTTAAACTTTGACCAATAAATAAATATAATTGTGTGTTACAGAACATTAGATTTGTTTTTCCTTGTAATTTTAAGCAAAAACCAATTATTTGATCTGAAAAAAATATTCTACAAAATATGAAAACTTTTGTTTGACAAATTCAAAAAACAGCTGTCAATAAAATCAATAAAATATTGAGTTGTTTGGGTAAAAATGAAGATGTAAAAACACTATATCTACATCTGTAATAATAATTAATAATATTTTTAATTATATTAATATGCGTAAGTAAGCTGTTCATAAAAATTAAATAAAGTAAGACCCCGTTTAACACTGTTTCGTTTAACGCTGTTTCGGTTTAGCGCTCTTTTATTTCAACCCAAACATTTAAGCAGATGTTTTAAAAAACAGACGGGAAGGGGAAGCAATCAATAAGAGAATTTTGGAAAAACTACAATATCATGCTGCAGAAAACATAACCCTTTCTGGAATGAGATAACAGAAAAATCGTTTAAAGGAGTATGGAAGAACATTTGGCCAGATTTAAGTAAGAGCGAAGACATTGGAGGTTCTATCGATATGGATGAAATAGTTGAAGAAATAGTGGAATTAGCGTAACAAACCGGTTTAGATGAGGTAAATGTGAAAAACGTCGAAGAAGTAGTTTAAGAAACAGCAACTAGTCTTTCTAATGATGAGTGCAAGGAATTAACTGAGCAAGAAGAAAACAAATATTGATAGTAGTGATTACGATGAAGAGTATAAAGTACTTTCGATGGCGCTTGTAAAAAGGAGTTTGATCACTACAACTGAAATTGTGGACCAATTTGTTGAAAATGATCAAATTTTTGAGAGGAGTTTAAAACCATTACGGGGTGTTATAAATGCTTTATCCACTCACCAACAACTTCTTACAGAACGCAAAAAAAAGCAAACTACAGTAGATGCCTTCTTGACAAAAAGGCAGAAAATTGGAAACACAGAATAGACTCACCGGTCTGACTGACTTAGAATTTTATTTATTTTTATATAAAACCAAATAAATATTTGGTTTTATTATTATTAAAAAAACATAATTATTAAATTTAATACCTCAGCAATTTTCTATCAAACATCCCCAAACCCTATTATTTACAAGTTAATATAGCCTCGTTTAGCGCTGTTTCGATTAACGCTCTATTTGGATGGGCTCAGTAAACACGATACAAGTTCGCTACCCAACATATTAGTTGCTTCAAATTTCAGAAATCGAAGATTACTCATTTGGTTACTGAATCATTACTTGGTAAAGAAGTAATCCCGCAGTTAATATTTTGGTATCTCCTATATCTGAGCAGAGCAGATTTAAAATAAATGATTGGAGTAACAACTGGTTACTGCTTTTATAAAAACTAAAGATGTGGTTACGACTTTTGACAATCGATAAATACAGATAATATATGGAAGACACCAAAACATCTTCACATATCCTTGAATAATGTCCTTCTCTTATACAATGTAAGAAAAGAGTATTCCGCATAGAACTCATTCACGACTAAGTGTGGTCCAATATCGGCCTGGAAAAGATTAAAAGTTTTTTAGTTCCAGCTGAGGTGAAAGAAATCATTCCGTAATTATGGAGAGGGCAGAATAGAATGCATTAATCCAAAGCTAACAATGTTTGAAAATTGCATAGTGCATTTGAGAGAGAGATGCGTTTTTGAACCATTTTAGTCAGGTTCATATTAGAAATAGTTCCCATTTAGTTAAAAAAATTTCTTTCTGTAGTTAAAGTAGATCATATTTGTGTTTTGAATAACTATTTTCTTTTAAATTCGCCACTGGACGAATCAGTTTGTGCCGCCGCATCATATTATTAACTCGTCAATATAACGAATTGGCCTGCAGCAGTTAACGAGTACTGTTCGTTTCCCATCATTTGCAAAAAGTAACGAGTAAAACAATAAAGCTCAAATTTGAATATAATCACAATGTTAGCCTTGTCCAGGCAAGGATAAACTAATAGAGTAAAAGCAATGATGTATGAGCAGAAAGGCGGCAGCAACAAAAGAGCCAAGTTTAGGATAAGGACAATCATGATTTTGGGATGTAATAATGATGATGGCAATGAGGCATGTAATAAACGTAATAAGGCAAAATAAGTGCCGCGATGAAGAAGACATTTAACGATGAATGGTGATGATAATTTTGATGAAGACAAACATCAACTCAATCAATTTTCATAAATGTTGTTGCTGTGGTTGTAGTTGTTTCCTTTAAATCTTTTTCTCCGAGTTTCATCCTCTATCTTCTTCGAATTATTTTTTAGTTGCTGTTATTTCTGTAAGCGTTACATTCATCGAAGAACAAATGAATAAACGGCACTGAGTTAGGTAAAGGAAAATTGATGGAAAACATCATGTGGATGATGTGCTGAACTTAATTTGAACAGCAACATCACATCAACGTGATGGCGTCGGAATGCCAACGCAGTCAAGGGGTGTTGTCTGAAGTATAAGAGGAGTGCACACAGCGAGGAGGAAATGAATATATTGAAACGCCAGACAAACTGCATACTGAATTCGTTCACGATTGATTGATGGAAAATACAAACTCGTTATACATGGCCAACGTACGAACACTTTGTGATTAAGGTGAGACAATAAAATTTCGCTAAACGTTTTTGTCAGATTTGCGTGGGAGACCTATCGTTACACTTTGAGGGCAGACAAATGTGCTTATAAATTTTCACTATTTTCCAAAGTTCTCACCTTTGTCGATTCTGAGTTAGTTAAGCTCCTTTAGTACATTTTACGTGTACCGAGGAGTGAGCGAGTACTTTGTTTTTGCTTTACATTGAACTTTCATGAAAATGAAAAATACTCGTTTTATTCTTTGCTCGCTTTCATAAATACTTTTCGTTTTCTTATTTCAACTTCTTTTCATGCATTTTATGCTGTGAATTTAAGTAGGACTAGGGCAAGGACACTTGCAAGGCAAACTGATTTAATGTGGAGGAAACCCACATAAAGTTAAAGAACTGCAAAAACAAAAACAGAAAATACCAAAAAAAAAACAAATATGAAAATAAAAACTAAAATAAAAAGATTTGCTTTTCTGCCTCTTCCTCATTCGCATGCACATAAAAGCCACTTTTCACGATTTAATGTGCTGCGAAGCGATGCTTTACATTAGCAAAGTGTTGTAGCTTATAAGTAGGCGGATGGGGTAGTAGCGAGGCCTGGTAGTGGTGTGGCACAATCTAGTGTGGAGTGTGGAGTGTGGAGTGTTGTTGTGGTATACGCTATACATCCAATATACATGGATAGACGGTGGTAGGTTGATAGGTTGTTCGTACGATTGCTTGAGTTTGGCTGTCTGGATTGAGTCTGGGTATTAGGTCGCTTGGTCGGTGTCGTGCCGGTGTTACAAGAGTTCAAGTGCGCTCGTTTACGGAATGATAACAACTTGTTGAATTCAGGCTGAGAATTTAAAAAAGAAACAAAATGAAAACTAGAAAACGAGAAAGGAAAAGGAAAAAAGAATGGCTCCAACTTACACGTAGGGGAAAGTGCCAAGTTAACAGTAGTAAAATTTCAGAAAAACCTTAAAGTAGCGAAAAATAAATATTCTAATTCGTGTGCTTCCTCAAATTAAATGCAAAAACGAAAGTGAAATACTCACAATCAGAGACCACAAAAGAAGAATATCAATGAAAATAAGTTTATAAATTTAAGAGCTTCATATTCTGATACCAATACAAAGTAATAATAATGATAAAAGAGATATTGGTAGAATTTAGAAATGGAAATAAAAAAGGATAATAAAATTTATACAAACCTAACAAATATGTTAAAATGTGCTTTACGTAGAGAACACCTAAGGGTTCTCTCAATAAACCTTCATAAGATGAGAAATGTGGGTTTCAGTATTTGTGATCATATTTGAATAAAGCAACTGTTCATAGTGTTAAATTTGGCCATAAGCATACTGGATGTTATACCAAATGACCCAATATATATATTATTCGGTCTTTTCTTTATAAATTTTTTTTCATTTCTTTATAAATTATTCTTTATAAACAAAATCAAAATAACAATATAAAAGTAAAGAAAAAAATTATATGTGTTGGATAAAACCTAATAAATTATATCAACAATGAATTTAGAATTAGATTTAATAAACAAAGCCTTCGGTGATTTTTCCTTGGAAATTACAAAAAAATTGTTCTAGAAGTAGGGAATAAAGTTAGCCAATGACGTTAATGTTATAAGATAGTTTATTTATAGTAAATATAAAGGTTTATTTACAAAAATAAATTTTTAACTAATTAACTAACTAATTTAACAAATTTTATATTTAATTTAACTAATTTGATGAGGTAAAATTGGTAAAATTGCAAAAAATCTTGCAAGGAAATTTTGCATTAAGGTTCAAACGCCTGTGCTAGAAAGGAAACACCTAATACCAAACGTAAGTACATCTTCATGTCGATATTATTGTTGTTGTTAATAATAACGTCGAATTAAAGGGAATTTGTTTGCAGTTTCGAAGATATACCCAACAGTAACTAAAGACCTGCCCAAACAGACACACATTTTAGAGAGGGGTTCATATATAAAAGATGACTATGAAGGTAAAAGGTGAAAAAAATAAGAAAGAAAAGGAATAAAAAGATGATAAAACAGATATGGAAAAATAATAGTAACAAATAAAAAAATTGCAAAGCAGAAGACGAAAAAAGTAAAAATTGGAAAATCAAAGAACTCATTAGTAAAATAAAGTAGAAGTAAGTAAAATAAGTACAACAAAATCAGAAAAAAAACAAAAGAATTATATAATCAGGTTTATGAACATGTCAAGGACATTCATAAATCCATTTAAAATCAGAATTTCTTGTGATAAATCTATTTAAAATCAGAAATCACTCTTCTTTTAGTTAGTTAATATTTTCATAACAGTGATATGTTATGAGTAGTATATCAATGGGTTCCGGTAGATTATAATAAGAAAGGAAACGAAAGAGCTGATAAGCCGCCATGCAAGACACAAAATCGGTTCTCATGGTACTAAGTGTTGTCAAAGCAACTATTAAGATCAAATACCTTCAAAATGCAGACTTTAAGTGGAAGATGCAGCTGTATTTTAATAGAACAATATGGCCTGAATTTCATTTTAATCAGATATTATGGCTAATAGAAGAACAGAATAGGATGTCTCTAAGCGGATGACAATTATAACTAGCTTCTAGTATGTTGGAGAATAAGAAATAAATAAGACAAGTCCATAAATAATAGATTTAAAAAATTCATTGATCAATACTTTCATAGGATTATATGAAGAGGTTTTCGAACAGAAGTGAAACAACAACAAAAATTTATTTTTCAAATTATTTTAATTAATTGAATTTTTGGCTGACCATACAGCTGTTTCGAGTATTGCCAAATACCCTTCATCAGTGGTCTTGGAAATAATTCTTATATTTAATTATTCGTAAATAATTATTTTTGAGACTGCAAGTACCAGGAATCGAACTCGGGTCCTGCCAAATATGAAGCTCAGAATCGGCGCACCTTAACCAACTGATCCAAAGCCGTACTTGACTTTTTATGTTCGCATATTTTGCTGGAGTTTTGTAATTTTTGCTATGAAAGTTTTTATTAACAATTTTACTTGCTGTATTTATATATTTAGAACAAAATCATAAACCAGCTGTAGAATAATTGAATTAATTAATTAATTATATTTTTTATTTTTAATTGTTAAATTTCAAAACTATTCTATTCGTAGAGGCACTATAGGATGATGTATATAAATATATATCTATAAATGGAAACAATTATATTTAGAGATGATGTTTTCTAATTTTTACAATAAAAATCCTATTAAAAGTTTTATTAAGAAATGAGTCTACGAGTAGTTTTAACTAATTTGGTTATAAAATGTGACTATGTAACTATTAAATTCTAGCAAGTGCCACATGAAATATTAAAATTTAATTAATTTTAAATATGACAAGTTACAATTGGCCGAATTCTTGATCACAAACATATTGTGGAATTTATTTGAGCTGCTGAACTGCATTCCCATAGTAAATTCAAATCCCAAGCAACAGGTGACTTCGTCAATCTGGCACGCATAAATCTAATCGATCAAGTTAGGCAATGAATTTGTATAAATTTGCATAACATTAATCGCGGCTTAGGTGCCGTTATAATAGGCATATTGTTGCCCACACGTATTCCATGGACTACGATAATCAGCAAATGCAGTGTGGGTGCAGCAGACATAAATTGCAGGCACTGCAACTGTACTGCAACGGCACTGACAACAAGCAGGCCAACCATATGGAAAATATAATGGAAAAATATTATACCCAGAGTTTTGCAAGAAACTCTACAAAGTAGACTGCTGCCGCATGTGCAACGAAGGGAATAGCTGCCACTACCGCCTAAGAGCTTGGCATAACGAAGATAATCTTAAACGAAATCACGGCAACGTTAAGTCGTTTTTATGAGGACTCCCCGTGGCTAATTGTATCGCCTCTTGATCAAGGCTTGATTAAGTAATCAAACTGACAGAAATATGGTTTTTAAAAATCGGCAATAAATAAAGTTTAAATTATTTATTGTGCTTATTTGTGTAAAGTCAGTTAACACGATGTGTTGTTATTGTTTTTATTGTTGTTGGTTGCCTTTTTGTTACATAATGAAAAATTAGGTACACATCGTTTTTAATAGGGATAGGGTATTCGAAATGAAGTAAGGGCACTTAATGTACTGAAGAAAACAGAACTACCATAAACAGTGGAGTTAATATTAACGAATAAATGAAATTAATAAAGAAGATATATAAGCCGGCATAAATAACAAATGTATTTAAATACATATAATAAATAAGGGGAAAACGAACAGTAATATGTAAAAGGTAAAAGTTTCGAATAGCAAAGAAAGAAAGGACAAACATAAAAGTTTAGTTAATTAATTGAAATTTGGCTGACCATAGGTATAATGCTGTTTCGAGTATTGTCCAGTACTCATCATCAGTGGTCTTAGGAAATATTCGACTTTCTTAATCAGTTTATAGTCCGTATGTCATTTGTTTGGACTGCAAGTGCCAGGCTCTTAGAACTCGTGCCTGTCAAATCAGAACCGATAACTAATCGTGTTTACCACAAGTATCTAAGGTTGCACAAACTTACCGTGCTCAAGTTCCAGTTTTTTTGCCATTTTATTATTTAATTAGTGACACTAACCAAAGCACTTGCCGTGTTTTAAATTAGAACGAGCTTATAAACCACAGCTTTATTTGGAAACACAAGCTCAACGAATTGAAAGTTAACTTCTGAGGTTGTTTTTGCAGAGATATTTCTTATACATATTGTTTACTTATTATACGTAAAGTGCCTTTCTGGTACTTTGTACAAAGAAGCTATGCAATTCATTTTCGCGATTAGGAAAACCTGAACAATATTATACATTTTATATATCTATTTTCATTGTTATTGGAAGCTCGAATGCATTAGCCTCGATTGTACATAATAAATCTATTGCACATAGCTTTAATATTCAAATCTGTTTATTTAGGGTTTTTATAAATTTTAACATAATTTGGGGTGTGCTGTTCCACATGAGGATATATAATAATGTCACGCACACAAGTTACAAAGCCTCTTTCTACAAAGAGCTGCGCATTTACAAAGAATGTGCTTTTACCCTACATATATAAATGAAAGACCCAATACCTTAGGATGCAGCAACTTGTAAAATAATCAGAGAGAGTCCTAGAGTTTACACTGCTTATGGAAAGTAGTTGTTTGATATTTCCTTTGCTAAGATGAGAAAATGTTTTGCTTGATGTTAACCTCATTATTCCATCAGTGATCAACAACATACCTATTGCTTGAATAAGTCAACGTAAACCATTAATAATGGTGCCAATTTTCTTCAATAATAATAGCTTGAACATGCATATAATATAAGTACATACAGTATATATTTTAATATAATTATTACATACTTATTAAACTTATGCAATATAAATCCAAGTTCTGCTATCACAATTTTCTACTTAGTGGAATAAAACAGATAAGCACATCTTTTTTGAGTGAGCCATACAACATTTTTTCAAATGTACACCGGAACTTTGGAACATAAAGGGAAATAAAAAAGCTGATAAACTGCTAAAAAGAGACCTATCATACAATAAGCTAATATTAGTACGCATGACCAAAAAAGCTGTTAAGATCAAATACCTACTTTCAAAAGGCAGACCGTAGATGTAACAGTTTGGTATTTCAGTACAGCAGGATATTTTTTTTATTATTTAATCAGATATTATCGCTAATAAGAAAAAGCATAAGGGATGTTTCTTAATTGCTGGCAGTTATTATTACCTTCTGTTCTATTGGAGATCAGGTGGTAAGAAACAGTATTTTTCGCAATACTTACAGTTACAACGAGATATATGACACAACACTTTCTATCATTTCTTCTGTTTTTGTTCTGCGCTTTGGGAACAGAAACTATTTACTCTACACAAAAGGCTCTTCAGTAAGCTAACTTACTGAAAAGGGAGCTAACTAGAGCTATGATTATGAAGAAGCTTAAAACGATAAATCGGATGGTTGTTAAAGCGTTAACCATAATCGAGTTATCTGCAAAGAATTAAATAAATGGTTGGCAAAGAGGACACAGTATGTAAGCTATACTAAACTCTAAATACGGTTTAGTACCATTTCACGTTATAACTCAGTGTATAAGCATAATTAAACTTACGGATCTATGTGGTCAGCACTTGAACGAAACAACTAATATTACTTTGATTCTAATGAATTGAGATGCAATCGATATTCAACATCTTTGCATTATTGTATTTCAAAAATTCATTCCATACTTTTCTATTTATTGTATATATCCACAACATCAATATTGATGAGACTATTGCAATATAAATTTTTACTATAGTGACATCTGTGAGTGATGTCAGGTGCGTGATGTGCTCCTTACCTACTTACCGTTAAAATTTTTGAGAATTAATTTAACAAATTGCTTTGTATTCGGCAATTACTGTTATATTAGGCGAGTCCGCCACAGCTGAGAGGAGCACGAAGTACTTCACATCTATTTTGCCATTTGTTAAAGTCTGCCGATCGAACATAAAGCATACTATGGAGATCGATTGATTGCATATTTGGGCTTTTTCTTGCTTAAAAATTATTTTATTTTTGTTGGTATATTAACAGAAATAGATTTAACAAAATAAATATATACATATACAGAACGCTGCGTATATAAATCACTTTATTTTAGACCATTTCTTTTGAAATAACAAAAATTTTATGATTTAGGGTTCCATTTTTTATTGGTGATCTGATAAAGCTCAATTGTTTTCTTAAGAAACCACTTAACATTCATTCAATGAAATGGTACCCATTGATTTAAGTATTTCTGCGCTGGCACTTGCTAGAGACGATCATTCATAATAATCCTTGGGTACCATATGCTTAAAATGGTATGCAAACATCTATTTAAAAAGGCCTGCAACATAAATTAAATTAATTAAATTTTAATTAAAAAGATTCGTAATATAAGGACTTTGTTCTAGATCGACTTCTGTTTCTCTCTCTTTGGGCTTCCAACTGAGCGCGCTGTGCGTTGTTCCTTTAGATGGTTTACGTGATGTAGGTATGTCTTACCTACTCATACTTGCGTAGCCAGATATCTGTTTATACGGGCTTTTGCGCTGTTACTTACTAGATACGATCGTTCGTAATAATCTGAGCGCGCTGTGGGTTGTTCCTTTAGATGGTTTACATTATGTATGTCCTAGCCATTCGTATTTGCTTAGCCTGATATCTGTTTATACGGGCTTTTGCGCTGTTACTTGCTAGATACGATCGTTCGTAATAATCTTTGGGTACCATATTCTTAAAATGGTGTGCAAGCATCTATTCAAAAAGGCCTGTAATATAAATTAATTTTAATTCAATTTTAATTAAAAAGGTCCGTTATATAAGGTTTACTTATTTAAGGTTAAAATAAAAATAATAATATTATGTGATTAGTGATAAGACACAATAGGTAAATGTATATGTATATGTATTATTTTAAAATAAAAGGTTCCTTTTTCAGGTCGGCTTTTCGTTGAAATCAAACGAATTTCGTCATTCTCACAATTTTTCTCGTTTCTAAAACCAAGAAACTATCTCCAACATACATAAAAATAACTTTGATACGGCACAATATTAACAAACATATATGGTATATATAAAAAATTTTCTTAATTGATGTATTGAGACATGGGTGGAAACAAACTTTAATCGTCGTCATAGCAGAAATGTCATGAAGTATCAATATTTTTAATCAATCGTTGAACAGGAAATCTGAGCAACGGTCTTTTCTGTGACTGCTCATTGCTCCTTTTTAGAACTCTTCGTTTCTTTTTTGGAAGTTACTAGGTAGTTTCCAAATTTCAGTAGCACTAAAATTCCATTCCACTAATCAAAAATTAATAAACGTTGAGAATACAACTCGCAGCTACCTAACCATGCACAGTGGGTGAATTTCACACTAGAAATGTTAGAAATATAAACAAATCTTCTCCACAGATATAGGTCTGCTAAGATTATGTCCAAAAAGTAGTATTATATATTAATAACTAATAGAGAATATCTGTTTCATGCAGCAACCACCTATTTATGAGATTCCATGGAGATAATATTGCCATGTATGCATTTTTAAGGTGGAATCACGAGTTTTAATAGGAGAGATATAAATTATCGGGCGTGATAGACAATATAGGTATATTCTGTTTTTGAATATATCCCCAAAATATAAAAAAAAAAAGAATTGACGTTTCTTAAGAAAAACTTTAATATTATGCGGCTTTCAACCACTGTATGGCGTCTCAACAATGGCACTCAAGAACGAAGAAATAAAGAAGCGCTACACTCCCCGAGTAGCTCACTAAGTTAACTCTCGTCCAGTGCTGCCTAATTTGTAAGGCAGACGTGTTGCTCACCACCTTTGACAAAACGTTTTGTTGCTTCAAATTATCTGTTCTCAGCGGCGTGTTGACGACGGTGTTAATGTGATGCGCGCGGCAACTATCGTTCATATTATGGAACTGGGCAGCGTGTGCGGGGTGAGCAAGTATTTTTTAATTTGGTTAAATGAATTTCACAAAATTTGTTGGTACATTTCACTTTGTATTTGCCTGAGCTGTGCATTTTGGCGTGAAATGTCAAAAGCAATCACGTTTGTGGGATCAAAGATTGAAACAGAAATGAATCAAACTCGTTTGATTAAATTTTGCATGAATTTTGTATCAAATTACAATTTGAAGATTAACAATTTGCAGCAACAAATATTGCAGCAACAAAAGGAGAATAATTTAATACCAAAACTTAAAGAAGCACCGAAATCAACTAAAATGCTTCTGACTTTGCATTTATTTTGATGATGTTTTATTTTCAAATCCTTTTGGGACGGTTATTAGAGTTATAAAAAAATAGAACAAAAATTTTTCAATAAACTACTGACATATATATCTAATATATACATTAGTTTCTGCAGTACTTATTCTTCCATATGGTTTTCTATTATTTTCAAAGATTAGATCAAATTAGAATCTGAATTAGAATCATTTTATACGTCCATGTTCAAGACTTTGAATCACAAACTTCAGTGAAGTTTGATTGATTATAAAATTGTTTCCTTAGCAATTATTTCCTAAAATTGCTTATAAAGACTTCACTAGCTGTACTCTATAAGTGATAAATTTTACTCTAAAAATCAGTTCAGTCTGTTTTGAATTTTGATCTGTAGCAGTTCTGAAACTATTAAGTAAGATAAAGTACATATTAGTTTTTGCATGGCCGAATCTTAAGATGTATAGCAGCTTAAGACTTTAATTTAAGCATTAATATACCATAAAATATGATTAAATGTATCTGAATAAATATTCGGAATGCTTGCTTGTGACATATAAATTCTAATACCCATCCGTGATATACTGTTTCACAAGAATCACGCCGCGAGTCACAATTCAATAAAAACGAAGATTCGACTTCACATCCAATGTAGTTTCCTGATCTGATCCCAATGACTTTAGGCCTGTTTTAAAAGAAAAAACAAAGGAATATTAACATGAACATTTCGTTCTTGAAGGAGAGTATGTAGCGCGGTTACATCAGATTTTATTAATTGACATTTGAGTTCTTTACTTAATTTGTTTTTACTTGAGTCACTTGGCTCAATCGATTTGACCCATAACTTATTTTTCTCTTTTTTATAATCAATAATAATTTTCCTTGATACTTTTACAAGTTAAAATAATAAGAAAAAAATCTTTTAATTCTGTTTGATTGGAAACCCTCCCATACAATCATTAAGAATATAAAAAAAATTTTATTGTCTAAATTGCAGGTGGACCAGATAGAATTACACCTACGGTGTTTAAAGTATTGTATTAAAAAAATGAAAAAAAAATTATTAATATGTATTTGAATGTCACCACTCACAATCTGTTGAAAGAATAAGCAAATAAAGAGATTGATGGTTAACATCCTTCCTACAGAAACCTTGAATGCTTTATAAAAAATTTAGTATATGTGATGTAAAATATAAAAATTTAATATATATATTGTATAAACATCTTATTGTACGGTATCGACTATTTAGCTACATGATGACGATTTGAATACTTCATGATACATCTTCGTATATATTTCAATGCATATTTTGAAGATACTTTTCATATTCAAAAGATTCAGTCTTCTATATAAATATTATTCGTGTTTTATTTTGAGATAAATTTATTATTTATTATTAATATCACCAAAAAATATGCATTTCTATACTCAATTTCTTACACCTATTGGTCTTAAGAATTAATTTCATCAATCTGCCCAAATTAATAAATATTGACTTAATGTGTCGTCCGCCTTTAACTTTTCTGACGTACGCCATTAGGGTTGAACGATTAGTTAATATGCATAATACCACAAATAGAAATATTTTCATTTTTATTAATTACGGAGAAAGCCGAGCAAGAAGAGGAAAATAAACCTTTAGTTATAAGAACTTTAATCTGACGTTCGTTTCAGGCGTTGAAATTCTTTACAAATCAAACGAAATAACCCAGAGCAGATGCAATCGCAGCATTAGGAGCGATAGCAGCATGAGGTAACGTCGTCGAAGTTAGAGCTGGAGATGAGAAAGAGCATGAGAGCAGCGCCTCTGCCAATTGTAGTGCAAACTCTTAAACGAAAACATAAACCTTAATCGAACACCCAAAGTTCCATCAAATGTCAAAACTTTTATTTTACTACAGATGTTTCGACATTACTCATGCGAATGTTATTCTTTGAATATGCTTTCTGTCCTTACTTCTTTCTGCTTGTTTCATTTTGTTATTTTATTTTTCTTCTTTTTGCTTTTGTTTTGTTTTCGCTTTTGCTTTTGCTTTTCCTTTTGCATTCTATTTTATTTGATTTTATTTTCTTTTTTAGAACAGTGCTACCGTGTGCCGTATTAATCTCTGCGCTATTTATTTTAGCTGTCATCGCATCTTAACCCAAACGTCATTTTACGCCCAAAGAGTTTTTTTTATTATTTTTTTATTTGTATTTTTATTACAAAATGCTTAAAGGAAAATGAAAGAAAAATATGAAAAAAATTAACACTAAACTTTCCATCAACTTTTCGTCAGGACGAAGGCGTCACTGGCTGTTGCCTTTCTATTAAGCATTTCATTTTTCCTCATTTCAGAATGGGCACGTTTGTATGTGTGAGCTTATTAGTTTCTTCATATATTTGTAAATGGGTGCGATTCTCAACTTTTACTTTTAATTCCGCTACAAGCGGCATAGTTGACAGTCTGACACGCTTTTCAAAACTCATATTGCCTGCATTGCCTGCAAAATGTTGAGTGGGACACTTGTAATTTTTTTTAACGAGATTTAGATATATTCAAGTACTGAACTGATCTGCTGATCTGTGGATTTCGTATAAGCTACAATAAACTCAATACCTTGTAGTCTTTGAAGATTAATTGAGAACGACATTACCATACTACTGAGGCTATACTATATACCGATTCAGTGAAATTTGAATTCATGCTAATATGACCCTAAATATTTAACTGGAACCAAGTTTAGAAAATATGTTGATGAAAACTATGTATTAGTATTTAGAGTGCCGTGTAAATCAGTTTATTTGTTACAATTGTGTAAAGAACTTTACCTTTTAATAGATAGATAATACGTGTGTTTATTTATGTTGAGTTTGGTCATAATTATCTAGTATGCAATGGAAACATCTACCATATGAGTAATTTTAAACTATTCCTATAACTTAACTTAGAATTCCAAAGTATTGTGTTGTACGCATTCTAAAATATTAAGGGCATTATCTTAACCGCGAGTTAATCCTAACCATATGTGCATTCTTTTCGCATCATCAAATAATTACACAATCCAATGTTTGTGTTCTCTTTTAATATTTGTGCCGAGTTCGGGCGTCAATTGCGTTTGAGTTCATAGGTGCTAGCATGATCACGTTTAAACTCAGCAAACTCTTAATAAATAGATCATTTTGACCATAGATCATTTTCGATATTCACTTTGTTTTCTCAAATCAAATCATAATTGTTTCTTTTCATCGTTTCACGATGTAACACTGCACGCTGCAAAAAGTAGTGTCACTGAAACAGCTACAACTAAATAAGTAATTGTTGATTGGAATGTCATTTAATTTACTTTTTATCTTAACTCCCTGATATATCTAGTTATTTTATCAATTTTTTATACGTGTAAACTACAAATCAAAATGCACCGAGCTTTCGATCTTGTGGTTCCAAATCAATTGTAAATGCAATGCATTTTGATTTAGATAGCGATAAATTTTTATTTTAATATAATATTTGCCATTGGATGTAAAATACAACGTAATTTAATTATCATTATCCTATTGGATCTTTTTAACATACTTGACGATTTGTAACAAATCACATTATCCAACACCAAACCGTGGTATACACTTGGTATAGTTTGTATGCCCAACAACCTAAAAAGAAGTGTGGGTTGTGGCTTGTGACAATATTCTGGTGAAGTTATTTCAACTACATATCAAAAAAAAAAATGGTAATATTATGACTGCAGCGATCATGGCTACCAGAATTGACAGTTTGTGTCAAAGTTTTGTAACTGTCAGGAAAATATGATCGGCTCGATCACACCATCAGGTCAAATGACATTAATGCAATGGTTTTTCAACAGTAACTTGTGGGCTTTCACTACATCAAATATGATAACTTTGTTGTCAACTTTATTTGTTGACGAAATAAGGCATCCAGTAAGCAAAAAATGGGAGTGATTACTGAAAAACAGTTGATGTGACAAATCGTCATCCATCAAAGTGCCTGTTATACCCTCAACTCAACATATGATTCTGGGGATAGCAGTTTGTTCAATCTACGCTACTGAGGTAGTACTACCAAATCCATCCTAAGATTTGAATAATTTTTTATAAATATTAGTAATACAATAACTGTGAGATACGACTTCATAGTAGCTAACGGGATTTAAAGTTTTCAAGTTTCTTGTGGTGTTAATTTATTAGACAAGAACCGTGTGTTTTAATTGTCCAGGGGTAGAGAGTTTTGTCTTTTATATACAAATATGTTAATTTTGTGATATATTTCTAATTCTAAACAAAAAACTTTATAAATATTGCACTATCTTCTTGTTCTCTAGAAAAAAATCCTTCCATTATTGTGGTGGTAAGACAAGTCACCAGTTCATCTCATACATGACATGTTTTATAAATTTCTCAACGTCTACCAAGACCGATAGTAGTCGCAAATTATTTTTATTGTGCTGTGCAACTTGACGCTTTTCTTATTTTTGACAAGACGTAAAGTCTATTAAGAAAGTCAATCAATGTCTTTCATGCGAGCTGACTTCAAGTCCTTCGTCTTAAGCACTAAAACGAGAGCAATGTACAATATCATAAAAAACAAAAACAACAACGAAAACTAAATACAGAAGCACAAAAAATTATACCAAAAAGAACGCTGAAATACAATAGTAAAAACAAGGAGTCCGTCCTCAGCTCACTCAAAAAGCAAAGTAGAGTTATGTGCGCTTAAACTTGTGAAGTGACAGAAGAGTGACAGACGAATTGACTGACATCTGGACGCGCTGAGACAAGCTATGGGGTAAGACCGAGCAAAGTACCAAAGTAAAAGGACAGAATGATTGAAAGGTGAATTCAATGTATAAAATTATGGAGAAATATTGAATTCGTGAAAAATGTGTATGACAAAATGTAAAAAGTATGAAAAAGAAAGTGCAAGAGGAAGAAAACGAAATGGACAGCAAAAAATGACAAAATGAATTTCAAGCACGAACAGGACATCGAACGGAAATCCGATTCAATGGTCAACATTGCAGTCCTGGGTTTTAGTTACCGCGCGTTGTTGTTGTTGTTATTACTGTTCCTGCAGTTAGCACACGAAGGGTTGACTGAGGGTGCGCGTGTAAATACAACGTCCGTCACAATCAAAAACAAACTGACGAGAATGACAAGGATTTTCCATACTTTGACAGAAAAAAATATATAACGACATATAACGACTATAATAACAAAAAAATATAGGATAAATTATATATCGGAAAAAAAATATGAAGGTATAGAGCAAAAAGTCGTGAAGTGTATGGAAGAAACAGCGAGAAATTTATTTACAAAAGTGTCTTGAAAAACAGGAATTAATTAACATCACGAAAATTGAAATCATAGAGCAAATAAAAACAAAAAACAAACTAAATCAACGGAGAAGGTACAAAAGCAAAAGAAGAAAAAATAAAAATGAGAAAATTAAATTGAAATAATAAAATAAAATATGTGGGTACATTATTTTTTTATATAACTGTACATATATATATACTTGAGTACGTATACATATGTATTTTTCGATTGGTGAGGACGTGATAAGTTTACATTTTACGTCAATTTTAAGTTAACGAAGTTTTACCGTCGAACGTCAAAACTAGACGAAATGCATTAGAGCAAGAAGCGAGGAAGTGAAGCGGTGAAGAAGCGAAGAAGCGAAGAAGCGATTGGTATAATGAACGACTGAAAGGTTGATGTTGTAGGAATAATGAATTCAGTCGAAAATGTAAACAAATGCGAATATATCTTTAATAGATTAATTAATGTATGATTTTTTAATTACTAAAGAATTGATTAATGATAATGATAAGTAACTTATGAAGGCGCTGCCGAAACAAATTTGACAGTCAGAATCTTTAATCAAGGGGCCCTTAGATAGCAATTTCTAGTTGTAGATATAAGACAAATTCCCACAGGACTATTATTGTTTTAGATTAAATCTCATCTGAGTCAAAATTCCGAAGCAATAATAGCTAAAATATGTAATAATATTAAAGCGAATTAATTGTTGGAGGTTGGCTATAGAACATGAATCCATAAATCGCTGTTTACTATTTTTATGTAGTTGGAGTGAAACACGTCACTTTTCGTAACTTTTAACATTAAAATTTTAACATTAAATCAAATTAAAACAAACTTTATTGAGATGGCAATGATGAAAGAGTTCTAACTGTAAGTATTTCAGTATAGTCCAAGTAAGTAAACCCATCTGATATTTTGTTTATTTATTTCTTCTTTATTTGTTTATTGATTGAATAAAAATAAGTTCTTAAACGTTCAAATCTCATTCATTTCTTAGTCCACAATTGCTTTTATTCAGTATAGATAACAATAGAGATAATTGAGTTTAATATTTGAACTAACCTCAATTTGATTAACAAAAGTGAATATATTATACTTACTTGTAAACTGGAAACTCATCTGATCTGTATATAGTATTTTTTACAGTTAGTAAAATGTAGAATCAGAATCTTGATATTCCAAAACTATTACATATACACGTATAAATGATTTTATTTCAAATAACAAAAACCACTCATATAGACAATATTAATTCTTTATTAATAGATTATTGATGTTTAAGTGCAAATCCATTTCACCTTAAGTAGGAGCACAGAGTCTTCGTTAGGGAGGTTGGGATGGCGACCTTGTTTCTAAAAAGCCCAATTGAGCACAAATAATGGCCCATTGAGATACCACAGGAATAGCATTGGTACGTACATAGATTGAAATCAGTGTACAACCAGTGCCAAAAAAGATAACTACTCTTAATATCAACATCAAATTGACTATAACATTCAGTAACCGTGACAAGTGCAGAATTAATGACATTAGATAAAACGTGAGGAAATTTACCCAATGACGCGATAGCAATGTCATCCGCATAAGCTCCAATAAGCATTGGGATCGTTCCAATAGTTTTAACAAGGTATTAACCGCTATGTTCCACGCACAGAGTTTTACTTTATGATGAAAAGTGAAAACTAAGTGGGTTCCAATAAAAATAATTTATAAATAATTATTATAAAAATTGATCATTCAAATTTATTGACTATTTCGTATATTTATCCGTTTTATCCATTTTACGCAGACAAGGGCAACCGCTGTTCTTGTTTTGACTTCTGTCTGCGCATTATTATCTCAGCACGTATTCTTCTAAACTGATTTAAGAGTATTGCAGATATAGTAAACGTATATAATTTTAATCAGTATCGTCCAGATTTTCTTAACTACACTAATTCTTTAATATTTTAAGTGTCTAAATTTGAATTAAGCAACATTTTTTCTTACTGGATTAAGGTATCTTGGTCCTGCTGAATCTGCCGACTAAATAGTTAGCTGCTCAAAAGAGTTAATACCCTTTGCACTTGAAGTTTTGACATTGGCTTAGTATTTTCCATAAACACATTTAGTCCTTAAAACTTCATATTAAACACTGCATACATCCACACATCCAAGCTGATTACACAATTCCAATTTATATACACTAGAAGCAGGAGTTCAGAAATCTGAGAGCAACAACAACAACAATAATCAGCACCAAGTTGACTTCAACTCTCATTATTCACACTCATCACTGCTAATATTCTTTAGGAATTATATTTGGAATAAATAACAAATAAGCAAATGATAAATAATAATTTATTCGAATACATCGGAGAGACGTCCTAATTGGAATTGATTAGATTTTATGCTCGCATCATGCACGCTACGCATATTTATCTACGTCTCTGACATATGTGGCGATAGTTAAGTTACGACAAGTACTTGTATGAATTCCAACTAAGCGTAAGCATGCATAGGACAAGGTGAGGGGTGGGCAGGCGGTGGATTGGATTGGATATTTGACTAAACGGCGCGGCGAAAGAACGGATGAACGTAAAGACGGAAAGGCGAGCGGACGTTACGTTACTTGAAGTGCAAGTGGGTTGCATAAACTCGAATCAGACTCTAAACTACACAATGTACACACATTGCATATAGTATTGTGTATGTATTATGTGTGTGTATATGGGTGTTTGTTTATATAGATATTTGTACATATGTTTAGTTCTTTAATAAATGTGTTTAATATTTGTGATCGATTGAAAGTAATTCTTTCTATTTTTGCGATGATGCCTTAGAATATTTTTCATCTTGAGGGTATTAATTTGCTGGCGATTGAACTAAAATGGGGTTTGTTCAGTCGAAGTTCTGCTATTAGAACAGCGAGGTATACCCCAACACATGGCGTATATGTGTGCAATTATGTGGACGCAATGGATGCTTATGTGCCCGATGGTCTGTGCTTATACAGAAGTAATCACTTAATTAGTTAGTTTAAGTAAAACGCACGGGTGTGCTGAGCGTAGTACGCTGATGAAGTATGGTCCTGCTTCTTTTTTTTAAATTAGTTGTAATTGAATGAATATTTTATGTAAGTTGCGAAAAAATTATTCAAAATAAATTATAAATGAACGCTGTAGCTAATATGGTACAGTGTAACATAATGAAGCCTCAGATGTGAGATACAAAAACCTAAACGCTTACTCGGAAGATTAATGAATTGTTTATTATACACAAAATATTGAATTGTATGTGTAAGAGTAGATTTCAGTAGCTACGCACTTCTGCAGATGAACGTCTTATTTAGAAAAGTATTATGAATCATGTGACAAAGGATGAAAAATTCAAGAATTTGCAAATTTAAAGGTAATACGAGTATGAAAAGTATTTGAATTGTATACGCTTCATTGTATATAGAATTCGTAGACACTTTTTGGGACAAAGAACAATTAAGTCATTTCCTTAATATAACATGGTTCAAAAATAAATCAAATAGATATTACAGCAACCACTTTAGAATGATGCTCACATAGTCCAGCGGACTACTCATTTTCACTCGAGAAATTCATATGACAAAAACTTTTCAGTGCATATTGGAGATATTAGATTGAGCAACTATTTATGACATTGTTGCATTCATTCCACAGAGAAAAAAGCTCTTGTTTTTAATATAAGATTCTTTTCGCTAGTTGTTTGTTTTACATATTATATAAAAGAAATCCAAAATCAATCTATGAACAACATTTTATGAATTTATCAAAAAACTGTTGATAATGCAAGTAATCCAAACTCAAATAATAAGAAATTGAAACTATATTTTTTTAATTTTTATATTGAATTAAATTTTTGTACCATCAAATACAGAATATAATTTAAAAGAACATATCGCCTGATGAGTTCCAAGCATAACCAATATATATTAACTTTGAGGTAAAATTTAATATAGTCTCCTTGTCGTGACATTTCGATACCTCGCTTGCAGAATTACTCATGTTAAGCCCCAACATATTTTTGCGACAACTTTTTCATCAAAGCCGAATTTCTGTCACTGGAGCACTGGCCATTGTAGCTAACGTCTTGTGACACGGCGTATTGTCCTGATGATATATGACTCTTTTCTTCTTCAAATGGGAACGTTGTTTTATGATTACTCCCTTTCAAATGCACTAGCTACGTCATTTATTGATTGTTATTGATGGTCCGGCCTTTTTAAAGGTAGTCGATGAACAAAATTTCTCAATTGTACCAATATGCCTGCGCCATAATCTTCTCAGCTGTCTGTCTTTAGGTAAAGTTTGCTGGCTGCTTTCCACTACCAACTACCTGCCGATTCATCTCTGAACTGAGGCAGTGGATTCAAGTTTCGTTCATTATTACATATCAATGTAAAAAATGTTTCAACAACTCCAAACACCTCTCAAAATTACGTTGTTGTTTTTGGTCTACTGTTGGAACACGCGGCACCCACTGCATAAAGAGCTTTCTTATAGACAAATATTTATTCAAAATAAACCTGAAGCGTTTCTTTGAAATCTTTAAGATTGCAATTATCTTCTGCAGCTTGTGGACTATTTTTAATGTCCCTTTTGAGTGCGCTGATCACTCATCATCATTGGTTGCGTTTGCACTTAACCAACTATTTTTTTACCATTTGTCTCGACGCTGCTCCAGCGTCCGGACAACACTTATTAGGTCAAGTTTTTGCTGTGACTGTACTTTTTAACTGAATATGTTGTTCTAAATATGTAAAAAGTTTAAATGTCATAAAATTTTGACACGTATCCGTTGAAAATTGCTACTTTCTAAAATTTGTATAGATTCTTCACTAGTAATACTAATGTGTTATCCTGCAGACTTATCAGAATGTGTGTGATTTTGCTTGTGGCAATATTTCTTTTGCCCTTATTCCTTTTTTTTTTGAAATACTCTGTATAAATAGTTTGTATAACAATCTCTTGCAGAAACTTTAATTAATAAGTACTTAAGGGTTTCTTCGCTACTGCAGAGAAAGTAGATGACATGTTACGTATCTTCTTTAGCAGAACATAGAGGCTTAGAAGCTGAAAGACTTTCTTGTTTTATGTTTCGAAATCAGAACTGTTTACATAGATCACCAGACCATATCATTTGAATGCACAATAACCATTATTTAAGATTAGAGTACATCTCCAGTATTTCATACTTTAAGCAAAAATATTATAACCCTTAGTATTGAACTTATGGTATTATTTAAGTAAAATCAAGTTTTCGAAATTCATATTTATAGTGATTAAAATAGGGGACGAATCTACTCTTTCTTTACAGTAAATCTCTATCTGTGATAAGAAAATGAACTTAGTTCATATTGTTTAAAACCCTTTTTTAATTATCCTTAATCCAATTGATCGTCTTTAAAGTGCGCCACTCCGAAACTATACATTTATTAATGGTGTCAAATACGACACTCCAAATCAGGAGAATACGATGGTTGTGGAACTATATGATTTGAAGAGCCGGCGGTATAATGTGAGATAGTGCTTTGCAATAGTGCAGAAAGCAAGAATTGTCTGTTCATAGTTCCATTCTCTTCTTTGCGAATAGTTTTACATTATTTACATTAGCATTTACAATACAATTAAGAATAAACCAAATCATATTTAACTGACAACAAATTGACAACTGAAAGCTTCTGCTGACATTGAATATCGTACGGACAGTGCATTTTATCCAACAGTAGAATTAATTGCATAGAAATTTAATGCACAAGGAAAACGCTCGCTTGTGCGGTGCGTTTCCTTGCGTTGCGTTGCGTTAAGGGTTCATGCAGTTGTGTGCCAAAGAAATTGAAAGGAAATTTGTGTCATGTGTACTACAAACAGCAACAACACTACACAGTGCCAAGTAATCGTTATTATTTGCATATGTGCGGGTGTGTGTGTGTGTGTGCCTGCTTTTGAAACCACATTCAATGTAGGTTAACTTAAAGTAAAGTAATTTTTTAAAGCCCTTAAATGTGAGTAAGGCAAAATGTAGCACAAATAAAGATGACACACACTAAAGGACTTCTTTTCGATTTTGTGCTTGAGCTTGTGCTTGTGATTGTGCTTGTGCTTGTGTTTCCGTTTGTTTTTGTTTGGCTGATGGGTGAAAGAAAAAATTTTCGTCTTGGCGTTTGTGCGAAAAAGATTTGTTTATGCTCATTGAAACGGAATGTTTTTATGAGCCTAAATTGGTTATTAAAGCAGAGCATTTAGTTAAGAAAAAGTGGGAAATATGCTACATTCCAATTATTTCATTATAAAATAATATAATTTGTTTTTCATCAAATAAAATTCAAATTCCTTTCAAAAACTCAGCTGCTGTTTTTATTGATTGGGCTTAGCACAATATTTTCCTTATCAATTTAAAAGAAGTTCTGTCACAATCATTTCGAATAGCAGTATTAAATTTAGCAGGATTTGAAAAAACGCAAAGAAAAATAATTATTGTAATTGAGTTTTAGTAGCTCGAATGTAGGTTAAGTGTGATTGACAGTTGAATCAATTCCTTTTTCCTCATGGAGTTTGATTTTTGATAATTTTTTTTTGTATAGAAATTCTTGTCCCAATTCTTAGGACATTTAAGTTTGAGATCCCGAACTTCGATAGTTACCGAATTTTTTATTGGATAGACTTTTCAACATTTGGGTTCTATTTGGACAAAATACAATTAAATTCAAATATAGTAAAATAAAATTAAATTAAAATTAATTAAATTAAAATATGAAATAAATAAATAAAATAAATAAAATATAAAAAATGAAATAGGTGTTTTAAATTCATTTATGGGTTATGATATATGACAATTGCATAAATTATTTTACATGGCTTGGCAGCCAGTCATACAAGTATTTACCAAAAAACAGTATCCGGGCTGGTAGATAAGCTATTAAATCATTAAATGGTGCTAGGAGTACGTAATAATCAATAATCAAAATTTAGTAGCTCAGTTTGAATATAGGTACTGACTATAGGTATCGCGCCTAAGCTGGTGGAGTATTGGAAAAATAGACACTTTGCAAAAATTGTTACTATAATTGTAAGTGCGTAAGAATGATGGCTATTTTATTCATTCCTGATGCATGGTAAAGACAAATTGAACCGCATACGAGAACAGTTCATACTATTAAAAGATAAAACAACATTTAGGATAAAATTCAGTACGTATAATTACCTTAAAGCATGCTATATAGCCTTAGGTTCTACATTTTTACTTGAATAGAATTGTAATATATTCATTTATATCATGTACAATACTCCAACATCCAGCTTAACGTTAAACATAAATAAAATTACTGAATAAATTATTGTAATGACTAGTTCAAGAGCTCACAAAAAATTTTAAATGGCTTGCAATTTTTATATTAATTGAGTAAAAAATTACAAACCACGCTTTATTCAATTAAGCAAAGGCTTATTCAAAGGCTAATTTGAATTAATTCTTCGATTCTTATATTCACACACCGATTGCTGGAATGCTTTTTCAGCCAAAAGTCTTTCAAAGTTTGATGGCTAGTTTCTTCACGCAGTTCTATTGCCTGCAGTAACGTTGGTTTAAGTTTTAGTGATAAAATACGATATCATGAATAAGTAGTTGTAACTATCATTAGATTTATGTGTTTTAAAGTATCCAATATTGTGTTTGTTATGTTGCCAATAGTTAAACTTTCGAGTAATACTCACTATAAGTGCAATAATAATCAATTCTCAATGCATCTGATGCACATCCTTTTGCCATCGCCCAAGTTTTAAATTGTTTTAAACGACATAACTTTAAACTAATATTACGAATTTCGGAATCTCAGCTTGATATCTCAATATCTAATAAAAATTAATAAAAAGTGACAAAAATCAAAAAAAACATTGCTATAATGTATTATAACTTCGTTGTTTTTAAACCGATTTGGTTGAAATTTGGAATACTCGTATAAATAAATTAAATATTTATAAAATAATATTACCCTTTATATTATATTACCACTTATGTTACTATTTATTGAATTTGTTGTTGAAATAAATGAGGTTCATTTTTCTTTTTTTTTTTGACGTTTTACTATTTGCCTATAAGTAGGAAAAATTTTATGAAGAAACTGGGATACCTTTTTTAACGATGATTAACGATTTTTTATAAAAATTTAGTATAGGGGGTTGGTGTGGAATGCCATGAAAAACTTTTGATATATAGATTATAATGTATGTTAGATTTTTTGATACCAAAATTTAACTTTCTGCATATCACAGTTCTTGAGGTATCTTGGGACATCACTAAATGCCCCATGTATGGGCAAAAATTTCAGCGGTTCCAGTAGGTCAATTGGGTTCAAATTAGATTAAAAAGAAAGGTTATCTCAAAGGCTATATTTTAGAAAAATTTCATATCAATATCTCTACTAGTTCCGAAAATATCGAATTTTGATTGGTTAATTTCGTACCACACAGCGCGCTAAAAATCGATTTATTGCGAAATTAAATTGGTGACTGGTAATAACTTTTTTCCTAGAAGTATCCTTATTAACTGACCTCTTCGATCGTATGATAAACCGCCTCTCGATTACTTCTTATGGGGCTATGTTGTGATTGGCTTATGCCGATAAACCAGCAACTTTTGAAGCATTCGAAGCCAACGTTTATGCCACCATTGACGCCATATGGTCACACTTATTGCGAAAAATAGTTAAAAATCGGACTGATCGAATGGATCATGTAACTCGTAGTCGCGACGGACATATGCCGAAAATCATATTCAAAAAATGGTGTAAATGCCATGAAATTATCTACCAGGTTAAAATAAAAAAAAATTTATTTTAACAGTATTTCTGTCTTGTGTTATCATTTTAAGATCTCAGGCAGCTAAAACAACAGCCTATCCTTTTTAATATTATTATTTTATTATTATTATATGATGTTGTTGCACATATTAAAGCTGCTTTAAATAACAAAAGGGCGACTTATGGTATTTAATTACTTAAATTGTCATAACACCTAGTTATCGGGTTTTGACCTAACGCAGCACTCTTCCCCAGTCGCCTCTGCTGCTTGCGCGTGTCTCCAGTTTCGTACACCAAGTGCGGTTAGTACTCCCTCAACTTAAACATTTTGCCTCCCTCCTCTGCGCCTTCTTCCTCTAACTACCGCTTCAAATACCATTTTTGATGGAGCATCGTTAATCATTCTCATGATATAAAAAGCAAGCGAAGTCGTTCGATATTCATTTTCTTAATTATATTAATGTCGCGATAAAGTTCGTGATTCATTCGGATTCGGTAGCCGTTGCCAGCGGCTTTTCTGTCGAAAAAAAGTTCTGCTTTTTTATTTTGTGTTGGAGGCTTAACATAGAAGCAAAGGGACGATGCGCGGCTTATAGAGAATAATTTTTGCTTGTCGAGAGAGAGTTCCGCACCCCAACTGCCTACTGAGCCTATTAGACGCACCTATTGGCAATGGCAATTTTTTGTCATATTTCCAGGCTGACGTTGTTGTTTCTTGCGGTGGTGTCGAGAGAGAGTTCCGCACCCCAACTGCCTACTGAGCCTATTAGACGCACCTATTGGCAATGGCAATTTTTTGTCATATTTCCAGGCTGACGTTGTTGTTTCTTGCGGTGGTGCCAAGAAAGATGAAACGCTTCTCAAACATATTCGAATGAATAGTTGTCAGCCACCAATTCGGCGCCTGAGCGACACAGCTTTCAAACAGTAGTTAGATCTACTAGCTTATTGTTAAAAAGTACAATAGAGTAATTTAGCTCAGTTACAAATGTCCTAAGTTTGACTTCCTATATTTCATATGTCATATATTTTTGCGGTTCGGTATCATAAATAAAGGATAATACGATTTCCTTCGCTTTTCAAGCCAAGAAATTATCATCTGAATTTATAGCGATTATTTAACTATTAAATATTCTGCACATAACTCAGGTATATAAATGCATTGATGTAGAACATATGATACAATAGGGTGGCTCACGTTATAAGGGGGAAAATTAAAAATGAAGTTTTGAATGAGCGCACCCCCTAGGAATATGCCATTGACCAAAAAAATGATATTCCCAAAGTTTTGGATCAATAGAATTAAAAATGACGTTGCGCCACTCGAGCAAAGTTGAGTTTTCAGTACAAAAAATAGAAATTTTTCAATTCAAGGTCATTTTTTATCTTTGCTACTTATTTCAATAGTTATTAATATATACTCATTTGATAGATAATTTAAATATCTTTTTAATAAGATACTGATGAGCAAAATCAGTTAAAAATTATGCGCAAAACACAATAATTAGTTGAGCGACTGTGCTCTGTTTTCTATTTCATACCTTTTAGCTGGCATGCACAATGCAATCACAAATGTTTACAAGAAACGGAAGAAACATTAATAAAAAATAAAAATAATACATTTCTACTTAATAATTTATATAGATATTTAAGTAGAATTGAAAATGTAGTCAAATCAAGAATTTTTTCGTAAGCAGAGAGAAAATGGTCGTACAGGGAGTATGACTGAAGTTAATATCCTTTTAGCAAACGAAGCAAGAGCGACTAAAAATTTCATTGATTTTAATTGGAATGAATTCGATGAAGAAATTTGTCTCAAAATGAAAGCTGAATCTTAAGTCACAGTTCAACAAAATTGGGATAACGCAGACAGAACGATTCAATTTATCACTCCTATTTTAGTTTCAGCCCTTGACAAATGCAAGGTTTCGGATCGCTACGCTATACATATTTTGTAGTAGTAGGAATGGTTACCTGTGGCGCCCAGGTGCCATCCAAGATTCTCAATGGATTGCAAAAATCATGTACTTACTAAAAATGTGTATTTTAAGAGATCAATTTACATATAACTCGGATGATTTGTACGAGATATACACATTTTTATGGTGAGCATATGTGCGAAAATTTTAACCCACACTAGATTAGGTTATGTTCGGAAGGCACGTGCTGACAATTGTCAGCACTTCTACTCGGAGACATATATTGCCCATTGGGATGTCCTCAATAAATTTTACCAGGAGATGGGAGTTGCTAACTTTTGTTATCCTTGTTAAACCATTTGGTTTTCAAGATGAAGTTGAGGAGATCCGATCCGCTTTCGTTATCTCTTCCATGCCAGCAAAATAAGGATCCTCAAGACATTAAAGTAGCCTTGTTTGAAGTCCTGGACAGAGACACAGGAAGCGGTTGATAGATTTTACGTCCTCTTCATCTTGACAATGGCACAGTGCCCCTTTAGTACTCCAGAAAGCACACGAAGTGCAGGTTTGCTGAAGCCTAAAAGCCTTTTCGTTTTATTTTTGTCCAACTAAGGCCATAAAATTGTAGCGACCTTACAGTCTTCGCAGTTACTTTATAAATTGTTAGTCACTGTATTGATTTCCTCTATTATCCTAAACAGCTTACATATCGGTGTATTTATTGAGAGGTCGGCCTCTACTGTATGCAGTTCAGAACCTCTTCTGGCCATATTCGATATGTACTATGCCCAACAAAGAGAGACCTTATGATGTTTGATGCTCATCAGTGCATCGCGACATTTTAATACTATCTTGGAATTTAGATTCAATTGCTTTCAGTGCGGCCTATCTGCAAAAATCGTGAAATTCGAAGGACGAATTGTACTTTGTTGTCTAATGTTGACCTCTTTTTCGATAACATATATGTCGCCGTGAAAGACGCTGTAAGTAGCAGGGATTCGGTAGCACTGTCTTATCTGCATATCTTTCGAGAAGATACCTGCTCCCGTACTGCCTTCCATCTTAGAGCCATCTGCGTAGATAGTAAATGTAAAGTTACCGGTCACAGATCCAAGCTCTCAGCTATCTCTGGTTAGATAAAGAGTGGGAACCCACTAATGAAGTTATTTTCCTCAAAGAACCTTATTGATTTCGTGACCGAAGAGATAACAAATTTTTTTAATCGTTTTTGCCTATCTAATAGTTTTATCAGTTTCGATCCTTCGCCATGGATGAAGACGAGATGCACTTGAATTCTGTGCCAGACTTCATATGATAAATGATTGTATAGAAAGAGGAATTAGGCTTATGATGGATTATAATTCGATTTTGACAAAATATGAAGAAGAAAAACAATATGTTCTGCAAGTAGTCGAACATTATCATAAAAATTATCCTTCACATAGTCAAATTTATGTTATAAAACATAATAAACACAATATATTCATTACTGAAAAAAAGGGTTTTCTTGATATTATAATTTTTTATAAATAATTAACGAAATCGTAGCATATACGTTTTACGTAATTGTGCATGCCAGCTAAAAGATATGAAATAGAAAACAGAGCACAGTCGCTCAACTAATTATTGTGTTTTGCGCATAATTTTTAACTGATTTTGATCATCAGTATCTTATTAAAAAGATATTTAAATTATCTATCAAATGAATACATATTATTAACTATTGAAATAAGTAGCAAAGATAAAAAATGACCTTGAATTGAAAAATTTCTGTTTTTTGTACTGAAAACCCAACTTTGCTCGAGTGGCGCAACGTCATTTTTAATTCTATTGATCCAAAACTTTGGGAATATCATTTTTTTGGTCAATGGCATATTCCTAAGGGGTGCGCTCATTAAAAATCGCATTTTAGTTTTTCTGAGCCACCCTA
>NC_051848.1:92712256-92793862 GCF_002237135.1 Teleopsis dalmanni | reverse complement strand
TAAATTATTTAAAGTACTTACAGTATCTTTTTAATTGCACATCAACAAAGTGTTATAGTTATGAAAGTTTCTGCGCATGATTTGCTGAATTAATGGTATAAATTGTGTGCGTATATATTTTGTAATGGAAATGGATCAGAATTTGGCGAATTTATTTATGGAACATAATTTTTATTAATAATAGTGGATCGTAATTTATATAATACAAAAAAAATCTGATAGAGACAGATAGCTGCAGTTTTTATACACAAATACATAAATCAGCTGATAGAGACAGCAAAAAAACAAAAAAGCTTTTAAGCTTAAAAATAATAAATTAAAAGAAGTGTTGTAAAACTTCAAATCCAATTATATAAAATATAATTGTAAAGTTTAATTATTGAATATTAATACGAGAAATTTTGTGAAGAATTGAAATTAAAGTTTTTGCATTAACATTTATCTGAATTCTTGCTGACCGGGAAAAGTGTGTAAATAAACCAAGATATTTAACATTTTGTTATATATTTATCACAGACAAGAACCTGTTTCTATTTATAAGTCTTTAGCTATACATGGATGTCAACCAACCTCCACCCCAGGGTGGGGGGCAAACACCATTCTCGATTAAAAATATTCATAGCGACATGTCATCAATTCAGCTCGCAAAAATTAAAGAAATGGAGCTCCTATGCCTCCAACTCAGAAAAGAAATTGAATTTCTCAAAGCAGAAAATGCCTCCCTTCGAAGTGCAAGTGCAATATTCCCAGACAGAAAAGATGGTGAACAAATTGAAACACTCACTTATGAGACTGATGAGGAGGAACTTGCTAAAGAAACAGATTGGATTTTGAAAAAAAAGCCAAGCAAAAAGCGTAAAGCCGTAGAATCTCCAGACTGCAACACATCCCCATTGAATTCCTCTAATGTGGCAACTATAGCGAGCAGTAAAAATACCCAAGTGGAGCTGAAAATAGCGCGTCCACCACCAATTATGGTCTCTGAAGATTATAAATACTCAGAACTGCAAGCTGTTGTAAAAAGTAACTGCAAGAAAGATTTTTTTATTAAGCTCCTCAATAGCGGTACTTATAAAATCAGTACATTTGAAATAGGCGACTACAGAGCTATTACAAAAGTGCTGTCTTCAAAAAAAGCTGCCTGGTATTCGTATGAAAACAAGCATCTCCGACCATTAAAGGTTATTGCAAAAAATCTTCCTCATTCATGTGACCCAGTCGATATCGTATTCGATCTGAAACAGCAAGGTTTTAAAATCGTGAACGCGGTCAACAAATGGAAATCACATTCAAAGATTCCACTTAATATGTTCATGCTTACATTTGAGGCGACAGAGGATATAAAAAAAATATATAACATTAAAGCTATTTTAAACTGTGTTGTAAAAATTGAACCAATAAAACACTCAAAGCAAATACCACAGTGTAAAATATGCCAAGCGTATGGTCACACACAAAATTATTGCGGCAAATCAGCCCGGTGTGTTAAATGTGCTGGCAGTCACAGTACTGCAGAATGCAACAAACCTGATCAGCACCAACCAAAATATTGCAACTGCGGTGAGGGACACCCGGCCAATTACAGAGGTTGTATAGTAGCCAAAGAACTTCAAAAATTGAGAAACAAAAAAATTGGTGAACAAAACAAAGGTAAACAGCGTAATCATATATCGGCTGAAAACCAACCTGAAAATAATCAAACTGATGTTCTAAATAAAAACCCAAAATCGCTGAATAATAAAAAAACATATTCGGATGTAGTTCAATCCAACACTGAGGACGATGGTAATTACAAAATACTAACACAAATACTGGAAAAAATCACTACTCAAGAAAACTTTTATAAAGCATTGGACAAACGCTTGACTAGGCTAGAGCAAAAACTCAACAAAACAAATAATGCTTAGTTATATAAAAATAATGCTATGGAACTCGAACGGTCTTCTTCAACACCTTAGAGAGCTTGAAACAGTCCTATCAGTCAAAGATGTTGATGTTTGCTTAATTAGCGAAACTCATTTTACTAACCAAACATATGTTAAACTAAAGAATTACGAAGTATATAGCGCAGTCCATCCTAGTAATTGCGCTCGCGGAGGAAGTGCTATTTTAATTAAAAAATCATTAAAACATTACGAGTCTACAAAAATATCCAAAGAGGAATTCCAGGCAATAACTGTTGTCCTTGACTTACAAAGCAAATTACTACTAACATCGGTATACAGTCCTCCAAGACATTTAATTAAATCCGAACAATACAAAGATCTTATAGAAACTCATAAGCATCGCTTCATTATGGGTGGCGATTTCAACGCTAAACATACGCATTGGGGCTCTCGCTTAATTACAACGAAAGGTAGAGAACTCCTCAAAGCTATACAGCAAACTGGCTGCGAATGCTTGTCATCCGGTAACCCAACCTATTGGCCAACTGACCCAACAAAGGTGCCTGATCTACTCGATTTCTTTATAACCAAGCAAATTTCGTCCTACAATTTAAAAATAACAGATGGAGTAGAACTAAGCTCCGACCATTCCCCTCTCTACATAACCCTCTTCGAATCTGCCTTAATAAATAAAAAATGTCTAAAACTTGAAAATAAATATACAGATTGGAGTTACTTCAGAAGAATCCTTAATGAAAACACCATTGCTTCAAAAGAAATTTGTGAAGAAAATGATCTTGAAAGCGAAATTTTGAACCTTACAAATTTCTATTTTATTTCTATTTCTATTTCTACTACAACATGCGGCATGGTGCAGCACGCCCACATTAAGGAATGCAACCTATCCTCATAAATACCCAAAAGTCATTGTGGATCTTATGCGGGAAAAAAGAAAGATGCGGAAAAAGTGGCAGCAATCCAGATTTCCAGCAGACAAAGCCATTCTTAACAGACTTGCAAAAGAACTCAGCCTAAAAATCAAGCAATTTAAAAATAATCAATTTAACTACTACCTATCTAACTTAAGTAATGATCGTGCTACCAACTATTCTCTCTGGAAATGCACACGAAACCTTAAGCGACCTTTAGTACACAAAGCTCCAATTAAAAATCACGCTAATCAATGGGCTAAAAGCGATGAGGAAAAAGTGGAGGTCTTTTCCGAACACCTGTCAAAAGTGTTTTCCATAGACGAAAACGTTAACAATGCAGTAATCTGCCCTCCTAGGACAGCACATTCATCATGTATTCCACCAACAACCGAGCTTGAGGTAATGATGATTATTAAAAATGAACTTAAGCTAAAAAAAACCCCAGGTTATGAATTGATAAGTGCTGAAGTTTTAAAAGAAATTCCTGCAAAATGCCTAGTTAAAATTACGAATATATTTAACGCTATAATACAAATGCGAACCCTTCCATCCCTGTGGAAAGTATCTGAAATTATCATGGTACATAAGCCAGGAAAGGATATTAATGACGTAAGTGGTTACAGACCAATAGCACTTCTGCCTGTACTTTCAAAAATATTTGAAAAAGTCTTACTGAAAAGAATCCTTCCTCTGATTGAAAGTCAAAACATAATACCTTTACATCAGTTTGGTTTTAGGTGCAATCACTCCACCATAGATCAAGTCCATAGGATTACCAATGTAGTAGAAAAAGCTCTTGAGGAAAAAAAATCTGCTCAGCTGTGTTTTTAGATGTGTCGCAGGCTTTCGATAAAGTCTGGCACTCCGGATTGCTTACCAAAGTAAAAAATATTCTCCCAACGGAGTATTATGACATAATCTCCTCTTACTTATCTGATCGTTACTTTCGAGTAAAGCACGGTGATACCTATAGTAAACTGCATAAAATTAACGCTGGAGTTCCGCAAGGTAGTGTCTTGGGTCCTCTCTTATATCTGATTTATACACACGACTTGCCAACGAGTGCAACAACGTTCACAGCAACTTTTGCTGATGATACTGCAGTCCTTGCAGTTGGAGAAAGCGCAGTAATAGCAGCTAATAATTTGCAAAATAGTATGGACAGTATAATTGCTTGGACAAAAAAATGGAAAATTAATCTGAATAAAGAAAAATCAGTGCATGTAAATTTCACAAACCGAAACATCAGTTATATACCTGTCTACATCGATGAAGCACAAATCCCTCACGAATACTGCGAAATACTTGGGTATGACTTTGGACGCTAAACTAAGATGGAGCGAGCACATAAAAAAGAAAAGAAGTGAATTAGATCTTAAATTCAAATCGTTGAAATGGTTAATCGGCAAAAAATCAAAACTATCGCTTTTCAATAAACTTGTATTATACAAACAAATGCTCCAGCCAATCTGGACATATGGAATACAGCTATGGGGTTGCGCAAGCAGAACACAAATTTTCATCATCCAAAGATTCCAAAATTTCATGCTACGGAGTGTAACAAACGCGCCATGGTACGTGAGAAATTCTGACTTACATCGTGACCTTGGAGTGTCAACAGTACAGGAAGAAATTCATACCAAAGCCAAATCACACCAAGATAGACTTAGTTGTCACATAAATGCTGAGGCGCATTTACTAGCGACAACTGAGCCAATACGCCGTCTAAAGCGCCGAAAGCCGTGCGATCTTTGGGCTTAAATCATTGAAATATAGTACAATTAATTTATTATTGCGTGGAATCGCCTAATCTATTTAAATTTAAATTGCTTGTTAGTTATCTAATAACTAGTTGCTTTATGTCTTGTTTTGTTTTATTTATTGTTCTTTAAAATCATATATAATAATAAAACAATTTATAAAAAAAAAAAAAAAAAAAAAAAAAAAATTGAAGTAGGTGAAATAAACAGTATTATAAGCCCGTAAACGACAAATATTCAAACTTTGGAAAAAAAATAAACGAGCTAACACTGCAACTTTAGCAAGATCAAGATCTCAATCACGGTTAAGGAAATCTAAAAAGCATTTTCGATCACCAAGCAAAAGCAAACCACTTTGTTGGTACCATTTTAAATTTGGTGAAAGTGCAAAAAAATGTGTACATCCATGCACCTTTGCGAACAATAAACAACCAAACACTAATGAGATCCTCGGCTTTGCTGACGGGAGAGCATTGCCCTCCCGAATGAAGAGCTAGCACCATCCCAGACAAGTGTGTTGTACCACACATTTATGACGTCGGATCTTTTCTTGATTGAAAGAAAATATTCAACAAATTGAATAATTTTAAAGCGTATGGTCACATTCCAGTAGCTGAAGATGACAATTAAAAAACTGCAGTCACTGCGTCATTTGAAAATTTTGATTTCATAAGAATGGCATTCGGTTTATGTAATGAAGCACCTACCTTCTAACGATTTATGGATCAGATAATACAAGGTTTGGCCTTTGCGTATGTTTACATCGACGATATTCTTATTGCATCAAGTGACTTAACAGAACATACCGAACATTTAAAAAAACTACTTCAGTGTTTATTTTATATTTATTCTCTTCTGGAGGTTTACTACTACCTGCTAGAGTCATGGCTATGTTAGAATTCAATTACCAAAAATGGTGCAGTTGGTTGGTTGGTTGGTTGCAGTGGCAGGTCATAAGATAACTTCAAATGTACCTCAATTAGCGATTTTTCGCCGTTTTGTTACCACATTCCTCGCAAGAACCCTAGTATAGAAGAGTAGAGACTAAATCCATCCCACCGAATTTAGGTAATTTAACAGGTCTTTCATCCTTACCATTGAGCAGTCTGATAGACTATCACAAAAATATTTTCCTAAGAACCTATATCTTCTGGATGCTAGAGCTGGGCATTCACAGAGAAAATGTATTATTGTTTCTTTCTCCCGCGGGTTTCCACAACTTCTGCAGTGAGAGTTATGGGAAATACGCAGTTTCTCTGCGTGAGTTCCTAACCACCAATGACCAGTAAGAACCGCAATAAGCCTTGCAGTGTTTACGCGATCTTTTTTGATGAGTTCCAGAGATTTATTTTTATTATAAGTGGGCCACGTTAACCTGGAAGTTGCACATGACCTTAGTGCTTTCCATCTGTTATTGGCGAGTTGCAGAAAGTAAAGAAAGGTACTTCTTTTGATGGTCTCCAGGGTGATATAGACTGATACCGCCAGTGACGCATCTAGTGAGGCACCAGAACGGGCTAAACTATCAGCTTTCTCATTCCCCACGATGTTCCTATGCCCAGGAACCCAGATGAGTGTGATATCAGCCAACCGGTTTAGCTCGTCGATTGCTTCTCTACATTCTTTTACTATTTTTGATTTTGTTATAAAGGATTCAAGAGCTTTAATTGCTGCCTGGCTGTCAATAAAAATAGCAACACTACATCTGTTCTCGATGTGGCTTGCAATTTGCCGACATGCTTCTTTTATTGCTAGGATTTCAGCCTGAAAAACCGTAGCTTCGTTAGGTATCCTAAGAGAGATATTTATATTTTTAGATGGTGCGAAGATTCCTGCTCCTGCCCCATCGCTCATTTTCGAGCCATCTGTATATATTGAAATATCGTAATTTGCTTCGAAATTTTTCCTTTTCCACTCATTTCTTGAAGGGAATATTGTCTGGAAGTTCCTTTCGAAGTCTATACACGGATTCAGATAATCCGATGTCATCCTATACAGACAATTTGGAACTGTACCTAGAATCCGACTATGTCCATATGTTCGTTCTAACCATACGCCTGTTACTTTCAGTCTTACAGCGCTATTACAAACCATGTTTTTAAAAAAATGGTGCAGTAGTTAAAAAGATTTTTGGGTATGTTAAATTTTTATAGGAGATTCTTCTCAAATGCAGCAGCATCACAGGCAGTATTATATAGCATACAGAGAAGTAATGTGAGTGGTGATAAAACATTGATCGCATGGAATGAGGAACTTCGAGAAGTATTTAATGCATGTAAGCAATCATTAGCCAATGCAACACTTCTTTGTTATCCGAAACACAATGCTATTATCTCATTAACAGTATATGCTTCAGACTTCGCACTTGGAGCAGTTTTCAACAACAAATTAACGGTGTATGGAAGCCGCTAGGATTTTTCTCTAAAAAACTAAAAAGCGCACAAATCAAGTACAGTGCATACGATAGAGAATTGTTGGCTATTTATGCTTGCCACAGAAGCGCCACCCAGACAATTAAAACATCTGGATTTTATTTCGCAGTATAACACTGATATACTGCATATAGGTACAAGGCAAAAATAATATTGTAGCAGATACACTATCAAGAGTGACCAGCATATCATTTCCAACACCGATCAATTATAAACAACTATATGAGGAACTACAAACTGACGAAGAATTGCATCGTCTTAGAAAATCTTCAGGTTCAGGTCTAATATTGCTTTAAATTACCTTACTGAATATGGGTTGTGCGTTATATTGTGATACCCCAATGTCACAAATTAAGCCATATATCACTTCTTCATTTAGGAGAAAAATTTTCGACGCAATTCACTCATTAACGCATCCTTGCGTGAAGCCAACAATCAATTTAATCAAGCAACGATATGTGTAGCAGTCACTAAAAAAGATTTAGCAGATTGGACAAGACAATGCAAGTCATGTCAAAAGGCTAATATTAACCGACATACTAAAACAGCAGTCAGCGATTTTCAGCTTCCAACGTAACGCATTTGCAATGTACACATAAACATCGTGGGCCCGCTACCAGAGTGTCAAGGGTACAGACATGTTTTCACTTGCATTGACAGATTAATCAAATGGCCAGAAGCATTGCCCTTAGAAGACATATCAGCAGAATCAGTTGCCAATGCCTTTATGCAGACATAGATTTCACGATTTGGAGTACAAAAATAAATAGTTTCAGACCAAGGTAGGTAATTTGAATCGCAAGTTTTCCGAGAATTAACTAAGCGTTTGGGTATTAAAGTGATTCATACGACTCCGTATCATCCACAATCCAATGGACTAATTGAAAGATGGCATAAAACATTTAAAACCGCTTTAAAATGTCACGAAACAAGTAATTAGGTTGAAGCATTACCATTAGTGGTTCTGGGTCTAAGATGTAAAGTACTACATAAGAACGTTTCAACTGCAACACACCTTCTACGACAGAATGGATGCAGAAATTCAAAAACAACGTGAGCAATTTACAACCAGCCTTTACCACGCACAACTCGAAGCAAACGGAATTCGTCTATCCGAAATTAGACAAGTGTGCTTTTGTATTTGTTAGATGTGAAGCTGTTAAAAAGCCACTACGGAATCCCTGCAATGGACCATATAAAGTACTAGAAAGAGCGAAGAAGATATTTAAAATATTAATCGACGGCAAAGAGAGGCTTACCTTCTGCTCAAAAAGTACTGAAGGTAAACTACTCCTTAAGTAATAGACCTTTTTCAAAAATTTTTATTTTTGTTATGTTGGTACACCTTTTCTTGACATATGGTACAAATTTGAGCGCCATCTGTCAATTAGTTTGTTTGCAGCAGCTGTTAATGTGAGACTACCTCAAGTGCATTTAGCGATTTTTACTATGGAAAATTCAGTTGAACAACGAGTTTGTTTGAAATTTTGTGTTTTGCCGAAATTTCATGTGTTGAAGCATTGAAAATGGTGCAGAAAGCTTACGGGGACTCTTCTATGTCTCTAACACAGGCATACGGGTGGTATAAATCATTCAAAATGGGTCGTGAAGTGATCGAAGATTTGCCTCCTTGTGGACGTCCATCAATATCAAATACCGAAGAAAACATGCCAAAAATCAAGAAAATTGTGCTGGAAGATCGTCGTATGACTGAAAGGGAGATTGCTCGTGACTTGAACATCTCAAATGAATCCGTTCACCATATTCTACATGATATATTGAGCATGAGATGCGTTGCAGCTCGACTTGTATCGAAACACCTTAATTTTTTGCAAAAAGAATACCGAAAGAACGTGTGTGAAGATATGATTTTTGAGCATGGAAATGACTCTAAATTCATGAAACGCATCATAACAGGTAATGAGACATGGGTTTATGAGTATGACATCGAAATCAGTCAACAATCGAGCGAATAGCACTTCGAAAATGAGCTAAAACCCAAAAAACCGCGCTCGAAAATTATGCTCATTGTTTTTTTCGACTATCGCGATGTTGTTCATTACGAATTTTTGTCAGAGGGTCATACCATCAATAAAGAATATTACCTCGGCGTTATGCGGCATTTGCGTGAGTCCATCCGTAAGAAAAGACCAGATTTGTGGAGAGCCAACAATTGAATTCTTCACCAATGCTCCATCGCACATTTCTCTTGTTGGATGCGATTTTATGACCAAACACGGCACCACTGTCATCGCTCGGGCACCATTTTCGCGAGATCTGGCACCGTGCGACTTTTTCCTGTTCCCGAAACTCAAATTGCCCCCTCGCGGTAAGCGTTTTGAGTCGATTGAATCGGTAAAAGAGAATTCGCCGAAGGAACTAAAAGCCATACCTGCACGGGCCTACGAAAAGTGCATAGAAGATTGGGTTAAGCGTTGACATATGTGTATCGCTTCAGAAGGAGCATATTTTGAAGGAGATAAAATAAATTTGGAATAAAATTTAAATTTGTGTGTTTTATTTACAAAATCCGAGTACTTTTTGAGCAGAAGGTATATCAACAGACAGATTGAAACCAGCATGCATACTCTATTTAGATGACAGCCACTTAGAAGTAACACGACTCTGTTCCTGCAAAAGAGTTCGTTTTGCACTTCAGCTTCAATAGAGGCAGAGTACTGTGGCGTTCGAGCACATTATTCGAGTGTGTGAATAGTTAAAACATTAAATGTAAATATTGTAAGTACCTGAAATAAAATAACACTGCCTTCTGGAGTGTAACCAAACTACATAGGTTTAAAGAAACAAAATATATGAAAAAATTTATAACATAATATTTTAATCCCTTTATATGTATTAGTTACTTAAACCCATATAAATTTATGAGTGTCAAGAAGTTGTAAACATCAAGAATATTTAGATCTTGTTATTGCCAAAACAGTTTTATTGCACTGGATGTTGTATATTGAGGAGGATGTGCAGGAAAGTACGATTGCTATTTTAAGAATTGTAGCTTTGACGATAATCACCAAATGCGATAAAAATTTAATAAAATTCATATGAAGAAAGATATTGGGCAAAATAAATTATACTGTGGATAGTCTTAATTTGGTTTTAAAAATAAATTTTCGACCGTTTTCACGGTTTTAATAAGTTTTTGTGATAAGTACTACGGTTATAAACTATTCCTAATCTTTCTAGTAATTACTAACACCTTATAACACATTGTGTGTAGGTATAGAGTATTTATTTAGAAGCCAAGATATGTAGTAGGTTTCTTCCAACTTTGACATATAAACATTTCTGTCGGGTTCGAATTTTTAACGAACGTGGTATATTTAGGCGTAATGCAGCACCTTTATAGTATGTTTTCAGCCTATGCCATATGCAGTGTATGGTGTGTGATGTTTGTCACATCTTTCTCGAAGTTGGTCTATTTTTAAGTAGACTCTCAATTGTCACAACAGAACACCATGAATTTAGAGAGCCTAAGCCAACCGAAACTGTTGATGACACCATTTATTAAAGGTAACACCTTCTACTTTGGAACGCCTGTGTCAGCTTTGATATTGTCAGTCTCAATTTGCCTATTAAAAAGCGGATGAAGAGATCGTCACCCAAACAGTTACGGAACAATTAAATGCTAAACAAGCGAGTAGTCCATGAACGAGTATTTTTGACATGTTCTACAACCATTGAAATAATAAAAATTTAATAAAATCTTGTGCGCAATTGTCATCCTTGTCGCAAAATGTCTGTTTGCTTAATACTGTCACAAGTATGTACCACATTGCAAGGTACATCATTCGAATAAAATTTGACAATTCCATCGGATAAACGTCTTTTCTGTTGTAAGGATATTTTCCGAGTGCAATTGGCTAATTGGTTTCTATTCTTTTGGTCAATGGTGACCATTATCAGCGCCCTGATTGCAAACGTTAATAGAACCTTTTGTCCTTCTGTGTCCTTATTTTACAATTATTTCATTTTACTTTCATTCTGCTCGTTCCCAGGATTTCGTTCTTCCACTCTGTGCTCCTTGCTAATTTATTAGTGGAACATCTGCTTTGAGTGCTAGTGCCAATATTGTTGCCCATATTGTTGTTGTGCTCTGCCGTGCCGCTGCTGCACTTTACCAAGTTTCGGAAGAAACTTTTGCTTAAGACAATCATTATGAGACCAAGCGAAGTGTTTGAGTGTCACGAATTTTTAAGAATCATTTGATTGTGAAGAACGTTTTTTTCTTCTATCTTTTGATATCTGTTATTTGTGTTTTCTAACATTTTTTGATTTTTTTTATCAATCTTTTTAGATTGAGATACAAGACTTGAATTTGATGACATTCCGGAGACAACACAGCAGCATATCATCAGCACAAAATCATCACAGATGCTTTTTACTTGCTTTTGTTCGTTGCACACAGTGGAAGGGGAGTTGACTGATGAAGAGTAAGTGTAGTGAGTTCAAAAATAAAATTAAATGAAAAATATTTGATGACTCCAAGTAAAAGGATGTGCTTACGTTTGTCCGAAATATTTTAAGTCAATATACGTACAAAGATTTTAATTAAAATCCTTTGATGCAATTTCTAAGCTATGGACATGAAATGTAATTGATAGGAGCAAAACGTTAGACAAAGCCAACGTAACAATAATGGAGGCATATAATATGTGGTCGAAGACTAGCAAAATAGGAACGAGTAAACAAACGAAAAATTTGTTGAAATTCATACGAATGAGTGTTTCCATACAATTACAAAGAATATTGCATTGAACCCTTTCTTACCATGAAAACTCATCAATCGGAGTATAATAGGTTTTTATTGCTTTCTGGTCAATTCGCAAAAGAAGCGATTTAAGTTGACTGATTCGATAGTTGTAAGGCGAATAATATTTTTTTTAATGTCTGGATGAGTAATAGCATCGTATCTCTGTATATTGCATACTTAGACAATAAAACAGGTCCCAGTAATGTCAGCGTATTCAATCTCCGAGTCACTGTTTATAAATTTCATTTTTTCCCTGCTTTAATTATATTATGTCAAGGATGGTAAGTCCACCGCAACCTTAACAACATATTCGTACATCTTCTAGTTGAACTTTTATAGATTTTCTTTCGAGAATTATCGTAAATGGTATGGTTTACGTTAATCCCGCTGGCGACAGTCGCGTATAGACTGCTAAAAGTGTACGTAAGTTTTTTGTAGTAGACATTTTTATGTATCTGAGGAGTACTTGCAGCTTTGTTCCTAAAACAGACACACTAAGCATTTTTCAAAGATTTTTTAAAAAAGCTTTGTGTGTTGTTAGACCAGGTCTTAGTGTCTGGACTTGAGTCCAGACTCTGAGTGCCGTAGTTGTAGTACATGTAATGTGATTAAAAATAGCTTCAGGAATTTGTTGGAATAGGCAAAGTGTTTGGAATAAAGTGAGTGATGGTTGATGTATTGTCACAGTAAAGGGTTAGTAGAAGGAAGGGACTCTGTTAACATATGTGTGCCATATTTTTTGTATTTAAGAATAATTTAAGGCTGCTTAAAACTGGATGCTGTTTAAGTATTCGCTTTATTTTTTAAAAAACATTACTTTATAATATTTTTTTAATTTACTACTAACTGCGATGCCGAAATTTTTATAAATTTCTTGCACTTCAATCTCTGCAATCTATGGACACATACTCTTTTAGATTTGTTCCAGTTTCTTATGAGTGTCAACAGATTCGAATGGCTGCAGTTGCCATAAAAACAAATATCTCCAGCTTTTCCAATCTACAATGTGTTATTTGCTGCAGTTCTTCTGTTATGTGCTCGGAGTGCATGGAGTATGCACAGGGAGAACTGCTACTTTTGTTGTTGTTGGTGCTTGTAATTGCTGGCCATCATCTTAAGATCGCTGCTACTCCTGGTATAATTGCTGGCAATGTTGCTGCATCAGCGTCGGCACCAACGACTGCAGCAGTAATTTTTAATTTCGTTGTTTTTGTAAAATGTTGTTACTTATTTTAGTTCCTTCTCTTCCAGGACACTCGCACTTCCACTCGCACTTGGACTCGCATTTGGACGGGAATGTTTGATTATTTTTGTTCTCAAGGATTTTGACAAAGCATTTTTGTCGTTTTTGTCGTTTGTTTTCATTTGTTAATGATTTTAGTTGCTTGCATTGGTTTCATTATTGATAATGTATTGTTGTTATTTGATCAACAATAGCTGCGAATTGATGCGAAAATTGATTCCGTTGCATGTGACATGTTTACTGAACTTTTCTGATTTTCCGATTTTCCGATTTTCCGATTTTTCCTATTTTTCTGATTTCATTTTCATTTTCTGCTCGATGATGACGATGACTCTGATGTTGATGACAATGTTAAAATTCTCATTGCAATAATTACACTTTAGTTGCAAAATACTTACATTTCAACAAAATTTAGTCTTCTATTTGTAGATGTAGTTGGTGAGGTTGGTGAGGTTGGTAAAGTTGGTGCGAATACAGACTTCTATTCAAACTCCTCAATTGTCTTCATTGCTTCTCAATTTTTGTTCGAAGTTGTGACATGAAATTTTATGAAGGATAATTGTTTAAGTTGTTGACTTGTAGACAATTATATATTAATCAGATATGATAGCTCTCTCAAGTAATTAATAACAATGCAGCATATATCCTTTATAAACTTTTTATATTATTAAATTTGAAAAATGATTTTGAATGCGAAGACGACTCTATGATGTGGATATAGTATATAACATATAGATATCATGTGATATAGTAGTGAGAGCAAGAGTTGATACTCTTCGTATGAAATACAAATGCCGTAGAATTGGTGAAAGGATGAATAAAAATGTAAAGTGTGGAAGAATAGTTAAATTAAGTGAATTACTGTTTAGTTTAAGGAATTACCATGATAGAATAGCCACATATAGAACCATGACATGATAGCCACATTTGCTGACTTTACTACCATTTCACCCGTGCACTTTCATATTAACACCACTCGGAATAATCTGCAAGTTCTGGTAAATAGGGTCGCTTCCCTATGGTTCACAAATATGTAGTATAAACAAATATGTAGTTAAAACATACAAGCCATCTATACAAGTAGCAAGTATGCAGATATGCTACTATGAATTAACTAGAAAAATTGACAAAAAACTATGTTAGTTCGTAGTGATATGAATGTTAAATATCTTGAATTAACAATAGTGTTAATGCTGTTTTCTTAATAATTTCTCCTTGTAAGTTCACCACAAAAGACAGATGTAACACACAAAGACGAAAAATAATTTAAGAGATGTTTAAACTCTTGAAATCATTTGTAATATTACAAGATATTTTCCTTATATTTGATATTCTTTTTCTATATTATAGAAGTTCATATTGCAATTTATTATATGAAAACATATTAAAAATTTTATATAGAGGACCAAATAGAAGATAATTTATAATAAGTCCAAATGAAATCGGATATATGTAGATATATACTGCATCTACCACATATGAAATGAAATATGAACAATATAAAATCATGCACTAAATAACGCCTTTACAAAAAATATTATTGAAATTTATATAATTGTTAAAATAACTGAAATTAGTTAATTCAATTATTCCACAGCTGGTTTACAACTTCGTTCTAGTATATAAAAACAAGTGAATTTCACAGCAAATTAACAACACTCCAAGTTCGAACATAGAAGTCAAGTACGGCCCTAGGGCCAATTGGTTAATGACTCTTAACTCTGAGCTTTAAATTTAGTGGGGCACGAGTTTAAACCTTGGTACTTGCAGTCTCAAAAAATTATTTACAAATAATTGTATATAGGAAATGATTCCAAGACAACTGCAGATGGGTATTTGGCAATATTCGACACAGCTATATGGTTAGCTGAAAATAGAATTAATTAGAAAATAACAGAAATTTTGTTGTTATAATTCACTGCTGTTCGAAACCTCGTTATTAAATACAATAGTAACTAATTTAATATAGAAATGAAATATTGTCATAATTCGTTAATGAATAAATATCAGTTATAACAACATGCCACTCTTTTTAACATCAGTCTACGGCTTTTAGAGCAATATACACCGATTTACGAGTTCAAGCAAATAATTAATCTTCACTCAGAAAAATCTTATCTTAAAAACTATTAATTTATTTAATTGGCTTAATAAACCGCTAAAGGGCCGTTAAAAATAATATTTAATGAACTTAATTCAACTCATATATCTACTATATGTTTTTTTTTTGTTTTCAAAAGAAGGGTTGTGAAGTAGTCACCGCGTCACTGCATCCTCCAGGATTATTGTGAACAACCCACTTCAGTCCATAGACGAGTAGCAGTTAGAGATGCCCAGTATTCCCTTTGTGATGAGTATGCTTGCCTAATTCCGGGCTATAAGGGAATTTAGGCCCAAATGGAATAAGTAGCGAAGCGTGGAGTCTTGCAAGACTATCACAGTGGAACACAATAGTGTTGTTCTGCCCTGTTCCTAGTTAATTGTAACAAAGTCTACAGCTATCCGTCTCCAGTAAACCTAGATCAATATGCAGTTAACTCGCATGTCCAGTTAGAAAACCTGTGACAAGTCGGACTGCCACTGATCTGTTCAGCATAAGTAGCTCCCTAGTTCTGGCTTTTGATCGAAACGGCATGGATTCTTTTGCTTGTCTGCAGGTAATTGTATTATCCCAATCATTCTGAGCTGCTCTTTCCAGCCATTCATTAGTTTTAAGTTTGAAAAAGCTCCATCTACTATATGTTCTTTAATTTTGTTCTAAAGATGTTTTTGTACTTCAAAACAGTTTAGAAAGCTTGATGGTTCAATCTTGATTTCTTTTAAAAATTATGAGTGTGATTACTATTTATAAAGAGTTGCTTGAAGTTAGTTTTAGGCGTTAGATCCTCATTTTCCTAATATAGATACTGACGTTCAATGTAATGAATTTAGTTTCAAACCGACCTTAAGTACTCAAATTTGAAAACAAAATGATCTTAGTTGAAAGAAATATTGGAGTTTAAGAGGAAAAGTAAGGTTTGTAAAAAATATTCTAACTATTTCACTAAGAGCTACAAAATTTAATCATCATTAAAATAGAAAAAGTTATGAAATTTTCAACATTTTCAACATTTTCGTACTGAAGTCCTTCCAATTGCAATTACACAATATTTCTTTCTACACCTATTACCGTTTGCGAAGGAGCAATTTACTATGTTATCTTTAATTTTTGACTCAGACACTAGAAATTTTTTATGAAAACTCAACTCAACTACAGGAAAGGGGGCGTGATAGATGTAAAATGTGCAAATAGAGGGAATATATGTATTACAATTTTCATAAAATGTGGAAAACCATTTTCATAAAAATTATGATAACTGGGAAACTTTACGAAATAAGTAACACAAAATGAGCAAGAAACAGTCGAAAACGGTGAAAAATAAATGAAAAAAGATTATTTTTTAGTCGTATTTGAGTAAAAATCCTAGCATTTTAATTCATAGTCAGTTTATGCGAATTACATTGCATGTCTGGACGAGCGGATGAACTGAGACGTAAGGACTCATGCCAATACGTCGTTTATGATGTCGGTTGCACGTTTTTCAGTTTTAATTTCTAAAACAATGAACATTGCCACTACCTTGTTCCCTCGTACCTCGTTCCCCTACACTGCCACACTGCCTCGCTGCCACACTTCCTTGCTCCCTTCTCGCTAACACTATTTCACCAAATGATACTACACTAAACATACCATATGAAATTCTAGTTGCTGTTGTTGTTATTGCTCTGATGAATATTGTAAATACTTTAACCGTTGTTGCAATTGTTGCCGTTGTTGCTGTTGTTGATGTTGTTACTGTTGTAGAATCGTTGTTTCTTCATATTTCGTATTTCAAAACGTAATTACTTTAGAAAATAACCGTTAAAAGTAATGGCCTGTATCAAATATATTAAAATATAACATAATGAAAACAAGAATTGAAAGAGGAACTCATACCGAAACGACAAAGAAGCAACGGAAGTGATGAAAGGATATCATGGACCGGTTGACGACTGAAGCGTTGCAGATACAGTGCTGTGATGAACAAATTAAGCAAAATATTGTAAAAAAATTAATAAAAACATGGAAGCAAAATAAACGTAATAAATGTGTAAGAGAAACATATTGACAAACTACTGCATTGGTCTACTAACATGGAAAGGTGTTTAAGGGAAGTGAAGTTGTACATTTTGGTACTACACACAACTTTTTAGCACATCAAAATGGTTTTCACTCAACATGTCAGATAAACTAGTGCCAGTAACCATGGAGGAACCATCACCACACACACACGCTCATACAAATATGTTATATGTGTACACAAAAAAAAAAAAAAATGCAAGTGGCGGTCCACAAACAGGTATATTAGAAGAATAGGTGTTCAGGATAACTATTATGAATAGAGAAGAGTTGTGTTTCACCACAAATACTAGTTTCTGAGCAGAACCTTAATAAATTTAAAGATTACAAGAAGGTTTGGATTTGCTTTTAATCATTGCATAAAGGTATGCTTGTTTTAAATATGACAATATGTATGGATAGATTAAGCCAACGTCTGTAATTAAAATTTTGACTCCGTTAAGTGTTGCGGACTGCTAAAGCATTGTTCTGAAGGAAAGCTTCTGGCTGGATGTTTTAGATTGAGGAAAGGCTATAAACCCTTTAACGACACGCTCTGATATGGTACTGCTTTGTAGGAGACTTTGCAAACATTTATTTTGGTTTGCGGGAACTTTTAAAAGTTCTCTATGTGCAATTTACAAGAATCGCTAAAGAAATGGTGCCAAACATGCAATCGTATCGCTGATGTGTGCTCCAACAAACGCATCTTTTCTATGTTGGTAGTTAAGTGTCGTGATCTAAATACAATCTGTTAGTGAGAGAACATTAAGCATTAGAGCCCCTAATCAATTTTAATTACATACGTACAATATTAGCAATAATTGAGCACATGTGTTATGCTGAAATCCCACAAGAAAACAATACATTTCTCTAGATCAAACAATAGTGTCTTAGATAAGAAACTGCGCCAATGTTCAGCCTCTACTCAGCGGGTTGATCTCTGTCAGAAATACAAAACTGTCATCACTGCAATTCAGAAAATGCGATATATTTTGCAAACTGTGCTCAAATCGTGCTTGGCGAACTTAATGACAAGATGAACAGAAAAGGATTTTTTAGTGGAAAAATAAGAAAATTGCGTCTGAATGTGTAAGTTACCGTAAACGGTATGAGGTGGATTGGCTCTACAATGGTACAAACGGGATCGGAAATAGTACCGAATTCAATTTAGTACTGCTTGATCTATTTCATAACATCTTGTTAGGTCTGAATCTAATGATAATAAATCAAATTTAGTAAGTTATGGTCGATGAAAAATATCAAATATTGCATAATACTCTTTGTGAAAAAAAACAACACTTGTATATAATGCTTAATCTGCAGTCGAATGGTGTATCTAGTCTCTTCGCAACTCGATACTCCAAACTAATGAAGAAAGCATAATCTTCGTCTACATGAAATGCATTAGAAGATATGCATTACCTCCTGGTCGTTGCGAATCAGTGCCAAATAGAATATCAGTCGTCTAAGTAGGAAGTCTATACATAATGAACAGTCTTTACATAGTAATAGTAATAGATGAGCCATCTCGCAATCGGTTGCAACATTAGAACTTGTATGTCAATGTGAAAAAAAACAATTATTGGTAAAGGTATGTTATCAACGTAGATAGTTGCGTTTTTTTTACTAGATAAAAAAAAAACACTTTGTGGGCTAGAATATACGCACAAATCACAACTAGATAAAGGTTATTGTATATATAAGGGTTGTAAGATTGTATATATAGTAAGGTTGTATATATAATAAACTTAAGTTTATAAGTTCATTATTTGTGTGCTAACTAGAACCAACAAATATATGCATAGACCATGGTAGATATTTGGCTATATCCGAAACTGTTCGCCTGTTCGGTCAGCCCAAAACTTCAATAAAAAAGCCATACATTTCTGTAGGTGAAATCTTTTTGCAGTAAGCCATTTCTCTGATATATAATTGTATATTACTGTACTAATATATATAATATATGCTTACACCTAATGTATTAAAACTCGACCACCGCTGTTTCAAGTTTTTCTGCATGCAAAAATATCTAAGAACATGTCGCATAATTGATAATATTGTATCTGCCAATAGGCGACTTCAAACTTCAAACGAACCCGCTGTACAGACGATTTAGGAGTTGTACAGACGAGGTAGCGTTTGGAACTCCACACGTAAGAGAGTGTTTTCTAAAAAGCACGTAACGTAACGCTTGTTACGTTACGGCATCGGAAGGAAATTAAGAAAATCTTAAGACAACATAAAATTAAAAAACAAACCAGTAGATTAAGGATACTATGAAATTAAAAAAAAAGGAATTTCTTTCACAGAAGCAAAACGCACACCACTTCTGATACAGGAGTACGTATGTACGCCTGCCTTATGTGCATATTAATGTGCATAAATGCTTATTTGTGTATATAAATGTAACTGGTGTATTATTAAAAGTAAAGGCATTAAAAGTAAAAGCAATAAGTCAGAAAGAGAAATTTTCTTTAAATTTAAATTTTCTTTTGTTTTGTTAATCGCACGTCACTTGCAACAAAAATGAAATTATTATGAACGCAACGTATTGGATAACATAACGTAACGTTTATTTTTACGTTACAATAAGTTCTTCTCCATGTTCTTATTCATTTATGCATTCTTAAAAATTTTTCCATTTTATTTGGTTTTGATTTTAAAGCAAGAGCTTTGGTGAGATGAAGAAATAATCCTCGCGGGCATATCATCAGCACAACAACATTAGCATTATTATCATCATCTACAGCATCACCAAACCCATGAGGCACGTTCTGTACCAATGGAACGACTATGCCGCACCAGCTACACACTCTTCTAACGCTCTTCGGCTTCTTCGGCTGTCTTAAGAAGTACTTAAATTTGAATGGCTTGCTTTCTCATTTCACTCCATAATTCGTACTTTATCATTGTACACAACGAAATCCTATGAGCACCAACAGCTTTTCGTTTTCTCTGCTCACTTCGGAGTATTTGTTAACTGGTCCTCTTGGCATTGTTTTCATTTTCACAACTTTTCATTTCATAATCAATTAACATCAAAAGAAAAATGTTTTTCGCAAAAAATTTATAAAAATTAAATTGTAAAATTAATTGTATTAAATATGTAGGCAGATTGCGGATGGTAGATGGCAGATGGAAGATGGAAGATACCAGTGGCAACCCGTATTTCAAGAAGACGGACTGTCACAGCAGCTTGAGGCTGAGGCTGAGCATACCCTTCCATTTTCCATAGATAAAGTGCGCGAATGTGCCGAATTGCTTGGTTTTTTAGCTCATAGCTGCCAAATGCTGGACTAAAAATGTGTTCTGTTACTATTGTTGTAGATTTGAGTCACTTCAATGAATATTCCAAGCCACATATGCATAGATACACATCTTTTATATGGTACTTTTCAATTTAATGCACATATTATATTGTGAAAATATGATATGTTATGATAATCTGACAAGATCGTCATATAATAATCTTTCTATACTAATTATGGCATGATCGCCATGTAGTAATAAATTTAGTATTTATTATTAAATTTATTTTAGTATTATTATTTTTATATTTATTATCCTGAACATCTAAAGGATTAGTAAAGAGATTCCAGTCGAAGTTATAAATTTCTTCTCATTAAAATTAGCAGGAAGAATCTGCTCTTGTATAGGCATCCGAAAACGCCGAGACTACAAATAATGAGAATGGGTTTAAGCTTCTTGACCTCAGTATGAATTCTGAGTTTTATTAATGCATTTTAAAAAAGGTTGACCCACATCGATGTTTTGAAATATATTATGATCCACTAAGTGAAAAGAAAAGTGTCAATTCTACTTGCATTGCGGTGGTTCTTCCATGTGCGATCGCATTACATATTACGTTAATAATTTTAAAATAGGTTACTATAAAATAATTTGTGCATAAGCACTTCTCTTAAAATAAAGTAAAATAATAAATAATAAATAAATTATTATTTACATTTGAATTGAATGTTGTGTCATACACAATATAAGAAACCAATTTAAAAAGTAAGCCGTCTTCTTGTGCAGATTCTTCCGCATTTGTTCTCAAATAAATTTCTCTGTTCAATAACGTAGTTCTATATTTCAAATAGGTATAAAGAGCATATGGTTCACTCTGAAAGATAAGTGCAATTATATCAATGTACAACTGTTCGCATTATCAGAAGAGCACAAGTTTCATCTTAGTTAAGGGCTTTATAGGTTGAAGGTATCTTATTCAAGAATCTGACAGATGAAGTAAGATGCCATATTGGAAGAGAAAAGTTTTAACTATCATCAAAAGCAGTCCATAGAAAATCCATTGTAAATCCAATGTAAATATTGATCGACCAGTTGGAAAGTTGCTGTATTTTAATGTCGGTTGGCGTTTAGTTTGATCTTCGGTAACGTTATATTTGAGTGAAAGACATTATGTCTAGAATGCACACAAGTGGCCAGGTGGTGAGGATCGAAGGTTTGAATTAAAGACTACATTTATTTTTATGTATATTCATCATATATGAATCCTGACTGTTTAGGTAGATAATTTTGTTTTGAAATAACCGAAATTATATGAAAATCCTGCGAAGTATTATTAATTCAAACACACCTTATAAATCAATCAAATCATATTTTGTCGTCATTAAAATATGTCTTATAAACAACAATACAGCTATGCCAACGGTATGTCAATTAGTTCTTCAAACATTTAGAGGTGGATTTAGATTTGGTCTTTAAATTATCTTTGAAGACAAAGTACGGTCCCGCTCACATTTGGTGCATATTTTATCTAAAACTCCTATTCATTACAAGGGTCACTATTTATATTTTAGATCTTAGCAACACTGATTGTTGTCAGGTGTCTGAGGTTTCCATACGAAAGTTTGATGCTATTAAACATAATCTACGTTATTATTTGTTACGTTATTACGATTTCCGACGTGGATTACTAGTATCAAGACAAGAATGCATCGAAATAGGTTGTTCCACATTTGGCGATGTGAAGTAAGCTCTGTCTTTGGTCGCAGTTCACTCACTGGCGAAATTCACAAAATTCGTGAAGGTTATCCAAAATCAGTTGTTATAGCAGAAAACATAAATGCTGTGCAAAAACTGATAATGCAAGATTGTACTGTGAGATTGAAGGAATCCTAGGCATTAGTTCCACCAGCATATATAAAACATTTCACGATAATATATCCGTGAGAAAGGTTTGATCTCGTTGGATCTCATCCCGCATCATTTGACAAAATCTTAAAAAGATGCTCGTGTCATTGCTGATTCAAAGGACGTTTACGAGTATAAGATTGTTACAGACGAATCATGGATACAAGAATATGCATATGAGGCGGAACATAAACAGTAATCGAAGGTATGGCTGTATGGGTGTTTTAAGATGAACTAAATTCAACGAAAATTATTCGTTCGAAGCACATCGAAACAAATGGTCCCATTTTTTTTTTTTGGAATACTGGTCATGTAAATTCGGAATGGTATACCACCATTTTCTTGCAAATGGACAAAGTATTCCTACTGTTCTTAAATTAGTTTTCAACAAAAGTTTAAAGATAAGCTTTCTTACAACAGAATTGTTTATTTTGCATTTAATTTGTATGAAATATTAATGTCATTGAATTTGATTTTTCCGTAGAAATGAAAGTCATGGAAGTCTTCAGTGAAATATGGAAAAAAAATATCTGCCGTCGGATCATTCTCCATCAAGATAATGCGAATGCTCACACATCTGGTCTAACAGCCAATTATTTGAACACTCAAAAAATCGAATTGATGGGTCATACGCCGTACACTGTTGATTTGGCGGAAGAAGCAGAATCCATTGTTGCATTTCATAACAATGTTTTGGATGTATCTGAAGAAGATTGGAAAAATGCTTTGATAAATGGTACGAACGCACGCAAAACTATATTATTCATAAAGGGAAATAGTTCGAGAAACAGTAAAGCAATTTTCAACGATAAGTTAGTATTTTTTCATTATTAGGCTCAAAATATAAATGGTGACCCTGGTATAAAAATTTAACATTTTTTATACTTTTCATACAATACACGTGGGTAAGGAGATGTGAGCTCGATTAAACAGTTTATTTTCTTGCATAAAGCAACCTCTTCGTTAAGACAATAGAGTATAACCTCTCCGTGTTTGAATATTAATTCCACAGAACTTCATGGGCTTTGATTGGATAGTCAAACATGTGGACTAAGTAAATAGACTAAGTGTGTAAATATTGTATAAATATGTAGAAATATTGAATATTGATTTCAGTTAATAAGAATGGCATTTTTCTTCTATTATAAAGGAACTCTTAATAGAGCTAAGCAGTTGTTTTTTTTATTATGAAATCACTTCTGAAATTTAAAAATTTCCTTCTTGCACTGCAATTGTACTATACTCGTATTAATAGTTAAGAAGGATAAGTGGATTTCAGTTATTTTGGCATCTCCGCTATTCTACTTTCCCTTGTACTTGCCTTCTTTTAGTGTTTAATGCATCATCCAAAAATTTAAAAATGTTTAATTCGTTCTCTTGAATTCAGACCCAAATTCAGAAAAATAGAATGTGCGATATCGAGGTTATCAATTCAAAATGTAGTCACGCCGATAAAAAGTAATTAAAGAGCGATTAATATAATTTAATGCTATTCATTATACTGCTATACTGTATATGCATAATTAATTATTCGTGTTAATAAATAATTTTTTTATTTAAGTGATTTTTTAATTAAATTTTATAATAATTGATCAGTTTCACGAATAAACAAATCCAACTAAATGTGTTCAAATAAAAAATTACTTGAAATTTGAAGATTTTTTCAATTACATGTTGTATATTCATCCACTGGAAGCACTGAAAAGTGCTTGTTGCAAGTGTAGCCAGATGAAGAAGCAGAAATTAAATGAAAAAATTGAATTTAAATATTTATTTTAATTTGAAATTGAATTATCGCATTCGAAATTTTTTGCTGTTCGCTGTTTAGTGGCGTTGAAAGATTTATACGTTTGCATCAAACTGCGAGATAAATTGCTGACAATAAGCAAGAATTAAATGGGAGGATGGAGAAAAAATAATGAAATCTTTCAGTGTTTACATATCGGCCAACAAACCAACAAACGAGCAAGCCAGCAAACCAGCAAACCAGCAAACCAACAACCAGTATACGGAGCGACGAACAGTTGGACGAGAAACAAGCGTTGAGCTTTCTAAGCAGGCGAAAGTATCTGAGGTTGCGGCCACATGATTCTACGTGAAGTTTATAGCGATACTTATCTGTTGCTGCTGCCGAAAGAAGAAGCAATACCAATATTGATTAAGTTTTCAAACAAAATATTACACGTTATGAACCATTATAACACCTCATAATAAAATTTTTTAGTTAATTGCATTAAGAACAAAAAGTATCATAGTCGCGACACTGCGACTATATAATATCAATTATAGTCACAGGTAATAAATATATCTACAGCTCTATTCGGTTCATTTAGATCTTATGTTTTTAACATGTACCACAACAGCAAAGAACCGAGAGATTATAATTATATGCACTTCTATGTACTTTAACATCAGAAAAATGCTCAAGACAAACAAACTTCCTTGAAAAAAACTCTTTGAACTTTTTGAAATCAAATTTAATGCATCTAATCATGTAGTTCTATCATTTCAGATGTCCAAATTAAATGAAAAGGTCAGCCGACATTTCATAGCTCTGTAACTGATTTTGGAACCTTCATAAACATTTGCAATTCTTTCATTGAACGAATGCCAATTTAGATCTAGCATATGTTAACATATATTATATATATTCCATATATATATATATATATACATAGATTATATATATATATGGATAATATATACTATATAAAATATGATTAGAAGTTTCAGTTTTCTTTAGATGGATGAATTCGATACTAATTGCATATTCTCAGGAGGTTGGCAACTATGAAAGAAAAGCTAGGAGACTATAAATTATGTACTGAAGTTGAGGAATGAGGCAGGTAGAGGTATACTTAAAAATAACTACAATAAATATCTGTCAAAAGTAAGTGGTTGCTGTTTAAAACCCTACAACTTCTTCAGATGAATATTAGCGTCAAGTAACTTCTAAAGCTATTTCTAAAGGTCTATTAATATGTAGACTTTCTAAATATTACTCTCTTAGTGTTCACGAACGTTTTCATAGCTACACAATTAATTAAAAACGTTACCCCTACTCTTAACTACAGTAAACCATACCCATAATCATTTAATAATTAACAGCACCCTCACTTGCACTGAATCAGTACATTCGTCAGGTTACTGACTGATCACTGTTTAATAGACAAGATGTGACATTCAAGGCTGAAAGATGCAAACCTATAGCTAAAGAAACAATGGTTCTACATATTGAAGCTAAATTATCTGAATATATTTTGTTGCAGATTACTCCTCCGATGTCTCATGATCGTAGTTTGAATATTATTTCTGTAACAGCTCCAAATGTCAGAAACAGTACACCTTATGGTGTTAACGAGAAATACACTACTACGGCTCAGTAATTGCAACCATATTATATTTTTCATAAAATATTTTAAATCTGAAAATAAATATCATGAGTTCTCATCTGATGACATACACTCGTTACGAATGTAGAAGGTGCAAGATATTTTGGAATTATATTCTGCAAGCAAAATGCTGTTATCATCTATTGAAATATGAATTTTAAGTACTGCGGATAATTTATGAATTATCCGCTGCATTTTCCGAGCTTCAAGAAATGTGACGACTTTTTTGGTTGGGAAATTAAAAAAGTAACTATTTTTTAAAGCATTTTATTGTCACTTTGAAAAACATTTTTCTCAAATGTTGCACACATTATAAAGATTCTGTTTTTTTGTTCATTTTTATAAATTCCCTCTTCAGTATTTTGGACTTCCGCATTATTATTGCATCCTTGAAATGCATTTCGTAATAAGTCTGCGTTTTTCGTGAAGGCGAATGCAATCTAAAAAACGATGGGATGTTAGAGTTACTCTTCTGTAGGGTCATAGTCTCCACTTACTTTAACTCCATACGCAAATCGATGTCCTCAACAAAAATATGCAAACTGAAGAGGAATGCACATCTTAATAAGATAAGACACAACTGTTGAAATGCCTACTTGTGTTAGTTGCAATACTGAAATCGACTTGCGTTACTGTTAGTAATTGAAGTTGCATGTGCGAATAAAACAACAATCATTACACCAAAAACAAGAGACAACAAATATAACAACAACAACGACCTGTGTAAACAATGAAGGCATAAATCAGTATAATTAGTTGCCACAGTAGCTTGACTTGTTCTTGCATCGTCACCGAGCTCATTACTGGGACCAAAGCCGTAGAAACAGTAGCACTGAAATTGTGAACACGGACGAATTGGTTACTCTTGTGGACTGTTGGAATAAAATTGGAAAGATGCTACAGCTAATTCTAACTAAGATCAATAGAAAATTAATTAAAATAACTATAGTACACATAGTTGAAACCTCTGGGGAATTTTGCTGGAATATAAGATTTTAATATTAAAATTACTTAGGCAAAAGGAGAGTGATTGGAAAGATTTGTTGCAAATTCTTTCTGCTATCAGTTTACTCGTACATGTTTATTTAAATGTAACGCTAGCGCTTGACACTGCAATAAGTATAATAGCACACCAGAAATATTGAATAAATGAGTGTACCACAAAAGCCACTAAACCCACCTCTTAAGAATGAATAATGAACATTTTAGCCATTAGACCGTGAAAGTAAAAGTGCACGCAATTCTACTCCAGGAATTAAACTTAAGAGAATACCATTAAGAAATCTCTATTTATTTTATTAGGTATAAGCTTTATGGTTGGGGCTAATTACTTCGCGGATTTAAAGTTAAATTGCAAACCATATAGGGAAGACATGTATAGGAATAATCGAGTAAGTTGCTTGTATCAAAGAAGATCAGTTTAATAATTGAGCTGATTATGACACGTAGAGCAAATTTAAGTTCGATGTACCTAGAAGCAGTCTATCTAACGGGAGAAATGACGTTCTGCTTGGCGGACAGCACCATAAAAATGTACGTGCACTTTTTGACAATTTGAATTGGTGTACTGGTAATCAAGAGATGAATCATTGATCGAAACAATGATTCATCTCTGTTGAGTTGAGTTCAACAGAGATTGTTTAAGATTCAAAGACGTCATCGATTTAAAGCAGCCGCTATTGTAACAGATTTATTTGCGTTTCTTCAATGAAGCTGGAATCTTTGAAGTTAATAAATTGAACAAAAGTGGATCTAGGAGTGAACCTTGAGAAATGTCGGAAACTTACATACAATAATCGGATCAAAGCATTGCAAGTGTAATGAACGCAACGAAGATCCTGACTTTGTAAAAGAAACCCTCAAGACCAACGGTCTTTAATACTATGTCAATATTAAAACATATTGTCAAAATAGGGTTCTGTTTGGTGTCAACATGTACTGTTGAAAAGAACTAAGTTATTATCTTGAAGCCAAGATTTCAGCTTTCCACTTGGCTATTGGAGTTATCGACACATCAAAGCTTACGAAGGTAGTATGTTACCTAAAACACGTGCGAAATGTGAGCGCAATTCTGTACATTTTGAGCAATATATTTCAGATGGACTAACGATGGATAACTTAGATACCTGCTTCATACTCACAGTGGAGGATCTAGTTTGATTCGCCACTGACTTGCTTGTAGGTATAACGAGAGCAAAAACTTGTATTTTTAGGCTCTGGAAAAGGTTTTTGGACTTTGTCTCCAGGAGACTCACAATGCTGTAATGTAATGGTTAAATAGTCCTTTAAAGGGATTAACTAACAAAAATGGGAGTACCAGAACATTGATTGGGTCCAGTAAATAACCCATCATTTAGTCGCAACGCAAGGTACACTATTTACACTAAATACAATTTGAAGTTTTTTATTGTATATTCACAACTTTCATGCCAGGCTTTCATATTAAATTGTATCATTAGTGTCTTCTATATGATGAAATACTAATTTTTTACTACTGAATTACATAATATTAGCACAATTTCTTTTATTTTTACCCTGAAAATGATGTCGGAACACATTTAATAGTTTAAATTCGTAAAGTTGAGAAAACAAATTCTAAATAAATGTTGTCTCTACTGATATGAAGAACTCAATTCAGAGCTGCTAACATCTCGTCTTAGTATATGAGCTACTATATCATAAACTAGAAGAATTGTTTTATTTCCAGCGGTTATAGTGCTTGTAGTCCATTGGAAGCACCAGTTCCATAGTTAACTTTTTTATGTCTGTGCAGAAAATATGTCAGACTTAACGCTTCAACCGAACACTCTAACACTGACTCAGTACCAGATCTGTAGGATGAACGTATATAGTAGTTCTTTGTTTTTCTACGTGTAATTTTATATCGCATTAGTTTGGGTCATGAGGGATTACCTCTTAGCTACCGAGTAATTGCTATTTTTTATTAAATCATATTCTTAGTAAAACTTGCTCATTATTTCTTGTTATATACCACAAATCTCTACCTCAAAGGTGGTCACACTGAACAATTTACTAACACGGCCACTTCGATAAAATGGCAGCATTCTCAGTTCAGAAATTGCGTTCAAACTCATTGTAAAATGTTGTCAACTATTGAAACCTACAGCATATTTATAGCCGCAACGAGCGCTCAGCACAATCAGCGATTGTACTGCGGTATTTGTTAAAGGTAGTCTCTGTATTCTTTCTTTGCATCGCTGAAGCATTCAAACAAAACGGCAATGTATCAATGTCAGACGAAAATGGTAAATAGCACCGGTTGTGAACGCAAGTCAACGTTCAATTGGCTACAACCGGGTTTTTTGTTGCATCGAAAATGAAGATCAATTTAAACAAGTCAACGGCAGGCCGCCGCCTATTTAGACCTGAAGGCTGAGCATGCCTCAAGACAATGAGTTGCGGAAACCTTAGGCTATTATTTGTTAAACGAAACTGAGTCGCTGCGCATGTTAAGTGCCGGGAGAAAATTGTAACTTTTCTGATTGCAGTGATCGTGTACGCGTTTGAACTGCCACTAGTTTTTGAATGAGTCTGGTTAAATAATTTGATGTGCAAGCAGCAGCCATAGGAAGTTGGCAGCTAAACCAAAAGCACGCCTCTCTCGCTGCCGTTCGCGGTTATTCCTTTTAAGGCTGCGGAGGGCAGTCGCACATGTCAACATTGAAAAGTTGTTATAGTCCAGCGAATACGATTATTGGCCAACGTTCAACCGATATTTGTGCTGTTATTTGCATTATTATAATAAGCATTTGCACAGGTCAAGAATACCTGTGCAACGCTGTGAGCGTTATTCTAAAAAACCGTTAAGTACATTCGCTGTTTATTGCAATTTTTGAATAATTTATTTAAAATTACGTTTTTGTTATACAATTTTCATTTCTTCCTCTTTGGCTCTATTTCAGTTCAGACATCTTGTCTCTTAAAAAATTTTGAAGAACACGAAAACAACAACAAATGCTCAGTAGCAATCAAGGGACATTACAGCATCACCGCATCTCGAAATGATAACAATGTTTATTTGGAAAACAATAATGAAATGTTTACATTGTTGCATATCGCGATCTGTAACATATTTACGACTATATGGACTCGTAATTGCAGCAATATTCCAAACAAAAACACTTCATAATCAAAAATAAACAACGCATCACGCAGCAATTGGAATTACCATCGGCAGCTGATGCTGATGCCGATACCGTTGCCGTTGCGTTGCCGTTGCTGCGGTTAGCATGCGTGCACCCTGAAGTGCAGTGAAGACGGACGGTCGAAGTTTTCTTGTTAGCATAAAATGTTTTAATAGCAACAACAACAATATTTGCCTTTCCTAATATAACAAACATATTATTAAATTCTATATATTTAAGTATTACGTTATGTATTGTGTGTCAATATATTATGTGCATTTATTAATTAATTAAAAATTAAGATTAATTAAAAATAAATAAAAATTATACGAGTGTATCTGTACGTATGGAAAGTCTAAAGCTTACTCCCAATGTATTATCATATACGTACGAAATAATATTATATACAACATATTATGTATATTCATAATATATGATATAAGGTGTCTTCTTTTGCAAGAATGTCGCAAAAGAACAATGTAAAATAAGCACTACTTTTGATTCTTTTGACACCTGAATGATTTATATATGTAAGTACACAAATACACATATTTGCAAACTAGAGAGAGCTAATCTACTACTCAGTATGATATAGAACGCAGTTTTCGCTTTTCAAACATCTGTTTGATATCACAATTCTAGGTATGATAGAATACGTTTTTTGCACAAATCTTTGGATACAGAAGATCCAGTCAGTATGTGAGTATGTGTCATGCACGATTTCTGTGGATACAGTCCTCTTCCGTTTTACTCTCTCTGAATAACATAGGCATAAGAGAAAGTGAGTGAAAAGGAAATTTATTTTGGTATTTCATTATATTGAAGTCTTAATTTCTTGATTCAACTTATGTGATTTGAGATTTTATTCGAACAGTTATCTTATGTATTTATTCAAACAAGTCTTTATGTGTTTTAGGTAAACTTCACATTTCTCAAACTTCACTAAACTGTTTAGATTAGTGCAGTTCGTGGATGCGATCTATTGCTTCAGCCTTCGTCAAAGCTTTTGTTTACAAATGATTTTGTGGAATCTTCTCTCTTCAGTTATGAATTAATAACATATCAAAATCGTCAACCGGAAACATGAATCCGCATGCAGAACTAAACATATTAAAATCTGTCAAAATAAACTCGAGTCCAATAACGAAGAAACATTAAATTTATTTATATAAATAAGAGAAAGAACGGAAAAGATTGCTCAAGACGAGTATATATACAGGCGTATGCATATATCAGTTTATAAATACAAATAAATTAGTAATTTTTTGCACATTTTTCAGCAGCAACGGCGGTAGCAGATCTTTGGAGCGCATGGAATATCTCAGCCCCAACAAGTCACGACTGTGACGTGCAGCCTGTAACAAGATGAAGAGGAAACGAGGTAGAGTAATGATAATGGCGGTCTGAAATTGTGGGTGCACACAATTCAATCAACAAACGAGCAAATTAATTTCCCAACGCGAACAAACGATGCCATAATTATTGAATGCGCACTTGATATGAATTATTAGGCGTACAATAGTTTATGACCACTCGAACAGTTTTATGAAATTAACCGAGCGAGTACATCCATGGGCTACGGAACGGTTGATTCAGCGAGGGAACGCGCAGTGAGGCAGTGCAATAAAAATAACATGAATGCAAAATAAATAATCATTTTTATTATTGTGTTTTCGAGACGTGAAAATATTAAGGAAATCTAAAAGAAAAAACATTGAGAAGAAAAAGAAACGCACAAATAAATATATATATCGACAAAATTTAAAAATAGTTTTCATGAATAATTTTATTTCTATAATATTTGTACTCTTTTTATATCAATAGTCTTTGCAACAACTGCAACATTTTCACTAAAATAATCCACAGAGACTATATACATATGAATATTTTATGTATTGTAATTATATTAAGCACACATTCTCTATACCGTATAAACATGATATTACAGTAATATTTTCTTTCTCTGATTTTCTTGTATGAAAAGTTCCAGAACATTGTCAATGTTGTCATCGGCAGTCAACATATTTCAATTTCTCCCATTAAGAAATTGAATTTATAATAAAATTTTTAATAATATATTGATATGAAAATAGAGTATTAGAAACAAAATGCTAATAAATATAAAATAAATGATAACACCAAGCTTCTCTAACGTATAGATTCTCTGGACTTTAAAGATCTTGAAATATTACATGATATTGCATTGAGTTCATTTCTGAAGACTTCATGCTAGAAAAAAAACCAAAAAAACCAAAAATCATTAATCATTAAATTAAGAACTAAATTCATCAAACGGCATGTAAGAATGGAGCTCCTAAAGTATTTTCATTAATATACTTAGTATGTTAGACTAAAAACACGTAACTACTTTACCGCATCTGATACATATATTCTGCGCAACAAAGCGATTTATCATTAATGACAAATAACTCAAATTAGCAATGTATTTTAAAATGTAAATCTTCTTAGAGATGCAAAAAAAAGGAATGTAACTGTTTGAAGTCAGTAACTCGTGGAATTCAAGACTAACAGTAATTACTGTAGCCTTTAAAGAGATCAATTCCTCTTTCGTTTTTTGTTTAGAAAACATCTCGTTTGCTAGGTCAACTTTCCTCATCTGCTATTTACAGATCATTTTATAGTTTGGACTCATGTCTGCACCACCAATATATGAATTTATGATCGGGGGATTATATACAAATATTAGTTGAATTCAGATTTTTGACGTGAAAAAGACTTGTCATTGTTATTTTAAACTTCTTGCATTCCTACGAAACACGACACTTAACATATTTGAATAAAGTAAGTCATTTTAATGACTTTTTTAAGTTATGACGACATTAGAAATGATCACAATTGCAGACATTGTGATATGAGTAGCACAATTTGGTTTGATTTGCAAAAACAACATCTGTCAGCTTAGGAGGCCTGTACGACGTGACATTACATCGGTAGTAAAAATTTGTTGCTTTTTTCATTTTTGTGGATGTCAATCATTACCTAGCTGCGAAAATTATGTGCTCCCAATTTAATTGGTGTAAATGAAGTTTATTCTTTCGAAATTAGTATTAAGTCTAACTATAGATTATTAAATAGTGGGTTTTATATTAAGGGACTTACCTAGGATACTTTCGTAAACTGTTACTACCATGCAATAGGTTTTTATGCATGCGATGACTTTGAACCAATTCAGTAACTTCTTAGGTTTTTCATTAATTAAGAGGTAAGAAAAAAAGTGACCCTATTGTTGAAGAATTAAAAATGTTGTTATTGGAATACCCAATCAGTGTATACTCACATCATTATTCGCATCACTTTTCATGTATTTTAGAAGGTATATACAAGTAAATCAAAAATAAACCATATTGTGTAATGGATGAATTTAGATCTGTTTTAAAATTTACACAAATAGCAAAAATATACTCACTCGACCGTATACGACGACTCGACTCGATGATTAGCGATTATTAAGCAATCCATGTTGTAAAATGTCAGCCTTCAGCTAAACATGTTAAGCCTTGGATGACAGTCTGTTTGGTATATGTCACTGAAGCAGTGCAGATGGTATAAGAACCATCTGTCTAACTTCTCATGTTTTGATTCGTAATAATTTCGGTTACAAAAATTTGTATCTATGTATTGCTCACTAAAATTTAAAAATTTCTCCACTTAAAGTTTTAACTCTCTTCTCTATATTGGTGTAAGAAACTTATTATTTTTAACTATTTCATTTCCCGACTTTCCTTGCTTTTTCCAAAAGAAGTTTTACACAATTCCAAATAAATTGAATTATTTATTAGTTTACTCAGTTTCCCTTATATGGATTCTTTTTGTTACGAAAATTGAATGATTTTCATCACCACTATTTTCAGGCACAGCAGTACACCCCACGCGTCTCCTCCATAAATGTCAAAATAAATCACATACAATAGGATATACCATAGTTACTGCTGCGCCCTCTGGTCTTTATTTACAATATTTACAATAATCATGTGTAAATACACTCGTATGATGTAAAGAAGTGAAATGCTCAAGCACCATATAGTCAACAGGTTTTCCAAACACAAATATCTACATAAATTTGTAGCCCCCACTCTCCAAACTGTAAACAATCAAAACTGCAGCTGTTGGATGCCAAAGAGAAAATTAAAAAGAAAGCAAAACTCAATGCACATGCAAATAGAATTATTTTATTTGTTAAAAAAAGAAATGCAATCTGCCTATCCTTTGTCATGCAGTGCACCGCAACACACTTGACAACCGAAACTAGCTATCCGCATAGTCTGTGCACTGGGAATTAACTACATTGCTGACCTCTGCCACGATTCTACATATTTTTTGTGCTACATCTCATCGCCTGAACGCCTGAATGCCTGACTGACTGTCTACCTGACCGCCTGTCTTGATGTCTACCTGCTTACTTGCTAACTTGATTATGCATTTGTTTGCAGTTCATCTAATTTTGTTTCAATTATTTTGTATTTATTTTTTTTATAGTACTTTTTTCCAAAAGTGGTGTTAGACACTTAGTTGCATGCTTACCAACCGCCAGCCCTTAGCAAAACAACACATATTAAGTGCATAATTTCTCTATAAACAAACACTGGCATTGCTTCGCTCCATCATGTACAATAATTGCATGAACTGTGCTATTGCCTACCACCTTCTGTGCATTGAGCCAAGCAGTCTTCCCTGTACGTGAATTCCGGATACGTTGTTGTGTTTTGAGTCAAAATTTGCTGTTATGATTTTCAACTCTTTTTAGACAATTTTCTCATTCTGTACATTGCAACAAAAATTTTCAATATCCATCAACGGACCATGAGACATCTCAGACTTATAGTTATATCTATTCTTCTATTTAAAGACAATCTACAGAGTTGGAGTTGAACTTAAAACATATTAAAAATATAATAGCAAAGTACTTTAGATACTAGAAATAATTCCTTAGTTTAAAAAGTGCCAAAATTAGAAGTGAATATTGTCCGTTATCAGTGCTAAAGCCTTAGCGGTAAAAAGAAATCTGTACTCAAAAATCTTTTCAAATACCATGTATACCTAACACTATCAAAATTTTTGATTTTTGGTGTATTTTGTATCATATGAGTATAATTGACTCATTATTCTGAAAGTATTTTCTTGGAAAGTGGTTCATATATTTCCTAAATAATTACTGAATTATGAACTTCCAAAGTATATCACTTTCACCTCCATGTTAGTGCTATTCGTATTATTCGGTTATTTTAAAAACCGAAGTTCTCCAATTATTCGATTCATCGTTTAAACGGATTTCCACGAAGTCTCCGGAGTTGAAAATGAAGTCGTATTTTTTGTAAATCCGCAGTTTTCGAATATCCGGAATCCCACAATAAACACAATTGGTTGGATGTTGGTTGTACGATTTTGTATACTTGGTGTATTACGCAGAAAATTATGTGTTTTATTTTATTTTACTTATTTTATCACAAATAAAATTAATAACTGATATAAAACAGTGAAATCGAATCATTCATTTCATTCAAAAAAAAAAAAAAATAGAGTTCTGAATGTTAAAAAGTGTGGGTATTTGGAGTATATATGCGTAAACTGAATTTTGTTATTCCTCAACTAAAAGTTTCTCGGTTCAAAAAGTTCGTGCCTTGATGATATCAGAAGGAAGTATAAACCAAGACTCTAAACCGAAAATGAATTGAAACTCAAACTGATATTTTTCCCAGAGAGCAAGTCGGAACTTAACTGGTTTATTAAAAAATGTATCGGCTTGTTTTAGTTCAACACCGTATAATTCGTAACCTAAAATATTTTTTAAATAGGCTTGACATATATACTTCACGATGGAGCAAATATAGCAACATATATTTTAGAATTTTGCTAAGAATATACACGTCCTCATACCTATTTAGGTTTAATTTGTTGTTTTAGCAACACAAGATGATGTTGAAAGACCTTCTCTGGATTAAAAGTGGTTCTGTTTGATGACACATGTAATTTGTTTTAATTAAAATACATTAGAAGTGTTTTTTTTGAGTTATATTAATCAACTGACTTTATTTTCTACATTATACAATATGTACTTAAACTAATTACAGGCTAGGGTTTCCAACTTTACTTATTCATAATAAATTTTAATATTGTCGAATATGACAAGAAGATTAAAAATGAGAAGAAGATGTTTTCATTTTTTTTTATTTTTTGTTTTTTTTTTTAAATTAGACTCTTAAGTATTTTTTTTGAATGTTAAAACTTTAACGAGATATGGACAATATTATCAGTGAATTTATCTTCTTTTATTGGGTAAATTAGTGTAAATAAATAGTAAACAGTGAATAAATAAAACAATTTTATTAATGCTAAAGAAACTAAGTTGTTTTATAAGTAAAAACACCGATATATTATTTTTTAATTGAACCGGTACAAAGATCGGTATGTCGCATTTTCCGGGTGTGAAGTTTTGGTACGAACTAGCGCAAGAGGTGTGTTCGAAATGGGTGTTGTGATGAATTCTCCGAATATTTTTTGGGCTATCCAAATTTAGTGGTTTTTTATGCTGTATGTGATCATAAACTATTCCCCAATGTTTAATAGACGACAGATATCCAACGCGGCCAAATATGCAAATCACAGCTGGTAAGTTTTTGGTCTTCATACGTGAGATGCGCATAGTATTGTATACCTATATCTGTTGTCTTACATGTCTGTACATGAAAATTCATGTATTTACATATCATATTCTGAATCCCTAAAACTAATTATATTACTTTGTTAAAAGTTTCACCGTACGACTAAAATTTAAATATATGTGTTATATGGTATAACATATATTATTAAGATAAGACCTAAAAAATATTTGTTAGACACATTTTAATTATTAACTGTGAGGGATATGTATATTTAAGTAAGTCAAAGTTCTTATATTCATCATTCGCTCGTTGTACCAAATAGCTGCCAATTAATATCTAGCTGTTAATAATATCTCTTTGGAACAAGTATTAGAAAACAAATCAGAACCACAGACTGAAAACCAGATCGTCTCCATTTTATTGTGTAAATGGGGTTAGTGCGAAATGGATGATTTTCTGTGGTAAGTAAGCTTAGACACATATTGAAATCACTGGATAATGCTTGGAATTAATTAATATTAATATTAATAAATCTATTTGTACCCAATTTATAGTCATTGCTCGTAGTCATCATTTCCAAAATCAAAGCCATATTGTGATCGTAACAATATATAATATATATTGTGGTATATTATATATATATAATATATATACAATTATTGGTTATTGTGCACTATTCATAGGTATATATCGAGTCAGCACCTCTTCCCAGCATTACTGTAGTGTATAAAACTTGAATTTTTATTTACTTTAAAAGCATTTACAAAGTATCTGATTCTGTTGTCATCGCATATATGTAGAGTTGATTGCCCGACATTGTTTGGCACTATTGCCACTTTTTGTATTGAAATCCGCATTCTATGAAACTGTCAAAGATGCGTCAGCGTGTACATTAAAATTTCAATTGCTGCGTTGGAAATTGTGCGTGTTGATTTTAAATTTTATTACATTTTTAATTTTAATTTGAAATTTTTCAACTATTTTTCAAAGTTCCATGTAGGCACACTGACATACGTACTTGTGGATGCGTACTCGTATGTACCAAGATACATTATTTAATTTGCTAGCATGCATGCAACGTTACTTGCAGATTGCTTGATTGACGATTTGTTTATTTTGATGTAAAAATTCTCTTCGCACCATAAAAATCGCACAGCATTTCATTCTTGGAACGAAACGATAGGAAAATATCGAATGGATTGGATGGATAATCACCCGCTTGAATAGAGTTGATGTGTTTAAATAATAATTTTTCTAAGTGTTTTGAAAACAATGAGAAATTCCAATGAGCGATGATTTGTGTTTATGACCGAAATGTGTGGCCCAACCGCATCAGTGATCGGGGAAGGAATAACGAAAGCATCTCGATTAGAATTCTGCGGCGCAAGCAATCCGTGCGATATCAGCTAAACGTCAATAAAAATATAAAAAAACTGCTAAAAATAGTTTATAATTTCTTTTCTCCTTAATTAATGATATTTTTTTAATTATTTTATTTCAATATTTTACGAGTATTAATCGTTTTTCTTATAATCGTTTTCGTGAAGAAGAGTCATAAAATTATATTTAAATACCAAAATAATTGTGAACAATAAAATTTCACAAACCAATTCAGTTAAAAAATGGACATGATTTATTTAAGCACAACTTTATATCAGTATTTATATAAAGTACTCTCTAATACACTTAAGTGAGGCTGATACCTCGTTCCAGGAATTCATCATTGCAGGGATGGTGACAATTCTCAAAGAATTAGATCGTAATGACTTTTTGCCCTACCAAAGACAGAAATAAAACGAAAGGCATTTTGAGCTTCAGCAAATCTGTAGTTCATGTATTCAGTGAAATCCTTAATTACTGAAGTACTTACGGGTCACTGCAACATATCATTGATGCTACAAAGGTAGCATATTGCGACAAGTGGACTGGGTAAGAGTTGTAACGGCGAGGAAGAGATATAATCCATATTTTTCAGCATAAAAGGAAAAGAAATCATTAATTCAATTTATTTTTATTTGCTGCTTCCTGAAAGAACATTAAATTTTATTTAATTAAATAAATAGCAAGCTTTATAAGCTGTATTAAAAACTAAATTTTATTTCCGAGCAAAAAAGTTTTTTTGCAATCTAACTGAAAATCAGTAAGCGGACATAATTCAGTTCCCATTTGCTTTTACTCCGAAAGCAAAGACTCAGCTGTTAGTACTACATGATATATAATAAGTACTCCAACTGTTTTTTTGTACACATCCATTACCTTCTGCTCAAAAAGTACGGATTTTGTTAACTACTCCTTAAGTAATAGACCTTTTACAAAAAATTTTGGTACACCCTTTCTTTACATATGGTACAAATTTGAGGGCCATCTGTTAATTAGTTTGTTTACAACAGCTGTTAATGTGAGAGTACCTCAAGTGCATTTAGCGATTTTTACTATGGAAAATTCTTGTTGTACGCGATTTTTTGACCAAACACGGCTGTCAACACCACTGTCATCGCTCAGGCACCATATTCGCTAGATCTGGATCTGTGCGACTTTTTCCTATTACCGAAACTCAAATCACCCCTTCGTGGTAAGCGTTTTGAGTTGATTGAATCGGTAAAAGAGAATTCGCTGAAGGAACTAAAAGCGATACCTGCACGGGCCGATGAAAAGTGTATGGAAGATTGGGTTAAGCGTTGGCATACGTGTATCGTTTCAGAAGGAGCATATTTTGAAGGATATAAAATAAATTTGGAATAAAATTTTAATTTGTGTGTTTTATTTACAAAATCCGGGTACTTTTTGTTAATGTTTTAAGCGGATTTCATTCTTCAAAAACTTCTTATTCCTATACTTTTTTTAGAGTTTTCTCTCCACTGAGGGCTGCGTGTCGATCTTGTAGTCTGACTGGTTAGTTGCCAATAGGGTTTATTAGTGTTGTTGACTCAACGTTATTGCAAAGTTATTCTGATACTTTGCATGTTTAATAGAAAGTTAGTGTCTTCCTTGCTAATTTGTAGTCAGCGATATATCATGATATCTTTAAGGTATTTTACAAAAACTTTGTTCAGTTGAAATTAGGGACATTTAATTAGGTTAGTTAAGATTCTCACAATTTTAATCTTTATAGTTTTAATGTATATATAATTACCTATTTCTGAACGTTAGTCATCTCATATATGTTATTTAGAAAGTCAACAGCCACTGAAATTGGTAAAAGTGATTTGATATCAAAATTAGGGGCACTTTTATTCTTGATAATTGTTTCCGTTTACTTGAACTTTGCTAAATCAAAGTATTTCAGCAAAATGGAACTTCAATTCCATGACAAACGATAAATGTGATTTGGTAGCAGCAGTTGTCTTCATTTGAGAGGATAAAGTGTAGCATTTTGTGTCTTCGACATATTTTGTTTGCACTTTTGTGCATATAAATTATGCAAATGTGCTGACATCTTGTGTTAATCGCACATTTCAATAACAGAGAAGCAGTTTAAGCCATTCGAAAATCATTTACGGCAATAATGACAACAACAGCAAGAGAAATGACATTAAAACAGTCACAGCAATGATAACAATCGCAGAATGTGAGTAGCCGTAGTCACAGCTACAGAAACGGACACGGACACGGCCACGGCCACGGAAACGGCAACAGTAACAGCAACGGCAGCAAGCTCAGCTACAACAATAACAAGATCAGCATCAGCATCAGCATCAGCATCAACACCGCCAGCAGCAGCCACAGCAACAGCAACAGCAGCAGCCGCATTAAACATAAACAGCAACAGAAATAATTCTTTTAATGAGATCACAATCGCGCAGGAGTTTCTTGTGGAAGAAACGCTTTTCTGCGATATGCGTGCATGAACTTTGTCATCGCTCTGGACAAACGGACGATCGTACCTGCGATCGTGTAGTTGTTATTGGCGCTGTTGCTGCTGTGCTGAATGTTACTGAGTGCTGATGCTTTTGTGACTGTACTTGCTATTATTTCAATGTTAAAATTGTAAGCTGACTCGTTCCACGTCTGCTGCAAGCTCAGATCCTTGCAACAATAATCGATCTCATAGTCCGATCGATCGATTCAGCAAACGATCAATGCTTATTGCACATATTGTTCTGTTGGTTCCAGTTTTTTTGCTCGTTTTTCGGACTCGTTCACCAGTTTTTGTATGCCAGACAGACTGTTTGCTTCGTCTCTTTGTTGGTTTGTATGTTTATTTGGACAAGCTGCAACAGACGACACGTAGCATAATATGGCAATGTTGTGCATGTTGCAGTCATTTTAGTTGTTATTATTACCCCTTGATGTTGCTATTGCTATTGCTGTAGTTGTTGTTATTGTTATTGCTGTTTGATTTTGGTTGGTGTAGTTGTTGACATGCCCAGCATGCCTAAGATTACAACCGACGTAGCCGTCAATTTCTTAGGGATTCTTTTCTTGATCTCAAATTTTTCGCTTTTTGTTGTAATCAGTTAATTGTTGTTTTTGTTATTGTTGTTGTTTTTGTTGTTATCATTGACAAGGACAAGGACATGATCGAAAAACGATGCCACATACATGTGCACACAATATTTGTTCTTTTTTGCAGATTTCTTTTGGAATTGATATCAGAAATTAAAGTAAAAAAAAATTAACTAAGAGCTACATATTGTTTTATATATTATTAATATTTTTTAATAATTAATTTAATTTAATTTACTTAATTTATATAAATTATAGTTCTAGGATAAGTGCAAAGAGGGACAATTTTAAATGCACCATCTTACGAGCTACCTTACGAAGCAACAAATATTAAATTTATTATTGGAAATTTAAATTAAACTTTAATTAAATTAACATACCAAAAACAAAAAAAAAAGCAAGATTATATAATTAAACTATATCACATTAAGAAGGAAAAATAAATAATTATAAAAAGCAATAAATATAAATAAATAAATTTTGTCTTTGAAAGTGAAAGATCAGTTTCTGAATAACTAATTTCTTAAAGGACTTCAAAATAGTTCTAATAGCATATGATAAGGGATTTCAGGGTCTTATTTAATTAATAAAAAAAATCGATCGGTAGAGAATCAGGAAATTATAAGTTGGATAAATCTTTTTAGCCGCAACTGATGCAATCAGTTGAATAGGTACCCAGGAGTTTGTTCCGTTGTAATTTAAAAAAAGAAATAAATAAACTCAGATATTGCGGTAGTAGTAAATATCACTACCAAAAATATTGTTTCTATTCCATAGTGAGTGATCAACTTGTCTAAAACCGTAGTCATAGCTTCTCAAGCAGTTCACTTAAGCTCTCAATTGATATACTCTAAGTCCAGTTAGCTTTACGTAAAACTAGAACACATAACTATATGAACTATTGATTGCTTTACTAAAAAATTATTGTATTTATTTCATGTGTCCTATGTATTATATACGGAACATCGAAACAAAGAACATTTCGTTTAAGATATTTAAAAGATATATTTTGTTTTAATTGTTACCAATATCGCACTCTCAAGTTCGGTTAATATAGTGGACCGTAAGGCACGCATAAACGAATTGGCTCCTTGATATACCCGATAGAGTTAATCCACTATATAAATATTGGGAGTAATCGGAGACAGACCCACCAATCATTATTTAAAGGTTTCTGAACCAGACTTAAGTGAGAATGAAATGCAGAGCCTGCGAGCCGTAATTGCAGTATACATACGCTATGCTATCAGGGAAGTGTGTCGTATACTTTAGCATCCGTGAACTGTTCCGCCTTAGTTAATAGAGTAGTTTTCATAATAAACTTTGGATGAACGAATTTAATTATGTCTTAGTTAACTGTTCTCTTTTTAAACAGCTAACAGTTAAGACTATTTGGTCAGATACATTTGAGGTATTCATCGTTATAACATAATAATGATTAAAACAATTCTTCTAGTGTGTGGATACAGAAAAATTCACTTCAAATCGCAAAAAGATCTTAACATTATTCTAAAGCAAATTTTTGAAAATTGATTAACAGAACGGCAAGTGTTGATAGATATATCCACATTACTTTGATTATCTTAGTGATGAGGTTAGGTTGAGAGAGCATGTACTGGTATATAACATTGCCTGGGAGAGGCGAATTGCTCTAACCGTGCAGCAAGTATTTATCTATGTGTTAAATTTCTGTTTGGTTTTCCAGATGAAACTGAGGAGATTTGAAAATTCAACTTTCGGTATATCAGCCATTCCAGTAAAGAAACACATGTAGATATTGAGTATTATACTCAATCGCTTTGCCTGTAGGCCTCGACAAAGATATAGAAAGTGAATAAAGGTAAAATGATAAGTTTTGATAAATAATTCAGTCATATTACAAAGTACACAATTTATGGTAATCACAATTTCTGTAAAATTAAGAGCCAAAAATTAAGTATCCCTTCATAACGAGCACTAAGTAGTGATGAAGTTAATCCATTTTTTTCACATTATGACAAACTTGACAACATTTTTATGTTTAGGGATTCAATCAACCTTAATGAATGTCATGTATATATGGACGTTATAAAGATTCCTACTAGATTTGTCTACACATTTTGCATTCGCATTAGACATTATGTTTTAATTTAGTCCACTAAAAGCGATAACAGACATCAGATTATTTCAACTTTGATAGTAAAATTAGTTAAGTTAGTTTTAAGATAATTTTGTGTACATAGAGAATAATTTTCTAAATAAAATTTGTGATTTAAAATTATTCAAACCGTGTTCTAGATTGTGCTTGGTAAGTTGTGTTCCTATACGAAGGAGTTACACTTTATCACTTTATTATATATATATATATATATGGATATTGAAAATGGTTCTATAGGATTCTATTGAAAATATATTTTGTCCTCGCTGCCATAATTTTGTGGTCACAAGCATAATCTTATGCGATTTATTTTTTTTCACTTCCCTAATTTTACTCATTGAACCCTTCTTAACCTCAAATTGACCTTGCTGGTGGAAACAGATTAATAATACAAGCTCAGTTATCCTTACACGAGAGAGCTATACTTTATTGCCATCTTCATTATTTAATATGAGTGCACGAAATATAAAAAAATCCTGGAGGAGCATTTAAAATTCAAAACCAACTACAACATCATGAATGATAAGGAAAAAAGTTAAACAATATATGAATCTGCACGTTTTATTCCAGAAATTCGATAATTAATTGCTGTCATTATGAAGACATGACGGGAACGATTAGAAAAAAAGTTTTGCTGTCTTCAAAATAAAGACAAACAATTTTGGCCTCCACATCACATCAACTATGAACGTGGTACATGCCAGCACAAATTCAACATGGCAACGTTTCAAGAGAATATGCAGCAACAGCAATATCAACGGCATTAGTAGCATCAACAGCAACAACAACAGCAGCAGCAGCAGCAGCAGTAGCAGCAGCAGCAACAATGGCACTACTAATAACAGCAACGAGCAACAGTAAAAGAAAAACAAAGAATGGCTGCCATCTTGTCTGGCAGCCTTCGTCCATCAAAATGAAATATTGAAGTTTTACTTCGACATCGTAACATTGTTACAATAAAAAGGAATCGCTGAAAGAAAAATTATAGAAAAGTTTTTGAAGCTTATAATGTGAAAAAGTTGCTGCAACTATCAAACAGAACACATAAAGCACCAAAACAAAACAAAAACAAAAAAAACAAGAAATACAAAAAAACATGAACAAATGCAAAAGGATGTAAGAAACCGAAAGTAGGCGAGGATTTACTCTTCCTGAAATGCGCGTTGACAATAATGAGCAACAATATCCCAACAGTTCGTCCAACTTAGGACATATGCAGACATATACGTGCCGTGCATAAATACATCACTTCGCACTTTTATTAATTTGCCTAGACTGGCTCTAAACATGAATTAGATGGACACGTCAGTCCAACTATGATGTTGGCAGTTTTCTCAAATCGATTGTGACAAATAGACGCTCATTAAACGAAACGGTTACATTCCCACTGTAGGAATAGACCACAGCAATGTCTGCACCAATAATGTAACATAGGAGAAGCAAAACAGAGGCGAATTTCTTGAAAAAACTCGACAGGGCGATAGATTTTTTTATTGTTTCATCGTCATTACTGATAGAATTTAAAATGCTTGGTGCTCATTGGCAAAACTTTATATACGAGTACGAGTATCAAATTAATTTTTCTTATTCTGTCATACCATTAGTAAGAGGTTTTATTATAATTGTGAAATATATGGACCCCAAATTGGCTGTTAAAATCGAAACAGAGCATAATCTTATGCGATTTATTTTTTTTCACTTCCCTAATTTTACTCATTGAACCCTTCTTAACCTCAAATTGACCTTGCTGGTGGAAACAGATTAATAATACAAGCTCAGTTATCCTTACACGAGAGAGCTATTGTTGGAAGGTGGTTAGGAGTGTACAAAAGCTTCGAACTCCAACTCGGGATTATAATGAAAAACACTGCATTATCGGGAATATTTAACAGTTTTGTGCGTCTACCGCTAAAGACATTAAAAACTGGAAAAGCATATTTATAAGCATATTCATGAAATTAAAGAAATCCTTAACACGATCGTATCTATAGAAGCAACAAAACCTTCAAAAGTTATCCCTCAGTGCATCAAATTCTAATCCTTCAACCATATCAAATTCTACTGTCAAAAGCAGCCTAGGTGTATGAAATGTGCAGGTAAGCATGAAACTATAAATAGTGAAAAACCTGATGATAGTCACCTAAAATGTTGTAACTGTGGCGTGCAACACCCACCGTCATACCGCGGTTGTGTAGAAGCAAAGGAGCTTCAGAAACTAAGAGACCAAAAAACAAATAAAGTTTCAGTCCCAGTTCAAACAAATAATACCAAAAGGTCAATAGTATACACAAGCCGAAGAAGCTCTAAAGTATCATATATATTATCCTCTCAGTATCGTCTCAGTTGTTTTTGAAAAACTAGTGGCAATAGAAAGTCGCCTTGACAACTTGGAACAAAAACATTAGTGTGCATCTTAATGATTGCTCTCAAAATAATGGAATGGAAAGCAAATGGTTGCTTCAACACAAAAACAAATCAGAATTACTTTTACAGACAAAAAATATACACAAATGCCTCCTAATAAGTGAAACACATTTTACAAGAGAATCGTTCATCAAATTTCAAAACTATAATACTTATCATACTATTCATCCAAGCAATAATGCTAGAGGCGGAAGTGCTGTTATAATTAAATCCAACATTAAGCAATATCAAGAAAACAAGCTCTCTAATGAAGAGTTTCAGGCAACAACTGTTGCAGTTGAAGGGGTTCCAAAATCCTAATAACGTCCATTTATAGTCCACCGAGACATAATATGTTATAAAATATGAATAATACTCGTTCATAGGTTTACTATAATTACACAAACATAAAGTTGTAATTGGTGGTGATTTCAACGCAAAAAATGCTCAATGGGGGCCAAGACTAAATTGCTTAAAGCATGTCAGGCCACAGGATTTGAAATTCTCCCCACTGGTTTTCCAACGTACTGGCCAACTGATACAAATAAATTACCAGAAGTCATTGATTTTTTCATTGTAAATAAAATTCAAAAAAGCCACGTGAAGTTAAAGGTGACCTCGAAGTTGAATTCTGGCCAATATTCTATCTACGCAACCCAAACGGACATTACCGAACCGCTTAACAGATTGGAATTATTTCAAGGCTCAGATAAAGGAAAATATCGACTAATCTTGCAAAATACGAAGTATAAATGACCTAGAGAGTGAAACGCATTACTTTACGAGCTTGATTTAAAAATCGGCATACCGCAGTTCTCCACTGCAGAATAGTAAGCAATTTGATAAGATGTATAAGATGTAAAATGTTAAGAAATATCTCTCAAACTTGACATATGACAGTAAAACTAATTATTCTCTCTGGAAAGCTATGAAAAAATATGAGAGATCGATTTCTCATAACCCTTCCTTAACGAAAGATGATAATAAATGGGTGAAAAGCAGCATAGAAAAGGCACACGTTCACGCTGATTATTTAAGCAGCACCTTCAGTCAAGAAGAAACCCAGCGCATAGAGCCAAGTCACAACCTAGATAATGAAGCTATTCTGCTGATAAAAAACAAAGAAGTTACTGGAGAAATCAAAAAACTAAAGTTAAAATAATCATCAGGATATGAGCTCATGACTAGTAAAGTTGCTGAAGTGGTGACGGTCTTAAAACCAGGTAAGGATCAATATTCTCCTGCCTCGTATAGACCAATCTTGCTCCTGCCAGCTATAGGAAAATTGTTTGAAAAGGTCATTTACGTGAAAGACATGAAAAAATAGTTTGTCACAGGAATCTTATTCCAAATCATCAGTTTGGATTTTGAAAAAACACTCAACAATTGAGAAAGTACGAAATCGAAAAGGTCTTAGAAAGCAGGGGGACTTGTTCAGCTGTGTTTCTTGATGTCTCAAATGCTTTTGACGGGGTTTGACACTCTGGCTTGATATATAAGCTAAACACTATTCTGCTACAGCAATACTGTTAACTGCTGAAATTATATATTGACGAAATGTACTATTAAGTTAAACTACTTGACGAGTATTCACAATTATATCCTATAAATCGCGGGGTTCCTCAGGGAAGTATACTAGCCCATTGTTGTACCTGCTGTACATATGTGACTTGCCAGTGAACTCGAGGTGTTTTGTCGGAACTTTTGCAGTAGTAATTACGGTAATTATGTCCAAAACGCAAGGTGTCTACCACCAAGCCACAAATCGCTCTTCAATAAATTGAAGAATGGGCAAATAAATGAAAATTGACAGTAAATAGCTCAAAATCTAACCACATAGACTTTACTAACCAAAGAGAAAATCAAATTCCATTATTTCTAAATAGCGTAAAAATTCACTTGCTAATTCTGCAAAATGTCTGGGTATGAGCTTAGATGCCAAACTGAGATGTAAGGTACACATCAAGAAAAAAGTAACTGAGCTAAATATGAAATATAAAAAGTTAACTTGGCGTATTGGAGGGAGACCTAAAGCATCACAGCAAAACAAATTAATGATATACAAAGAAGTCTTCAAGTCGGTATGACTCTATTGTGTCTAAATTTGGGGTTGTGCAAACAACATATGATAGATATGATATAAAGGTTCCAAAGCAAAGCACTCAGGGGTGCAGTTAACGCTCCGTGGTACGCACAAAATGCTGATCTCTCATCGTGACCTTGAAATACCTATTATCAAGCAAGAAATACAGAAGGTTGCTGAAACACATTACGACAGGCTGAGTTAACACTTAAACAGCACTATTCCGGCGTTACTTTGCGATGTTACACACAGACGATTATGTCGCTTAAAACCAAATGACCTTTTGAGGCGTTTCAACCAGCAAGGAGATGACTAGCTCAGATCTATATTCTAATCTTATATTAGTAATATTACTTGTAATATTAATTGAAAACCTCTTGTAAGTCAATATGACTAGTTGCTGTTAAATTAAACTCTACAGTTTGTTTACATATAAGAAAAAAAAAATGTTTATAAATTTGTCCTATATTAAAAAAATTATTAAAATTTTAAAAATTATAAGATGGTATTTCATTTTCATCTTTCATGTTATCAAAGAGTCTTTTCAGCATTACGTGCGGGGCTCCTATTGAAAAGGCTTCCTATAATTAAGTGATGTACTATGAAGAAGACTATGTCGTTTTGATTGGCACATCTAGATTTGGTCTTGACCTGTTATTTCCTGCTGTCGTTTTAAGGTTCCTTCGAACAAGTATAGCGTAATCCAAACATTATTTGACAGCTAAACATAAGTTGACAATTCAATTCCGCTAATTTTATCTACTTCTTTTATTATATTATTTAAATTTAATTTATTATAAACATTATTATAAACATTATTTATTATAAACACAATATTTAAATAATTCAAATGCTAAATATATTTGAAATGGCAAGGATTCAAGGATATTTAATTAATATAACAAAATATCGGCAGTGTTAAAAATTATTGTTGAATGTTGAGCATTTTGTTCAGGATTTATCAATCGAAAATGAAAATTGTAGACTATAGCCTTGCCAATTAAAAATGACATTAATCGTAATAACGATCTTTCATAATTATCAAAATAGTTCCAAGGAATTTAGACTACGGTATATTGAAGCAGATTAGTAAAATTTTTGAAAAATTTTATTATTATGTCGAAGTCGTAAACTCTATGAAATATCCACTTCTATGTGAGGTATCTATTCTGCAGTTGATAGTTTAAGAATTTATTGCATTATCATTTTCGTATCACACCATACATCTCTTTAGGTAAATAAATGTACCTTCTTGCCTGTGGATAAATTGGCAAAGTAAATGATATGAGCGCAATTTATTACATGTGATCTGCGCATGATATCACGTTTAAAAAATAGCTCTGCTCTAAAGTTCATTTAAACTTTCTTTCTGTAATGGAAATGTCAATGTTCGTTAAAAATGTCAACACTACGTCAATTACAGAAAAAAAAGAGTGGACTTAAGAACTGCTTGGTTACCCTCCGGCAAAGCATTTTTCATAAGCAAAACGACAGATTTACGAACAGCAAAAGTTCGCGTGTGAGTCTTCCTAGTATTCTATCAGTCAGTTGTGATCTCTCGGGTCTGCCAATGAAGTAAAACAACAAACCAACCGGCGAGATAGGTTTGCATGTTTACAATGAGTGAGAAACCCAAGAGAGATTTTAATTACATCTTGGTTTGGCTTGCAATTATTTACATTAACACGATCACAACTCATGAACGCAACACATGCATCATTATGTTGAGTAGTCGAAGATGCATTACAAGCATACCACATACGTTCCCATCTCGACATATATATAATATTTGGACGTTGGTCAGCGATAACACTTGCATATATGAGTATACATAAGACAGAAAACCAAAAAGCCAAAAGCCAAAAACCAAAAACCGAAGAGCCAAAAAGCGGAAAACAAATAAAACTTCGGGCTCAGTCCGCTCATTCAGCGATTACAATCAACATGGTGCAGTGCATAGTTGATATGAAATTGGCGCATACCAAACGCAAGGATGTGACTGTGGCAGTTACAGCTATGCCACTAAATATCCGTCAGCGTTTGGCATATGCACATTACTTGCCTAACCAATAAACCAACAGTTAAACAGTCCAAGGCAGCAGTGCAGAAAGTCAGCAATGCAATAATGCAATAATGCACCAACGTTTGAACGTTTCATTATTATTGACTTTAACTTGATTTTGCGTACGGGGTTGGAGCTCGGCTCACTCGGTTTTGGCATGTATAATAATTTATTGAAATCATGTTAGTGAGTTGATATTGAAACAAATTCATTTTCGATCGCATCGCTAAGATATTGCAGTTGTAAGTGGAGAAAAATAGAAGCAGAGGAGCAGAGGAGCAGAGGAGCGCGTAAAACGCAGCAAAATCACAACTGTGTGCGCGGCGGCATACGCAATGAGGCCGCTTGCATTAATGTGGGTTTTGATAAACCTTAGGACGTCGCTTGCCAACCTTGCAGTCGCAACGGATCTGAGCTATTCTGGGCGTCTGAAGATTGCTATGAGAGCGCTGATTTTGCTGAGTACAACGTTGAAAAGTTATTAATAGCATTGTTGCTGGTTCTGTAAGGAAAACGCGAACTCATGCTGCTTTTGGCTGGCATTAATGTTGTTACTGCCAAGCGAACACAGCATATAACACAGTGTTGATTGCTACCATTTGGGAGCTACCATTTGGGAGCTGCAGTGCATCATCCAGCTGCTGAAGTACAACAAAATTGCATGGCAAATCTGGTACTGAAATTGTGATGTAAAACGAAATGAATGCAAATATTAGATTGAATATGTTTGCGGCTATGATCTGTGCTCCCCATCAGCAGTATTTGGAGCAGCAACGAGAGTCTGACTATCAGTTGGCATTTGCTTTTTAATTAATTCGATCGATTTAACAACATTTGATTTATCCTTGCTCACACAGTCACATCATTGCATGATCACTAATCGCTGATCAGTTTCTCATTATTTATTTAAGTGTTTTATGTTGAACGATTTTCGTGTCTTGGTCCCTTGTCTGGGATTAAAACGATTTGTGCTCATATAATACAAATAAATGTGGATTGCGAGGCAAATTATGTTGTGTGTTAATAACTAAACGAAGAACTAATGACTTTAGTTACTGAAATAAAACAACTTCTAACTAGTAGTGGTAGTAGTAGTAACGCAAGTGGTTTTCCTTTTTAGAAATTAATTTATATAGCCAGTTATATATGGTATGTGCTATATATTTTTTATCTGGCAAACATAAACACGTCGTTACCTTTTCCTCAAAAAAGTATTTTAAAATTTTCAGTATGTGCATTCTTTAAATGAAAATTCGGAGATAGTTTGGTATAAATAGTTTGGTATTAATAGTCTGGTATAAATAGTCTGGTATAAATAGAATCTTTGCAGAATTTAAAGGATTTTTCCATCCAGGCTACAACAAATACAAAACGTTTTGCAGAATCACGATCTGAACTATTCTGATATATATGAGAGACTAATTATTGCTTTTATATTCTGGTTTCCAAGAATTACAGTCGATGGTTGGCACTTATATAGCAGTAAAGTACCTATTAATAACCTCGTGAAAAAGATTAAAGGAAGACCATATGACTAAATTATTTTGATAAAAAGTGCAATAAAAATATTATTGGCAAACATATTAACTAGTAGTTCACATGCTTAAACAGAGCAAAAGAGCATATCCTGAAAAATAAGTTGGTTTACGGATTGATATACCCTACCTAGCTTATAATGAAAATGGATGAAATGACTGTGAGTTGCTATTTACTCCATTAAGAAAGGAATATATTTAATATTATACAGTTAAACTAATTCGTGACTTCATTAGTATTGACCTATAAAAATAATATTGCAGTTCTGTATCTTTGGAATATGGAAGAGTAGAAAGGGAGACTGAGATTAATATAAAGAAAGAAACTTAAAGACAACGTATAAGGAAAAAAAGAAAACGTATAAGAGATATGTACTTAATAATAGATAATGATTTGAACTTGCAATGAAGCAGAAATCCGTAGACGATTTCATTTACTACAATTGACTATAGATAAATATAAGATTATTTTTTCTCTGAGTGATTGTTGAAATATTGTTTGTTGAGACGTTAAGAATTTCAAATGGCGTCAGAAATATATGTTCAATAACAATTTGCCCAGGGCAGAGCAAAGTGATCGCCTTTCACTATATTGAACCAGTGCAGTAGTTGAAAACCTTGTTTTGATTTGGAACCAACTATGTATAACAGAATATCAATCTATCAATTATTGCGATCAGGAATGAGAATTGCAAACTTTCTGCTGTTCTGCCACAGACCAGTCCACATATAAAATTGTGACTTGTAACACGGTATTTACATTGGCATTTAAGTGCAGTCCAGTGCAACTTGGAAATTGTAAATATAGCGATTCTAGAACAGTTGTGGATCGTTTACATATAGACACTTCCATAAATACACTTGGTGGCATTTAAGAAGAAGTATATAGATATCCATACAACTATCAATGATATAGCCAAATTTCTTCAGTTCAATTGGTAGGCCAATTTGGATATTAAATTGGGATGCGGAGCTTTATAAGCACATCACATATTTGAATTTCTTTCAATTTTCTTTAAATATTTTAATTGTAAAGCAAACATACCTAAAGTTTCTTATTTCAAATGATTACTATGTAATATTTTTCTTTACTACTTTTTTTAGTTCGCTCTCGATCATGAAAGTTGAACAAAAAAGTGTCAATCAATTGCTAAAGTATTAAGTAATCCATAATTATCACCCGAAAATGTAGAAACTGCGTAAGAATGCGCCACTTGAAATCTTGAATTCTGTTTTGTTGAATTCTTGGATCATTCGGAACTCGAAAACAACAATCATTTGTAGTGACGGGAATACCACAAATTTTGATATAACATACATAAAAACAACATTTGAGCTACACGCGTATCACGAAAAAAGATTTCTACATTACTTTCCGCGACCCGCTCGCTATCCCGACAGAAGCACGCAAAAACGTTTCAAAGCAACAACAACGAGGAGTGAGTTTCCAAAAAATATCAAAAATCATTTCTTCAATCAATCAAAACTTCAAATGTCTTGTTGATTTGGACTTTAATGAAAGTTCATTCAGCTCAGATTGTAAGTTTCGACGCGGATATGACAGATTATTCGGTCCGCGCAATGTTGGCCACTCGAGATCGTCGTACGCGCACTTCGCTGTTGCCACATTTTGTGAATGTAATTCCGTGGCTCGAATTGTGCGTGCCTACTTGGGTTCGGATTTGTTTACAGAGTGAAATGTAAGTTTGTAGCCTCGATTTTCGAAATTTGGTTAATTTTATATTTTTGATTTTTTTGTACCTCCAATGTGCCTTATTCCCATTTACTGTTTTTGTTTGCTCAAGTGAAGTGCTGAGAAAATATACAAAATATGCAATATCAGCAGAAGAAGTAGTGTCAAACAATGACGGAAAAAATACATCAAAGGCCAGCATTGCATACACTGTCTAGGTCTATAATAAAAAGGTTCAGTTATTCATAATAGATATGAGTGCAACATCTCATCTAATAGGACTATGCCCAAAATAAGGGTCTTAGAGTTCTCTGAGGTCGCAGAGATTTCGCCCGTTTTCCTAAACTTATAAAAATAAAAATATATGAAATGGCAGTTCTGCTTCTCCTCCTACTAAAATTCAGTTTCTCAATTTCATTTAGTTTTTGTAATTTCAAAACCGTTTGCATTGAACTTCAAAGCTTATGTGTTAGTCTTCACGTGTGTGCAGTGAAGATTGCATAAAACTTCTGTCTCAAAGTTGGTTTCCTTTCGATTGCGCATCTCCCTTTCTGAGCGCGCAGATGCAAAACTTCTTTCTGACGCAAAACTTCAGTGAGAATTGCTGCAATGGTTCTCAGCTTCGGTGTTTGACTGCTGATATGCTTGACGCTCTATCTCTAGCATCTGAGGCAATAAATAACCGCAGACAGTATAATGTTCCGTGCATGATTTTAATGCTACGTGCCTTCCATTTCCGAAGCAGAGGTTCTGCGGATGTCTATGTTGCTGGTTAATTGTTTTGTCTTCGTATCGAAGGCCAATACGAGCTATTGAAATTTCAATCCCATAACCTTTCGTTAAGCAAATTTAGTTTGCTGCAAGCAAAATAAAAGAAAGTGTTTAAATAAATTTTATATCTCTATGTATTGAATGCACATATTCCTATACAAATAGATATATACATGTGTATATAAATGTTGTACTCTTCATAAGTGTTAATGAAGAAGAGAGTTGCAAGAAAGTTTTGCAGTACAGAAGTAAACAGAAGACAAAAAATGAAATGTTACTTGGAATATGTATGCTCACATAATTGAAGTCTGTAATGCAGACTCTGCATGCGCTTTAAATAAAAATATATAAGAATTGTAAGCCACAATAGTTACCATATGTTGTTACCGAAAAACTGATATACTCATCTCAGATTACCGAGTACAAAATCAACTGGGTCACGGTTACGCTATTTGCAGTTATAGGCTGCTATGAGTTGTTGATAGAATTCGCGATCTATTTTTACCTATGATGTTTGCCATATGGAATCCACATTTAGTCCGATCAATAGGTTACCTATGAGTGTTCTAAAACGAGTTTAGAGAAAGTTGCCAAACTGCGTTCTGTGAAAGATCAATGGCTAAAATCTAGAAATCCAGAGTTGCGAGGTTCTTAGGCAAAACACTTAGTGAGTTAAATTTATTTAAGCCAGAAAGCAAGGAAACTAACAAAATAATGCAAACGGTTGCGTCTAGCGATTATCTTGGGATAAGAGAAAACAGACGTTTTGTATGGTACTGGTTACAATGGACTAGAATCAAAATGAAATCAGTAAATAGGCTCGCTGAATCTCACTACCTCAGTTATGTTAGAAATTGAGAAGGCTTATTGCTTTTAGCTGTTTTTTCAAAAACCCAGGCTAGTTTCAATTAGTGGGTGTTGACCAGATCCAGAAAGCACAAGAGAAACTAATGCCAAATCATGATACTGGTCAAGTGAATCTGTGTCCGAAATATTCGAAGGGTTAAACTTAAATTTCTATGACACAACCGAAGATCATAAGAAACATTGCAAATGTTGATGTTTGACTTGATGACTTGTTACGATCAATATTTGTATTATTCATGTGTTAGGTAAACTCGATTATTTAGCTTACCTTCTCATCAAAAATGAACGAGAGGCTTATTTTTGAACTCCCGCGCTTATCCAATCGGTAAACTTTTTTTATTTTCACGCTGGCAACACTATTATACACATTCTGTCAAACTTTAGCGCATATCGTACGACTAGTTTTTGTTTGGCGTCTATACAAAAAGTCGAAAAATTTTCATGTGGCGATTTTTATAATGGATCAAAGATTAGAACAAATTAGAAATTAGTGCATCAAATTTTGTGTTGCAAATGGATTCAAATGTGCCGAAACTGTTAAAAATGTTAAAAAAGGCCTTTGGTGATTTGTGTATGTCGCAACCACAAGTATACGAATGGTTTAAAAGATTCAAAGACGATCGTACAAGCTTGGACCATGATAAGATCCCTGACGGCTCAACAACTTCTTTTACTGAAGAAAACATTGAATCGACGAAGCAGATCGTGTTGGAAAATCATTGTGAACCGATTAGAGAGATTGCAGTGTTGTTGGGCATTTCATATGGATCGGCCGAACACATTTTAACTGATGTTTTGGGTTTGAAACGCATCGCTTCTCGGCTTGTGGCAAAAAAGCTGATTTTCATTCAAAAAAAAGCAGCATTTTTTGGCCAAAAACTCCTCCAATATCATCAACCAAGCACCGTACTCTCCAGATATAGCCCCGTGTGACTTTTTTCTCTTGCCCCGACGCAAATTGCCCTTGCGGGGAACGAGTTTTGAGACCATAGAGGCCATAAGATAAAAATCGCCACACGAAAATTTTTCGACTTTTTGTATAGACGCCAAACAGAAACTAATAGTATAATAGTGTTGCCAGCGTGAAAATAAAAAACCTTACCGATTGGATAAGCGCGGGAATTCAAAAATTAAAAATTAATGTTCTTTTTTGATCACAAGGTACTTAGCTTGCTTGTGAAATACATAGATGTGAATTTATTCATTAAAAAAGACAAAATACAGCGATTGTCCACGTTTGCATCTTGCTTTACCGAAATTGATTTTTTTAACATCTTTCTGATATATACCTATTCTATAAATTCTATTGACATGCAGTTTCTGGCCATAAAAATTGTCTTTTGAAATAGCTCCAGTTTCGTCTTATTTTACCTTTAATTACAATCAAATCACAATCACACTATAACATTTGAAATGCATCGTGAAAAGTTGTTTCAATTACACATTAACAGCCTCACTTTTTGATATTAAATCACTTAAAACCAGTATACCCAGTACATTATTGATAGTGACTTGGGAAAGTAATGTTTGTTTATTTAGCAGTCCATCTTTATAAGCGACGGGTCCTTATTAGTGCTTAAGTGGGGTTGGATGTATGTGTATAAAACCCAGGACTTACCTGGATATAAACTGGCTGTTATTGTCTGGCTGTTATTGCCGAAATTAACATTTGGTTGAGTTAACATTAAGAAAATAGAATAATCTATTTCTTTTAAATCAAATTTGAAGGTATAACTGCAAAAAGCGAAAAAACTTTGCGAGTAAAGATGTTACTATATAATTTACTTGTCAAAGTCAAGTATACATAACTTTCATATTGCTTTAACTAAATTTATATTTATTGATTTAAATATAATTAATAAAAACTCAATAATATGATAAAAACGTAAAATGTGTGCTGAGTACTTATGATAAAATTCTTCACAATTCTTGGAAGTTTCTTCACAATCACTAAAGCGTCTGTCTACATTGTTACATCTATTAACAATCATAACTAGAATTTCTTTTATTCAACCATAATAAAAAAATTTCAATCTGGTAATTTCATTCATTCACAAGTGTGTTTTCCAAGAAATTCATAGATACTCTGCATAACAACAGCTGCAATGCGATGCAAGCCCAGCAATCAGAGTATTTGAGTATAGACAAGCGCACCAACAGCTGTGAGACGTCGAGATATAAGGACAGGCAGACCTTCTAACTGATATTTAGACATATCTCAACAGATATTGATTGCTCTGCCGATGTGCGTAAATGTTTTCATTTACTGCTATATGAGTACAAATGTAGCTGTGTGGTTGCTACTTGTGTCCATTTGTCAGTAGTGTAAATTTATCTTCGCGCACATGATTCTTGATGATTGTTGATGTAGCACCTCACATAAATAAATACGATAACAAAAGTTTGAACAAAAATATCACAGATCAAAACTTTGATTGAGTGCAGTTCTTTCAATATTTTTCATCCAATTGTATTGCGCCGAATTGCAGTGTCGTAACAGCAAGGGCATCATCTCGCTGTGAAAGAGTACACTGAACCGGCGAGGGAATAACGTGTTGAAACCGGCAACCGACCCTTCCAAAATTTATTGACAAAACACAACAGCAAGAATTTGTCGGATCACGTTGTTGATGTTAATAATGACATTGATGGTATCGCAACCGTTGAGTGACTTGAACGATTTCAAGTGCAAATACAATCACACAATCACACAATCACACAATTATAAAAATTCATTATAAAAATAATGAGCACGAGCTTTGGTCTTTTTGTATTAAATCTTATATTTCATATTTTTTCCACAATTTTTTTCTGCGTTTAGGTTGAACTGAAACTCCTCGGTAAACGTAAATGTAACGAAACTGCAATTGAATCGATTTGAGCTGATTTCCGTTGAACGTGTGTGTACGCTGAAGCTGTTTTACCTATTTTTCGACCCAAATTCATTGGAATTCGTCAAAGTATTTGCCACAGAGTGAAACGCGCTTATGAGGCCTGCTCTGTTTCCAGATGCGTACGAAGACGCTGTCGATTATGTCGAATATGTCGAAGATGTTGATGATATCGCTGACGTTATCAAGAGCATATACTTTAAATTTCTTTCCCATACATAATCTCTATGTTAAACCTTATTTAATCATATTCCGCCGTCCACTAAGCGTTTACATAAAACTGAAAACAAGTAGAAATTTTTTATCATTACTTGCACTTGCGTTCATTGTGTCTGCGCCCGCTTTTGCCGCTTACTTTAAAGACTTTATTGGAAATTCATTGAGCGGTGATATTTGATCGATCACCATACATATTGCGATATGAATTTCTTCACACCTAATGAAGACTAAAGTTTCATGGTCTTTTATTACATTTTGCAGGAATATTTATCTCAGGTGGCGACATATATTTCATCTAACTTTTACTATTCAAGTATTATAGTGAAAATCTACTTAGTTACTCGTATGTGGAATAAACAAATAACATACTCACTAATTCTAACGTTCGAATTGTTTAAAGACCGTACATCCAAATTCCTACAGATAGAGAAGCCCTACATTTATCATACTAAAAATACTTAAAAAAGCAGTGAACAATTGTCTAAGCCATGGGGTAGTATAATAGGTGTCACTGAACATGAACCAGAATGTATACAGAAATCAGGAGTAAATTATACTGAATACTGTACCAGAAGAGCATCAGATGATAAAAAATAACTGTATGTGCAACTCTTGGTATAAAAAAAAGTATCATCAAACTTTACTACCTTACATAAGGTAAAAGTGAAGTTTATGGCTACTTACATAATATTGTCCTTCTAGTCACAGCAAAATTTCAGAGAGGTCATTCTGATATCATATAAAAAGGAAAGAAATCTTTGATTAATAATGCAGGTGTATAGGACTGAAGAAAAATCCTACTAGAATCACAATTTATGAAGATTTTTAAACGAAAACTGTAGTCTTAATATCATGTACTGGATATGCACAATTAATTACACAAGGTGCGAGTAATTATAGCCTATAATGCTATTGCATTGGCGAGAACATAACTCAAAACAACTCAGTTAGACACTAAAACACAAAAGCTATCCCAATTTGGAAAAAGAGTGGCAATATGAGTTTGTATCACAAGAGCGCTGGAAAAATTGCTTTACTTCTCTCCGGTAATCAAAGTAATATAGAATAAAAGAGAGCTCATAGCAATTACTAAAAGGCTTGGAGGCTGGTTTTTCAAAAGAATTATGGAACGTAAATGAGTCCTATCCGTAACCATACTCTAATACACACATTTGTATATTCTAATCCCTTTCTTGTATCAAGCAATATTCAACTTCTCGGGCTATAACTTTGATATAAATATTCTTCAATTTCACATACACGGCATTTTTTTTGCTTTATCCTAATATTCATTTATTTATTGTAGTCAATTCATGTTACATTTACTGTGCTATAAATTATCGTAGTAAATCGTATTATTTTAATATATAGTAACTAGAAATCTCTTTGGATTAGCTTTGAGAATCTCTATATAGTAGTTGCTTATCAGTAAGATCTAGTAATGTTATAAATCTTTTCTAGAATAAGCCTTTGATTTTAGGTTCTTATGCACATCAGAGCAAAATATTTCCAAATTTTATATTACTAGTGTTTATATTACTTTTTATGATAATAACTATAGATCTTTATCCTACGCTAGGCTGCTAATCCCACATTCAGTTCAAAAACCGGAGCTTAGGTTACATTTGTACATTCATTCATTATTAAAATTTGAAATTTAGAAAGCGATTATTTAAACATTTAAAAGTCAATGTTTTATTCAATCCATTATTTAAATTAATATATTTACATCCTTCGTGTATAAACACTGTTATTGAACCAGCTCTACACACTCCTGCATATGGAAAAGCCGATGTTCCACGAAAAACTGGTAACCCCCGTAATGCCATCGACACCTACAAGAACCATCGGAAATACCCGCATGTCAGTGACAGTTGAGTGTTGCTGCAATTATGATATCATCCTAACGAAAATTTACAAGTGATTACATAAAATAATCACTTTATAATCACTACTTCTGCGTTGATTAATGGATTCAAATATCTATTAATAAATATTTGAGATAATAAACATATCTCTGACTCTATCTAAGAGTTTTGCTTACTCACCAAACTGCTTGCTATGGACTCATCAGAGTAGGAAAACAAACATGTCCTCATATTATATTATATTATATTATATTATATTATATTATATTATATTATATTATATTATATTATATTATATTATATTTATATTATATTATATATATTATATTATATATATTATATTTATTATATTTTATATATATTATATTATATTATATTATATTATATTATATTATATTATATTATATTGTATTATTCCGCACATAGTTGTGAGTGTCCAAGATATTGGTGTTTACCTGGTGATACAAAACACGGTTACACAGAACACATTTATGCAGCTTCAAGAAATAATGCTTCTAGTGTTTCTGAAATACTTAATGACCTTTGTATTGGCGTAACAGGTTAGCACTGTAACTTTTTTATTAGTATTGCCGAGTGGCATAAATTTTACCGAATAGCAGAAATAAACAGGTTAGAGCGGCCTTCTTGTTTTTGTAAAAGAATCTAGCTATCTCAGTTGCCAATATCCACGTATTATATCTGATGGTTTTTTGAATTTATTCTCTAGAAATAGAATTTCATTAAGTTTTACACAAAAATATTGTCCATTAACCCATCCAACCATTCTTGATGTTAACACCGCTTTAAGTACTTATAATAACGCTTATTTAAAGCCTTGTCTTGACTTGAGCTCTTTATTTCTCAAATGGGTGTCGAATATTAGCATCCTATACCTTGTAAACCAATTGTCCAGAAATTATTTTAAGTAACCTACGGTTCTTTTATGTGTTCACGATATATATTCCTAATATAGTCGCTAGGTGTTACGTTGAGTACTTGGCAATATTGATCAGTTTGATAAGTGGACTCATTCTTCATGCCGTTTTAGTAATGGAGATTATAATCTTTTCTCGAAATATACAAAAAAAGCATTACGCAACCATTCAATAGAGTTGTCACTACTTTTGTATGTATATGGGTTTAAAAAATTACAGAAAACAGAACATGTGCAGTTTTACCATATATACTTCAACTTACTGATGTTATCATTCAATTTAACAAAATTATAATTGCTAAAAGCGGAATCAAATCATAATCTGTAAACTTTTATATAAATTTATTTAAGGAGCATTCTTTTGATATGAGTGCTTCAATTGAACAACTGCTTAGGAATAACTAGGCACCACTGCCTAAACCAGTAAACATGTAGCGAGTAAGAAAATTTCAAACAAATTCACGATCGAATTGTATGTAAATATACATATATGAATATATTCAACCATATATGATGGTGTAAAAATTATCCCGGATGTGACGAAACAAGCATTAATACTAGAAATCGAAATGTTGTTGTTACATTACTGAAGAAGAACTGTTACGCGATTGGCTTATATCAGTCACAGCGCGTTGACTATCAACAGTATACGAGTATTCTTCAATTAATCTTAAAATATGGTAACAGTAACTTCGTGAATAGAGACCACTGTCTTCAAATAATTTATATAATGTTGTTGCGGGACTATTAAATTCGTATGAACAGGAAAGTTTTAACCAAAATGAGAAAATATTAAACACTGTCAACATCAAACAATATGATGATATGCAGCAATTGTTTGAATTTAGTGAGCCATTTAGGCAATACGAGATCGTGAATGAATTCGTTTGTATAATTTTGAAACTTGTAACATCACTAGTCAATGCTCAATGAGGAGTATTTAACACTAGGTGGTTTCGACAGCTCGCAAGTGTGGCAAGAAACAGCAAGTTGCTGGTCTACAGCTGCTCAAATGTATGCAAAACAAACAACATTACTTTCTCTGTCTAAGAACCTAGTTGTGAAGTGGTTAGAAAAGTGTTCCAACGAATATTCCAACAAATATTCCCATCATATTTTTATTTTGCTATGCATGTTAATCTTCAAGTGACACCTAAGCACGGATCATTCATGTCAAAAGAATATACCTTTATTTACAAGTTGCAGTACTCACAGATAGTGAACAATATCGGGAGATATGTATTTGATAAAAAGCTCAACCGCCTAACTCAAGGCTTTAAGCCTGGAGCAATAACCTTTAAGGACGAAAATAGTAATCTGTGTATTTGTTATTGATACACGTGTTGCTATATTGCAACTAAAGAACAACAAAGCGGTAGGCGCATATCCGTAATACGTGTCAAAAGTTGTAATACCTGTAGCGTACAAGGTTATTCCAACTGTTCTGTTTCAAAGTTTGAATCTACACTGAATGAATGGGCAATATTAATGCGGCTTTTGATTGTGGACGAAGCTCACAAACACAACCATCGATACACTCCACATTCCTGGTGATTATAAAACAGTCCCATAAGCCCCATAAGGGATCGCGTTCACTGCGCAATGCCTGAGCTCGGTTGTCTTCCGAAGTTAATACGACTCTGCATAATAACATTGAGCAATACCCGTAGCTCCGTCAAGGTAGTATCGAGTCTTTCTGAATCCTTTGCTAACGGCTTCAGATAAGATGATCCTTTATCATATGATCTTTTCAATTTCGTCATAGAAGTGATCATGCGCAGGGCAGGTGTAACGAAACAATATTTTACAAATGTGTCCAGCTCAGCTCTTTGCTTACGCCGACGACATTTACAGAGTTTGTCGTAGCAAGCATGATGTTACATAATGTTCGATAGTCTTTACTGTTATCTTTGGTACTTCGTCAAAGATAACAGTAGCACCGTTGCCAATAGGTGCTACTATGGGCTCAGTAGATAAGTAGAATCTAGAGCTTTCTCCCGACAAACAAAACTTGTGTTATATGAGTCACTCATCCTGTATGGTCGCTCATCTGTACCTGTCTGCGGAGAATTGACGAAAATCAGCCTTCATGGGAAGATCATCCTTTACCAGAATACTGTAAGCTCACACACAGCAGCTCAAATAAAAGATTTTTTGAGTACTCAAAACGGCAAATTAATCCTCTTTACAATTCGGACTTGGCACCCAGTGACTTTTTCTTGTTCCCAAAAATTAAGAAAAAAATTCGTGGCGATCGTTTTTCTACATTCGAATAGATATTTGGAAAATAAATTGTTCATCATGTAGAATACTTCGAAAAACTATAAAACGATTTTTACTGATAAATTACTATATTTTCATTGTTAGGTGTAAGATTTAAAAGGGAGCCCTCGTAAATATGGTCTCGTAAAACTCATTTCAAAATACCGTAAGTACTTAATGCATACTAAATATGCATTGTATACTAAGTATGCATTGTGATTATCAACTATCTATTGATTAGTGATATCCAGTGATTATAAGTTAATGTGATATCCAGTGATTGTTAATTACGCAGATATGGTATAATGCCTATACCCACTATAACGCCTTTGTTTTTGAATAACTAATGCAAATAATTTTAACTTTAATGGAAGTGCTATATGTTAACCTTAAATGAGTTTACATTAAACGAAATAATTTGAATAATGTAAAAATTCATGTGAAATATTTTGAGTGATATCTATTGTTTATCAATTTCTTAATAGAAAATAGTCTATTTTTAAAATCTTGTTATAATTTCAAGCACTTTTTCGTACATCCCCTACTTAGTCCGTGTCGGTTTAGTGCATCGAACCAAACATGTAAATAAAAATTATTTCATAATAATAAACGTGTTTGAGTGTATTTTTGTTAGGTTAATACTCGTAGTAACAAAAAATACATTATGATTTACATTAAAAATTTGTTAGCAATTGCGCAACAATTTTCAATAAATCCAATGCATTATTCCTCGTACAGAAGAAGAGATTTGGAGAAAAATTGATCCATGTTTTTGTGAAGCTTTCATTTACCCACCAAAGTTTTTACTTTCCTTGCTTTATTGGCAAAATAAGAATAAAAATGCGACACTGTCATGTTGATGAACTCGACGATATCAGCAGGGTGATATATCAACGCCAAAGTGGAGTGCCAACAATTGATTGCTGGTAAGTCATTGGACGCTGTCTTTCCACGGTCTTTTTGTTGTTCCTTTATTGAATTCGATATAACGTTCTACTGCAGCAACGTCTTAAAAACAATTTCATGTTTGCATTTCCAATTCAATCATTTGGTCAATTCATCAAACGCTGCTACAAATGGACGGACTCACGATGATTAAAACATGCAACGCCATTCGGTTTATACGCGCCATTGGAGCGCTTGGACCAACTGCAGCAGTTGTCGTGTTACATTTGTATGAGTGAAATTTGTTTAATGTTGTGACATTGTGTGACAGGAACTTCACACAGGCATTGCATGAAAGTAGTAAGGAATTAAGTGGCTCTACGGTGCTGCTGTTGTCAACTTGAACTTTCGCTGCAAGCATGACAGCTCCTCCATTAATATAGCGAAAAGCGATAGTGCACATAGTGCACATAAGACAAATGACAAATAGTGAAATGCAAAAGAAAGATGACAACCTATGTCTCTCTCGATTTGACCTATAAATGCGAGTTTGCAGTAATTTGCTTAAAGATTTAGCAGTTTAATGATAAATGCAATTGCATTTCATTTTAATTTGCACAAAAATACACTTCCAACACAACCGGTCATTCGTGACAATTTAAAATTCGCATGGCCAGTCTCGGGCGATGTCGTAGTACAGCACACAGTCGACAATGTGGATGAGGTGCAGCTTAAACCGTTATTTGTGCAGAAGATAACACAAAAATGTCAACATAAATGATATTTTTGGCCGCTCGAAAATGATTGGCAATATTTTATATGGGTCAGTTGCACCGTCCCACTGTGCCTCCGACCAAACACCACAATTCTCATGCCACCGCAGGGTTCATTGTTTATTTTTTGCACTTATTTTGGAGCTGGCCTTTATGGTTAAGTGCATAATTTATCTTTAAGTAGATATCGCATCTTTTTAGCAATTTTCGTTGTGGCTATGTATAATAATTTTTAGCTGATTGATGCATTGTCGCCACATAAGCCATATAGTAAAAAAACCGGCAAAGAAAGAAATTGGTGACAATCCACTTGTGTGAATATACATCAAAAATATTTATAAACGGACATCAGAGGACATATAAATGTCCGTATAAATGAACACATACCTACTTGACAGCTGATTGCAGAAATCCATTAAAGTTAATACATCTCGCCTGGCCGTAATGAAATGCAGTTAAGTTACTCGTACGTACGCGTACATAATCAGAAATATGTAAAAATCACAATTAATTACACTCCGAATGCGGATGTATCTGATATCATTTTTGCACATCAAACCTCATGCCAAAATGAAAAATATATACTTAAGCTACAAATAGCAGCAAATAGCTGCATTCGCTAAACATAAATTTCAGTTGCAGCAGCTGTAAACTATTTCAAACTCTTGAATGAAGCTGTATGGCATAGCACTTGACGCACTAAGGCTATATCACAGCAACTATTCAGATGAGATAGTTGCGTTGATTGATAAATTTAAAAAATTTATGAGCCGAGATAATGAAGTAGGAGCTGACTTGTCAGTTGCGTGCGGTGGTATGCAGGCAAACTAAAGAATTTTGAAATAATTGAATTAATTTAGATTTGATTGATATGAATTTTAAAGCGAATTGCATTCATTCTCTTGAAGCTAGAAAAGCTATTTAGTTCTAAGGACAAAAATCAGCAACTATGTCCGAAAGAATACCGTTATCTACAGATCTATTCAACCTTTCAATCAAAGAACTTTTTCTGAAATGAAATATCAGTTTTTTAAGACATTTTTTAAAAAAATATGCTTTTTAATTTAGGTGTAATATATAAGCGAAAATTCATTGAAAACTAGCTAGAACTTCAAATCTTTAAAAAGAACTAATTAATAAGCTACGAAAGAAGTAATATAGTAAGCTGATTTTGATACGCATACGCAAGCCAGATGTACGCAGTCTTTTAGATTTCAATCTACATATCGCGTACTTTAAGCCCTAAACTGATATATATTACTATAGATCTATATTCAACCTTGTATCTTAGTACAAGTATAACCCCAGTGGCACTGGGTATATTATGTCAGAGTCTAATTTTTGTTCTCAAAACTATACTCTATCATTATAAAACTGAAAAGTTTCTTATACAGTAGTGAATGCAACAACAAAATGTTATTATTTTTAATTAATTGAGTTAATTAAATTTTTATCGCTTGTACTTAAGCGACGTAAATGTAAAATTCATTCAATAAGGAGTTATAAAACTAAAACAATTAGTTATATCAATCCAAGAACGCGTAATGTACGAGTATATTCTTTTTTGAGGATCTTGGGGAACAACAAGACCTCCTCTTGAATAAAATTACAAGCTTTGCCAAAGGTTCTAAATAGTTTTTGTATATACATTAACACAATTGGTCTATAGGCCTAAGTAGATCCCTTGGGATCGGCGGTATTACCTAACCTAACCTAGTGAAAAACAGTGTGAAGTCACCTCATGCAGGATAATTTCAAAAAATAAATTTTAGAGATACCAAAATCACTATCAGAGCGGGAGAGAAGAATTGTCGGGAAGACAGACTCTCTAGTATTGTAAAATTCAAAACTTAAGTACGTGAAGGTAACTCTTTGACATTCAATAGTTATTTGGTGTTTTTCAAGTAATACTCAGACGAACTTTGAGTCCAAAGAATATATTTAAGCGATGAATTATGACAACAGTATGAGAAAGTTCATTCCAATGCAAATGATGAGAACGTACATCGCAAAAATAACCTCAAACATTCACGCTTTTACCTTGATACTCGTATAATAATATATCACGTTATTGTAAATAAATTTTTTTTGAATTGAGCACAAACAAAATATTTATATGAATAATTTTACTATTATATTATATGTATACTTAACCCTTTAATAAGCCACAATAATAAAATTAAGTTTTAATGTCCTTATGTCGTATGGCAAGAGTTCAATTTTTGCTAGAAAAAGATATAGGAGTTACGAAATTTTGAATTCAAGAAGCTAATTTTGGTTGAAATCGTAGATATGGGTAAATGTTGTTTCTACCTTAGCTCCAATAGAGTGAAGGCAGACTTTGAAAAAATGCATAACACTTTAATTATGATTGCAGAACTCAAGTGATCTAAAGAAAGTTTATTACAGACAATAGTGGCTGAATTGAAATAAAGGATAATTTGTAGTAAGAAACTAATTTTAAATAGCTGTGGTTTATGCGTTTACTTTAGAAAAAGTAAAAGGGCATTTGTTAAAAAATAAATAATAAGAAACAGGACAGAACTCAAAACTGGAATGACATATATTAAGCGAACGTTATACTGGATTCATACGAGAGTTTTGTTTCTGATTTTAGCTGTCAAAAACTTTCATATGGCATTGAAAGCAACAACAATTGACAGCTAAAATTACAAACAAAACTCTCGTGTGAATTCGGTATTAGCCTTGTGGCCTTGCTGGAATCCGTGAGTTCATGATTCAAATTTGGCAGAGTTCTATTCTCGATACTTTATTTTTTCTTTTAACTAAACGTAGTAAAGGTACGACTGAGTTGTGAAGATCAGCTCGATATTTCATGTGGAATATTTCCACCAGTTGTACAAGGGTTAACAATCGTGAGCAATACCACAACACAAAACATTTTAGTACTCGTAAGCAACTAGGATAGCACCAAGAAGGCTTGTATGGTATTTAAATATTGTTGTGTGTATATGTGTAATTAACACGGCAATAGGACGTCAGTTACACAGTTTGCTCAACAATTTGCTTAACGTGCAACATGTAGGGTGCAACAGTATGTAAAGTGTAACAGCTACTGATTGAATTGGTTTCTACTGTTGTTCCTAAATCAGCTCTTGCATTGTTTATCGTCCTTTCAAACTCTATGCTGGAGAAACTTTTTTCGTTAGAAAGGCTGCTATATACAAAAATTTACACTTCATTTATCCTTTTTACAAATTTCCACTTAAATTTCCACTCTGTTTAATATCTGCAAGGACTTGCATTTCGAGCAAATGCTGAGGTCCTGTTGTTGATGTCAGTTTGAAAAGGATTTCACTGTTAACAAATTTTTTTGCTCGTACTGTCTTGTTGTTGTAATGCATTAAGTGTGTTTTATGTGTGTTCCGTTTGCCTAAACTAGAGCCCTTGGAACAAGGACAGAATGAAAGCCAAACACAATATCTTGTAGCCAAGGTGGAAAACTATTTTTCGGCAAATTATGCTGCAAATCATTCACATAAATTATTCATCAATTTTAAATTCTGTTCGTTTTTGAGGTTTATGAAGGCTTCATAAGCAAAGGATTTTGTTGGAAAAGCAATGCAAGCGTTTGAACTTTACAGACGTGTTTATTTTTATTTAACCACATCACGTGTTGGAAATAAAAAAAAGGTATTTAAAACATCATCATCAGACATAAAGCATAAAGTTAAAGCAATTTTAAGATTCACTAAGTGTGGATATACCATATTTAGTCATGGAAAATAGCATTATAAAGAAAGTTAGGAAATGTTGGATTTATAAGTTCACTTCATGAAAGACTTTCCGACAATATAAATTAAAGTTCAAAACAATATTTCATAACTTTCTACTCTAAGCTTTGAGTACTAATAGAGATTCGATTAGAATGATAATGATCACCAAAAGTTATGACAGTGGTACCAATAGTAGCGCTTTAGTTATATGGTATATTGTGCTCATAAATCTTAGCAGCATAAATCTTAGTAGTTGTGATCTTAGTAGTTGTAGTATTTATATAAATGTGTTATGTTGAAATAATCAGCAAAATCATTCTGTCACCATCCATAGTGTAATGGCGACTTAACACCAGTCGAGCATTTGACAAAATTTTTACTACAGATCGGCTGGATATAAGTTGGGAAGTTTTGTTTGTTCCGTTGTACATTCACGGGTATACGATTGAGGTCTGTGTTGAGTCAACGATACTGAATGATCAGATGGCAACCATATCGGTATCTTAACAGATAATCAAACAGCAATTAAAGCACTGCTACAATATGCTAGATCAACTAGCAAGAGAAAACAGCGTGGTGTTTTGTTGGGTGTATTGCTACACAGAAATAAATGGCAAAAAGGCCGCAGATAATTTTGCAAGCATGAGCAACTTAATCCTATAAACCTAAGTGGTATTGTATAAGTTGCATCACAACGAGTATCCTGACACATAAATAGTTTGCAGTCGAAAAAAGTCGCTACTGGCATGACTCTCTAGGTAACCTAAGTAAACTTAAAGTGCTATTATCCGTTTAATGGATCACTTGCATCCTTGTTTTTAGTACAATCAATAGGATGATTTTGATGGTTTCTATATCTATAGGTTTGACTAGATTTCAGTGAAAAATAATACCACAATAATAAAATGTATAATAATACTGTTGTTGTCTATTGGGTATTTCTAATGAAATGGACTATAAAACACAATATTGTGGTAATTATTTTATAGTAAGCATGGCGACTACTTTAGATGGTTGCGAGTTAAGTTCACAAAACAGACCAGAGTAATTTCATTTGAAATACAAAAAAAAAAATAAATAACTGAAGATATTACATAAAGATATGTAATGACTCAATCCCATGTGGTATATAGTATTTTGCTTAGATTGAAGATTCAGCACATATTATTTAAGGTTCGTAACATGTCTTCTGTCTACAGAACTTGTATTAAAAGTACCGATTCGCTATTGCATTAATGCCAATTGACTAGGCAAGTTGAGACTAGTTAATTAAGTAATTAATATTAATTTAAGATTAGGAATATTCACAGTTTGATTCTTTTTATTCAAGATTGAAAAAGATATATGTAGTCGTTAAAATAAAACTGGAACCACATTTACATACTAATTTAATTATTTATACTTCAATAGTAATTTTACGAACTATGTAAAATATTACGGCCAAACTGTGTATTTGTTTTTTTTTAATACATGTTTTAATTATCATTGATGCGAAAAGTGATTACTTGCGAAGTGTTTAACCTTTCATTAGTTTTGAATTGTTGACAGTTTTCGACAAGATTTGATTTCAGTTGTTGCTACTTCAAGTGGAGTCCACTGGAGAGAGAGCGATCAGCATCCTCAGCTAAATCTCTTAAAGCCAGCTTTCGCATAACATCGCAAAAGTCATCAACAGTATCTCGTTCTGACATTTGTTGTTCGTTTGAAGACTGAGTTGGCTTTGTAAGAGTGTATTTGCTTCTGGGAATACCAATCTTTTTGTCACCATTAGCGCTTGTACTTGCTTCTGCATTTAGTGTAAGACCACTCGCTTCACCCGCGCAATCAGAGAACGTTTCGTTTTCATCACAACAGTATTTACCGAAGACTAATTTCTCCGCAAACGATGGCGGTAAGGGTGTGCCGCTAATAATGTTAAGTTTGTAAGTTTCCGGTTCATTTTGTTTTCCTTCAGCACCTTTGGGACTAGTTGCAGCAGCTTGTTCGGCTTCACTCTTAATACGACCAATAACACTCGCTGGTATATTCGCTTTCTGCTTTGTGATGAAACTGTGACTTAGATTCCTAGCCGAGGCAGTCAAGGAATGTGCTAGATTATTGCACCTAGGGGCATCTTTTGCACGCTTACATATAATCCATTCGGAAGCATCAATTGCAGCAGTCTTAGACGGTTTACTTTTGGCAGTTAAGAAAGAGAATGCGTGCTGTGAGTTACGTTGTATGTTCATGTAATTACGTATGTTCTTCTCTTTGTCTTCAACTGTTATTTTTTTTGAATGATTGGTTTTGGCAACTGACTCTGTAAGAAATAAAAAAAATTTTGTTCAAAAAAGTTAAAATTTTCTGAAAATATTTGTAATGCATTGCAGTAATAGATAGGATGGCATCTATTTTCTGAATACGGTTAAGATCCTGCCATTAGTTGTGATATGCAGCATCATAAAGTCCTCTTCGCGGATATGTCATAGTACTTTTTGAAGTAGTTGCTCTTTTAATTTAAGGAAATGAGCTTTAACAAAATATCACTCGAAAGTGAAACCGATCGTTCTAGTATAAATATTTAAATTGCCACCAAGTCAAAGAACATTTACATTAACAAGTGCGTTCACTTGTTAACTATTTCTCTCGTGTCTTTAAACAGAGCTGATTGTGCTGAACTTACTTTTGGATCTCTTCATCTTTGTTGAGAGTTTGTTCTCATGCCGAGTTTTCACCAAACTGAAACTAAATGGACCAAGAATTTTCACAAAAGTTTAACTAAATAGACCACAAATTTTTAAGACAAAAAAATTTTTCCAAACAAGGCAAAACTTTAATTCTTACAGAAATCGAAAATATTTTTCTGTAAAAGTTGTTTTCGAAATTTGAATGTCTACTTGATTATATAGAAGTAAATGTCAACTAGATTATAAATATTTCCAAAAATAATTGAACCAATAACAATCAACAGCTTTTAACAAATAAAAACTAATATTAATAACATGCCAAAAAAAGAGTCCACAATGTTCAACATCTTCATCAGTTTTGTAAAAAAAAGAGAATAAAAAAAAAAAATTATTATGAGAGTAGTATAGCGGAATAGAACAGGAAAACCCCTCCACGGTATATACGAAAGCAATAAGTAAAACATTACAAATCGCTTCGTTTTCAAAATTGACACTAAGAAGAGTGTCCAGGCATTTGACAGGGTGTCACATGACGGCCTGATAGTTAAAATGTCAGAAATATAACCAACACGTTGCAGCACGTTGTTTATCTCATCCTGGAATTCTTCCAGAAATAGAAATTAACAACGGGAGAACTAATGTCCTGTTTATATTTCGTAAACACAGGGAGCATCCACCGAGAGTGGGAGTTGGGGACATTGCGACAAATTGTGAGGATAGCATCAAATCACTGGAAATCACGTTTGATAAGCGGTTCACTTGGCACAAACACATACAAGACAAAAGAAGTAGTTGTGCAAAAGCACTGCATTCCTTACGGCCACTTTTCAATCACAATAACCTTAGCGCTAAGAACAGAAAGTTGATTTACAGGTAGATAATAAGACCGGCATTTCACTACGGATGTGTCGAGTATAGCAAAACTGCCAACTCTACTATCCGGAAGCTACAAGTTGCTCACAGTCAGGCTTTCCGAAGACACTTCAAAGTGCCATGGTGCATCTGCACGAATGACATGCCAAGAGACCTTAGATAGGAACCCCTTAAAAAAATAGATAAGTGATAGAGCGCTGAACCTATACGCGAAAACTGACAGACTGTCGTACATAGCACTATTTAAACTCAGAGCAGTCACAAGCCGTACGTGGCGGTATGCTGATCTTAGATCAGTCATCGAATAATCAGTGAAGCTTGTGGAGAATACATTAATTATTCAAAGTGAAGGGAAAAACTTTGTAGAAACGTCGCAGCTAAGAAAGAGTAAAAGTGCCCAGTTGCACTAACTCGGAAAAACCTCAACATAAGATAAATCTATATAATTGATTTATGTTCATGACACATATTCGATATCAAAGTATTCAAAATAAATAATACTTAAATAATAATAATAAAGTCCAAGACGTATATAGAGATTTCTTCAGTAAGAGATGTGTGATTTGTGTTATTATATCAGAATATTTGCAAAAAGCATCAGGAATTGATGTTTGTAATCAGTGCAGGTGAAACCACTTCATATTCAATGATTGAATAGCTTTAATGCGAGATATTGTAACTAGGGTAGAAAGTAAGTCATCTGAAATGAATTGACCACATCGCGTCATCAATTCTATGTAGTTTGTAATATTATATTATATCTTGTTGTAGGTCACCATTTGCAACAAATTAAACATCAAAAAACTAATTTGTGAAAAAAATAACCAATTTTAAATTCCAAGAGTACATTGTATGTTTCATGTAATTATGTTGCCCAAAATATTTATTGTTTGCTTGTACGATAAATAAAACGACAACATTGGCACGGTTCACTCTTGTATCCAACTGAAGTACGAAATTCGGGACGGGATACTAACCCACCCAGTATGGTTTTCGCATCAAAACGGAATGATTTATTATTACACCATTAAAGGAAACTGTAACACAAATTTTCCGTTAAAACGTGGTAATACCGTTCATAATTGGATGAGTAGTGTGAGCGCCAAATTTAAATTAGTTGACAAATAAAGTACGTTCCATCGCAGTAAGTTCATATAATCACTTTTGGTTTAGCGACAACTATTCCTTCCACAAACCTTTCAACGTTTATTTGCGTCAGTTTTAACTGGACACGTTGGATTGGTGCCTCTCAAGACAAGACATTGTTCAACACATTGTGGACATTTACAACCGTCAGCATGACAAGCATGCCACAGCAGCAATTCTAACGTCCACATGCTGAAAAATAGCTTAACAACAAATAGCACCGGAGAAATGTCCTTCCTAGAAACCAAAAACGAAGGTATATTCAATTGCAACACATACACTTCAAGCAAGCGTGTGCTTGACGTCATTTGCGTTTACTGCTACATAAGGCAATTGCTCACAAAAGTCTTGATATAAATGAATGGGTGGCGGATTTTGTATTATCCATATAAGCACACATCAGATCATATTTAACATAACTCTAATGCGCTTACAGTACTTACTAGGAGGAGGAGTACTGTATGCTAGAATGTTTCATAGCTAGAGTAATCAGAACGTCTTTTTATTAAAGTAAGACTGATAAATACTTAAGGGACCTAAAATGCAAGGATTTCTTTTATATAACACGCACCTTACGTTTTGTCATATATAGGCAACTATTTCGCAGTTGGAATCGTCACATCACTAGACTTTCTGTTTAGAATGCAATTGTTTATCCTGCGTGTTGGTATTTAAAATGTGTGAAATCCCTATTAATTCCAAACATATCGATCTTAATATATCAATCAGGACATAATCAATGTACTGAAAATTATAATGCAAATACCAATATATCCTCTCGGTGAGATCTATTGTCCTTTGTGATGCCCTGAAAGTTCCCAGGTGATGGGAAAACACACTTATTGTTGTTTTCATCATAGCTCTATGTGTTGTCCTTGTTCCTCCATTCAGTCCTACCGACGAAATTAAACTCATTTGATAAGCTACCTTCATTAGCACTGACAGGCTAGTTACGAAACAGTCCATGATAAACATAGAGAAAGTGTTAAGGAGTTTCACCTTTTCTTTATCATAGCAACTTTGACGTAGTCAGCTTGATAGACTAAGTTACCCTCAAATCATCGGTGTAACACTCAAAAGCATCTGCAACTTTTTCTTAAGCATATGGGACTACAGGTTAATCAAGAGTTCTTTCATTCATTTTCCATCTAATCTATGACATGGCGCTGAAATCATCTCATGACCTCGACGTCACGAGTTATTACCGCCTATGCTGGGTAAAAGCTGAAGCAGAAAAAGGTCGTAGTGTACACCAATCAAGACTACAAATAAATAGTAGAATAATGGACACTCCGACCACATAACAGCACAATTTAGCCGCGAATAGCCCAGTAATGCAAACCACTGGGAAGAAACACTGCGAAAAGCCAACATATAAGTGGCAAATCGTTTCTAAGAGGAAATTCCGCCAAAGAAAGGAACGGAAGGGAAAACTCAAGGACCAAGCGCAGAGTGGCTAAAAAGAAACCTGAAACAGTACTCATAAAGGCAGAAGTTATGCCGATATCGTTAAAAAGCAACATTAAATTAGAGAAAACTGAAATTGCGATCCAATCCATTCACAAGACTACTGCTGGTGCTATGTTACCTGAAGTCGCAAAGGGTGAAAAGAAAGCGGAGTTTTACGAGTCCATAAAAAAAACTCTGAAAGAAATAGCGACGGTAAAAGTCCTATGACTGCGATTGACATCCGCGACTTATATTGTCTAAGCAATGAAGAGGAGGTTATAACCGCTTTCTGTTTAACAATCCAAAGTCCAACAGCTACGATGAGGGTAACGTCACCAAAGTGAACTGTAGAGAACAATGCCGCGTTTTCATTAAAATGGTAATTACTGACGTAAAGAGCATATTGGAAAATCCCCGCATAAAAGGATACTAGACAATATGCCGTGTAAAGTTACGAGCCGATGTGAAACGATGTTGTGTTTTGGTGTCGGCCATGTACAAGCAAATTGCACTGGTCCAGGCAGAAAATGACAAGGATTGTGTATACGATGCGGTGAGAAAGGGTGCAAGTTCAACGAATGCACGAAACCGCCAAAATGCTGTCTATGCCTAAATGGAGACCTTACAGCAATAAAAAACATTTCTGGATCAACTAAATGCTCGACACACAAGAAAACGGGATCTTGATGAAAGTACTTTAAGCAAATATGTGAAGAAATAAAGTAGCTGACGCTCTCTGGCGCAAATAGTTATAAAACAGAGAATCGATCTAGTACTAATAAGTGAACAATTGAATATAAAATTTTACAGCTCGATGGTTCTTTCATCGTAGGAGGTGACTTTAACTCCAGGGCAATAGAATGGGGTATGGGAACTACAAACTCAAGGGGAAGACGAGTATTAGAAATTGCTGCCAGGCTAGGTCTTATAGTCGCAAAAATGGATTTGAAAAGAAGGATGTCAAAGCACTATTCTAGATAACACATTTACAGTCAGAGTCTTAGAGGACTATACAGAAAGTGACCACTAATACCTTTCGTATTGTATACAGATCGAGACAATTTCGGGTAATGATCGATTCGGGTAATGAATGATTCTTACACATGTGGCAAACGCCGATGAAGTGGTGACACATACAATGATAAGAATTACACAGGCATGTGCGATATCAATGCCGAAAACTACCCAAAAGAGGTAGAGAGGGCGCTTACTGGTGGACAGAAGAAATAAGCCAACTGCGAAAAGTATGTCTACACACACGAAGACGCTACACGAGAGTTAGATGAAATGGAACCAGTGAGGCAGAAAGTCGAGAATTTACCCAAGCCAAGAAGTATTTAAAAAAGCGAGTAAACAAAGAAGTTGGGAGGAATTTCGAAATGATATGAATCACGATCCATGGGGCCTTGGATACCAAATAGTTATGAAGAAACTAGGAGTTAAATCAGCAGTAAGTGATCTAGAAGAAAGGAACGAAATTGTTAATACCCTGTTTCCAAACAACAATATCAGAAGTGACGAAAACGTCGCGCAAGTTCACCCGGAGAACATTGAAAACTTCACGGAAAGAGACCTAACAATCACAGCTAAAGAACTACAAAATAATAAAGTACTGGACCAGATGGAGTGCCAAACGAAGTTTTAAAAATAATTGCGGAAAATAAACCTTAATTATTACTGACAATGTATAATACATGTTTTAAAGACGGAATCTTCCCAGATATATGGAAAAGGAAGCGATTAGTGCTTATTGACATGGGCAAGGGAAACCGCGATACTCCAGCTGCATTGAGACCACTGTGTTTGTTAGATACCACAGAAAAACTCTATAAAAAGCTGATGAAACCTAGACTAAAACTAGCGTAGAAGCATCTGGTGGATTTAGTTCTAGACAATATGGTTTCAGAGCTAAAAGATCCATAATAGGTGCAATATTTACTTACTTAGGTGGGCTGCTTAACATACCGACAATTTTTTTATTCAACAAAAGATGGATTAAAATCGGTACAAACAACGGCTGAGGCAGCGCAAGGATCAATCTTGGGACCTGAAGTATGGAAGATTACTTACGACAACATTTTGCAAATAGAGATGCCGCATGATGCCTTTCTAGTAGTTTACGCAGATAATGTGGCCTCAATTATTACCGGCCGCGATACCCAATTATTGCAAAGAAAACTCACACAAGTGATGCTAATAGTACAGGACTGGTTAAGCTCGTATGTCTTACAGCTGGCTACTCATAAAACGGAGATATTACTATTAACTCGAAGGCTTATAAATAAAGAAATAGAAATGCGAGTAAATAATGATGTACTGGGGACATAAAAAACAATTAATTACCTTAGAATAAGATTAGATGGGAAACTTACGTTTTGTGCGTAAATAAAGTATGCAGTAGAGAAAGCAAACTAATGGTGTGAGCAGACGCACTAGACATCAAAATGCATAGAAAAGAAATAATATTGGTGCATAGAAGAACGGCTCTACGTTTTATATCAGGGTATCGCATTATCTCGGTGGAAGTAGTTTTATTAATAGTAGGTGTAACAAAAGAGCGCCAAAGAGTATACAATAAGAAAACAACCGGCGACTATACTCAATAAATGGCCACAGAAGATCAGGACCAAACCATCGAAAAGTGGCAACAAAGGTAGAACAATAGCACTCAGGAAAGATGAACAGTTAGATTGATTCGAAATATAATCACTTGGCTCAAACGGAAATCGGGAGACGAAAATTACTATCTCACTCAGATACTGACTGGACATGGATACTTTTGTAAATACCTGTACCGCATGGGAAGGATGGATTTACCCGACTGCATTTATGGCGACGGAGACTGTGACGATACAGACCACACCTTCATTTACTGTAATAGGTGGCTCACAAACACAGAAGAGATGATACCTCAGATTGGACCTATAAATCCCGAAAATATACTGGAAACGATGAGAGCGAACCCAGAAAGATGGCGAACGATAGAGTAATATGTGATTTAAGTCCTCAAAAGGATTAAATTAAATTCATTAATTAATTTAATATAATTTAATTTAATTTAATTTAATTTAATTTAATTTAATTTAATTTAATTTAATTTAATTTAATTTATTTTATTTTAGTTTAATTTAATTTTTTTTTTAGTTAAGTTTATTTAATTTAATATAATTTATATTAGTTTGATTTAATTTAATTTGATTTATTTGTATTTATTTAAATTTAATTTAATTTTATTTATTTTATTTAATTTATTTTATCTTAATTTAATTTAAGTTAATTTAATTTCATTTATTTTATTTTATTTTATTTATTTTAAATTAATTTAATTTTATTCAATATATTTAAATTAAATTGAATTAAGTTAATTTAATTTGATTTAGTTTATTTGAATTTCATTTTGTTTTATTTTATTTTTTAATAATATGATATTAAATTATTAATTAATTTAATTGAAACTAATTTAATTTATTTAAATTTAATTTAATTTAATTTAGTTTTATTTCATATTATGTTAATTAATTAATAATTTTTTTTGTTTTTTTATTATTATTTAGCTATTTATTATTTAACTATTGATCAATTAGCCCGTAAAAAAACAAAATTATTGTTAAAAATTTTTGCTCATTAATACAATAAATTATTAAAACAATAAATTATGTTATTTAATTTGATTTAATTTAATTTGGATTAATTTAATTTAATTTATTTTAATTTATTTTAATTTAATTTAATTCATTTTATTTGAATATAATTTAATTTAATTTATTTGAATACATTTTAATTTAATTTTATTTAATGTTATATAATTTATTTTAATTTAGTTTAAATTAAATTTAATTTAATTTATTTGAATTTAATTTGATTTATTTAATTTAATTTAAAATAAACTCTGGAATCTCATCACTGTTGACTAATCCAACACATTAACGAGGAAGCCTTACGACGGCCTTAGAAGAGGACTTTAAAAGTATATGCTCAAATAGTTCGAACTTCGGGTTGATATCTTTCTCTGGTGTTGTAAGATGGCAAAATGTTCATATGATTTTGAGAAGCAGACTAAAGCATTATTGTAGTAAAAGCTTCAAATATTTCAGAGTTTGTATAAAGGTGGTGAGTCTTAATTGTAGTATAATATACCAATAGACTACTTTCTTGACATAAGTGATTGGCAGCAGACACAATTACGTCTCATTTTGAAATTACTAGTGCAGTTACTAGGTTAAACTTTACACTAGCCTTTGATATCACATATATGTGAGTTTATAGGAACGAACCTGTATGGCAAATGAGACCTATCAATAAATTAAAAAAGGACATCACAACTGCTTTACTAAGTGCGACAAACCAAACGAAAATCGTTTTTGAAAATGACTGCACCCGTAAAATCAATTTCTCATGGCTGAGCTAACTAATTCATTGGACGCACAATTTCGACTCCATCTCCTTACTCGTATAAAGCGGATACGTTTTGCACTAAATCCACTAAAATTTTTCACACAAATTTATTGCAAGGCTACACTGCATAATTTCACAGATTTTATGGGAATATCATTTTTTCTGAGCACTAAGTGCCATCACATTGTACTAAATGGTTTGTAAGTACATCGCAAACACATGGGAACTGGTAGTCTGGTAGTCTGATAGTCTAGAAGTAGCAGTGCGATATGGAGCGCATCGCTGGGTTTGTTGTTCTCCTGCATGTTTTGTTTGGGTGGCAGTGACTGGTATGGTATGTTATGTAGTCGTGGCCAAATTGGTTGATAGCTTGAAAAACTGTTTTGCACATCCGTCAAATTACATTCAGTGTGACAGACCGCAAAATGCATCATCACAAACATGAGCGATGAGTGTTTGCGTTGATGTATGTGCCTCGTTATAAGAGACCACCGAAAACTCGCACTATGCGGAAGCTAATGGAAATGTACAAGTGGTGAAAGTGCGCAACATTTTCGGGTTATAATCTATTGCTCGCTTATTGCAGCTACGTTCTGTGACATTTTTACTTACATTTCAAGTTGCACAGTGGAATAAAGAACTGAATATTCAAACAAATTTGTATTTCCTGAGAGGCTGCTTATTCAGCCCAATTTCAATCTAAAATCTTCAATGAAATCTAAAAATTCAGACATTTTTTGTTAAGCTTTAATGCGAGAAAGTGCACTATAATCATTATTGTCATAAATATTGTATAAGAAACCTTCAGTAATAGAGTATAAATTTATATATTTTAAATGCTTATAAATTTAATGACACTTAAAAAATCCGATAATCATTACAAAAAGGCCTCAACATTTAGAACACTCTTTCTTCTATTATTGATTTTTTTTTGATTCAAAGTATCGCTGGACATAGTAAGTGTGCCTTGACACTTGTCAAAAATAAAAAAACAGAACGTTCCGTCAAATTTTCGCTTGTCCCTGAACAGCCGTGTTGATTTGAACTATTCCGACCTGAGATATTGACCGTTCTGGCACAAAATTGAGACAAAATATTTAGCAAAAAGTATTAAATGAATTTAAATGTGTTTATACCAGATTGTAAACATATAAGAAATATTGGATTAGGGTTCAAAGCTAGACCTTACAATATGTCGGTTGTTCCATATATTTTTTAAATAATTTTATTATAAGCAATTAATACAATGCCTTCAAAAATGTAACATCGCAAAATTTTCTGATAATGTGCCTTATCACACCTTCTGTGAGAATAAAGTGCTTCAACAATTCAACACAGTAACAACAAAGGATAAACTTACTATTAGGATAATGGCATCATCACTTCACATAGCTAACATATTCCAACATGTTAATCCTGCGTGAGCTAAGTGTCAAGGACATTTTCGTGCAAAAACCGAAACATGCAATGTGCAATGCAATGATGTTGTGATGTCATGTTTCACAATCAGTTTGAGTCTATGCACTTCGTAGTTCATATAAGTGTGTGCCAGCAGAGCGGACCGAATGGATGGGAATAGGTATGGGGATGTGGATGGGGATGGGGGAATGTAACTATGTGTATTCAACAATGACTACAATAAATACGAACAACGTTTAAGTGTACCATAGTTGACAAAAATGAATCGAAACGCAAATTTATTTACACTCACACAACAGACATATTAATACAGAAGAACACACTTATTACTTAACATGCGAGTTTATAGGCTTTTCTATGATCCAATAGAAGGGCCTACCAAGTACCAGGAGTTTTGGTGAACTTTTACATCAACACCGCACTGAAGTTGTGCGTGTCAAGACGGAAACCGTATCATGGCACTAAAAACTCTGTAAACGGGATAATGACAACGGTGTTGTAACTGTAATTGCAACGACAATGGAATACCAAAAATTCCTGGAAATAGAAACCAAAATAAAATATAAATCACTTTTGACGCTTAGATTTGCTTACACCAAATTTTTCATATATTCCTTCTCTTTCACTCTACAAACCACAAAATCAAATTAATTGGTCAGGTCCTTGGGTTCGTTATTCCACTAAGAAGTAATAATTGAAACATTAAGTCTACAAATGTGTGTTTTCGAGACGCATTAGAAATTCGGCACTATATCCGAATAGTCCATTGACTGAAATAGATATTTTGCTTCAGTGGGAAAAATGCTAAAATTGTTATTACCGGTTTTTAAAGTTTTCTATTAAAATAATTTTTGAAATTGGAAACATCGTCTCACTGGACATCAATATTCTATATCTGCAGCTATTAAAATAGTAGAATGAGTATGAATTATGAGTACTATTTTATTTTTAACAACAATGGAAAAGAATTGATTATAACAAAGTATAATAAAGAAAGGATACCGTTTAAAGTGTTTTACTGCTAATAAAATAATCAGTAAAAGTGGCATTGTAATTCGTCAACAATACCCGAGATAAGTTAATTAAATATATCTAACTAGAAAATCAACGTCTTAGACTACTGAGAAAGAAGTAGGAACTATTCAAAGTTGTTACTAAAGGACTACTATTAGTAACATATTGAAGATTTCTTATTTCAACATCATATTTTCAGTTCTTAATAAGCTTTTCTCAGTCCTAAGCATGGACCTAAAACATGCTTTAAACACTTTAAACACAAAAAATAGGAGGCATGTTTGGGAGTTTTCAAATAACTTCTTCTGGACTAGACTTCTAGCCTTTTAGACTAGTAAATAGCGTATTCAGTATATACGCAAAACAAATAAAAATTATTGAATATAAACAAAAATTCTCATCCTATTATTATGACTATAGTCATATTGGTATTCCTAACGAATTGTCCAGACACGAGCTCTAGTTTGTACTAAAGAATAAGGTTTTAGTTAAACGCTTATTAATGGCAATACTTTTGTTACTTATTTTGCTTTTTAGAGTAAATATCTATCCGTTAATTATCCGCTTTCATTATTTGACTGCTGGCGACTAATCGCTAACTTCAG
>NC_051848.1:92635509-92712156 GCF_002237135.1 Teleopsis dalmanni | reverse complement strand
TAAAATAGCTTTAATGTTATATATTTTTTTTATATCCTCTGTCGCCTCAAATGTAAGCATGAACATATTAAGTGGAATCTTTGAATGTGATTTCCATTTGTTGACCGCGTTCACGATTTTAAAACCTTGCTGTTTCAGATCGAATACGATATCGACTGGGTCACATGAATGAGGAAGATTTTTTGCAATAACCTTTAATGGTCGGAGATGCTTGTTTTCATACGAATACCAGGCAGCTTTTTTTGAAGACAGCACTTTTGTAATAGCTCTGTAGTCGCCTATTTCAAATGTACTGATTTTATAAGTACCGCTATTGAGGAGCTTAATAAAAAAATCTTTCTTGCAGTTACTTTTTACAACAGCTTGCAGTTCTGAGTATTTATAATCTTCAGAGACCATAATTGGTGGTGGACGAGCTATTTTCAGCTCCACTTGGGTATTTTTACTGCTCGCTATAGTTGCCACATTAGAGGAATTCAATGGGGATGTGTTGCACTCTGGAGATTCTACGGCTTTACGCTTTTTGCTTGGCTTTTTTTTCAAAATCCAATCTGTTTCTTTAGCAAGTTCCTCCTCATCAGTCTCATAAGTGAGTGTTTCAATTTGTTCACCATCTTTTCTGTCTGGGAATATTGCACTTGCACTTCGAAGGGAGGCATTTTCTGCTTTGAGAAATTCAATTTCTTTTCTGAGTTGGAGGCATAGAAGCTCCATTTCTTTAATTTTTGCGAGCTGAATTGATGACATGTCGCTATGAATATTTTTAATCGAGAATGGTGTTTGCCCCCCACCCTGGGGTGGAGGTTGGTTGACATCCATGTATAGCTAAAGACTTATAAATAGAAACAGGTTCTTGTCTGTGATAAATATATAACAAAATGTTAAGTATCTTGGTTTATTTACACACTTTTCCCGGTCAGCAAGAATTCAGATAAATGTTAATGCAAAAACTTTAATTTCAATTCTTCACAAAATTTCTCGTATTAATATTCAATAATTAAACTTTACAATTATATTTTATATAATTGGATTTGAAGTTTTACAACACTTCTTTTAATTTATTATTTTTAAGCTTAAAAGCTTTTTTGTTTTTTTGCTGTCTCTATCAGCTGATTTATGTATTTGTGTATAAAAACTGCAGCTATCTGTCTCTATCAGATTTTTTTTGTATTATATAAATTACGATCCACTATTATTAATAAAAATTATGTTCCATAAATAAATTCGCCAAATTCTGATCCATTTCCATTACAAAATATATACGCACACAATTTATACCATTAATTCAGCAAATCATGCGCAGAAACTTTCATAACTATAACACTTTGTTGATGTGCAATTAAAAAGATACTGTAAGTACTTTAAATAATTTACTACTTAGCCAAATTTACTATTTAGTTAAATTTTACAGAGCGAATTTAGTACACGTCCATTTGCCGCGAACTTTTTCATATGGGAATCAATTGTGTCACAAATTTTATCTACCATTATTGCCAATTTGTCCAGAATTTGTTTGAACCATAATACTGGATCTGCTCACCAGAATGGTCTAATTTAGCTGCAACTCTTGAGAATTTTGTATCTTACTGCGGCTGAATCAGCATTTGTTAAACACATTCCATCTTCGCTTGTTATATTAAAGAAATTTTGTAGTCATGAAAATGATATTATTTTTCTCTTTAATAAAATGTATCACTTTCGATAGTCGTTAGAACAACTGTTTTACAAGCTCTCCAAATGTAATTACCACGGTCCACACGTGTTGACCGTGTTGAGTGTTCTATTGGCTGTACGCGCCGATGTCGTATGTGCTCGCATCTTATCACCTATTATGTAGTTTGGTCACACTCCAGAAGGCAGTGTTATTTTATTTCTGGTATTTATTTACAATATTTATATTTAATATTCCAACTATGCGATGATCAACTTGATTATGCCATAGGTCAGACACGTAGACGCCACAAACCTATAGAAATTCATATACATTCGGGCCTAAGGGAACATAACAATACAAATAATACAAATTTTTTTCTTCAAACCCTTAAAAATTCATATGTATTTGGTTTAATGTAATGGACGATAAATACAGGAGTAGCGCTCTGTTCCATACAATAGGAGTATTCATTCTGTCTTGCAAAATCATTGCAAGTTGCACGAAATGCCAAGAATGATATACTAAATTTGCAAGTGCGAGAACACCTCTGTTGCAGAATTGCAACATCAAAATGAAACAGCTGTTATTGCAGCAAACCGCATCCACATGAGAAGCAACAGATGCCAAAACAGCTGTTTTTTGCCTTTGTTTTCGTTGCAAGCATATATACCATAGACTTAGGTATTGCAAGATAGAAAGCAATTGCAAGAAACTGTGTGCGTGTATTTTGTTGGTGTTCAGTGGAATGCAAAATGAATGTAATATAAGCTCGGAGTGAACATACCTAATATGTGTATTCAAAGTTGTAAAATCACTGCTATTATGTTAGCTTTAGAGTAATTCTAAAAACATTTCAAAATTTATGATTAAATACTTTTTTTACTGAAACTACAAAGAACAAGACATTTTTTGAGTTCATCCAAAATTTATGTGGCGGTCTTCTAATACTAAATTATGACAAAGGGTTATCTCTTGATTTGAATTTCATACACCAGCAAATAAACGGAAACAGTAATTTGTTCCTCTGTGCTTTTTGTAAGCTTTGACAAGATGTTCAAATATTTTTACTGCTTCTGTAATTTAATAACCATAAAGAACGCAGGATTTAAAGACTTGCATTCGTCACATATCTCCGCAAATGAAAAGTAAATGTTGAAAAAAGTTGAACGCAGAAATTAAGAAATCATTCAAATAAGAAAAGCGGCTAAAATTCCAAACCCATTTGGCCCGAACCGAAATAGTATGCTTTGAGGCTAATTAGTGCGGTCACTTTTTAATTAAAGGAACGCAAGAACAAGATACGACAAGACAGCCACAAACAAAAGGACCAAGATTTTAGCGTTCACATTTTTTTCACTTCTTCTCACTTTTGTTCGTTCACATCTTTTCTTAACTTGTTCCCTTAATACGTACTTTATTCCCTTTTTTTTTTCTTTGTCAACATACAAAAGGGCGAAACGCAACGAATTAGCGCCAAGAGGATAAATTACTCAAGATGTCCTGCAACTGAGTAAGAAAATAGTCTTTAATTGAGATAACAGCAGCAAAATGTGTCGCCAACAATTGCTTCGAAATGTCCAAAGTAACTAAAAATTAAAAAAAAAACATGAATTTTTAGCAGATAAAAAGTATATGATGTGATGTTATGGTGTTCGGTGTTTGGTATTAGGTATTTGGTATCTGGTATTGGTATGAGTGCATTCGTATGACATGGAAGCAGAAAAAAATTTTAAAAATAATGAAAAAATTAAGCTTAGCTAAAATCATTTTACCCTTAAGCTAAAAGTGTGGAAAACGAACTAATGTAAAAATCACAAATGTTGTAAATAACTCCGAAAAAAATTCATTTAAAACCCCTCGAGTCTAATCTGCCTGTAATTTGAAGTGATTAGAGTCGACGCAAAAAGTGACACCAGCACATCAACAACAACAATGCGAACAACAACAACCACAAGACATCACACGCAGCACTTGCCTACAACACCATGAACGATTGCCATGTAAAAACATCATCACAAAAGCATAAAAGCCGACTAGCTTTGAGATGAATTGAAGGTAATTGTTTAAAGGATGAAAGGAAACCTCTTTTTTACAGCCAACCTCCCCGGACAACAACCAAGTACACGCTGTCCTTCTTAAAATTTCTATATATTAAGCAATTCCTTTTATTAACCGTATTAAGATTTTTTCCCTTTAGTTTGCTGAATTAATAGATGGACAGTCAGTAATTTTGGTTTAATGAATGAATGAGTTCCTTCGAGAATTCTGTCGACCAACTTGATGTTCAGTGGAATGCAAAATGAATGTAACATACACATATGAAAATTTAGATACCACATTTTTCCCATTCCTCTCAATGGCAGAGAACAAATATCAAAGTTTTCGAATTTGTGCAATAAAAGATTTTGTCTCCTAGACGAAGATCGAATTTGAACACATCTTTAAATTACGATATGGTGGCCTCTTGTAAAGGTAAAGAACATGCATACATTCTTGAAAAAGACCTCTTTAAAGTTTATCAATAATCTCACATTTTATTTAACACTCTTACGATTTTGACTTACAAAGAACTCCAAATCGATAAATCAAAAAAATTGGTACCAGACCCCGATTTGCACAAAATGAAGCATATAAACTGGAACACTGAGCGGAACGTTGTGTCTTAGATATACGAGTGAAGCGAATGCGCTGTGTGACGGTGTGGTATCATGTAAGTGTTCATGTTATAAGTGGTATCATGTTATTTATTTGGGCAAAACTAATGAGTGGTGGAAAAATACCATCAGAGAGAAACCACCTGCTATAACCATCAAACCATTAGAAACTGGTATGACTGAGCTCTTGTGACTATTCGAATGTGTTCATTGTATTGTATCGATCATTGTATTTATTACAGTCAAACCTCTCTATAACGAAGTCGTTGGTGCCTACAAGAAGCTTCGTTATAGAGAGGTTGAACAAAATGTTTTTTGTTTGAATTTTTTTTTGCTATTTAACTGAGGAATATGTACGTATTTATTTTAAAAATATATTTAATTCATGTTTATTCATTTATATATACAAAACATTAAAAACATTAATTGCATATTGGTAAGTTTGTAATTTTAGTTTGTTGAGATAGTTTTACTTTTTCCTTATTAAGGAACTCTTCCAAATCCAAATCCAAATCTTCTAACAAGTTCTAATAGTTGGCATACAAAGAAGTTTCTCATAAGCGACAAGTTGAGTGTTTAACTTGTACTTGAACAAATTCATTATAGAGAGCATACCTGAAAAAACTTCGTTATAGAGAGGAATACGCTATAGAGAGTTTTGTTATAGAGAGGTTCGCTATATAGAGGTTCAAATATATGAAAATCCCTGTGTCTTCAACAAAACTTCGTTATAGAGAGGAATTCGTTATAGGAAGGTTCAATATAGAGAGGGTTGACTGTACTTAATGTCGTTAATATTCAGCAATCAATTATATTCATATAAGCGCAACAACTCCGAGTCTAATTTTTTTTTTTATTTCAATAAAATCATAGCCAATTTTCTTAAAACACGACGTTATTCAACAAAGAATATGGTATGCACTCTTACTGCGATGAGGAATCTTTTGAAATACTTTCATGTGGATTATCGTCAAGGATATTTTGAATAGATTTAAAACCATATCCCCTTTTAATAATTTCGATTTTAATATAAAGACTTTATTTGATGATTACTGTTCAGTTTTATCTCCACTTCAAAGAAGCTGCTAAATATTCAAATATATTAGCCACTACTATTCAAATAAATTGAATCACGGCAATATAATTGCAATGGACTTATTTGATATGTATATACAAGTCTTAGACGATTTCAACTTCAATATATCTTAATGCCTGGTTGAGAGCTTCTCCAACTGTACAGATAAGATTATTATTTTAATGAAATTCCTTAGTTTTAAGCAAGATTTTCCGTTTCATTATTTTTCTTTCTCTGTTTACCGGGTTTGCTAACAATTGTACTTAAAGTCTTGAGCGAAAATTGATTAAATTAAGAATTTAATATGCGGCGTTAATGGTCGGTGCAACCTCGTGATACCCTTTAAACTTGTTATTATTGTGTTATAGTTTGAAACTAAGCTTTTTTTTCTGTTTTTGTACATACCATATATATAATAAGTTTATTTGTTGTTTCTTTTTGTTATACGAGTATATATACCCGTACATACCTACTACTTGACTTGCATATAAATAAACGAGGAAAGCACGTAAATTACTCTCAAAGGTATAATTTTCCAACGTTCTTGTAAATTTTTTGCCGTATTTTGATTTTTCCAACGATTACTGTTTACGTTAAGTTGTTTGTTTATATCAAACGATATCTTTGCTGGATTACTAGGACGTAAATAAGAGTATAAGCTGGGATGGGTTGCTTTAATACACAAATTTTCCTAGCAGGCGTTTTTGCGAAGAAATGAACAGACAGACAATAGATAGACAGGTGCAATCAGTAACAGTTTGGGTCACTAATATAAATTCATACGAATTTAAGATTCCCCCAGGGATTTGATTATTTAAAGTCTGGCCTCAAGTTCGCCTACCACCGCAAACTATTTTTATTTCCAATATTACTAAAATGTCACCTCTTCAATTAATACGTCAAAGCTAAACATCCTGCATACAAAGAAAAATCATTTTTAATTGTTTTTTATTTCATTTAGTGTACAATACCTAAAGTACTTTTAATTAAAAAAAATCAAAAATAATTAATAATTTGTATTTACGCCTTTTCAGTAAAAATTATTGTGGGAGTATAGTAGATATTCGCAATTAAGGGAACACTAAAATAAATTTAAAAATAATATAAATGGAATATAAATAAAAAATATTAATATAATGTGTAAAATAAATTAATAAAAAATTAAATCCGGCAAATTTTCGAATATTTTTCTCCATCCCATTTTATTTAACCTCACATGGCACAAGGAAGTTGAACATTTCTTTGAAGAATTTTGACATCATACCGTTCGAATATCCATCACCAGTCAACTCCTAAACATATTCCCAACGAACTGAGCATTAATCTTAATTCACATTCGCATCTCCCTGACGTATTGCCATATCCTTAACGTTCCTTCAACGCATGCAAGCTACTTGTGCTGGGCTTGTGTGCTTGGGCTTGTGTGCTTGTGTTTGTATCTATATTCGTATATGTGTGTGCCCAGATTGTATCTACGTGTTTAGTTTAACACTTTTATTTATTATATTTTATGTATGAGCACATTTATTTATATCTGGTAATTGTTAGTGAGTGTGAGTAAGTCTGTCTGCCCCGTTAATTCGAGTCCTGATGGACAATAAGGACGAAATAACGTTTGGTGATACTTCAAAAGTTTTCTTTTAATGTGGGATAATATTTTTCACCCACTACAATAATCCATCAGATGGCAAGAAACGAGAAGTGAGAGAAGACATTATTTGCTTCTGCTGCTGACAAAATTTTGAGAACTTATTTTGGTTAGAGTATGATTTAGTTGTAGCAATGGATTAGTTGACTTAAATCAGTTAAGTCATTTGACCAAAGCAAATGAATCATATTATGTGTATAAGATTTACTAATGTTGCCTTTCAAGACTCACCAATCTGTTGTTTAGGAAAATTAAGATGTTTATGTTATTAGCACAAAAAGGTCTTATTTTCCACTTGTATATCATCCATATCCATATGCCTATGCACACTTGTAGTTTGGAAAGTCTTCTTACAGCATAATCGAATGCAAAGTATTGGGTTACCACTTAACAGTATTTAGGATAGCGCGGGATAGTTTCTTATATCGGTGGTAATGGCATACTGCTTAGGTAGATGAAGTAGTGACGAAATAATGAATATTTTAAATCAATTTTTTCGATAACAATTGTTTTAATTCCAATAAACCACCTTGAAAGAAAACAATAGTTAGATTAGGTAATTTTATGAGTTTTCAGTAGTAGTTGAATATTAGCTTGACAACTGATGTAGCGAATTCATTGCTTATAAGCCTTTTGATTTAACAATCAATTAGATGTATTTTTAATTATTAACCAAAATCTGCTAACTATATAACTGATAATCTTGATGGGAGATTATATTGAAACAACGAAACTCGGTCACTAAAATCCATAGTTTTTATAATTGATACATTAATAATATAACATAGGATTAGTAAGTCTAGTAGTCCCTACAAGAGCTTGCATTGAATAAAGGATTTTTGGTAAATCTATTCAATCCCTTTCGTTAGAGGTAACTCTACCCAAACCCTACACCAGCAACAATAGTTGTGCAATTCATAACAACTGTACGGTCATTTATATTTAATTTCGACTGTACATATTTTAAATTAACAGAATATCAATAAAAATATTGATAAATGCAGTCCTTGAGAAAATATTTAGTTTTTTACGGACAAAGAATAAATGAGTCGGGTTAAAGCTCAGCGTATACAACGAATTAGTTCAATCGAGTCTGAAAAATAAAAGGTAGATATCTAAATGTTCTTTTAGAAAATTAAATATACTAGACAACTTACCGCAATAGTTTCGAAATATTATCAAAATAAGCTTTGTCGCTGACCAGATCGCGGATCCTTATTATTAAAGAGTTCATCGCAAAACTCATTTGCTGATAAATGTATCTAATGTTTGAAATGGTCAATTTTCATATCACTTCACTTCAAATAGGATAAGTGAAAAACTTATTAAAGGAAAATTCTTTCTTATTTATGTTTTATTATATTTATTTCTAACCTTCATCGACTTATATTACTTTCCATCCTCTCAGTATGCGTACCTACAAGTGAAACTGACAGATGTTAACGTGTTATGTAATTTCAGTAATATAATACTGAAGCGGTGTGGACTTCATGATTCATTCAATCGTTCCCGTTAACTAGTTGAAAACCAAGGCTTTTGAGAAAAAGTTTTATTAAAATACTGCCAGCGTCACTTCATCAATCCGCAAAAGCGTTCATGCACCAACGTCATACAGAGCCATATTTCCGAAGTAAGTAGCTAACACCTAAAGTTATGCAATCGGAGTATAAGTATTTGAATTTTAATTGGATGTGGCCCTAACTTTTCAATAAGGATGAAGTTATATCCAACCATAAAAATTTGATTTGTATCAGTGGAATTGAATTCAAACGAAGCGCGACTACCTCTTCCCAAGGAGTATCCCTATCCGAGGTGACTTTCTAATTCTGAAGGTTGACTTGTGCTGTCTTTAGCACTCGAGCTTCATATCATCGAACAACTTGTTAGCATCCTCCAACTCATTGCCCTCAGAAGAAGGGTCATACCGTTTTTTTGGGTGCCCTCATCATTGTTGGCTACCCAGTAATTTAGTAGCACGCATCGAAGTATAAGTACCAGCAACCGGCTTAGCGTTCATGTAATGCACATTTTTGCTAGGAACTCATATATACTTCATCTGTATACCCATAAACGCAAATTTCTTTTCGATGGCAGTAAAGGTAGTAGTAAAGGTAGCAGTAGTAAAATTCCTTGCTGTCGAATGGTGTCGATTTCGTCATAGTAAGTTAGGAGCCGGACACATTTTTAATAATTGCGCCATTTCAATGAACCCCTGCTCTGCACATTATCACTTCCATGACGGAAGCGAAGAGATACCTTGTCTGAATTCGCGCACGATATCAAAACTTTCGGGAAGACATAATATCCCTAAACAGTTTCCGTTTTTTCTAACCAATTTGATGTGATACAATGGAAAGATTGTTTAGTAAAGATTGCTTTCTCCTCAAAAAAAGCCCAACATATTGTAAAGCACAACAAACATCATTGAATAGTTCATGAAATCAATATACTCAACTTTTACCAAAATTCATATGTCCGCTTACTTTCCGGAACAAGTCGTTGGACCGCTTTATCGAAGAGACGACTAGAATTTACCAGATAAATGTCAACTGTGTTCGATTTGCAGTTACAATCTTGATATTTCAAATTTCATCGACTTATAAAGGCACCACACACTTATTGGCTTAAGCTTAAATATAGAAATCTAGTGACAATATAAACATGCTACTTGCTTGTAGAAAGCAAATAAGAAATATGTCACTCAACTGTGAGCACATGTAAAAGCTTTCAGGATCGACCTCGCACAACTCTGTGACTAATTGGTAATAATCGAAACTGAATTTTTCTATATGGATATTTAAACCATTCTCTTACTCGATTAGGTGAGGTGGTGTAAAATAATTTCCATCCAAAGTTGAATAATCAATGCCATTAACTATCAGAGAAGAAACAAATTTATTTCATTGACAATTTTAACAGATTTTGCTTTCGGAAAGGTCAACCGCATGCAATGCTTGAGAAGTATATTATTATTTTACTGAAATCTGTTATTTTTGCTCGTACGCTCTTTACATCTCAGTAGATCTGTACATGTTGCTTATCGTCTTCGCCATCATGAAATGCGTGATGGTCTCATCATATTTTCTGAATCAACACCACAATGCAATTGTTATTAATCAACGTGGAAGACGATTTCACTAAGCACTCTCGAATTCTCCGGTACGAGTATTAGTCGACAAATAAGAGGAGAAGTATAAATAATGCATGCTTTAATCAAAAAAAATTTTAAAAATTGCTGTAAAAATGTTTAAACAGTAAAAAGCGGGGAAAAACACTTGGAAATAAGCAGAAGTGTGCAGGAGTTGAGGAGGAAGTAGAGGCAGGAACATTGCGCGAATAAATTACGCACATCTGTCAACCCTTGAATCAGCCATTAATGCACAAAATGTGCAACATTAATAACTGACATGCCTCGATTTGATTCGTACGTTCATCTCGCGAAATTGACCAACGTGCTTAAGTGCTTAGGTATGCAACAGAGTGACAACAACAAAAGTAGCTGGCATACCGTAACTGCTGCAAAAACAATTCTTGGCAAAAGATTTGCCGTCGTTGAATAACAACGCGTCTTTGCCAGTATGCGCGCTGAAGCGACTTTAAGCACGGCTTGGAGTACCGCGAATGCGTTCTGTCAGTGTCAACACCAACAAAGGCGCAAAGCTGACTTCACACAGAAAAAGTCACACATAAAAAAATGCCCGCGAATTAGTTAAAAGTAACGACACAGCAGCGACCGCGCATGCGCAGGTTGTGAGTATCCACAAGAAAGATCTTCGACTCAGAGTTCGCGGAGAGACCCTAATTGAAAGTAATTACTTTGAAGCGAGTGTGCCATTTGTCATGTTTTTGTAGTCGGTCTTATGCAGAAATATTCTCTGTCTATACCTGACTATGTATGGGTGTATAAATCGGTATATATGACTATATAGAGACTTAATGGAGTCTGTCTTGCAGCTTGAGTATGGGTGAAAAACCTTTCAAACTGAGCAGAAAATATGATTGAAATTAATACTTCTACTATGGTCTGTTCATATCATTTTATTTCTTATGGAATGCTGGACTTAATCTAGAAGAGTTGTTGGTATGAGATTTGTACGCGATGAGTACCGACATTAACAGCAGCATCGTTATCAACTATAACAGCAACACCAGGAAAGTAAATATGCATCAATCAATGCCAAGCGACTTAATAAATCGCATCTTTAAATGGCAATGAATGGTAGTACAAACTATGAAAAAAGAGGAGAGGTGCTATGTTAGAAATGAGCATATGAAAATTGAAGGACTAGTATTGTGCTACCTATTGTAAGAACAGAAATTTGTTATCATTAAAATATGAAATTGAATGAAAGAATAGCAGTGGTGAGTGAAGACTTATAATAAGATTCTCTACAGAAAATGATAAAGACAATTCAATTATGGTGAAAAGGCAATGAGTTGATGAGTTGTCATCATAACCATACCATAAGATAACAATATCTTAACTGCATACAAAAAAATTTTCCGAATTTGCTATATATTCCCAAGAAAATATGATAGAAATATACAATATATATTATATGGCATATATATTGTATATCTATGGCATATATTATACAGTTTCAGTCAACTTCCATTTTTTTTATTTAGTGTGGAGAAAAAATGTCAAAATGGCGACTTAAAATCAACGATCGGAAATGTAGAAACCAGAGTTTAGGTGTAAATTTTACTAAAAGTACTCCAATCATACTAGCATGGAATAACGAACTTAACAGAAGCAGTTGTTTAATTGGCTTCTAAGTTAACCTGGCTTAGAGTACAGGTTCAGAACAATACTGAGAATGAAATACTGAGGACTATCACTACTCTCAATGGTTTAACAAAAAAAGTATCCATCGAGTTTCGCATTTTCATTTAAATTCCCTAAGGTGTGTATTTATTAACGTATACAACAATACAATAGAAGACTGACGGCATAAGTCAACTTCTTAGCTAGAAGTTAATACATCATTTCATTATTATAATTTCCATAGTAAGAGCATAGGGCGGAAGAAGTTGACATACCTTGGACTTATATTCTCTATTACACAGGACTGAATTAAGTTTAGCGGAATTATTACTTACCAAAGTTGAAGCTGGGAGTGAATTTCAAAAAGATGAATTTTGCAGACAGAAATTAGCTGATCAATTAAGTGATTCGGTATTTTCTGAAAGAGTAGAGGTATTAAAACGAAACTTTCCTTAAATATAGTTTTTAAGATGGCCATTCTCTTCAATATGATCGGTCTACCGGAGTCCCTTCAAATTTGGACGTAAACAAACTCAATTTTTACATTTTTCAATATATCTTAAAAAATATGACAGGTAGAAAGTTTGATTTACTAAATACCTGTATTATAATACATATCTATGCCCAAAAAATATCATGATGTTCCGCTCACTGCGACATCCACCCTGCAAATATAAAATTTTCATATAAAATTGTGTGTTACTATTTAAAAACTTTTTACTTTTATTAAACTATGTATATTTATTATATATAATAATACTACAAAAACCTTAAGCCAAAAATGGAAGTGATCCGCCCATTAGTTCCTTAAGTTATTTTCAATTTTATTTTGTTAAAATTTCGCAAAAATTGGGCGAACTTTAAAGCCTTATAACTATTTTTACTACTGACTTATGGAAAAATGTCATTTTTGATTTTTTTAAAAATTAGGATATTATTGATTATTGTGTGTAATTCAATTATAATTATCAATAAAATTTTATAAGTGAAAATCCACAAAAAGTCAACCATTTTTTTTATAGACCGTCCTTATCTGCGATACCCAAAAAATGTATCCGAGTTTTTTCGTAAAATTTTTTCTACTAATAGCCAAGTAGCTATGAGAAACAAGAAATTCGCACTCTATGTTTGATTCCTATAATATGTTCTGTTATCACATATTATGTTATGATCCGCAAATGTCCGTGCACCGTTTCAAAAGTTTTTTCGCTAGAGCTTCTTAATACATTCACATGACATGACCAAGCTAGCAAATCTGCTGGAAATTAATTCGCTGAACTACATTTATGATTGTCGTGATGAAGCTTATATCTTATCATGGTTCATTCAGATGGGGTAGTCGTCGCCAACTCGTAGAGAACCAATGATTTTAAGAAGTGCCTTTCTCTCAAAATCTCCTAGTGCTGCTTTATCACTCTGTAATATCACCATGCCTCTGCGCTATACAGAAACACAGGTAGAATTCGCGACTTATAAGTTGTTAATTTTATATGTTCAGTGAAAGCTCTTAATTCCTAGTGCCTACGAAGGACATAGTCATACCTAATGACAACGGTGATTCTTCTACTGATCTTCTGATCTAGATGATCTCCTTGACAGATTCGAAAGTAAAGTCACAAACCACCCGCACATCATTCGAGCGACGTAAATTTCTACGAAGTAGTCGATTTATACTTTCTTTTGCCATCATTTAGCACCTAGCCTATTTTCACAAATTCCTTTTCGATAGCTGCAAGTTCAGCTGGAACATCACGTTTGCTATGCCAAACGATGGCGATGTCGTCGGCATAAGCAAGGAACTGCACAAATTAACTAAAGACCAAAAAGCGAAAAAATCAATTTAGTGTTGCATAGTATAATAAGATAATGACCCAATTGCGAGAATTGCGTCATAAAGACATAAATGGCTACCTTATCGGTATTAACATAAGTTCTTTAGACGTTTAGACGTATCAAGCATTTTTTTTCAAATATGTTAGGTTCGTTCACCATTCCCTTCATACAAGCAAAAACAACAACAGCATTACTAACATCAAGGTTTAATCTTATTTGAAGGATTGACTACTTTGAGCAGTAATTGTGTTCATTTCACCGATCCAACCGAAATGGTTAACAGTGCTTTCAACTCCTTAAGCAACCCAAACTTCCCTATTCAATCAGCCAATTGTTGCTAAATGCTATGAAGAACTCGACAAACCATCCATATCAGCAACAACAATAGTAATAGGAAAATAGTAAAAAGCTTTTGCCACAATTGAGAAACCAGCTTCAAGCACAGATTTGCCAACAACAACAAAATACAAGTCAGCAACAGACAATGGCAGTTGATGGAAAATCAACGATAATTACCGCAACAACGAAACGAACAATGATGGCGGCTTAAGCAACTACAAGTATAGTAGCAACTGTAACAACAACAACAAAAACAACTGTAATAGCAGCAACGCACAATAAAACAGTAAATAAATTACAAACAATAACAAGAAAAAAGTGGTGAGATGGCACCACTTCCGGGTTCAGAAACACTGATTCCGTATACACAAATAAAGCACTGGAGCAGCTCAATTTGAAACGAATTGCTTCTGCTGTTCTGCTATTCTGCTATTCTGCTGTTCTCTGCTGTTATTGCTGAGGTTAATGTTGCTGCCATATCAACGCTGGCAGTGCAACAACTGTCACTAGCATTATACGGTTGATGGATATCCGAGCAGTTGTCAACGTGCCTCTATATTAAATGTTGATGTGCACAATGATGCTGTTGACAACAACAATTCTTAGAGCAACAACAGTTTCTATTGCTGCTTTTTCGTTTGCAATCAACGCTGTTACTGTTGGCGTAACATACTGCAAACAAAAAAAAATTGTCGGGCAAAAAAAACGTAATAGCAGCAACCACTATAAAAATAAGTTGAAAGTTGACAATGTTAAAGACAGTGACAACAACTATTTAACAATAAAAATAACAAGAGCAAGACCTGGAACAACAGCAACAGCAACAGCAACAAAAACAATATACACAACAGTTACAACTGCTTCTTGCATATGCTGCTCGTATTTGATACGACCAACAACAAAACCCAACAACAAAAATACCATAAAGTCACTGACAGAGTCATAGTTCTTAATGTTGCGGGAAGGCATACAAACAACAACAGCAACAAATATGTTAACAACAACAATGACACAAACAACAGAAACAACAGCAACAACTGAAACGGTGGTTAAAGCAATTGGAATAGTAAAAGAAATCGTAATGACAATCATAGAATCAACAACTATGAAATTCATCAACAACCGCATTGGACAATTGTTAAGGCCAACGTATGCTAGGCATTTCCTACTTTCTCCCAGGACACACTACAATCAATATCAAAAACATCAAGCATCAAGAGTATTAAGAGCATCAACATCAACATCCAACATCAACATCAGCATCAGCATCAGCATCAACATCAACATCACTAACGGCAACGGCAACAGCAACAGCAACAGCCACAGCAACAGCACAGTCAGCATTGTCAGCATCATCAACACATATCATTAAACAACAACAAAATGCAACAATAAGCATGCAACGGTAAGTGAAATTAATTGCATTGTTTTTACCAATAAATTCCTGGTTGTCAGTTTTTGTGTTCGCACTTCTTCCTAAACGCTTAGCTGGTTTGCTGCTTTGCTGCTTTGCTGCTTTGCTACTTTACTACTTTACTATTTTGCTGGCATACTCCTTTGTTTATATTAACACATCGTCATGTAGGTGTGTATGTTTGCTTCTATCTATCTTCTCGTAGAGGAACATACGTACATAGATGTACATACGTGGATATGGATGCGTATGCTAGCAGGAAAGACTTACAACAGCACAACAGCACTTGTTGGAGCGGTGGCAATAGTTCTTTTGCCTGTTGCCTGTTGCCTTCTGCCTGCTGTCTGCTGTCTGCTGCCAGCTGCCCTGCCATTTTTGGTCGTGTTGCTGCGGTGCATATATCACGCTTGACATTCATTCATTCATTCATTTCTTCACACACTTAAAGCAGTCACATTCATTTGAATTTCATCACTTTTAAACGGCATCAACGACATCACGACAACGTTGCCACCAACAGGAATACCACCAGCACCAGCACCAGCAACAGCTTCCAACTATCTCAGCAGCAACATAAACTACAATAGCACCTACTCCTACTAAATTAACAGCAACTGAAATCTAACGATATTTTCAACAGCAAAGACTCCACAACACACATACAACAATTTATGCATATACCTATATGTATGGGCGTAGTAACGAGGGCTGCCATAGAAGTTGCGAGTAGAGGTTAGGAACAGATTTTGATGATGTTAACTAAAATTTATTTGCGTATTTCACAGACTGCATTTTTAAGGCACAGTCTTGTAATAGTTATATATGTATGTCGTTTGCATATCGCTAAGTGAAAACGGTGAAACGAACCACTTAATTAAGGTATTTTAAAGGATTAGAGTACTATGTGGGACTACTTCCGATATTTCCTTAATAATTAAAATATCCACTTGTTATACATGATATACACAATTGATAAATGATGACGTCGATATTTCGACAGTACTTAGTCCACAAACTATAACTGCAAAGACTTAATTATCTTAAAAATATTGCTAAATAAATTTCAGTTGATACCATCACAATCTGTTCCAGATACTTATGTACATGTGGTACATCTATATGTATTTTCTATTTCTTGTCTAATCTTACCGCCAACAACCAGTTATCAGAAAATATATATCTATTGAGATGAAGAGTATCTCTATAGCCCTCTTATTCCGCTGTTAAGAAAAGCAACCCCAAAACATTTTTGAGTACATATTACATATCTTATCCTATCTATTTTAATTTGTTATAAGTTGATCTATTGTATTAATGAAATTGCCATTAGATAATGACGTATTACAATCCAATATATCTCTCGAGCAATTATGGATGATTTTTTGTTGATATTTATTTCTCAAGAGTGTCCTTTCATTAAAACTTTAATCATTATGTTTAAAATTCTACCGAGTTTATGTCGAAACATGTCTATGAAGAATATCTTTCTATAATTACTGCCGAAAATATTAGTGATTTCATCAAAAAACTCTGAAACAAACATGATTATGAACTTTTGACTAACCCATTCATTAGCCCTTTGAATATTATACACTGACAGATTTATATCCACAACTCTATTAACATAATATTCGTGATTTCAAATCATATTCATATTCATATTCTGAAGATTCTGAATTATTGGATCTCTGATATTTTTCTCATTTCTTTAATCATATCAAATTCAGTTTCTGAAGTGTTTGTTTTAAAACCCTGTCTCGGTGACCATGTCTTTAATGACAATTTGAACAAATAAGTTCTATTTATAATATATTGAAGGAGTGTTATTTTCTGTTCATTACATGCTTTGCTGAAAACGAAGGCTCTCCAGTGCAAGATATAAGATTTTTTATAATTTCATTGATTTATAATAAACTCGTTTAATAGACAATATTAAGCTTCATTAGTTCAAACCATTTAAAAATAAATCACCTTAACTAAAGGATTAAACACAGTATTTATAAAAGGAAACTATAAAAAACTCCATCCGGTTTTTACATTATCTCCTGACCAACTAAAAAAATAATTAAAATTCTTATAATGGTTGTCGATTCCTCAACTGTATTTTTCGACTGGATAATATTGGCATAACTAAAGCCATATTTATAGAGAAGAAAATGGACTGCAGTGTTTCCGAATAGCGGTAAAGTTATCAAGTCATAAGTTTCCGAACATTAGTCAATTTCTAATGTGTAAAATGTGATATGCTTTGATCGGAAAGGCATAGGAAAAAAAAACTTCCCAAAAGAAGAATAGGAAGAAATATCAGTAAACTTAGAAATCTTGAAAAAGCAAAAGACTTACATAAGTTTTTATAAACTATATTTTTTTTAGAAAATCTGACACAAGTCTCTTAAAGCTTAGCAGGGAATTAAAACTGAAACTTAATGTAAACACGAACCTATGATTCTTGACATTTGTTAATCAATAGATATTTGTTACTGCTGCCAAATTTTTAAATCGTCGATTCGAAATTTTAGGGGAATGTCATTTAACATGATTTACGACACAACTCTTTTATTGAGGTTTAGTAAATTCGAGACCCGAATTTCGAGAACCGCACTGAAAGTACTTGATCGACTATAATCAGTCTACACCTTGAACTGAAATTAACAGGTCTTATATATACGCAGCACTCTATTGTAGATGGTGCACCCCTCGTTTACTAAGCCCATGCATACGAGTGTTCTAATCATAGCAGTGGTCTCCGCAATCTCACACCTCTAGTTGTGAGATTTCTGTTTGATAAATGTTCTTTGATAGTTGACTTACGTGCAACTTTGGTGCAGTCGCAGTTGTTGTTGCTTCTATCATCAAAATGTTTTGTGTTGACTGCTAAAATTGATACTCTATGATAATTTTTAGACTGTAGTTCAACTCTTGTCTCGTGCTAATTACAGTGTGAGTGATTGTAATGTGATATGAAGTGATATGAACTGATAACACGACGGTTGCATAAATATGTACATATCGACTTTTACATGTTTTTATTAATTAATTTCAAAACAATATTTTGGCTGTGCGATTTGTTTTCCAAACCACCTAACTTACAGGTGGTCAATTTAAAGTTCTTTACCATTTATTTAATGGTAACGTTCACTGTTTTTGTAACGCTATTAGCCACAAAAAATATACCAATTAAAAAAATATAATTAGAATTCTGCAGGATACAAACGAAAAAACTCGACTGCCTTGGGATCGCAAAAGAGTTCCGAAATTAACATTCACAATTATGACTTCCAACCGAACATTCTTTTGACTGCCATATCAAAAAACCCGAAACCTAAACAAGCCCCTCCACGTAACTCGTATTCTCTATACGCTCCTAGTACTGTACTAGTTCAGGACTCACGCTACTCTACAACCAAAATTTTTACGAAGGAAAATGTCGAAAGTCCAAACTATTCGCTAAAATAAATGGAAAACTCGCTTCAGGCTAGATTTGATACCGACTGTGCAATATTTCTAATTGCGCTAATTCTTTATGCAGCCAGCATTTTATTTATTATTGCAATTTTTTGGCTTTTGTGTTGTTTTCACCTCGACCTTTATCTTTAATATAATTTTCATAAACTATTAAATGAAGCTGAATATTTTTTTATTTCAGTGAAGCGTTTTGCGAAGGTGGCAACACATTGAATATGGTAACAAAAAAAATAATAATTTATATAATAAATATACATTAAAACTTAAAATATTAAAGGGATAAAGAATGTGTTGGCTTATATACTCGTACGCATTAGTTTATAGACCAAGTATAGCATACTTAAGAAAATCCTCAATATATGTATATATGTCGTAGACGACAGTGAAACACTCGGAACTGAAGTGTTAAAATGTTCATGATTATTACAGCAAAGAATAAGTTTAATAATTTGTATGCCATATCGATACTACAACCAACCTACGTCCTTATCTGTCCTCTTTCAATCTTTTGAAGTCTATATTATGTTATAGCACATTTATAGTTGGCCTTCAAAAATCACTAAGCAACACTGTACGAGTATGTATGCACATGGAAAAGGGCAGTAGCAACAAATCTCCACTCGTTTGTAGATTACATTGAGGAATCTCCAGTTCCATATTAACTTGATTTTATCGAATTTCTAGGAGTCACTGTAACCAACAATATAAGTTGTTATTATATAACTTCCGCTGGAAAAGGAAAGCCGTGTATTTGTGTAAGAAACAATATATTTATCAATATATTTAGCTCAATATATGGTCGCTGTCATTTATAAAAGATTTGAATACAACTAACACCGAAATATGCTAATCAACAAGGCTACAATACATATATACATATGTATTGTATTGATTCTGATACAAGCACTGTTTTTTTACCAGTATATAGCGTGCATTCTGATCTTTAATATTGTTCTTACCTTTAGCTACTACCTGGTAGTAGTAGTAAGAACCTTATAGTTAGATTGCACAAAAATAAAATGAAAAGCATTTTGGGCTTCGGCATACCTGCAGTTCGTGTGCTTACTGGAATACTTAGGGGGCACTGTGCCATGTTCCAACGGTGGGAAGTTCCAACAAGTGGATTATGCAGGAGTTGCCAAGATGAGGAGGAGATAGAATCCATCAACCACTTTTTACGTCTCTGTTCTGGACTTCAGACAAAGCGACTTCGATGTCTTGGGGATCGCTTTTTCACTGGCCTGGAAGAGATAACGATAGTAAAATTATCGGATCTCTTCAACTTCATCTGAAAAACCAAATAGTTTAACAAGGATAGTACACGAAGATTAACAGTATGCATCCGAGAGGAAGTGCTGATAACTGTTGATAAACACCTTCTCAACCTAACCTAACCTAGCTAGTACCTAAATATAAGAGATTTGGCGCTAAAGAAATACTTGAAAAGCTTGCGAAAGATAATACCCTAATTTCTTTCATTGACTCCAAAAGTTTTTTAAATATATGTACTTCATCACTACTTAGAAAATCAATCTTAGATCTTATACTGATGGGCCAATGCTTTAATCGTAAGGTGATCCAAAAAAGTCAATCAAATTAGCACATAAATATCAGCAAATATATATATTTAAGCTAAGAATAGCTCTGGTTTGATAATAGAAGTTGGCTCCTAATAGCCACCATTTTCTATAGATATATTATTAGTGACGTATGATCGTCAGGAAATAGGTCCAGTGCCTTTCTTTCATCGAACCTCCAACCTCCAACTAAAAATTACCAATAAATAATAAGTTAATAGATTATATTCAGATACAGTTTAATGGAGCTCATAGGTCAAAATAGATCATTTTCCTAATATTATATTGAAGACTCATAACAATAGGAAACTGAGCTAAATACTTAACAAAGTGCTAGTTCAGTTGTGGTAAAAGATCCAAGAAGACAGTAGTGTCACTTCTCAATATTTATTTACTTATATTGTGAACTTTTACCTGCTGTCAGGCATAATAAGGTAGAGAACATATGAGTTCAAATATAAATTATACTTTTAAAGTTTATGAAGACCTACATCCTATGAAAAATATTTTCAAAAAAATATTTTGTCAAATTAACTATTCTAAGAACAGTTCTAAAGTATTTGTTGCTAGTTCACTTAATCCATATATTATAGAAAACATTTTAACATTTTTATTATTTTACTCAGTACATGAAATAGAAACCATAATACATTTTCTCTCTGAATGCCCGGCGTTGGTGTCCAGAAGATACTAGGAAGATACAACTTTTATAGTTTACAAGACTATTCATCGGTAAAGGCAAGAGCTATTAAATTATTTAATTATACGGGATGGATTTTGTCTCTACTGTTCTATATTAGTGGTTCTAGCGAGAAATGTGGTAGGAAGACGGCGAAAAATCGCTAATTGAGGTACATGAAAGTTATGAAATATAATATATACACTTTAAGATGTTATATATTTGCTGTGGGTCAGTTCTATATCTTAGGAGTAAGTAATAGTCCTTTTTTTATTTCCATCTAATGGTCTAAGCAGATTATTAGCTGTATTGGATTGATTGATGATTGATGATGTAAATCAGTACAATTAAACAAGCATTCGATTATGTTTCACTTTGAATTGTATAATAGGGGGAAGTATTCTGTTTTCCTTGACTGCAACAAGTCACAAATAGGTAATATTCGTTAAAAGTTGATTTTGATTTAATCGGCTTTGAATTTATCCCTCGTTGCACTGTGGAAAATATTTCGACTAGAAATTGCAGCGATGGAAATGCAGCACACGCCAGTCAGAAATCAAAAATTTGACATGTGTACTTTTTCAATTTCAATTTACTTTTTATCGTGTTTGACGTTTTGTTCTGTTTTTTCTCTTGTCCTTCAGCTCCTGCTTATTTGGCTAGAAAGTCCAACACTACAAGCCCACAAACATCGTCCAAACAGAGTCGCCCCATAGATAAATGATAAATGCAAAAAGAAAAAGAAACGCAAATGTTTGAACCGCAATCAAAGACAATTGACGGCTTAGCAAGTGCAACGATGCAACGTTACAAAATATCCCAAAAAAAGGAAGCGAATAAAAAATTAGGGAACAAAATAAATGGAAGAAATGAAAAAACGCCTGTTGTGAATGCATAACTGTCACGCGCGGTTGTCAAACTCTTTGCAACTGACAGTTGTGGACCATTGCAAAGCATGAGCGGTTTTTATTTGTCTGTGTTGGCTTATTTTTTTTTTTTTTTTTTTTTCACTCCATTTGGTATTGTTTCTATTGTTTTAGTTGCTGTAGTATTTGTTGTTGTTGTTATTGTTGGCTTGTAACGTTACATTTCGAAACGCGTCATAACTGTCATGTAGGCTATTCTATATTTGGGGAGAAAAATGCAACAAATGCAACAAATGCAACAAATGCAACTTAGACGTACTGCATTGTCAGAAAATTAACATGTGCCGCTGCTACGCGCATGGAACTGTAGGTATATATATATACCGACATACGAGTACATGCGTTTAGATACGATTTTATCGCAAACGTCAAACCATTCTTGACACCTTGCGGCATGATTGACAGCAATCGCGATTTGGAAAAAGTTCTGTTATAAACAATGAAACTTTTTAGAATTTTTTGATAAATTTTATTTAATTGCATTTATTTTAAAATGAAGCAAATCGAATAAATTCATATATCGGTACTGTTTTCGAATAACTTTAAAGTGGTTCAGAAATGATAATGGATGTGTCTACATGTAAAGTTATTTGACTCTTTAAGTATTTTTTATTTTGAATATTTTTCTAATAATATAATTTGTTATTATAATTGACTCAACTCTATTAAAGTCCCTGTACTCTGCTTAATCTCTGTTATATTCAAAATCTGCACTAAATGAAGACAATAATTAATACAGTGCTCGTTCGATAATGTGAACTAACCAAGTCCATACTTTTTGTTCACGACTTAGTACTATGTTAACTTTTCAAAGTAATGATATAAAGAAAAACGACGTAATTCAGTATCAGTAATCATTACATACTATACAAATTATATTTGTGAGGGATGCAAAATAAGTTCATTCGTAGGTGCAACTTTGAACCTTGCGCATCCCTCTTGGCTACGTCCATGTTAGGGCCATATTATACAGACAGTCATGACCACATGTAAACTGAAAATCTGATAATGAGAGCTAGAGAGAAATTGGCTCTTATAAGAATTGCTAACTTTGATCAAAATCCCTCATTGCCTTGTAAGTAATTTAAGTTGAGTGTCTTAAACACTTTTTGTTTCATTAAAGTGTCCAATTTTTTGGACCATTTTTACAAAGAACCCACAATTTAATTACTTGAGGTAATTAACGAAGATTATCGCATTTAAGCTTAAACAATACATATTGGATTATTTGACTTGTTTAGCTGAAATAAATATATTTATTTAGAGTAAATAATTTTAATAATATATTCCATCAACTTTAAGAGACCTGAATTTTTACTTTCGAACGCTATTAGTTAAAACATTTTTATAACTCTATAATGTATATAAATATGATAAATTTTCATAAATTGATTATATCCAACTTTTAAACTCGAACTCTCTTTTCCATTTCAAAATGATTTCTTATCATAAAATCTGAAACAAAATTTTTGTGGTAGGTAGAAAGCATGAAAAGCCATAGAATGAGAGAAACTCACTTAATCCACCTGTTAGGATTGCAAGACGTGCAAATTTCAGTCATTGGACCATAAAGGTCAAAAGCTGAAACCCCATTCCAGTAATCAAATGAACGCCAGACATTTTAACACTAAAGCTTTTAGCGAATAAACTTATCTGAGCCAAAATAGATGACAAGAACGTGATAAAAAGGAGATAATCTTGATAGGTAGTATCTACTGACTGAGAGTAAATTTTGTGCAAGAAGGCTATTGTAAAGACAATTGTACAGCGAGATTACAGATCAAACCCGGACGATATCGTCCAAAAAAAGGGACACCTATTGGAAAAATATGAAAATTTTAATGGAAAATTTAAGTACTATACTTCTTGTTGTAGTTCTTATATGTTCGTTCTCTGTCTACTTTGCTAAAGCGAATGCAGAATTAGATTCCAAAATAAATTTAGATTCTAAAATAATTGGATTAATAAATTTTTAGAGCTATAGTTTATGTGTTAGTTTCAAGAATAGTACAGCAAATTTTGTTGGCAAATAAACAACATAAATCAACAAAACTCGATATTTGAGTAACGAAAACTAAGTGTACGACAATTAAGTATCTACGGTTCAAAATTGGTAGGGTTTCATTCCGGACACTTTCAGTCCAAAATTATATGGGGATAATTCACCCAATAAGTGTATTGACGATGGATATATTTTGCAACTGCATGGTGAGTCCAAAAATACACTTAATTAAAAAAATCAAATTTCTAAACTTCTAATCCCAATATACGACAACAAACAATTTTAACAAAAGGAACATACATATGTACTACCCACAATGTTTTCACGCAATATCCAAAGTCATCTCTGATCCATTTTTTCCATTAATAATATTTAAAGCACATAAAAGTAGAAATAAATATATTAATATCATTCTTACGGAAGTTCATGGATGAAGTTGTACAGATTTTTCTTTTTGGCTCTAAATGTAGAATTGAAATATTTTATAATTAAAACAACATAATTATAAGACATAGTACATAATACTATATATTGTGCATCACATAATACTAAGGTATTGATAATAATAAAAATTTTTGTGAAACAGTGGTTTTGTTTCCTTAGTAGCAACTTTGTTCCTCCCAACGATTTACTCTCATCTCTTCAGGTAACACTGTCACTTCTTCTTTATCATATTTCAAAGTGGAAAAGAGCATTTTCAATACCATTGTAATAAAATAAATCATTCTTCTCAACTTCTAAATACTTACATTACGTATGTATAAGCAATTCGATAACAAAGTGAATATCCTTCTTCTGAACACATATATAACGTACGTATTCTTTCCTTTCAAACTCTTAAAAACACATAATTGACATTGATAACTTTTCTACCTTAATCCCCTCCCATTTGCAAAATATCCTTCCACAAACTCTTTTCTACTCTTGGCATTTAATTCGCAGTACTCAAACCTATCCAAAAACTAATAAAGCCGTAATAACAAAAGCTTCTCCTCTTAAATATGTATATATAATGTTTCCAAAAATATAATACTTAGTTCAGTTGTACACATTTCAAAAATTAAAAATTTTACTCCAATCCGCTGCACACTTAAACCATGACAATCGTAGTCGTTTTTCCTACGCAATCCACTGAAGGACCAAACTAAATTCCTTACAAATTCCACTTGCATCGACTCGACTTGTCTTGCTCTCTTGCTTTTATTTTGCTTCAATGTCTTAAATGTAAATTATTTAATTTAACTTTATAGCTTTTGATGGATCTTTAGACTCAATTTAAATAACCCCACTTCTACATAAAATAATATAAATCCTCATTTATGCATACAGAATTTGTTCTTCTAAATGCTAAAAAACAAATTTTATCAAAGCTGAAGTGGTAGCAAAGACGGCAAAGACAGGAACGACAGGAGCGACAGCAGTAGCAAGAACAAAGTGAAGCGAAATGGGAGCGGTATGGGACTAGTACGGACCCAGAGCCGTAGCAGTTAGAAGAAAAGTAGGAAAATAAGAATACCTTAAGAGCTGCAGTGAAAAGCTGGACAAAGAAAAACTAACAAAAGAAAATTGCACAGCAGCACATAAAGATGCGTAATGGGGGTCTGCGCACAAATATCGGAAAATAATTATAAAGTAAAGGCAACGCATAAGTAACAGAAAAGGGCAAGCAAATAAAACAACATGGGAAGGGAGGGACGAGAGCGGTAACAAAAAGAGGTAGGAAGAAGTGAACTCATTCAAAAAAAGCGATGAAATGCTGAAATAGTCGTTTACTTGTAAGAATTCAATAAACAAAAATGTCCTGACAATGTCGCATGAGGTGTGCTTCATTTTTTAAGCGCATCATTTCTTAAGGATGTCATAACGTAAGAGTTGTACTATTTTACAAGAAGTAATTACATCCAACACAATGGAATACTAGAAATCATATTCCTTTTTTACCAAATGTTGTTATATGAACAAGTTTTCCCTCCGGTAATCATTTTGTTGGGATTGCATATATTGGGAGTAAGAACAAATCAACTTCAATTGCTTGCATATTTTTAGGAGCGCAAAAAATCAAATTTTGCATTTGAAATTTTTTCGCTTCTCAACTAAAATAAGGATTTAATTATTTTTTAATATCTTTTAAGGATCATATTGTAGAATATGTTGAATCGGGTTTTATTAATTTATAAACATTGCAATCAACTCATTGAATTTCGTATCTCTCACTTTAGTGTTTGTAACTGAGCTCTTCTGTTAAATGAGAGCCAAACAGTTATACAGAAAGTCATGTGACGATTGCTCACTGCAAGGTTACGCTCTTTTTGGTCATGACGAAAAGACATGCTACTTTTGTGTCACGTTTTTTTGTATTTAAATTTTAAAGATATTTATTTCTGTGGTTATACTTTTATATCCATATAAAAATACACATATTCACTTTCAATAGGCACAATATCTGAAATTTATTACGGAGCAGCAATGTATTCAACAAGACGACGTAGCACACAAAGCCTCATCACCGTGACCACATTTTGATTTACATTCAAAACAACAAGAACTTCATATTGTGACTCGGACCCTCTATGTAACATGTCCCTTAGACGATATTTCTGTACAACAATATTTAAATTATTATATCGACAAATACTGCTAATGAAACACATTTAATTAAAAAAAACAATCTATTTTAATGTATAATATTTAACCATATATGTTATATTATCTCTGCCGCTAAGAAATCAATATTAAATACACAATAATTGAATAAGTCATGTCTAAATGTTTTTTTGTTTTAACCGGTGAAGAGAATGGACACGCCTACTCGCCGACCGAAGAGTGAATTCCTCCTTATTTCTAGAGACCTTGACCTACCCCTAGATTACGTTCGAGATAATGTCCCTATAAGTCAATTATGTCTTGCATCGATGTGAACTGCGTCAAAGAGCCTCTACTGCTTCAGATGACTGTCCTTGTACTTCGTCCTTGTGTGAAATAATTGCTTGCTTCAGCTGCCTTCTGTTAGAACTTTCCGTTAAATGAACCCTTGAAGAAACGCTTGAAGAACATGTGCTTTGCGTTATCATTCGTAGTTCAACAATATATGCAATTTGGTGACTCTTCAATGCACATGCTTTAGAGGAAACTGTCGTTAACTTGGTGTCGTTAACTTGAAACTAAATTCATTTACAACAATTGGGCTTAATGCTTATGATATCGCCTATATGTCCTTTTGACTACTGAATACCAAGACTATACAAAAATTTTTAAAAAAAACAAGAGATTACTCGTTGAACTCCTTAACAATAACAATTTGATCATATCATAACGAGTACTGAAATGACTAATGCAATTGAAATTTATAAAAGATTTACAGGACATATTAGGTTGAAATGTTTTAAGGTCTAGTTTGATCTGTCTTGAAATCTGTACTTAATAATCATAAACATTTGTTATATAAAGAACTAATATAGCCACTTCGACTTTATCACAACTTACTAGCTCAAACATACAAGTCCAGTTATTAATGCTGCTCTCAACGTAACCTCTACCCACAGTCAAGAGGCCTTCACATTCAGCGAAGATCCAAGAAATTTGCTTAAAATTTGGCGCGAAATTTATTTTATTTCTGTATTAGAATATCTTTTTTTACTGCATGACTAAAAATGTGTACTTTCATGTAGCAAGAGTCGACCACCACGTGTGCACTTGTATGAATATTATGTATTTGACCCAGCCAAGGCGCACTGAGAAACCATAACGAATCCAGCCTTCCATTGGCAGGAACCTTTTGGTTTAACTATTCTGCACCACTTGGCGGGATTCGGTGGAAATGTTTTTACGAGAAAGTGCGGCACAGAATATAAAAGAAACCGTAATTGCATGAAATTGTTATACGCGTCTATGTATTACCCGTGCATGCCAAGTGACGAAGTACATTGGTCGCTACTTGTTGGTAGCACATTACAATATGTTACTACGGAGGCCTTTATGTGCCAACGCATGCAACAATTGCAAAGAAACTGTTCTTGCTGCCGAGTGACGTTTTCTACGAATACGCTTTTTTTTTATCGATATGCTTAGTTTGTCACTTAAGTATGTTATATATATACTTTTATTGAACTTCTAAGCTTCTATGTTCGTAGTAAGTTCCTAAAAAGATTTTTTGAAAATCCATTTAACTAGTTCACAACCTTGTTCATTTTAACGAATATAGTATATTGTTAGCATATTATAATATATTCAGTATAACAAGACACTGATTAAATTTATTTTTCAGATTTTTGATAGAATAGATCATACTAACACTAATAAAGACAACCGCATTGGCGAAGAAAAAAGGTCTTTCCTTTTTCACTTTTTCTACATATCAACAAGTTAAACATTAGAAAATAACAAATGGTTTGTCATGTTTTAAAAAACATGACTTTTAAAAAACCCCAATATTTCCTATATCTAAGAAGATCCAAGAAGGTTTTGAATAATGTAGATATACAACTCATATAGATATTAAGCATCCCTAATAATTAAATAAACAACAATGAAAATCTTCTGACTTTTGCTTAATTTGAGACCAGAATAAAAACTGAGCACTCAGTTAGTTAACGGCAATTCGAAAAAATTAATGGTAAATGGGGGAATGAATAAATAAAGCACCAATTTCTTTCTTCATCCATAACTTGATTTCTTTGGTTTTTTTAATAAGTCTAAGATGATCTGCTAAAGAGAGGGAGCACAAACATTGTACATACTCTACATTACTACCTAATAATCACAATCTAGTTTATGCAAATGATAGGATATAACTTTTAAAGTGATCTGTGCTATCCAAATCCTCGATATAAGATTAAGATCTCGGATCTGTGCTGATACTCATCGTGGCGACTTAATATCTACCTGTGCTGATAGAATTGACTAAAAATTTAGCTAACTCTCTGTTATTTTTTTTTTATAAGACAATTAGTCACATTACAGGCTTCCCTTTCGTACTACAATATAATATATACACTCATTGATTCAACATATAGTAGTTTTCTAAACCGTGAGATAGGTTTTGAGCCTATAAGTATTCTAGCAAAACTTAAACTTGTTATGCTAGCAGCTAATTGATCACTAGTTGAAGACCCATAGTAACATGGAACCAATAGAAGATGTGGTTTATTACATATTTGCATTGCTGTTTAATTTTATTTCACATCCACTGATCATTGTGATATCAGTGAACTTAAAGAGTTGACATGAACTTCAAGTGTAGCTTAATTGTTACTACAAATGTGTACTTTATATGCCATTTCCACTCTATTAACCCAGCATGCCATTTCTAGTATGATAAATAAAAATAACCTTCTACTAAGACTTTCTTCATGCTGTCGAATGAAAAAGTACTTGATTTCATCGCCTGTGAACCATATATCAATGGAGGTTCTTGGGTCGACAGTTGAAAGAATGTTAGTCAACGCATTTGGCAGGATCTATGAACTGATGCCTTTAACCCATCTTGCAACCGCGTGTCAGATCATCCACAGACATCCGGAACTGCGAGCACTAACCTTACCATACAATTGGCGGTATGACTGTGTGTGACCTTACAATACTTCCCTTACTCCTTGCAGTAGCGTGCAATATAGTTTCGTTATTCTTATATCTGGTATACTCTCATTTATACTCCTAAAGAATGAGTCTAAATGTACAGACTTGAATTATTTTATTTCAAATGTTATAACTGTTGCATATATTAAAAAAGTAAAAGTAAAAGATACATTGTGACCGAAAAGTTTTCGGAGGTTCTCATTTAAAATTCGCGCGCTGTATATTTTTCGATATTTTAAGTTTATGTAGTTTGGCAGCACTGTCCTTAATTACTATGCCAAAAATGAGCGCGATCTGTCAGACAGTTCGTTTACGGCAGCTGTTGAAACCAGTTCACCTCAGTAGTGCGTTGCGAAAAAAACAATGGAAAAAAATATTGAACAAAGAGTTTGCATCAAATTTTGTTTTTCGAACGAAATTTCGTGTGCAGAATCGTTGCGAATGCTACAAAAGGCTTATGGGGAATCAGTTTTATCGAAAACTCAAGTTTATGAGTGGTACAAAGCCTTTCAGGACTGTCGTACGACCGTCGAAGACATGCCGCGTTCTGGACGACCTTCGACCTCTACCACCGACGAAAACATTGAAAAGGCAAAGGAAATCGTGTTCAAAAATCCTCATGTGAGTGTTAGAGAGATAGCACGAGAGCTAGGCATCGGTCGTGAGATGGCTCGTTTGATTTTGGTGGACAATTTGTGTATGCGACGTGTCAACGCCCGGCTTGTTCCGATTCACCTCAATTTGTTCAACATTATCAACGATTTTAAGGCCAAACATTCAATAAATACCATCGAACAGCCACCGTATTCACCTGATCTTGCACCGTGTGACTTTTTCCTGTTTCCCAACCTCAAATTACCACTCAGAGGAACGCGTTTTGAATCCATAGAAGACGTAAAACAGAATTCGCAGAGGGAACTCAAAGCCATACCGGAAAGCGCCTATAAAAAATGTTTTGATGATTGGAAGAAACGTTGGCATTTGTGTATCGCTTCTAATGGAGCATATTTTGAAGGAGATAAAATAAATATTGATGAAGATTAAGAATTTTGCGTTTTATTTAAAATTTCCGGAAGCTTTTCGGTCACAATGTATATAAAAATGTAAAAATATATAATAAAAATAAATATATGTAAAAGTAGTTTTTTTTCACACAAAATATATGCAACATAAACCATAAACAAAGCACAAAATGTGAGTGATACGTGCTGTCAGGGGAGCAATAAGGGTAGATTTTTCTCGCTTGAGAGTTTAGTTTACTGCATACGGCATGGCAGGTTAGTTTACCCATAACAAGGCAAAAGCAGAAGCAAAAACAAAAAAACAAAAAAAACAAAAAAGCAAAAACCAAAAAAAAAGAAAATAGAAAATAAAACTCTTCAACGACGATAACAAAAAACAACATAAAGCTTGAATAGGAATAAGAGCAAATGTGAAAAAAAATCTAGCATGCAGGAAAAATTAAAAGTTATTCTTTGTGTCTACAGTCGCATTGGGTGTATTTCAAATTTAGCACTTGTGAGATCAGTAGTGTACGAGGGCAGAGCACCACACACATAAAAATAAATATGAATGAAAAAACGAAGCAAGAAATGAAGGAATGAATGAATGTTTATTTGTTGTACAGTAGTAATTTCTGCAAATATATTTATGCGTGCACATACAAACACAGACACACGCACACACACCACGGGCGCGTACATAAGATTTACAATTTACGCCAATATATCCAACGTAGAAAAAACAAAAAAAATAAAATTATAAAAACAAATTTAAGTACCCAAGGAAGAGAACAAACTGTTTAAGAAGGGCAAACACAATATTTTGTTAAGCAAAAATAATATTTTATATTCTCCTATGAGTGCGATTTCCATATGTTTTGTTTTTTTCGCTCGTTTTGTTCTTGTAAAATGTTATTGCATTAGACTGCTACTGCGGCCCATGCCGTGGTTGTTGTTGTCGTTGTTATTGTTGTCGGTATCGTTGTGTCAAAGCTTCATATATGATGTGTATTGGTATTTAACATAGTGGCACTTGTGACTGTGTCATTGTTGTTAATGTTGTTGTTGTTGTTGTTGTTGTTGTTGTTTTCATTACATTCATTTGCACCGTATATACGCGTTGTTGTTGTTGTTGCTGCTATTATTTTGTGATAATTTTTGTTGCATGCAATAAAATTGAAGTTAATATTTTTAAATGTGAAAACTGATAAAATATGTATGCGTAAGTGTTATTGTTATAAAATACATACTAATACACAACATACATGTGCACACAAGCAAATTGCCGTTTAAAGAAATCGTTTGAATATCATAAAAGATAAAATAATCTTTACAATGATGTGGCAACAAACGCCGAACAAACCGCAGTGACAACAACAAAAAACAAATACAATTTTTTCCAATTCTAAAATCTGTATTCATCCTAAATAAATATGATGGAGAGGGGTTGTATCCTCCTTGTACGCTCGCACACATACGCATATTGCGCATTCATATATGTGATACATATGTGTGTTAGTTTCCGCAACACTCAACGTGGGTCATTAATAGCTCATCAATTGTGGGATGGGAAGTGGTGAGCGAGTTTTTAAAAAAACCTGATTAGAACTTGATATTCATAAAATCCTGATTATGTGGACGTCCTCGCAAACGTTACTCTTATTGACTACGACTAAAAGGAAGACAGCTCTTAAGTGCGTAATTCATCTGAAATCTGCAAGATTTGTTTGCTTCTTCTGCTTCTTCTAAGATTAGAAGCTATTAATTTGTTTGATTGAGATGCAAGAGAAACTTATGACCGTAGCATAGTAAGTTCTGTGTGGTTGTTTACATAAATACATAAAACAGCTGATAGAGACATCAATTAAAGCTTCTAAGCTCAAACACAAAAAGCAAAAATAAGTGTTGTAAAACGTTCAAATCAATTGCACAAAATATTACTGTAAAGTGTAATTGTGTAAATAATGTATTTAGAATAAGATAATACTTTTTAATTAAATACACAGATTATTTATTTGTAAACATTTTGATTCATTATAATGCCGGTTGATCGTACTCCACCGAAAGATGGCGGCGGACAACAACTTAATCCAGAGCAGAAAACACAACAACAACAGCAACAGGAACAAAAATTGAAATTATGTCCAAATTCATTGACTTCTGTAAAAGAAGTACCATCTCTACCACTTCAGCCGTGGAGTCTTCAATGTAAAACTCTTAATTCCGGAAAAAATTCCGAACCTCCGAATAAACCAGTCAAAGTGCAAACAGGAATTGAACGATATACTCAAATAGTTAAGCGAAAACTTAGCCCACAAAAAAACACAAACAATCGTGATAAAATTCAAAAAGTAAACAACAACAACTAGAACAATAAATCCGTTGTTTGAGTGATGAAGCTTTGAGTGATGGAAGCGACAACTTAGAAGAAATCAAAGAAGAAGTCCTTAAACCACCACCTATCTATCAAAGAGAAAAAAACTCTAGCGATTTAGTCAATATTTTCGTTGTACCTATTAAAAAGGACATGATTAAGTAAACCAAGGTACAAGTTTCAAGTGAAGATCATTTTCGAAAAGTGACTGCTGAATTAGAGAAAAAATCGAAACAATTCTATACCTATCAATTAAATAGTAGTAAAGGGTTAATAGTGGTCATAAAAGGCATAGAGGCATGAATTCATGATGCCCTTAAAGAAAAAAATTTCGAAGCAAAAATTGTATTTAATATCTTAAATAGAGACCGCAACCCGTATCCAGATCGAAACAAGTTGAAAAGTGGCGAAGTCCATCCTATTTATTTGCTTCGCTTTCTTTTAAACAGAAAAATTACAGTAGAGGAGCCACACGAACGTAGTTTTCCAGTACTGTGTTTCAACTGTCAGGAATATGGACACACCAAGTAAACTTGCCAAGCTTTGTGTTATATGTGTCGAAATCCATAGCTCAGATAAATGTACTGAAAGCAAAGAAAACCCAGCTGTTAGAACATGTTCAAACTGCGATGATAGCCACATAGCAAACTACAGAGGTTGTCCAATTTTTGCTGCTTTAAGACAAAAATAAAACGAAGAATAAGAAAAAAATTTTACAACATCTCATTTTCCGCCCCTTCCAAAAAATGCTAGTCCTGGATTGCAACCACCGCCTCCACCAATGCAGCAAATGACGTACGCAAATACCACCAAACAAATCCACTTCTTGCCAATAGCTCTACTTCCTTTCCAGGCTTTGAAGCAATGCTTGCAAATTTTAACCAAAAAATTGAACACTTCATGGACTTCAAGCAAAATATGATGAATAGTTTGATGCAAAGCACGATACAAAACCAAAGTTTAATTGTTGAGTTGGTAAAGCCCAATAAAGCCCAAATAAATGACATCACAATATGCCATTGGAATGCAAACGGCTTAAGCCAACATGTACTGGAAGTAACTAGATTTCTGGTGAGCATCAGAAACACATTTAACCTTCGAAAAGTGCTAAATATTCAGATGGTAAAGCATGTGGCGGTTCTGGTTTACTTGTTAGAAACATAATACAACACTATGAAATCCAAAAGGAGGCTACATCAATTTACGTAATTTCTGGTCTAACTAAAATTGTCGTTTCAGCGCTCTATTCTTCTCCTAAATTTGCTATTAATTCTAATCAATTCCGGAAATATTTTAATGATCTCGGTCCTAACTTTCTAGCTGCTGGGGACTCCAATGCTAAACACATTTTTTGGGGTTTTAGACTGATATCTCTAACAGGTCGTCAACTACATGCCGCACTTGGCAACAGCCTTGATGTTGTGTCCTCGGATCAACCGACATCAGACAATCGAAAAACACGGGATTTAATCGATTTCGCAGTCGTTAATGGTATGTGAAAACATCGCTGTTAAACCATCTTATGACTTGTCTTCTAATCGATTTCGCAGTCGTTAATAGTATGTGAAAACATCGCTGTTAAACCATCATTCTCCGGTTATTTTAACTCTGACAAAATTTAATATTAACTCAAAAAGGCAGACTCAGAAACACGTTTATAAACTCAAAGAATTATAGAAGTATCATTAATGAAGAAATAATTAATAATTCCAATTTTAGAGCACCCAAAGAAATTGTTGATTTCAGTTAATCAGTTCACCAAGACATTTAGTAATGCTGTTATTAAAGCCTCTCAACAAAAAAGATCAGTCCAGTCAGATATAGTATTTCAATCACATATTGATAAAAAAAAAATCGCGCCATACAAGAATATCTCGAGGCTTTTGGTCCACCTAAAGAAAACAAGTATTCTCTGTGGAAAATAACGAAAAAACTTTAAACGTCAATATAAAATAACCCACCGCTTAGAAAACCGGATGGTTCCTGGGGTCGCAATGACGAAGAAAAAGGTTGTATTTTAGCAGAACACCTAAAGGGCATCAAATAAAGGGCGCAAAAGGGCACAAATACCAGATTTCCAACCCAATATTAAATCTTCTTCTATTGTTGAAACTCCCCTTACGTTGTGATTGGATGACGTCAAGGAAACTATCCGAACATTTGCAAATCCAAAAAAGGCACCTGGATACGACGGAATTACGGGTAAAATGATACAACAATTGCCTAATTCAGCAATATCCTTTCTAACGGTGATATTTAACAGCATCCTCGCTACTGTCGACTACTGCCCGAAGCAATGGAAAGTTTCAGAAATAAAAATGATTCCAAACACAGGTAAGGACTTAACTTTGGCATTATCATGTAGACCTATTAGTCTTTTGCCCCAGTTATCCAAATTCTTCGAGAAAATGCTGCTGTCATATATTATGCCAATAATAACTCAAAACAATGTGATCCCAAACCATCAATTTGGATTCCGAACAAGACATGGTACTATTGAGCAAGTTCACAGAATTGCTAAAGAAATACATACTGCCTTTCAACACAAAAACCACTGTTCGACCATTTTCTTGGACGTAGTTTGAGCTTTTGATAGGGTTTGGCACGAAGGTCTTATGTATGAAATAAAACATAACCTTTCTGAAAATATGCAGAAGCTATTGTATTCATATATATCCTCCAGAAGATTTAAATTGAAATACAATACCTTTATTTCTAAAGAAATGACATAATGGCTGGTGTTCTTCAAGGTAGCCCACTGGGGCCATTCCTGTATATAATCTATAAAACTGATCTCCCTCTACTCTCAAATCACGTCCTTGCTACTTTCACGAATGACACTGCATTTCTTAGTTTTAATAGTGACCATATGAGGGCATCCCAAAGTGTCTCGACTCCTTTAAGTCTATTGGAGAAGTGGCTAGCAAAATGTCGCATAAAAGTAAACAAAACTGAAAGTGTACATGTCACGTTTACTCTACGAAAAGAAAGGTGCCCCTGTGAAATTGAATAACATCATTATAGTCCAGTCACATGATGTAAAATATCTTGACATTCATCTTGATGAAAGGTTGACTTGGACTAAGCACATTGAAAGCAACAAAACTCAAATAAAATTAAAATCACAGCAGCTTCATTTGCTTATTAATAAAAACTCTAAGCTAAGTCTGGAAAATAAAGTCCTGGTATACAATTCAATGCTAAAACCTATCTGGTCCTATGGCATAGAACTCTGGAGTGCGGCATGTGCTTCTAATATAGAAAAAATACAGAGAGTTCAAAACAAATTACTTAGACAAATAACCGTACATATCCACAGCGATCTCGGAGTCCCAACAGTTGCAGACGTCATTATGTTACAACATGTGGCCAAAAATATAAAGTGAAACTGCACCAGCATAGTATTCCAATGGCTCAACAGCTTCTTTCTGATACCACAATATCTAGACTAAAGCGAAAAGCTTTATACCACCTTAACGTAATTTTACTAAAAAAGTCTTTCTTTTGCTATAAATTTTAATATACATAATCCAAGAAATAGTGCGCAGGAAATATAAACGGATTGGACATACCCTTCGGAAGGACGCAAATAAAATAGTACATGTAGCCCAACAATGGAACCTCCAAGGTGCAAGAAACAGAGCACGCCCAAGATGACATGGAGTAAAAGCGCTGATAAGGAAACGAAAAAAACATTTACTGAGTGAAGACATAGGTATTGCTAGAAACCAAGGTTTGTGGAAGTCTTATATAAATAGACTAAGTTCTTAATTTACCCCTAATTGATACAATGCTGGAACATGTCAATATATTTAATAAAATATATAATTTGTTTACTTACTGGAAAGCTAGAACATCAGGTGAAAGGCAAAAGGAGGAATAGTGACTATAGCACTATAATCGTACTTCCTTTGATTCCTGTGTTCATCAGCCACAATATCCAACTTGGATAGTTGAATATTCCATATATTTTTTTATTACGAAAAAAGCACTTCCGTTGGAAAATTTTGTCTGTGTATTTTTTGAGTCTTCTCTTTTGCCTTCGAAATTCGTTCCTTTCTTCCTTTTCTTTATCTTTGAATCATTTAACCTCATAAATTGGAGGTTATAATGTATGAATATTGTGAAAATTCATATATATACTAAGCTTCTTATGTCTTGCCTTCTGATTACTGGAATGCCATTTCAGTCGGAAATTTTTCACAGCCTGATAGTATATGTATAGTGAATGATCCCTTTAATATTTGCACGTAATTCTCTGAAGGAATTAATGGATATGGACGTATAGAGGGTATTTTAGCTCAATGTACCAAGTTCAAGATTTTATTCATTATGTAAAATTAAAGACATGGATATGAGAGACATGTGGATTCAGCTAGACAGTGCTGCTAGTTACACGTATTATATTAACTATGTTGGGTGTGAAACTTTCTTGTCTTGTCACGTTTCAGTGATGCCAATCGGAGTATATTTAAGAACAAATGTGACAAGTGTAGTCTTTTTTGTATTATTGTGGAGTTTCACGAGTGATTGTGTTAATGCAGACAATACTCAAACTTTCAACACCTTGAACACAAATATCCGTCAGAAATCATCAAAAATTACTAAACTCCGTAATTTCGATGATCGGTAAAGGCAAGTTTGGATCAGTACATTGAAATAAAAAATTGATGAAAACCCTAGTTGAAAGTATGCTGTATAACCTGTATTGTCTGCAGTAAATCAGGAGAATTAAATCGGGAAAAATACTTTGCTGACGACATATTGAAGGACTTGAACTTAACAAATATAAAACAACACCCACCTACGTAAATAAAATCATTATAAATATATGTTGCAAATTGTTAGCAATTCTGCTAAATAAATATTACAACGATGATAGGGAATGGCTGCTCCCAAACTTTTAAAGAAAGCTGAGCCAATAATTGATAAATGTTTGATGTTGCAGCAAATTTACTTTAATCCCCAGACGATCATTCGCAACCGATTACACACACTAAGACTAAGTCAAAAGAATAATGATTAGCAAAAGAATAATGATTGTTGTGCTGTGTGGCAACTTACTTCAAAAGCCCTACTTAGACCCCAATCAAATGCACGGGTGGAAGACATAAAAGTAGAATTCTATATCTAAAAAACAGTTGCTGTAAAAGCATTAAATCAGAAGAAATTCATCAAAGATAAGAAACTGTAAGGTCTAATATCAAATAATCATTAGTTTGTTAGACGAAGGGGATATTTTATCAAAACATTGAGGTCTTTTCTAAGCTATTTCGTATGTAGCACCAATCAATTGTTGCCATGCACATGCCCCTTAAAATCATTCTCTACCGATCAATCCACCTGTGAAAAAATAATACAAGCCATACTCTAATAAATAACGAAAAAGACAGACGTCTCGCCCTGTTTATTAGCTCAAATCTTTAGAACTGCAGGCGTGACTCCTTACCTGACTGAACCATCAAATAAAATAGTTTTTCCATTCCAATTGGGGCCGATTTGGCTTATACTGCTGACGAATATCGTTCTCCAGACATTTTGTTTGTAAAGTGTGGAAACAATAAGAAATCATTGGATGCTAAATTGGAACTGTATGGCACATTATTCATTAATTCGATTAATTCGATCACTTCTGCTAATAAACTGCACTAATAGTAGTTGTACTATATAAATAAAGATTGTTTTTAAATGTAAAATCCTTGGTTTAGTTTTTCATCCTTTTTACTTAATCTTCCCATTGAGGACACTACACTCAGGACTGGACCGACTGATTTTATGCTTGAATATAAAATATCAAAACCAATGCAAGAAATGATTAACTAATGTTTATTTTCCATAATTGGAAAATTCCATAGTCCGACTTTAATCCAACTGTAAGCACAGTACAACAATTTACTGTTCCTAATATCTTTGAACCTTTGTTGAAGTAAATCAGTTGATACTAGTGAAATCCATTATATATTTTAAATTCATTTAATACTTAAAAGCTTCTACTAAGCCTAACTTCCCTTGAAATGTGTCAATTGGTATTCGCTTAATTCCACTCTATTTATATATAGTGACTACTCAACTTTGAGCTATGAGGCCCTATGCTCCACTGGGAGATGAGGATACTGTATTGCTTATCAGAATTACTTTCAGCACTCAGTTTGCTAGTCAGGGCAGACCGACTTCATTTTAAGCTCCTGTGTTTGATTGTAAACACAACGAGACTATGTCAAAAACAAATCCAAAATCCAAAAGCGATTAAGGTGAACTGTCGGAATTATGTTTGTAATGCATATCCATACTCCATATCAATTCATTTCGATGTCATACCGTGTCGATGTCTATAATCAACTGTACGGATTATAATTATTTGAACGTTGGTTGCCAGTTTTTGTACTGAAAAAGTAAGTTCTGTTTACACAAGAAAGTAAGTTTCGAATAAAATTAAAGTAAAAGAATGCTCCGAATACTCAAAAATTCATAATGCAGTTAAGTTCTCCGCGGAGCTATTCATTCCTTTGATTCTATCAAAGACATCTTTCACTTGTACATACAAAAAAAAAAATGGCAGGAAATTGAAATGATAACAATAGCCGAGTCAATTAAGTGTAAAGCTAGACTCAGTTTGCATCAAAATTAATTAAGGGCAGAAAATGAGACGATAGCTTCAGCCTTTAAGAATCTGTAAATTATAGAAAATTATCTTCAAAATCACGGTCAAAAAAATACTTTTTAATATATTCCCTTCCCCCTTAAAACAATCTTGGTCACGCGACTGGATTGCAATATTGAATGTCAATAAAAAAAAAATTAATAAAAAAAATATGTTGAAAAAAGTTTGTGCAGTACGAGGAAAGAATAAAAGCAAGAAAATTGATTTTCGATGTCAGAAAATTATTAAAGCGATTTTCGCAGAGCAAAAGTTGTTGAATTTCGGCCGATGAACTCCTCATTTGCGCCACTGTGCGCTACTGTGCACCACTGTGCAGCGGTCAATTAAAGTTTGCAAAAAAAAATGTATTGGCTTTACTTAACACTTTAAAACCTTGGTTCATCTTGACTTACGTGCAAATGCACAGACGCAGGCACATACAGTGAATAACCTTGATTTACAGCGTTTGACATATCTACACATAACAGCAGCATAAAACCTTTAACATTACAAAGCAAGCATGAACCCCCGTCATGAAATTAGCACGTAACAGCCAAGCAGGACTACAAACGTGAGCCAGCACGAAAGCATTTCGCAAGAAAAATGTGAAATGCCATAGCACAGCAGCGCTGCTAATGTAGGCATTAGCAGCGAATTGCATACAGACGTCTGTTAAAGTGTGCAGCAGCACGTTTGCTCTTCATGCTGCTCTTCACACTGGTCATGCAATGCAAACTATTTAAGAGTCCCGCAAAAGAGCTGCTGGCTGTGTGGCAATTTGTTGTTGTGTTTCAGTGTAAGTCGTTAGTGAAATGTTTTGAAAACGGAACAAACAATTTTTACTCTTTCGTTCGTACTCCACTGGCTTGCGTATTAACATTGAGTTGTGTTGTCTTTAAAATAGCTCAAGTGGTTAAAAAAACCAAGAAGAAACATCTCTTCTTTCATCATCTCTTCGTTGTGCATCTCGTTTTTACACGCTGTGCCAAAGAAATTGAAGACGTATTGTTGTGCTGTGTGCGAAAGAAATAGCGTATTTGTTTTGAAATGTCATAAATCTATTTTAATACAAAGCTCTTTTTTTATTGCTATTTGCAGCTGCGGATGTTCGCAGCTGGCGTGCGCCGTTGAGTTTCTTAACAGCACGTGCATAGTTAACAGAATTCTGTGCGGCGGTTATGTTATATTCCACAAAAAGTGTTAAGTGTTTAATAGCCTTGCAAAATTTTGTGGTAGAGCAATATATCAGCTGCTGTTTCTTTACAAATAGACAATCAGTTTGCCTGTAGAATAGAATTGAATATTCTAATGCAAATGTAACTGTTAACTGTTAACATTTACTTAACAGATGTTATAGTTAACATATTTTGATATATAGGAAATAAGAATAAAATATATTTAATGTAATAAAATTATTAAGAAAACAAGCAAAACAATTCTAAAATATTTTCAAATAATTGCTAAATATTTCTTATCTTTAGTCTTTGGTTAAAAAGTTAATAAATTATTCTTCAGGCTGCAAGTGTCAGGCATTAAACCCTGCCAAATTTGCGTTATGGACTCGCATGCGGACACAAAGCAAATGCACATTTAATTAGAGCAAAAAAGAAAATTGCATTTGCTGTGCTATTAGTTAGAACTAACGCATAAACCGCAGCTGTAATTAATTAACTATAATAATTCTTGAAATTATTCTTGAAATCTAAAAGCTGTTGTTCGCAGTCTATACGTCACTATACTATATGTTTTGTCAAGTATAAGTTATCTTTGAAACCATCTATAAGTTTAGTAGTCCATATAGAATTATCAGCAAATTCCAGATTTAGATGTACATTCGAAGCCTAATTTATCAGCTTATCGCGTTATTAATGCCCAAGGAAAGTTCTGATAATAACTGTTCCATCGAGTGGGAGCCTAAAGCAAAATATCTTGAACTAATTTTCGACAAAAAAGTTTATAGAATGAACATATTAGAGAGTAGGGGATGTCTAGCAATTTACAATCAATTTACAATGAACAACAAAATCCGAATAACCAAACGAAAATTATAGTACCAAAATATAGTTCCAATAAAGGACCTCATAGTACGTTATAGGTTCGGTTATATACAAGGATATGAAAGATGAAGTATCTTAAAAATATATATAAGATATAGATCCTTCAAATTAATTTTTATTATAAATTAAGTGTAAAATACTTACACCATACACCATTGATGATTTCATATATTTCATATGTTATGTTATGACTAATGATGAATAAGTCTGCTACTGCTTAGCTCCGTTTATTCGCAGAAAATGTGCTCAGACAAACGTCTGAATCATCCATCGAAACATCTACATCCATTTCAAAGAAAGCGGCAGATACTGGTCTCTGAGTGGTCCATTTTATTAAAATGGTGCCTCACACTACAAAACATTTTTGGAATCCCAGTGAGAATTTTAATTGAGTCTCAGTTTAGGAGTCTATTAGATTGCCCTAAATGCATTAAAAAAACTATGCCCGCCTTTGGCATATACTGTTTGTACAGTGATTTGAATTGTCTTGCTGGTTTATCCATTATTTGCCTTCTCGTCAAAGTACAAAATGGCCAAGATCTAATTATTTGACTGAGGTACTGCAGCTAAGCTTTCAAGAAATTTCGTGTTCATCTCCAGCTTTGAGGAAGAAGATTGTGATAACGTACAACGTTGGAATTATGGGTTAAGTCCTCTATTGAAAAAAAGTTTCTGGTTGTTGCCATTACAAACTGTTTCTTCTTTGATTTTAATTGAATCTCGTTTTCATGGTATTCTTTTCCAACATAGAAACCTCTTTTTGAGGTTTCAAACAAAATCTTCTTTTTTTCGTTGCTTTATAATTCTCGAAAGTAGCGTCTCTAAAACACCTGGAACTCAATCACAAATGGTCGGCATGACTTGCAATTTTGACAGGTGTTATTTGTTGGTTGTAGTCTCGGCAATCACATACTGAAAAGTTCATCAAGTCTCTACCTCATCAAGGTTCGAAATGTTTTAATCAAGAATTTTCAAAATAAGAGTTTCGAAATGATTATATCACATTCGAGGACAGAATGTTTATAGCTTACGCAATGGTCCATGGTTTTAGTGGCTGTCAGGTCCATTTCCCGGAGACACCCATCCATATACAATTGGATTACAATGACAACAACTAAGTGCAGTTTTTTTAATTATAAATTTATAATAAGTAAATAAAATCAAGTTTAAATCTGGAAAGCGGCAATTTAAGGGATCAATCACTTGAATGACCCAATAAATTTATAAATGATTAATAGAACCCACGGTAAGCAAACCTGTGTAAACCGGTTGGGAAGTGACAATGGAGGGTGCTTTACTGGAACAAGTTGTCTTCAAGTAAACTCAGATAATTATGTAAAGAGATATGCACATCTAGATACATATTGTAGACACTTTCAGGCTAGAAGCTCTGGCAATTACCTACGTTTTTGCAGGCAATTTTTTTCTGTGTTTCTGACTAATAATACGTAATCTAATAAATTGGGGTTTCATATACATACAAACATATTTATAATTATATATATATATATGTATATATATATATATATATGTATATGTATTTTAATAAATTTTTATATTTTCATACAATCTTCAATATTAAAGAATTAATTCAGTCTCTGCTCCTTTCTAACTGTTATTTTGGCGCTGTTAAAATTTTGAAATAAATTTTACTGTTAAATTTCTTGATATTAGATAACATAACAAAAGCATAACAATGAGCGCGCACATACCATTAACAGAGTAGAAACAGAGTAGCAACAGCAACAGCAACAGTAGTTGTTATTGTTGTGTATAAAATACTGTGCAAAGAGAATTGCTTTAACGCGCATAACAATTTCATTTAGAGCAATGTTCTTCAGTTCGGCTCTTGTTTTTATTATGCATGAGTGCAATGCATAAAAATATATCAATATTATGAGGGCAAAACATGTATTGTGTTGTTGGATTTTGCTCAACATTTCATTTTGATTGTCGTTTACGACGTAGTAGTAGTCGTCGTCGCCGTCGTTGTCATCGTAGTTGAATCGTCGTCATTGCACGTATATTCGTACACTTTACTCGTTATTATATGTTATTTTACTTGTTGTTATTGTTGTTTTTATTTAACTTGTATGAAGCTTTGAATTGGTTTGTTGGGAAACTTCGTGGTAGCTCTGCTGTCGCTGCTGCTGTTTGTGTGTTGCTGTTGTTGTTGGTGGTGGTTCTGCTGTTACGTTAGTTTTTAGCCTGCTGGCTGTCGCTCTCAACATTGTCAGTGTCAAAAAGATGTTTTAGTCGACAACAGAACGTTTTAATGAAATCATGTCGAAAGTTTTGGACGTTGAATTTCTCGCAAAAAATAATCTAGAATATATCAAGTTTATTAGACAACAGGGCATACAAAATATTAACAGTGACATTTATAGAAATGCACGTAATAACAGCGGTGTTAAAAGTATGTAGTTGTTGTTTCCGTAAGATTCCGTTATATAAAAGGACTTGCTAAAATCATAACACAACGATAGCAGCGCAAACAGGAGCAGAAGCAGAAGCTAAACCAAAGCAGTACTACTACGTCGTCATCGTCATCGTCGTCGTTGACGTCGCCGTCTTTTACGATATCGTCTCGTTACAATTGTTTTTGTATTTTACTGCTTTTTTAAATGAATTTTTGTTTTGTTCTGCCGTAGTCGTCATCCATGTTTAAACTACAAACAGCAGAGCTTAGCAGCAGTTGCCGTAGTGGCATTAATAGTGTTCGTAGTGCTTTTAGTGTTGCCGGAACAGGAACAAAAAACTTATGTGTGGCAAGAATCAACAGCAACAGTAGTAGCAGTAGTAGCAGTAGCAGCGGCAGTACGTGATTCTGTCAATCAGGCTATTGTCACTGGCGTTGGTGTTGACTGATGTTGTTTTTGGTTTTATTTGAGTTTCGCTGCTCGGATTATCCGCACACACCACCACTTGAATAGGACGAAAGTTATTTTCAGTTCAGTTGCAAATGAGCGACTCAATGCAACGTAAGTGAGTTGCACTCTTGTGTTGTGCTAAGAAAATATTTTTGTGTAATTTTACTAATGAAAATACGCAAAATTGCATTACGAAAAATTGAACTTAAAAAAAAACTTACTACTTAAATTTAAATTGAATGACGAAAAATTTAATGCCAATTCTAGTCACAAATAAAATAGAAATAGTTTAAAAAAAAACAATAGAAATAAACAAAAAACAAATCATTAAAAGGAAGTGAAAACATTTAAATAAATTCCTATAAGAATTTTTTTTCTTCTGCTGATAAGCCGAAAAGTGCGCGTTTTTGCCATAACTTGTGATTTATTTGCTTGGGTTTGAGTTTTGAGAATGTTTGACATAGAAAAACAAATATTTTAAATAAATTAAAAATTATAAATCTTGGAAATCTAACATATCAAGGCAACAAAGTATTTTTGAACTAAAAACGTTTGGAAACGGCAGTGGCAGAGGCAGCAGCGGCAGGCCAAACAAATTTGTATGACTACGTCAAATCATTTAATTAACTGTATGCGGCCAGTACAAAAATAACGACATCAGCAGCCGCATCAGCAGCAGAACATTATTAATAATCTAGCCAGAAGTAGTGACAATGCTGCTGCCACATAGAATAAATCGACGACAACAGAAGCAGCCAGCAATCACCCACCCAGCAGTAGACAATACGTTTTGCTAATAAGAATTTTTGTGACGACATTTTGATCAAATTGCAACAACTGTGCTTTGTGTTTTTGAACCGTATGAACACAACAACAACTATAACAACTACAACAACAATAACAACAGCCGCAAACGGCAAATCAAGCAAAATAATTGCCCCATCTTCTTTGGCTGCCTTTCATAATCCAGTACATACACGCACACACAAACGTAAAAATAAGCATACAAATAAGCTGCACACAACCTTTTACAAATAGTGAATTATTATTGTATTACTTTTGTTGTTATCCCTACGCCGCAATTGACGTCTACGTCGTAAGCATTTTGACATTTGATTTATTTGACATAAATATTTGTGTGTGTGTGTGTGTTTTTGTGTCTATAATTTTCCACATACATGTCATGTGTGTTGGTCCTCCTAGAGAGTTTATAGAATACAACCAGCAATTGTAGTGCAGCAGTTTAGCAGTGAAGGCATAACACAAACATGCATATGGAGAACGAAGCAAACCGGCACGGCAAGCACAAATAAATTGACACATCCACATAAAAATGCAAAAATGCAATAACATAGCAGCAGTTTGACGGCAATTAAGCAAATGCAATTTCCATGGCAGCATTGATATTGCAGGCAAAGCAGAAAGGCTCTTAGAACAAATGCAGACTAAACAAAACTAAACAAAATATTTCCAACAATTAACCTTACAACTAATTAAAAACAATGAAATAAACATAAATAATATAAATAAGTTATAGTAAGGAGTAGCGACTAACGAGTAACGAGTAACGAAATCAAACCAACAACAATAGTGTTGAATGTTAGTTTTTTTTTGTTTTTAGATTCATATGCCCAAAATGTATGGTTTTGAGTGGCGTTAATTAAACTCAAGAAAAGCACATTAAGTTTAATACGACAAAGGCCACAACAAAAAAATAACAAAAGAAGAAGGAGAAGAAAAAAACAATAAAATTGAATTTGAATTAAGTGTGTGCCTCACTACTGCAAGCAGCGCTGCCTGCGTACACGGCGTAAGGCGTACGTCGTACGTTTTGCTTTTGGTTACTAAATCGCTTGTTGATTTGTGGTGTTTGTGCGTGCCACATGAATGCAGTTTAATGTATGCGTTTGTGTTGCGAATTTCCTTAGACGCACAAAAAGACAAAAACAAAAATAAACGAAAAGACAACTTAAGAAACTTTAATATTTGCTTTGGCGTTTGCTTTTGCTTTTTAACTTCAATTTAGTGTTAAATTTTAATACGCGTTTGTCGTTCTGTCCTTTGCCGTGTAAGAATTCCACATAAACAACACTGAAATTATGATGCTGCACGAGGCTGTGATGCTGGAGATTTACAGGCAGGCGTTGAATGCGAGGTGAGAAGAACAATTTCATTTTAAACAAATTAAAAATTAAAAGATTTTTTAAATAAATTTAATTATCACTGTTTTAAAAATAGTTTATTTAAAATAACTTTAATAATTATTGAAAACAATTTACTTAAAGTGATTTTAATTAATTAGAAATGTAATTTTTTTTAATTGCAATAGAATTAAATTAAAGTTACAGTAAAGTTTGAAGAGTTTAATTCGAAATTATTAAAATAAAATAAGGCAAAAATAAAAAATCAATAATACATTAAAGAATTCTCAGTTATTAATATGTGAAACAATATTAATAGAAATTAATTTTCAATTCAAATAAATAAAAAACAAAATTTAAATAAATCGAAATATAAAAAATCTAATAAATTCATGTGTTTGTGGGAATAATAATACATTATTAATAACTACTATATATTAATAATAAAAATAGTATTTAAAATAATCACTAAGTTGAATAAATATTTAATTAACTAAATTTAATAATAAATTATAAAAATTATAATATTTGTTATAGAAATTATTATTATTAATAAAATTGTTCATAATTATTTTTTTTATAAAAATAATTCAATAACAAAAAAAGCTATTAAGTAATAAAAATATCTAATAAAAAATAAAAATTTATTAATACTGTTCATCATTCATATTTAAATAAAGTAAATAATAAAGTAAAATTGCAACACAATAATATATTATTTATGTAATAACAAAATAAAATAATAGTAAAATGATAATAAAAAGAAAATAAAATCGAAATAATAATAAAATACAAATTAAATAAAATAAAATAATGGAATAAAATAATAAAATGAAATGACACTAAATAAATAATAAAACAATACACATATTAATGAAAAAAACAAAATAATAACCAAATAAAATAATTAAATAAAATAATAATGAAAGAAAATAATAGTAAATTGAGAGTAAAATAAAATAATAGTTAAATAATAAAATGCAATAGTAACAAAATAAAATATTAATAAAATAAAATAATGAAACAAAAAAGAAAAAAAAAATAAACCAACGATAAAAAATAATAAAATAAAGTGATGATAAAATAATAAAAATATAATAATAAAATTATATATATAAAGTAAATAATAAAGTAAAATTATAATTGAATAAAGTAAAATAATTATAATAAAATTTTTGCGTCATTTTATACTCGTAGTTGATGAGTGACTCTAGAACATAGACCCCGACTGCACCTGGATATATAAATAAGAATACTTAATAAAAATAATCTTTGATATAAAAAAGACAACAATTATTTCAAAAATTTAAATAATAAAAATAATTATCATTTCTGTTACAAAAAATGAAAAATCCGTATAAATATTTATTTATAATTATATATAATATTGTTGAAAGTAAAGAATTTATTGCATAATTAATATAATCTTTAATAAAAAGCTAATAAATGTTTAAATAATAAATATATCAATGAATAATAAATATTATTTGTTAATTTGAAAATTTCGCAAATATAAAAAAATCGATTTAGAATAGAGACAGATATAGAAAATGTATGTTGAGTTTGTCAAAATGCTTGCAACACAGAGACCATTTTCGTATATACAGTAGCTCCCAGCTTATTTCAACCCATACTTGGTATGATACCCCTTCGGTTTTATCACTTTGTCAAGTCTCTTCGGCATTGAACCTACAAGTTTTTGGGTTGTTTCTGGATCAATTTTCAGCCACTCTTGTAAAATAGCCTTTTTTAGGTCTTCTTTGTTGGAAATAGTGTATTGCTGAATGTTTTGTTCCAATATTGCCCATAAATTTTCAATGACATTCATGTCTGGGCTCTGCGCCGGCATCGTACAACCAAGACTGTACGATGCCGACCTTATGTTTTGGGTCGTTGTCTTGGTAGAAGCGAAATGTATTAATAATTCTAAGTTTCACGGCAGTCTAGAGTAAATTTTTTTCAAAACGTTTAAGTACATTCTTTTGTCAATGAATTCCAGATTCCCAAAGCAGGCGGCTGACATACAGACACTTTCACTGGTATGCTTTACTGTAGCGTTTGAATTTTCCGCCACACTAAAGTCATGCCATCCACACATTTGATTGGAATGTATTTAATTAAAACAACGATTATCAATTAAGTGGTATTGGCAATACGTCATTGTATTACCAATATTCGTTTATTGATTATAATATTTAATAAACTTTTCCATACTCCAACGTGGAGTCACGTATTTCTAAAACTGAAGAGAAACAAGTATTACGCTTCGTATAAACGCTTATATTCACAACATAATATTTCGTTGCATCAGGTTTAGTACTAAAAAGTCAGCTTTAAACCTGGTGGTTGATACAGACCGTTCTGGACTGGTTGAAACTGTCACTATAGCCAAATGGCTGTTCAGATGTTGAGTGCTCAAAAACCTGATCACTACTGGATCACTATTCTTAATGCTCTGGTTAGTAGAATGATTTTAGCAAAACACAGATAGACCTTCCGTTGTAGTATCAGATCTATTCTACAATGACAATTAATTGTTTCCAAACTTAAAAATTTGAATTGGAGAGCAAGATCTTAAACTGAAATCAAATGAAGAGCTTATATCTGTTGATGTATATTTTGAAGAAACTTGTACTTAACTTTCAAGAATTGATTTTGGAAGGTTCTACATAGATATATCGCCTGAGAATTTTTTTTAGGAAACTTGGCAAAGTTTGTTTTGGTTCGATGCACATCAGCATAAGTGATTTAAAAGTACCTGTATCAGGTTGTGACATCATTATGTTTACCATAATCACCAAGTTAAGTGCTAAATCCAAAATGATGGAGTGTGGATAGATAATAAGTTGAACCAAAAATTTGAAATAAATTTTCTCAAAGTTGAACATTGAATTTTATTTATTTATTTATTTATATATTTTTGTCAAACTCTTTTGATAATGTCATTATGTTACGAAACGATATACGTGGACATGTGATCATGTTTTGTTTATTTATGCAAGGTACAGCTAGAACAATACCGTAGATCAGATGTAGATTATTTTTCAGATTGTAGATTGTTCCAGAAGTTATTCCAATGCAGTTTTTTTGTGCATGCCTATTTAAAGTGCTTATTAGATACAACAAAGCTTTTATATCCTTAAAATAAATCTGTAACTTAAACATAAAAAAAAATTTTGAAAAATGAATTTACAGTATTTGGCAGCACTTCAAAAAGCCTTTAAACAATTGGTGAGGTGAGTTCGTTTAAAAGATTTTTCTTTCTTTCGTTTGTGTGCCCATGAAGCCTCCTGAAGTTGGACTTTTGCCTCTGCTTCAGCCAACTGACTTACTACTTTATTATGAACACGTGGATAGATTAAGCGTTAGGCCCTGTTAACTTAAGTATTTGCTTATATTCAAGTAATTTATTACAATGTACCTAACAGTAGAAGACTACTTGTAAGGTTTTCACATTCACATTTGTCCATTTTTATCTACTAGGGCATAATTTCGATTTGAACAGTTGTTGCAGCTTTTCCTATATGTAATAATTTAAAGGAAAACTTTGAGACATATCTATTTCTCTTTAAGTGCTTAGTTTTGGTACTTTTTGGTAGAAATTTAAGAAACAAATTAAGCACCTTAAATTTCAACAGATTTCTTACTGTTTTTTTAATAAATATTAGCTTTCGAAGGCATTTGGACCGGTTCATATGTTTTTGCTATATGTTATATGATAATAATATAATAACTCATTTCCGTTATCAGTGATTATTCGCATTAAATATGCAGGATTTTCTTGACATTTGTGACACAAATTACAGGCGGCCACGTGACGTAGCACCTTCTTTCTGCAAGAGCTTTAGAGACCCATATATGAAATCTTGTAGTAAAACTAAACTGTTACATGATTATTAACGTGAACATCATCGATCAAATTTTATATATTAAATAAAGTAAATAAATAAGATATTAATTAATGAAAGAATATGATATGGCTTGCAATTCTTTTAATGGTTCAGAGTCTTATCAAAATTAAGTATCAAAGATTCATCGCGAAGATAATAAGCGATTTGAACTATAAAGTAAGTATATATTAAATAAGAATAAATAAGATAAATAGAAGAGAGTATAAAAATTCCTTTATTCAATTTCCATATAATTCATTAGTTTGTATATTTCAATGAATCTCCATTTGCTAATACTAGTAGCATGGATATACTATAAAAAAGAAATATCCATTTTATTTTATTAGCATTTATTTTTTATAAATAATTTTTATTTTATTTATTTTCAGTGAATTGGCCAGTCCACGCTGTCAATCACGGGACTCAAATCAGTCAGGAGCTGCCGTAGATGCTCGTTGTCCTTCAACTGAATCCCATTGCTCGCAAAATGAGAGCTTTACACATGATTCTGCACTTACACCTACAGTGTCTCCTGTTGGTTTACCACTTCCAGCGACATTAGCACCTGCTGCGGCCGCTGCACTTCTACCGCCGCAGTCGGCAGCTATGGCTGCTTACTTGAATGCGGCAGCAGCGGCGGCAGCTGCACAGCAAAACCATTTGCTCTTAACAAATCCTTTAGCTGCGGCTGCTTCATTGGTACAACAGGCAGCTACGCAGTCTCATTCCCCCTCGCATAACACAAGGCACACATCCGATCTTTCGACCTCACCCATAGCCGATGCAGACGCTGGGATCTTAGATTTTAGCACAAAACGTGGCCGGCGTGAGTCAGAAAATGCCAGCGATGAAGAAGACATTGACGAATCTAATAATGCAATTGACACTGAAGGTGTTCTTGCTGACGGTAATGCTGATGATGCTAACAGTCCCTTGGACTTATCTGTCGGCACGGGTCGCAAAAGAGAGAATACCGATGATAGTGAAGCAATACCACCTTCGCATAAAATATCACGTTCCAGTGAGTATAAATCTGTGCCAGCTGGTACTTGGGTACCACCAATTAATCCATATTTAGCAGCTGTAGCAGCTGCTAGCTTATCGCCAAAAACGTCAGTATCATTGGACTGGAATGGTAAGCAGAAACTCCTACCAAATGAAGCTACAAAAGCACTGGAGAAAATGACTGAAATGACAAGACTTGGAACGGCTACAGAAACAGAAGTACAAGCGATTAGACAGACTAACACGGCAGCTAACAACAGTAATTTAAGCGGCACTACCAATGGCCGGCATAGTGCCTGGCAATCACACTGGCTCAACAAAGGTGCAGATGCTGTCAAAGATGTATTTAAATGTGTTTGGTGCAAACAGAGTTTTCCCACATTAGCTTCGCTGACAACACACATGAAAGAAACACAACATTGCGGTGTTAACGTTTCACCTTCAGTTTCTAGTGGCACAGCACCCATGACAACTAGCAATAGTTCCGGAAATCAAACAGCTCAATCTACACTACATGCGCGTCACAGTGCCACGCAAAGTGCGGGCAGCAATTCATCGTCCGCGGTGTCTTCTACTGCCAATAATGTAACAAACTCAACGTCCAGCAAATCTGATCTTAATTTGTTAATCAAAGAAACGATGCCATTACCACGCAAACTTGTGCGTGGCCAAGATGTTTGGCTGGGCAAAGGAGCTGAACAAACCAGACAAATACTGAAGTGCATGTGGTGCGGTCAAAGTTTTCGTTCACTTGCTGAAATGACAAGTCACATGCAAGAGACTCAACACTACACAAATATCATATCGCAAGAGCAAATAATTTCATGGAAATCTTCCGATGATAAGAGCGCTGGCAACAGCTCCTCAAACAGCACAACTAATACATTTGGTGCAGCAGCAGTGAATGCATCTACAGTGGCCAACATGTCAACCGCAGTGAACACAGCCACTTCAAACGCTACTGTAAGTGCTGTGCTTACATGCAAAGTGTGCGATCAGGCCTTTTCCTCACTGAAGGAGCTAAGCAATCACATGGTGAAGAATGCGCACTATAAGGAACACATGATACGTACGGCAAGCGATAACAACACAAACATACAACGGCGTGGCCGACAGACGCGCGAAAAACGCAAAAAGTCATTACCGGTGCGAAAGTTACTTGAATTGGAGCGCGCTCAGCAGGACTTCAAGAACAGTAACTGCTTGGATCCGGCATTGAAGCCACTGCGCGATTTTGCTGCGTCTACTAAAATCACTTGCGAAAAATGTGGCGATAAGATAGAAACAGCTCTATTCGTTGATCATATACGCCAGTGTTTAGGCGGAAATATACCAATGTCACCTCGCCACAATAACAACAACAACAGCGTGAAATTATCTTATGTAACACCATTGGCTAGCCCACAGACTCCGCACAGCCGCAGTGATAGTCGTAAAACTGCTGAGGAAAACATTTCTCCCTTGGCGGCACGGCCAGACATACTATGTCCTTTGCCAAAAGATGGCGAAAAAGCGAGCTCAACCCCATCGGTACTCAATGCCATAGAGCAGTTGATTGAGAAAAGCTTTGATACGCGTTCCAGACATGGTGGTACTATGAGCGCCGCTGGTCATGCCAACACCCCACTGGGTGCTAGCATCCTAAAACGATTGGGCATTGACGACACTGTAGATTATACAAAACCTTTAATGGATGCACAAACTATGCACTTTTTACGCTCCTACAGCAGTTACTCTGGTGGTCGAGATCGCAGTGCAAGTGAATCTAGCTCTGTTTCTGAACGCGGTAGCAGCCGTTTAGAGTCTGTTACACCAGAACGTAACTCTGAGATATCCAGACAAACTACACCACGTTTAACGCCAGATAAAATGGCAACACCGAATGAGGCTAACTTGCATGCATATCCACCGAGAGAACAGCACTCAAACATTGAAAATATTAAAGTAAAATCCGAGCCAAGTGACATTACAGATTTGCCAACAGACACAGCAGTAGTGACAGCAGAACACAACACAAACATAAGTCAATTGCATGAAATGCCAAAGAAAATATCCGTAAAGAAAGAATTTAGCATGACCGATGACGACGAAATGGTTCAAATGTCTCGAAAACTAGCTACCGAACACGAAATTAAATTCAAACCACATACACCGAGTTCTCGCGCAATAAGTCCCAGCATCAGCGAGAGATCACTAACCCCAAAATCCACTGTATCTACTGGTGGTGGTAGCAGTGGTAAAAAATTATTACAAACAGTTGCAGGCAGTAGTCTCAATGCGCTCTCCAGCATGTTTGACAATTTGAGTAATATGACCGCCACCAATGCGTGCCACAGCAGCAACACAAACACAACAACTGGAGAAACCAACAACAACAACAGCTTGGGTAAAAAGCCCAATGCAAATCCTTTGGCTGCATTGCAAAAATTATGCGAAACAACTGATCCACCTGCGGCAAACACTCGCAGTAGTGCCGGCACCATGTCAAATGTGACTACCATGCCAAACAACATACCACCGTCAGCCACAAATGGAGGAAGTACGACTACCGGTGGTAGCATGGTTGCATTTAGTTGGGCATGTAACGACGCGGTCATGACAGCCGATTCCATAATAAAATGCTCATTTTGCGACACACCATTTTGCTCGAAGGGTGCATATCGACATCACCTTTCCAAAGTACACTTCGTAAAGGACGATTGTGATTCACAATCATCGCATGCTATGAAATCACCAGGGTTAGCAACATCTCCAAAATCTATAGCATCACCGAAGAGCTCATCCAAGAGTCCAGCAGCGCATCGCACACAGGCATTATCACCGTCCAACATATCCAGTACACCAACCATAAATCCCTACGACGAGAGTCCACAGTCGAAATTCCTCAAATACACTGAGTTGGCCAAGCAGTTGTCATCGAAGAACGTCTGACCGGCTTGAACCGGCAAAGGTAAATTAATTAAATCAACATTTATTACAACAGCATTACAGCATCCTCCACCCTCATATGCACCTTTATTTCCCAATGTTTCCCAACTCACACTCCCCATATATCGACAAATACAACAGCTGCAACAATTGCAGGAAGAATAGTCGTCTCCTCAGAAACTCTAGCGCAAAATTAATTACTGACGAAGGAATCAGCGCCGAATTATTAGCACAAATGCGTTTTTCATATTAATTACCAATTAGTTTACTTAGGCGGAGGATGTGTGGGGCGAGGTGTATGCTTTGCATGAATGGGTGATTTCAGTGGTAGAAATAGCATGGCTTTTTCCAATGCTGGGTGTGATTTTGTGTAAGGTGAGTGGGAGATATACGGGATGTGGGCGATGTAGACGATTACGATTTTTTTTATGGCTCGTTTTTTGCAAACATTTTTTTATCACTTAATTTTTTTTTTAATTATTTCATACGAATATTCATCTAATTTGATTTTATATTTTTAATTAATCTATTTTTATTGTCTTATTTCTAATTTTCAATTCTTATCTATATATTTAACTCTTATATACAAGTTTATTTTATGGTATTTATTTATTTTATTTATTTATTTTATTTATTTACTTTATTTATTTATTTTATTTATTTATTTTATTTATTTATTTTATTTATTTATTTTATTTATTTATTTATTTTATTTATTTATTTTATTTATTTATTTTATTTATTTATTTCATTTACTTATTTTATTTATTTATTTATTTTATTTATTTATATATTTTATTTATTTATTTATTTTATTTATTTATATATTTTATTTATTTATTTATTTTATTTATTTTATTTATTTTATTTATTTTATTTATTTTATTTATTTATTTATATTTATTAATTTATTTTTATTTATTTATTTGTGCTTATTTTGATGTATTTATTTATGCTTATTTTAATTTATTTATAAATGCTTTTTTTATTTATTTATACATTTTTATTTATTTATACATTTTTATTTATTTATTTATTATTATTTATTTATTATTATTTATTTATTATTATTTATTTATTATTATTTATTTATTTTTATTTATTTATTTTTATTTATTTATTTATTTTTATTTATTTATTTATTTTTACTTATTTTTTTTTTGTATTTTTTCATTTTAATTTAATTACTTAATTTAATTTAATTGTACATATATATATGTATTTATTTATTTATTTATTTTTGTTCATTTATTTATTAATTCATTTATTTTCTTAAATGTATTTATATATTCATTCATTTATTTTTTATTTAATTGCTTATATTTAGTTACTTTTTTATTCATAATTATTTTTAAACTTATAATTATTTTTTATTTATACACTAATACCTTGATTTGCGTTGATTCGATTAGCGTCGTATTTTAATACACGCGTAGAGTGGGGATTCCCATTTTATTTATTGCATGTCAGAGTTTTTAAAAGAGGACTTGCATTTATTAAGTTTTTAGTTAAAAGGTGTCAGTTTATGTATGTGTGGTGGAGTGGAAATGTGAATTTCTGCTTTATAAAATATAAAAATAAGTCAAGAGCGAAGACAAATTTTCTAAGAACAAAAGTAAAACATTTTAAAATGTTTTAAACTTGGAGAAAACCTCCTGACATTGGGAGAATTCTGTGTTTAGCTTTTACTACTTTAGAAACAATTTGTTATCGTGATGAGGTAAGATAAAGTAGTGTGAAAAAGCTATCATACATTTGCAGGCCAAGCAAGTTACAAAAACTACAAGTCCATTAATTGTAAAAATGAAGTCCATTCTATCCATTTGGATAAAAAATCAGAATCAAAGAAGAATGCCTTTGAGCCAAATGTTAATTCAAAATAAGGCTCTGTGGATTTTCAATTAATTAAAGGATAATTCTATATCAACAAGTGGTCAAAAAACACTATATTTTTGGGAAATTAAATATGTGGAGAAATGTGTTTCGATTTGCGTTGTTTCGATTTGTGTCGGTTTTGTCGGTCCCAATCAACAACACAAATCTGGGTCTTATTGTAAATATTTTTTATTGATATATTTTATATATTTCTTCATTTAATTTATTTAATTACTCATTTAATTCATTTAATTACTCATTTAATTTATTTAATTACTCATTTAATTTATTTAATTGTTTTATTTATTTATCTGTTTTATTTATTTATCTGTTTTATTTATTTATTTGTTTTATTTATTTTATTTATTTATTCATTTTTTTTAATTTTTGTATATTACCTATTTTACATTTTAATTTTAATATACATTTATTGATTAATTCAAATTTATTTGTTTTTATATTTGTTTGATTATATATTTGTTTTTTTTTTAATTATATATTTGTTTTTTTTTAAATTATATTTGTCTTTGTTTTAATAATATTTGTTTTTTTTTATTATATTTGTTTTTTTTTATTATATTTGTTTTTTTTTATTATTATATTTGTTTTTTTTTTTATTATATTTTTTTTTTTTTTATTATATTTGTTTTTTTTTATTATATTTGTTTTTTTTTATTTTATTTGTTTTTTTTATATTATATATGGTTTCTTTTTAATTATATTTGTTTTTTTTTTAGTTATATTTGTTCTTTTTTTAAATTGTGTTTGTTTTTGTTTAATTATATCTGTTATTTTTTTTGATTGTATTTGTTTTTTTTTACTTATATTTGTTTTTTTTTTTAAATTGTATGTGTTTTTTAAGTTTATTTTCTATATTTCATTTATATATTTATTTTTATATATTTTATATTTTTCTATAACTTTATATATATGTATATATGATATATATAATTATCTAAATATTTGTATGTTATATATATATATATTTATATATTAAATATATATATTTATGTATTATATACATATATTTATGTATTGTATATATATATTTTTATGTTTATATATATGTATTATATATATATTTATATGTAATTTCTTCCCATAATACTATATTTATTTGTTTTTTGTATTGTATTAGTGATTATACCTTACCTTGCCCTCACTACATCTTAGTGCGAAAAAAACTATGTGTCTTTTCAAATGGTTGAAAATCCAAGTTATAGATCTCTTATTAGCAATAGCAATCCGTGTTCATTAAATATTTGCCAACCTTTTTAACAGGACGACCAACCATTCATTTCTTCAAGAATTTTGTACAACAGCGCAGTGGAGCATTACATTCTTCTGAAGAAGTTCATCTGTTAAAAAAGTTTGTGGGCTTTCTGTTTTTCCTTAAGTTAACATTAAATTTTTAACATTTCTGTTCAGCTGCTCTCCATCTATAAAACTCTCTGTACTCCAGCACCTGTTCTGCTGTCAGTCACATGTAAATATTCTCTTACAATCGCTCTTTATGAAAAAGCCAAGAGTTTTGGAGCGTTTCCATTTCGTTTCATGCTAAATATGCACTCTGAGTGAGGAACTCATTTTTGTGTGTAAAAAAAACAAGAACAAAAACAAAAAAAAAACATAAAAGACTAATAAGAAATTAAAACAAAATTGCCATAATGCATCTCATTCTAGCAGCCAATTTGTACAGCATCATTGCGTTTCACGTTGTGTTGCACTTCAAAATCAAAGTTTCTTCAGCTGTTCGGCTTCTTGAGTGTAATATATATATATATATATATATGTGTGTGTAGTGAGTGCATGTCTGTCGTACTTGCGCTCAGCATATCGAAAGTGCATTAAAATTCAATTAAAAATGCGCACACAATTCTGTTCTGCCACATTGTCTCTTCCTCCTCCTCTGCTGAGAAGTGTACCGTATTGCTGAATGCCGACATTGTCGCCGTTGTCAGTTGATGAACTGCTGTCATGTTGTGTGTGAAAGAGACGTCAACAAGATTTGATGGAATGCCATTACAGTCACACTACTTAACTCAATCCCAACGAACATTTAACACAAACAAACACAATTAAACAAGTCCAACAACAAAGCCATTCGGGGTGGTGTCATTAAATAGGTGAAAATAAAGAAGCATGAAAAGAATAAATAAAAACAAATCAAAAGTATAAACAAAACGAAAATAAAGTATAGCGAAGTCGTGGAGGATGTGAGTTCGGCGTGTCAAAAATTGTATTGCATGCCAACATTAAGTGTTGGCTGGCGACTGAATGAGTGTCTTTTACTTTTGAGTGCATCTAATGAGTGACTTAAGTGGCATCCGTAAATTGCAGTTGTGCTAATAATTTTTTAATTTCTCAGTATTTTATGTTCAACTAAAATTGATTAAAAATTTAATGTTTTTGATAATTGTTTTGTTGTTGTAAAATTAATTCGTTAATTAGTATTAAAAGAAACACGACAAGATAAATAAAAAATCACGAAAAATGCTGAAAGCGTAATATTATTAAATTAATAAATTAAAGTAATGAGTTAATTATATAATTGTTGATTTAATTAAAAAACCATGGAAGAAGTTAATATGCAAAAACTGAACTGTAAAATTTTTTAACTGAAAAGTAGTGTGAATTTTTAAAAAATATTATATTTAATTAACTGTTATCAGAACACAACATAATGTATTTAATTAGTATATGATACACTATATTAACTAAAATTATGATAAACTAAAATTATGATTAACTAGAATCTCCAAAGTATACGTACACACATAAAAATATTAGTAATACACGGTACAGTACCAGAACGTACTTAAATTGCAAAGGACTATTTAGAAATTAATAAATTAACTCAAACTCAATATATTAATAAATGAAAAATTATGAAGTCGGTCTTATCGACTATATAGTATATAGAGTACATGCATAAATAATGTATATGTAATGATTAAGCGCTATCTACACACCGGCCAGGGAATTACATTTTTGTATATGGTTTGTAAAGTAAGGACTTAAGTCATTTAAATTCAAAATTAAAAAAAAAAATAGATGTATTATAAATATAATAATTAATTAAATTACTAGAAAGAGATAGAAAAAAAAAAATTTTTTTTTGCACTTTTTTTTTGTCACATTTTTATAATTTGTGGTTGAATGCATCTTTTAATTTAAAAAAGCAAAAACCACTACTTTTTGAGTTTTGCAGTCTTCCTATTCGTAGTTCTAGTAAAATTACTGACATACATTCCACATCCGTTACTCATTATGACCACACAGTGATCATACAGTTCCGATAGCTGTATCTGGATACATTAATTGGCAATCAGCGAGCAGTTTAAGAGATATATGCCAGTAAGGACACATATAACTTTGTAAAAAAAAGTGATATTAAAGTACGCATCAGAAACGGCGTTCTTCTTTCTGTTACCTAATCGCGAACGATCACAAAGAAGAGAAACGAATGTCGCCTTCTGAAAATGACTTTCGTAAATCGACTTTTCAAGACTCAACCTGGATTAGCAGTAAATAAAGATTAACTTGTGTCATGTGAATAGACTATAAATCAAAAAAACATCAAAAACTTATTTTTAGAATTATGTAGGTGTGTAGGATTATATATAGAATTGTATATAGAATTTTAAATGGACATATATATAGAATTATATTAAATTTAAAAACATGTGTATGTAACATATAGGTGGAGATTAATAAGTCGTTGGATTTCCAGTGGAACGCTCCGTCGCGATCTTACTGGATTTATCGTGTTTAATATTTTCGACTATAACAATCGATTAAATCCAATTATTTGGAATTGATACAAAATTGAGAGCTGCATAATAAGCGGTAGCCTCAATATCTATTATAGGCTTACATATAAAACAACCAATAAATTTTATAAAATTCATTTATTGTTGCATAATTGTCTCAACATAGAAATGTTGAATTCTTTCACATTTAACGGGAACCTATTCTCCCGTCGAACCTCTGCTCATTTTGACATAATGCTAAAAGCACATTTAGTGAGATCGCACTGTTCCGTCGGACATCTTTTGATTGCAATATACTCCTGCCGTCATATTTTAATGGTTTTAAACGCATAGTATCATATCCCACCCGTTGGTAATATCCATGGGTGGCTGCGTGAATTAAAAAAATTAAGATATGACGAATGAAGTGAGAATAGACTAATGCGAGTTAAACGTCAGAATAGTTCTAAATAAATTACAGAGATCCCAATTCTATTCAAAGCTGATCGAATTGCAATAAATTAATATTATTTAAAATTTTTCTTCATTTAGTTTCATTAATTATAGGGTGCTTGAAAAGTATCCATGGGTGTATGTCAGATAGATACGATGTAAAAACTATTTAAGTACAGGGGGACGTTAAGGGTGATGCTGGCATTTATCAGGTTAATGCAACGCCTTTGCGTTGCCTTCTGTACTCGTTCTCAGGGGCTCGCAACTATTCACTCACCCCGATTTTATTTCTATTTCATTGAATTTTGAACTTATTTTTTATTCCCTAATCCTTTTATTGATATTGAATCTGAGCATAGCAATGATTATTTTATTTCTTAGCTTGTAGATTGAAAGATAAATTGTAGATTTTGAGTTTGTCTCCATTTAAATAATTTAAAAATCGTAAGAATAAAAATTTTCTTTACTGATCACAACAACGGGTTTATGTTATGCATTTCGCAAGACTTAATTGACTGGCTTTTTGTATATAGCGCACACTAACTTTATTAAATAATTAGTAATAGAAAACAAAACTGTGTTATTTATTTAAGCGACATTAAAATTGTTTGAGTCTATAATTTATTAATTAATATTTTTCTAATAAACTGAATTGTGCCAAATTATTTATTTTTAATTTTTAAATAAGTAAAAAACATACAAAAACAAAACTTATTAAACTATTATTATTAAGCATAAAAACAAACTTTTTAAAAAAAGAACAAAGTGAGCAACAAGTATACGTAAATTAAATTATAACCTCATTATATAAGCAAATTAAAAACAAAAAAAAATAAAAGCTATATATATACATATTTATAATTATATTTATAAATTAAAACTAATTAAAAATTTTTGTGTGAGCGCTAAAAGTTGTTTTAAAAATGTTTTTGCGAACTTTTAAAAAAAATAAATAAAATTAAATTAAATTAAATTAAATTAAAAATATTTAAATAATTCAAATGAAAACCTATATGCTTTACGGAAAAAATGTATACTACAGTAACTTAAATACCTTACAAAATACATATGTGTACTTATACATATATATTTATATATATATACATATATACACAAATATACATATATATGTATATGTACATGTATTTATACATATTATCTATATACAAAAATATTATTTAAAATAAAAAAATTAAACAAATGTTTTTATTATAAATTTTAATATCAAATAATTGTATGAATAGTATTTAAATATTTGAAAAAAAAGTATATATATATTATAATTAATTAATATATTATATATATACATATACATATAACTTTAAAATAACAACAACAATATGAAGCAACTAAGTATACGCAATCTAAAAAAAAATATATAAATAATTTATGAATATAAAGTTTATACATATATAAGCATAAAAACTGAATTACTTAATTTTAAAATTAAATTTAAATTCAAAAAAGTAAAGTATTTAAGTATTTATTTTAAATATTTAAAGCATAGTAAGTAAATATTATACATAGTAAACTAAATAATAAAAATCCAAAAAGGACAAGTAGAGTTATATATAAAAATTATACTTATAAATATGCATATTACGTATAAAACGAAATGTTTAACATTAAATTAACTTATTTTTTGTGATATTATTTTTTAAACTATACTACAAACTATTATTAATTCAACATTTAAAAAACAAAAATCGAATAAAAAGAATACAAAAAATAAAAAATATTATTTTAAAACTAATTTGTTCTTTCAATATTGCTTAAATATAAAAACAAAATAATATTTAACTTATTATTGTTTATACTAAAAGTCAAGCAATTACTTAAAATTATAATTATAATTGACATACATATATACATAATATATATATAATAATAATAATAATACATATATTAGAGAAAGAAAATGGCAAAAGCCAGTTTAAGTAAAAAATCAGCTCAAATATATAATATAAAAGCAATTAAAAATTAAAAAAGAATTGAAAAAAACTCAAGTTGTATGTTAAATTTAAATCATAAAAAATTAAGAAAAATATATGCATAATAATCAATTTTTCATTTAAGGGTTCGGTGGGTCTATTAGTCTCTGGGTCCGCTTGCGCAAATGAAATAGTCGTAAGGGTGCGAAAAAGTATGACTTTGGCGAAGAATACACAGATTCAGAAAAAAATGGAAGCACTTTATATCCGAAATGGCTGTGATCTGTTTGATCTATTGTGCTACACCCAGGAAAAGTTTCTCTTCTAACCAGTACAAAGATTTCGGTTATAATTTTTCTTTATACCAATCTTTTAATTCAAATTTTCTACAAATATTGATAAAAACATCTTTCATCGGGAAAGATAAAGGAAGATACTGATTGGTAATCGTTTTCTGATAAACACGGAGTTAGATCCTAGTCCTAGTCTACGTTTTGAAAATTTATATACAATTTTTCTTGGACAAAATTTAATGAACTGTGTTAGCCAAATGGTTTACAACGTTCTGTTGCAGTTCTCTGGAATTGCTGATATTTGGGTTACCGGAACTCGGAACTTACCGAAAACTTGAACTCGGAATACCGAGTTTGGTGTGATTTTCATTTGGATGAGTTTTTGGTAAAGTTCAAAAAAATAAATATATTGAGTATCATATAATATAAAGTTCGTTTAATCAAATTATTTAAATAGTAAAGATACGACTTTTAAGTTTCAGTAAATGATTAATCGCGAAGTACGTCTTGTGAGTGATCTTCCTAAAGAAGATAATGTTACTTAAGTGTTTGCTGCACACATATAAGAATTAAAAGCGATTGTATTCCAACTGAAATGGTTGACTTTAAAACTCTAATGTGTAACGAAGAGATGGTATATACGTTAGATATTAGCTATCCTGTATTTGGAATCGAAACTTAAAATCTGAAGAACGCCTCTGCAGTGATGGTGCCGAGATATTTATCATGATGGTAAGTAGTAGTGTCCGTAAATAATCTGGTCACTAAACACTAATTCTTAAAGAGGCCAAGGTTCTCACTGGTCTGTAGTGCCAAATAAGAAGAGGAAGAAGAAATACTAATTATTAAATTATGGGCGGCTTTTCGCTATTTTTTCAGCTATGCCATTCTTAGAGAGCAATAAGTTGATACATCTTAGAAACCACCAACATCTGTAATTAGCGACTTTTACACTACGTGTTTCACTAAAGTAGTTTTGTGCTAAATTTGTTTAGTAAACAATAAAAGCAAGTACCATTGTATCAGTATTTCTTGAAGAGGATTATCCACCATTGACAATAACTGGACATTAGACATCTCATATGGTAAATTATTGGGTGTATAATACATAATACATAATCTGTAACTTTTTGGAAGTGCATAACAGGTTAAGGATTGACTGAGCGGATGTCTTAAAATTTACACTGTGACTTCATTTGAATTTCTGCTCTCTACATAAATAGACATTGCATTATCTCTTAAATTTTTTGATAAATAAATTTTAATAATAGTAATTACATTCCTTGGTTTGTGATATATAAACATAAATATATAAATCTTATAATCAAAGAAATTATTTAATTGCTAAAAGCTATGTTAAATATAAGAAGGTGAAGAAAGCAAAAAAAAAAGCTGGAGATGTTGTGTGACGGCACCCTACCAGATACATATTTTTATTGAGCAAAGTTAACTTAAATTAAAGTTTATATGTAATATTAATTATAAAATAAAATTTAAAATTAAAAAATATTCAAACTGGTATGCAGGTAATACGAGTTCAATTATTGAATATGGATTTAGATTATCTATGGTAAGTCGAAGATTGTAATTCCAGTAAATAAAGTTTCTTCCAAGATAAATAGCAGCTTTAAAGAGAAAAAAGTAATTAATAATATGAAAATTTAGTTATTATTATCTAAGATATATGTTATATCAGAAATATTGATAAAGCTCTAGAACTGTATGGCGGTTGCACCACCTTACCATCAAAACAATCCAGATCTTGTGGACGAGAATTTTGAGTATATGATAATCCATTGGTGAACTGCTTTAGTATAAGTAGTCTAGAAATTATCTCTCACTAAGTATGTATAACTTAAGCTGATGCTATAACAACATTATAAATGTTATAATTTACATTATCTATTAATGTACAGCTATGGTAGGTGATGCGTTCAAGCCTTGAGAATAAACTTTGGTTCAAATATATATTGCATAAAATTTTTTTACACATTGTCTGAGTTCATTAATCGTTGACGTTTCATTATTTCACTACCTTGTTTCGTAACTCGTTTTTGTTTCTTTTTTTTTCTGCTGTTTCTTCCTAACAGAGGAATATATGAAGGCTCCAAAGGAATTTTCAAGGTACCGTACAGTGTGCAGACGTCGCAGTAGGCATCTGTTATTATGTACAGATTCATAATCTGCACCAATGTTATATATATATATTGTTGAAAGTTCGGACAGCGTATTGTCCAACAAGTGGCGTCAATAAAGTGAAAGATTAGTCGAAGTAGACCACTAAACTACTTGGGTCCTTTTTCGTCCTTGGATTCTCGGATAGCGTTATTGAGTTGAAACTGGAGTGGCTTCCGTGCTCCGCGGATAGCTGTTAACTATGCATGTCTTTTGTGTGCTTTTGATAACTGCTTGATTGTCCAATGCTATCAGAATATTTTTCTGATACACTTAACAATCCAATAGGTAATACAGAGCATGTGAGACCGCCATAAGTTACACCTGATATAAGGTAACATGTTTTCTTAGATGTAGAGTGTACGGTAGATTTAGCTCTTTCGAGTAAACCCCAGCTCCAGCTCTGCCAGCCGTCATGGAGCCATCGGTAAAGGCGTAGATGACATTTCTTTCACATTCATCAAGTAGAAGGTCGTCTACTATCAGTGTTTAATAGGACACTTCTGTCCCATAGGCTCTCCTCATTGTCTCCAATGCCATCTGCGTTTCCTTGACCGCGGTCTGGACGATGTCAAGAATTTTCAGATGATCCACCAATTTTTTGAAGTTATTCCACATGGAGCTCCGATTCATGCGAATTGCTGCCAGTATCGCCGTTCTTTTTATATATAAAACCAACAGAAGCAAACCCACCATCGCGTCTAACGTTGGTGTGGTGCGCATAGCTCCTATTATTCCAATACAGGCTAGTCGCTGAACCCTTTACACCACCAGCACGACTGTCAGAGCTAACACATAGTGAGTTTTAGAAAAATAATAATAATTATTGACGTAATTTCATTTAATAAATTTTTATGAACAAAAGACAGTAGCGTAGTTTAAATTATTTTTATGATTTTTTATTTTAATTACGTTTTTAACAAACTTTATTGAAATAGTAAAGTCGCTAAAGCGCTTTTTCCAAAGCTGAATCGCGTTTAAATTAGTGATCTGTTGTTGCTTGCTGCTCCATAGATTTATAATCTAACTGCTCTTCTGGGTTGTGTGGCCAGAAAGTAGGACGCTCAATCGGATCTATAGCTAAATCAGGGAATTCGGCACGATAATCCTCCATAGTCATTTGGTCGAATGCCACTTTGCTTTTAATTATAGCAACAGATTTTTGGTATTCAGCAATGCGTTCCTCAGATTGCTCTTTAAACTCCTCAATTTCGCATTTGGTCTCTTCGATTTGTTGCTCAATTTGAGCAATCATTTTGTTTTCTGGATAAGGAGTCTTATGAGCTTCGTATTCCTTTTTGAAGTTCTCGACTAAACCAGGGATCGAAATTTTGGCCTTGTAGTACTCCCAGTCGAGTTTTGGTGGACTTTCTGGGTTAGCCGAAACAGCACGTAAATAGGCGTTAGACTTGGCCCTGAGAGCAGTATAATTGGTTTTTTGAGTTGGCTGCACACGTTCTTCTAGTGCCTTCCAGTTGAAAGTAGATTTAGCAATACGACGGGACGCCATTTCTTATTAAAAGCAGCTATTGATCTGCAATAGAATAAAGTCAGGTTGTAATAGTTTTTTAATGGAACTGAAAAATTTTTTTTCACTAATGACTTTATCTGCGTTTAGAAAACAATTCTTTAATATTTTATTTTATATCAAAAGTTATTTAGTTTTTATTAGAAATAATTAACATTTGTGTTGGCAAATCGACAGAAATCATGCACATACATGCACATGCATATATTGCACGTGTTATTTGTGTAACATTTTCCGCAATTGAATAAAGTTCTTGTAAAAAGCGCTGTATATAGAATACGTTTTACCGAAATAGTCAAGAAATAATTTTACCTTAACGAAATTTAAACAAATTTTGTCAAAAATCTTTTATAAAAGCTGTGTCACGAAAAAACCTAAGTCCCACCTCCGCACTCGTCAACGAATTACTTTAACTGATGAATTGTCAAATCGGAGCGCCACCTATACTTCGTGATTTCCGAACGCGTCAACTAAAGTTAAGTATTGCAAGCACTTTTTTGTTTGAAAGTTAATTTCTAAAAACCCTAATCAGGTCAAGCCTGATTCTTTTCAAATGTCTTAAATGAATAGTTTTCATACCAAAAAGTGTAAAATTAGTAAAAATAGTAAAAATGGTACAAATAGTAAAATTGGTTTCCAGATTTTTTAGAATCCTTAGATAGCATAAAATTAAATTGTTAAAACTGTTCTAAGTCCTGTTCCATAGCCCTTTTCACTTTGGCAAAGAAAATTTATTGGACTTCAAATAAAAAATTTTTATTATTTATAAAATTCAAATTTTGTATAATCAAATATTAGAGTGAAATGCTTACATTATTTGTTATAGACAAAGGCGAATTCGCCATAAGAGCGAATTCATAACGGGTTTTTCGCACGTTGGAAAAAATATTACAAATTCACATGTATTGGCACGAAAAAATCACATGTATTTGTTGATGATAGATATATTTTACAAAATTTAAGTGTTTACATTATAAGTTAGGGTGATACCTATGTTTGCACAGTCTAAATTGGCCATAGAGACGATTTCACCACAAAAATCTTGCACTGTCAACAAAATATGTAAAATGCCATTGTGTGGGCACAACTTATCGGTTTTAGCTGCAAATTTTCTACAACTTAGAAATGCTTGCTTTATTGCTTATGGAGATACCCAGGGATAATGTGAATTTTCCGTTAAGTCTAATTCACCATCAGCTGTTGTGCTGCGGAATATATACTGCAAAAATTCCATACATTGTTATTAAATGTCAGATGTCGCTGCGAATTGCCTGCAACATTAATATGCATATATTATTTTTATGGACATACCCAGAAAGCACAAGGCGGATTTGCTATCGGAACGAATTCACCACAAACATTTTGTAGTGCAGAAAAGACATTTTTAAAATCTCACAAATGCCTACAGAGGCATAATGTGAATTTGCCATTGCGGCGAATTAAAGGCGAATTGTTAATTTTACACTGCAGAAACTATGATGCGAGCATTTAAAATAATTCTGCCAACTTTATTAATTACTTTAATTTAAAAAATTTATACTCAAAATTTTTGTGTCGAATCTTAAGCGATTTATAAAAAGTATTATATTATATTATCAAAAGTATTAAAAATATATATATTGACAATATGTCTATGAGACAATCACTGATGATGTCTTATATGTTCATTTTTGTCTACCAGGTGTATGTGTAAGTTTTTTCCTGTTTTTTTTTTGGTTAAGTAAACAAGTAATTTTTAAGGGAAATCAAATATTTTGCTTATATTTTATGTAATTTTTGAAAACCATGTCAAAAAAGACCGTTTGCCTATTTTTTTTGCAAACCATTCATCGAACAATTTTCCATCTTTCTTAAAATAGCTGGATTGTTGCTCTGTGAGCGCGATGATGAGTACGGCAGGTCCAGAAGGATGTCCACGAGATTTCAAAATATCTCTCATTGGTTTTGCTGCATGAGACGGTTCATTGTTGTATAACAAAATCATTTTCCCATGTATTTTGGCTCATTTCGGTTGTAAATAATACGCGATTTAAATTATTCATTTACTAACGATAGCGTTGTGCTTTAACGATTTTGTCGGGCTTCATGAGTTCATAATACAAAATACCACTCTGGTCCCATCAGACACAAAACACAGTTCTCTGGCTGGAGCGATTTGGCCTTGAAGTTGAAGGATCGGCTTCGGTAGGTGAAAGCTATGTGTGCCGGAAACATTCTTTTTCAAGCACCTAATTGGACATGATCACTGAATGATAAATTGTAGACGTTGGTTTTTGGAGGACTAGTGAGGTATGCTTCAAATTCACACGTATCCATTCACCTGGCACCTGTAAACTCAAAACACCGGATACACAGTGTTTATCAAGCTTATAAAAGAGTCTCTTTGACACGAAATTTACTTGGAATCAAATTACTTTTTTATAGTGTTTTCAGATTTTAGCTCATCGTGTTTGAACTCTTTTTTTTTTTGCTTAGGAAAGGTTTAGGTATTTACAGTTTTGGTAAATATTACTTAGAGAATAGCGAAACAAAAGAGAAAACGAAAAGCATTTTTTATGGCATTAGCTTTTCAATATGTTAAAATAAAAAACATAAAAGGCGTAAAAAATAAAAATAATTTTTATTTTGAATTTTTTAAATAAAATCAATTTTATATGATATACTATGGATTTATTAACATATTTATATTTTTGATTGAAATTTATTTTGATTCACAGCTTTATTTCTCTGTTTTTCAAACCTTGTGACTTCTGATTCCTATGTTATATTGGAACTGTTCGAAGCAACATACACTAAGGCATTGGAATTTATAAATATGTATGCGATATCTAGAAAAAGCCCGAAATGAGTTAAGTACGATAGTCTAAACGTTAATTAATAGTTAAGCTGAATAACATCGGATGGTGTAAACGCACAAATATATAATAGCACAGTTTGCTTACCTCAGTTCACTTGTTAGGATTTTCAATCAAAAAAAAAAAAGAAACAAGGCAACGTTGCTTTTATTAAATGAAGAACACTGCATATACGTTTTACTTCTTGGATATCAAAGTTCTAGACGAAAGTTTAACTCTCAATGAATAATTGGCCGAATAAAAGCTCGCCATCGGCGACAAAACTATCAATTGCCGTGGTATGTGCTGCCAACATGAATCGCTCCATGGAAGCCCATAATTTCCTTGCAAATAAAGGTTTTAGGGTCAAAAGTTATGGCATTGCCGAGCGGATTAAACTGCCGGGCCTTAGCATTGACAAACCAAATATCTATCGGTTTGGTACGTCGTACAACGATATTTATATGGATTTGGTGGTTAAAAATGAATTTTTGTAAGACATACATTGAGAATTTTCCATTCCAATATAAAGTTTTTCATTCACAGCTATCGGGAAAAAGGTCTGTTGCACATGCTTGAACGTAATCGTAGAATTAAGAAGTATCCGCAACGTTTTCAAGAGTGTGATGAGCAGTTTGATGTAATTGTTACTGTGGAGGAACGTGTGTACGATGAGCTCCTTGAATTTATGAGTTCGCGTGATCCGGTAGATAATCGTCCGGCCCATGTACTTAACATTAATGTGGACGACACCCTTGAAGGCGCTCTCCAAGGATCGTTTGCAATTGCAGATTTGCTAAAGATGGTTTGTGAAAATTTTTATAAACATTACAACATTTTTTTTTCAGTATTTTACTATTTGGTGTTTATATTCAAACATGCATCCATCTTTGATTAAATACACACATACATATATATAGATACACACGCATATGCGTATACACGTATATGCTTTCTTCATGCCGTGGTACACTTACTAGCAACAGTGCAGGGATGCCTTTTGAAAGTAAAACTAGCTGTCAGACATCAACATAACCATTTTACTTACATAAAGCTTCCGAATATAGGATCAAACGACTAACAGCATTAAATAAAAATAATCGTTTTTAATATTAATAGTTTTATTTCTATAAATTCTAACATGGTAAGAGTATGACGGCATAAATACATGTAAGGTATGCACACACCAAATATTCTAGGGCATCAACATCACTATAAACTGCTGGGTATATCCACAAAGTGTTTCTTTTTTTTTATTATTATATATTCAATTGCGCCTAGTTTAAAATAAAAACTCAATAACAATATTTTTATATCACGGACTCAAAATAGTCGATATTAATCCTTATCTATAATAATATAGTACCATATAATGATTAATATTAATTTTTTAATTAATTAAGATGGTTTGGTTCTCTTAAGCCGTCATACGGCTTAACTTTAAATTTGTTTTTATGTGCTTCAGCTTGAAGCGTGATTATTCCAGCAACTGTCGGAACATGCAAGTCACGATGAAGTTCGCTGTTACAGACATACCATGGAGCATTGATGATTGTTCTTAGGACGTTCTCTTAGTATCGTTAGATTATCTGCCTATTTGACTCAGATGTGCAATCCCAGAGTTGAGATCCGTAGGCACAAATTGGACCTAACACCAATTCATTAGAGTGGATCCATTTATTAGTCCACTCTAGCACGTAGTTGAGAGCAACTTGAAGGTTCCGGACAGTAAGGCCGTACCGTCTGCAAAAGTTGTAATTGTTGTCTTATTTAAACTTGTTGATGCTATCCTGTGGAACGCCTGCTTTTGGACATATATCGTTCTTCTTTTATGTGACAGACCTCTGTGCCACATTTTATCAAAGGCTTGTGAAACGTCGAGAAAGACAGAAGAGCATACCGTTTTGTTTTCAAAAGATTTTTCGATAATACTTATTATTCTGCGAATCTCGTCAGTTATAGAATGATGATTTCTGAAGTCAAATTGGTGTATTGGAACAAAATTGTTTTCAAATAGGAGCTTTTGACTACAGAGTCATCGTTACTATCAGTAGATTCAGTCAGTTTTTTTTTACTCTGATGGGCTTACAATTTACCACTTTTCTATTTGCGAAGTTTTTTCTTCGCGTACAACAATACAGCTACAGAGTGTTTCTTGCAAACATTTCAGATATTCCAAAGGAGAACTGGCCCATTTTCGACTTTTGTCAAAACAAAAACTGTCTAAAAGTAGTCTATTTGCAAAAATCGTAAAAAAAAAATATTAGCTCAAACTTGCTTGGGCCTGAAGTAGTAAAAAATTACTCAGGGCGTATGTGGTATTCTTTGATATAAAGTATTTGTAAGATACTTTAGACAATGATGTATGAAAAAATAATTAAAAAAATTTTCTTTTACAAAAATATTCAAAAATATTCCAAAAAAATGAATTTTGAACTATGATAACTTCGGAACTCTCTTGAATGTTCTCTTTTGGGCAATAAACTTTAGAATATTTTATTGATGACAAATAAGTATACTATGTTCATTACTATTAGTTCATAAAATAAACAATAAACAAAAATATTTTTAAATTTCGGGAGCATTTTCAAATACCATTTAGTTGTTAATTGTTTATTTTGCATGTGAATAATGTATCGCGTCACTCTCAAAATGTAGATAATCCAAATCGAGACAATTTCGAACAGGTGTTAAAGCTGAAAGTTTCTCGGTCCGGTTTTGGTAACGGTTTCTGTCTAAAATAAAAAGAGGTTCGGTTCCTCTTTGTTCTCCTGGCGAAATATCTATACGAATAATACTTTTCAAGATTCTACTAGATGGTTTGCATTGTGGATTTTAAGGAAGATAGCCTATATAATGAATTAAAAGTTCTCTTAGCAATTATAATGGTATATGTTTTGCTCACATTAAAAGGCAACTCACACTAATAAACAATTAAACGTCTTGAAAAGCATTATTGGATTATTACATTTACATGATTCTCCCCACACAAATATAATCACAAATTATAACAACTTTTATTTGTGTTTTAACTTTGAAGTTTTCAACTTCTTACTCACATTAACTCGTTCATGAGGTAATCAAAATGACTCGAGAAATTAGATTGATATTAACAAAATTTCACTTTGGAGTTAGTGTGCTTACAAATCTAAATTGTCTAATACTAATAAAGTAATACTCATCTGCGGAATTTGATGGTAACGCAAGATCATAAGTGCCTAGAAAGATCGAATATAGACTGTAGCACAAGGTCTGGGGTGACTTCAAAGACAGCACATTCAATAGTCCAGATAGTCAACATTAATAATTACATGCTTCTTTGTCTAAATTGTCCTGATCTCACATGAATCAGTGGTTTTTAAACTGTGAACAATCGCAACTATAGCCCTTAGCTCACTAAATGATTTGCGCGTTTCTTTACTAATAGTTTTTCTCTATGTTGTCTTTAGCCAACCTCAATTTCTTCTTCCCTGCGAATTTCACTCGAGTGCAGAATGAATAATTTTGGTGTTTGGATTGCGAAGAGTATGCCGCAGTCATCCGCATTTCCTCTGAATTATTTCTTTATCATTCATAATAGTTGCTAATAATTCGTGGCCACCATATTCTTAAAATATGACGCAGGCATCTATTTACAAACGTTTGTAACTTATAAGTGATAGCTATAGCCACATACCAAGTCTCAGATCCGTACAGCAATACAGATTTGACGCAGGCGTTGAAAATTTTGATTTTCGTTTTGAGATGGATACTGAGCATTATTGTTAGGGTTGATGCGCATAGATTTAGTCTTGGAGATATTGATTTTTAGGCCCACTTTCGCCTTTCTTGCTGCAATGACGTTATTTTCACTTGCATACTTGAATAACGGTGTGATATGAATACCAAGTTGTCAGCGTATTCAAGATAGCCCAGCTTATTGCTCAGTCCCCAATCAATTCTATGCTGCTGCATGTTAACCGTTTCAAGAATCCCGTCTAATGCTGTTAAAAAAAAAAGTAGGGACAGTTCACATCCTTGGCGGATCCCGCTAAATGATGGGAACGACTTACTCAATTCGCCATTATGTAGGATTTAGCACAATGCGCCTTCATAGCTGCTTTAAAATGTATTAATGATTTTCGTATGTATTCCTCTAGCCTCTAACGCTTTCCAAATAAATCAATGCTTCATCGTGTCAAGAGCCTTTTCGAAGTTGACGAATGTAAGATACAAGAAAGTGTTTAATTCCACTGATTGCTCTATTAAAATTTTTTTGGTGACGATGTGGTCAGTACAAGATTGATTAAGGGAAATTTCGCTTGATTACGGTTCAGAGACCCTAATAAGTACTATTTTTATAAAAATTTTGTTGATTATTGGGAGCAAAGAGATTCCTCTACAATTATAGCATTTTCTCTTATCACCTTTTTTGGGAGTCTTAATTAAGATCGCCTTCTTCCATTCTGATAGAATATTATCCGAATTTCACACTTCAAGATATGCAGCGCTTCTGCCATAACATCTGGGATCACTTTAAAACATTTTATTGGTATATTGCCATGTCCAGCAGACTTACCAGATTTTTATGATAAAATGGCGTCGCGAATTTTTTGCACGCTAGGAGGGTGACAATCAATTATCCTGCTAGGACTACATCTTCTGAGCATGATTAACTGTTTTAGATAATGTTTACCGTTCTATTAAAATTTCTTTTTAAAACAACTAGTTGTTTGTCAGCGTTTGTAACAAGAGTTCCATCTTCATCTTCAATTGGCACATTAAAATAGGCTTTTTTGCCGAAAGTATCTCTACTCCACTTCTACAGTTCTTTCAAGTCATCTTCATCTGCATCATTTTGGGCAGCTTCGACTTGCTTGTCAAGCTTATCACGCTTAGCTTGGCACTTTATTTGATTTAATAATTGCTTGTATTCCCTTTTTAAAATAATCTTTGTATGTTCGTTTTCGCTAAGCAGACAAATTTTAATGTTTTTCCTTTCCCAATGAAATCCCAAAATTCCTGAAACAACCATTATTTCTTTTCAGATTTACTATAACCCAGTACCCCTGTTCCGGTACTCTTTTTTATTCTGTCCACATGACATCAACACTATCGAGAGAATAGAAGTTGGCATTAGCAATCTTGTATTCAAAAGCTCTTTTTATATTGTTAAATTTTAATTTGTCTCCGTGAGAACTTTTGTCTCCATTATAGCTGGCTCTTTTTTGCGATTAATAAATAATGGTCGCTATCGAACTCAGCACTATACTTGTTTCTTACATCGCCAAGAATGCTTGTCTATTTGTGAGAGATAGATATATGATCGATCTGTGTGCAGGTTACGCCGTTAGGGAATTGCCAAGTTATTCGCTTTTGCTGAACTGAATAAACTTTCGGATCTAAAATCAAAAGACATTGTTCGGTATTGAATAGTATTTACTTGTTCAGGTTTGCTTAGCCGACGTTATATGAGGATATTGCAGAGTATACCACACGGAATTTGACAAATTTTCATTCCGTGCTATAAGTGGTGGTTGGACTTGATTTTATTTTTGCATTGTTCATGGATCCATGATCCAAAAGTACAAAGAGTGCGACTATCAACTGTGGTCAATCGCAATCATCACTTCCCATTAATTGACTTCAATCATTTTTTGTATGAAGAAAATATTGTCTATTCTGGAACTAGTAGGTTAAGCTTCGGGCTAATTTCTATATATAAGTTTAATGGTTGTTTTTGATATGTTTAACTCAGCAACCTTCTTATACGTAAACTTCGTTCAATTCCAATTTAAACTTTTCTTCTGCTGTGGTTGCAACTATTTTTCGACCACCAGCCTAGTAGTTCAATTCTTGTCAGTTTTGGTTTATCGTTTTTTGGTTCGAGACAAGAAGAATTTATTCAAAATGAGATTTTCGAAGGTGTTTTCTTTTCAAATATTATGATATCACACTATTACATTTGAGTTAATTCATCATAAATCAAATTTATGTGAAATATGAGTACAGATAGGGTTTGAAATTGACTGCAGTTCAATAGGATCATTAAAAATTTAGATATAAATACTAATTTTAAACACTTGTTTTTTTTTGTAGTTGTCAAGAGCTAGTGATCTGGATAACGAGATCGACAAGATTGTGAATAATTTTGAAGGACGTCGTAAGCAGCAAGTCTTACACACAGTGGTTTTCTATTGATTTTGGATACCATATACTAGAAAAACAATATTTGAATCTCTAGTTTTAAGTATGAATTTGCAATGTCTTGAATTTGTTGATCGAATAAATCTTGTAAAAAATAAATCAAAAATTAAGAAATACATGGTTTCACTTCAAAAAGCAGTGTACAAATCCAGATCCGCTGGAATATTACTTGAAACTCTTTCTGTAATATAAAATGGAAGAGTAATGAAAGTTATTCTTATGGAAAACGAAAAGGTACCTTAATGTTTGAATGAGTTGAATATTTTCAAACCACTGATCGGGTTAGTTAGCGGATGCTACTGGAACGGGCAAAGAGGACACACGTCGTGTCCTCGTTCTGTTCTTAACGTTGTCGAGAAAATAATTCTGCAATTGGCCGTATCATATCTTTGGAAAATAAAAAAAAATATAAAGACATAAGTTCTTATGTATAACAGTTTTTTTAAGAGTATAATTTCGTAGGATTCATGCGCACATCGTCATAACCGCTAGATTATTTCGCTAAGAATTAGACTTTTGACAACATAGAACTTATTTTCGTAGGGCTTTACTATGCAATCGCTGTCTTAAGTATTGACAAAAGAAGTTTTCGTGCATGCTCGTACATGCAACTACATGTTGGGCATAGTCAGAGTCATGTGGCCACACTGAAGTAATTGCAAATCGTAAATAATTGCCAACAAGAGTGGTTCGGTTTGATTTGTGAAACATGCACATCATCGTGTAAACTAATATTTGTTAATAAACGAGTTAATTAAACCTGAATTATGGTCCTGCAAGCTGAATATCATGAGTGCGCAGAATATCACTGATTTATGACCGACAAAGGAGTGTGAAATGTATAGAAATACGCTCCCGCGCACATTTACCCCCTCCGCATATACACAACCATACAGCCATACTCATGCATGTTCAGTGTAAGTAGAAATGGCTCATGTGGAATAAGGCATTCCTTCGTAAGGCTCCAGCACAGTTCATAGACATTAGTAGAAGAAATTACAGCGACAAATCTAAATGAGCTCGACTTTATGTTTGACGGTCAGATACATACAAATACACACACATATATATATATATGTATATATACAAATACTCTCATACGGCAA
>NC_051848.1:92494159-92635409 GCF_002237135.1 Teleopsis dalmanni | reverse complement strand
TATCATTTGTTGTTCTTATTGTTGTTGTGCCTTTTATTATATTTGGCAAGTTTAGTTAAAAACGTAAACGAGCTTCTTCGCTTAATGAGATACAAACACATAAATTCTCGAATGTGTCATGTATCGTACATTACTTTTTTGATAAGCTAAAATTCTCGTGTGGCAAACGCTTGAGGCGATGACGGCAAAATCAAATTTATTTCCTAAAATGTCATATGGCAACAGTGAGAGTAAAAAATAGTCGTTTCCTTTAATGTAATTCCAAGAAAAGACACTTTAGAACACAGTACACTTTTTTTCAAGATATATTAGTTTCAAGATTATAAGTGGTAAGAGGTGTATATAATCTAAGTTAAATGTGTTAATTCTTGACTTCTACTTGTGCAGTTCTTGTGGGGGTTGCGGCTGTGTGGATGAGGATAAAACTGTACTGCACCTCATATGTCAGGCCATTTGCTAAGAGGAAATTCAAATCTTTTGTGTCCCTTTTCGTTCGTTTTAACTTGATTGGGAGAATTGTGCCAGTCGCCGTTGCTTTCACGCTGAATTCTTCTGGTCTGCATATCGCAACGGACGAATATTTGAGCTTAAATAGGATTTCGGCACAGGATCGTCAGTACATCGTAACGTAACTTACTATATGCCATAAAGATAATATCAGTGTCATCGATGTTGATAAAACCAGCCAAAAATGTCTGCTAACTTTATCTTTGAACTCTTTATCTAACCGATTCAGTGACCTACGTTTCTCAATCCAAATATCATTCCGTATGTCACTGAATTGTCTTTAAGCATAAATATAGTTACAAATTATGGTCCTGCAAGCTGAATATCATGAGTGCGCAGAATATCACTGACTTATGGCCGATATGTCTGCTAACTTTGTCTTTGAACTCTTTATCTAACCGATTCAGTGACCTACGTTTCTCAATGCAATATCATTCCGAATGTCACTGAATTGTCTTTAAGCATAAATATAGTCACAAATTATTAAATTAATTATTAAATTATTAAATTAATAAATTAAATTTGTTGTGGCAGGTATTTTGAATTCTTAAGCATTTGATAACTTCTTTCAATAATACAATATTTCTGTTCACATTTTGGGCGGTAAGTGAACACATTACCCCATGGACCCCAACGCAGTTACGGTAATTCATATAAGTCAAAAACTGAAACCAGGATAACATTTTTGCTATGTGAAGTACACGGTTCATTTCACTTCTGGTATGTTGATGTTGTAACACTTCCGACACTGGAAATACACTTAATTATTCCCTATTATGTGCTTTTTTTGTTTTCTCAGGGTTTTAGCAAATTTCGGACATCACATTTTTAAGTTACTGCTGTCAGATCAAATATCGAAGAGCACCTGTACAGGTGCCTACAGCATGATTTTAGGAAAACTTACAACAAAGTACTACACTTAACAAGATATAGAAAGTAACGACGACCCTGTAACAGCTATCTTTCCCACTGGAGTACGGTTATATACAAATGAATATCTACAATTAGGTAAAACGTTGTGTGGCGACAAGACTTTTTAGCTCACTGTTATTTATTCCGTTACTCATTTACCCAACGCACCTATTTAGCAAAATGTACCCACACACGCATAACTTACAGAAGACAATACCCGTCTAAAGAAAGACTCTAATGAAACGGTTTGAATTAGAGAGCACTTCAGGTGCTCGTAGCTCATTGCTTAGAAGTGTGACGGCGTGACAGTGTGACGCAGATAAGGTAGCGACAGTTTTGCGCGCGCCAAAAAATATGTTATAAGCATGCCAAGCCAGCCTTCAAGTCTTTGCGTACAACTCTACATACATGTATGTGTGTGTGTGTTTATGTGTGTGTAAGCTTGTACGCGAGAATGCTTGCCGTTCATGTGTTTTGCGCATATTTAGTATGGCGTCGTCACAAATCACACCCCTTTTGCGCTTTAACGATACAGGGTAGGGATCAGGTACGACACGCCGGTAACACAATTTATAGCGCATGAGAAAGAAAACTTTTTCTTGTTGTTGTTATTGTTGTTATTGCTGTTGATCTTTGTATTTGTTGTTGTTCACATTACATTTTTTTTTTCGTGGGTAGAACGTGTTACACATTGCAAGTAATAATAGCAAAAACAACAACAACAACAATGACAATAAATTGCAGAAGTAACAATAGTTGTGATAGATTAAAAAAATTCTAAACAAAAAAAAAATGTTGCAAATGTTGGATTGCATTGAGCATCATTCACAGTGAGTTTTCAAAGACGATGTGAACATAGCCTGAAACATGTAATGATGTGCAGTACCGGCGTTAGCGGGGGCGAGGTGAGACGACGGCCCAGGGGCGCCAGATCGACTTAAAAAAATAGTTTTCTATTAAGTCACTTTTCACTTTCAACCGCACTTAAACTAAAGTTATTTAATACTACTTGTTTATAAAAGGTACTATCTGCGATCGACGATGTCTCAGTCCATCTTAACAAACTTAGCAATTTTGTCAATCGAAAACGAAATAGCACAAACCATAGACTTTAATGCAGTAGTAAGAGAGTTTGCCGATAGAAAGGCCAGAAAAGTAAAATTTTATTAGTATTATCAGGAATAAATCATTTGTTTGATGATTAAGAAAGTATGTCAGTACGAGTATACATGAATATTTGTTTTTGTTATATATAAAAACACATAATATGAGGTTCATTATGCCTCGTTGTTTTCAAATTTATACTATTAGTTTTACCTATAATACGAACTATTTTTATGTCAAAGTACAATTTGTTTTTTTCGCTTTTTTACATGGTTTTCAATAGTAGGTAGGGGGCGCCTTAGAAATCTCGCCCAGGGGCGACGTTACTGCTAAAACCGGCACTGATGACGTATGTGGAACCTGTTGTAAGCTCACCTCATTTAATTTTTTTTAAGTTTCATGATCTCTTTATATTTTATTAAATGCATAGATTTTGTTAAAAGAACATCCATGTAAATATATTAAAAAAATTAAAATGCACAGCAAAAAAATTGAAGTACGAAACGTAGCTCATCTATCTGTGGTTAACTTGGCATTTGATCTACAGTGAGTGAAAGTTTTCTTAATGCTTCATTTGCATCAACGAGTTTTGTGCAGATTTTGCTGCATGCGAGAAGATTCTTCTTCTCACATAATCACAGACACACTCACACAATGAATGTTTAGATGTGTACCATTAGTTGGAAGAAATGTTGGGAGCAACTTGGCACTTATTCTTGAGTCAGCTCGCATACAAAAGCTTTTTAAATAGGTCCGGGCATGCGAGTGCGTATGTGGGTGCTTTATATTGCAACAATAAAAAAATAATTGTGCCAAACTAACTAAAAAGCCGCATGCAAGTTTTTTGACTTGTTTACGATTAATTTATCCCGAAAACGGAGAAATGAAGAGCATTAATCCTTAAACTATAGCCTACTATGCAATGAATAATAAATTATTCCTTGTTGGTAGTAAATTATTCCTTGCTGATGCTTGTTGGTAGTGCCTTTAAATCGCTGAACACCTGGTTCTTCCCCCCAAGATGCCAAATCAAACATGATTATAGCGAAGCATTTTCTTTCATTCGCACGACATAATAAAGCTCGCTAAGCCTCTGAATTTTTTTGGGCTCAATTATGTCAATAGTGGCATAGTTCGTAATTCACATGATTTAATCCGATACTCACTGCCATCATGTGGAATATTACTGAAAACTGCAAAATGTTTTTATTAACCGATTCATTGCCACACACAACGATCAAGTCTGATTTTTATCTATTACAGATTATTTCAATAGTTATCAGTAGTTGCCGTCGCAAGAATTTAAGCAGCAACATTTCATGAAGTTTCTGCACCGCCATATACACGCACCTACCAACAGCGACTGAAAGACAATCACACAGCGATCTTCACGCTCACCAGATGCCACCCGCCTTTTATATGTTAGTACTCAAAAATATTAGAGTGTTTATGTGTTTAGGAAAGTCTTTCTTAGTAAATATCTAAATGGATGAAAATAGCACTGAAGGCAGCTATATCAATAAATTAAAATGTGTTCGAAGAACTTCATTTCAGTTAAATTTAATTCTCTTCTGTTGCTTTAATAAAATTAAATTTCAGATTTAAAACTAAATATAAAGTTTCAGTTGAATTCGGCTACTCTGCAATTCCGGCAAAGTTCCTCCAGATCATGAAGAGCTAACTAGTTATCCGTACATTAAGATAACTGCCTTATATACACTCTTCAGGATATTTTCTGGTAAGGACCTCTTAAGCGTATACTACAGGTCGATTACAAATATGGCTTTATTATTTTTCCAATTCTCATTGTGAGGCAGCAGTTTTTGTTAGTTCTTCTTGCAATATGGATTTCGTATTCAAATATTAAAAAGTTTATACATAGTATCATATCAAATCCCAATATAATAGACCTTCGCTGTCTGAGTCTGAGTGCTGTGTGTCCAGCTACAAGTCATTCTTCATAGTTGATTTTAGTGAATTAAAGTTTGCCACGATGGTTCTTGATGCTTTTTGTCTTTTGTATTGTGGAATATTGTCGAAATACAGGAATATCAATATCGAAGCCAATAGGCTGCACAAACTGTTTGAAAGGGAGATCTAAATCTAACAGTAATTGAATATTAAATTAGGATAATTAAAATTGAAATTAAAATTTATTAAAATCATATTAAAAAAAGTTTATTTTTGATGAAACTGTTGTTGTTGGAGACAGAATATTTCGAAAATTTGTTAGTAATCTTTTGGAGAAAAGTGTGTTTAAACCACATATTTAGATTAAAAATTTTTTTTCATTATAGATTAAAACCCTGTTTTTTTTGATATATATTGGTTTGATTTCTTAAGAAAGAAAATAAATAATTAGAGTATCAACAATCTAATATTAATAAATCACTTTTTTTAAAAGCCTTTTGCTGAAGTGCATTTACAAGTTGCAATTTATATCATCTAAAGATGTATGTTTCATCGTTTTAGATATTTTATTGAACTCGATCTACGGCTTCATCTTTCGCACAATGAAAAGAGTGCCTACTACCTCAATTTTGTGAGACTTTCTAGATAAAGCCATACAGTCTTCCGATTTTCAAAAGTTGCATTCATAATTATTTAAAGACGAAATCCTTATTGGATGTTTGTGTCTTGAACTTAGGTTCTTTCCTGATCTTGATCTTTTGTTTCATCTTTCGCACAGTGAAAAGAGAATATCTTACACCCAAAATTTGTACTTTAATATATTATTCTAGGAATACTTATATAAAATAATTAAAGATAATATATAATATATATTGCATTTACTCAGTTTTTCCTTGCTAAAATAATCTATTTGCAACGAATTCAATTTATTTTTATTTATGCAAATCCGAGTTGGTAGCTGCAATGAAATGTGGAAAATATCGTTATACTTTTGTGCACATAACTGCACATAACTGCACACTTCCTAAACAATCATGTCAGTGATTGGATCCTGAAAATGTTGTGCTCATATCCTCCTGTGATGCGTATTAAGCATAAATACTCCTTTATTCGCCACCTACTCTACAAACTAAAACTTTGCGAAACTAAAGAATCGCAAAGCTCAACCCACACTGAACATACCAAAGGATGCATTAGTGAATTTGTGTGCATGTGTGTGTATGTGTGTGAGTACACACACATTCAAATATATAAATATACATAAGTATATATATCATTTCATAGCATACGTCGTATCCTGTGGCATGAATAAAGAAAAGTGTAATAAAATTTGATTTATTGTAGACAAGATTCGAGCAGGATATGCATTTGTATAAGGTTATTTTGTGTCTGTGTCTGTGTTTGTGTCTGTGGCTGTGTGTGTATGTGTATATACATGTAAGCGTATATGTGTATGTTAATGAGTAAGTCGGTGTTGGATGCTCTGTTTGTTCTGTTTTTTTGCAGCAACATATTTCATGTGGCACTATGACTGCGAATGAATCGAATGAGTCGCTCGGCGAATGAAGCAAAGGATTTTATGCTCGCTTCATTCATTCATTTATTTATATTCCCTTCATTTTTTTTCCTTCTTTTATATATCTTTCTAGTACTTTTTTATACCATTTTTGTTTTTACTGTAGTTAGATCTTCTTCAATTGCGCTTTCTTTACATTTTGTTTTTTTTTTATGCTTACCACCTACAATTTGCTGACACTCCATTTATGTTGGTGTTGCATTTATTCACTTGTTTTTGGTGCTGTTGGTGTTGTTGTTGTTGGTGTTGCTGTGCCGCCCAAGTACAGCACATGCATCATTCCTCATCTGCAAATATCATCCATCTACAGCACCGATTTAAGTTCGTTTCTTGCAAGTGCTTCTCCGCCCACTTTTCTGACACTTTCACAAAAACTTTTCTGCTATTCACGCTACAGGCATTTGCGTTTGTCCTTGGTCCCTGACGCTATTCGAATCAACTTCGTTCAACTCCCAACTTCTAACTCTCGCCTCGCCTCGCCTCACCTCGCCTCGTCTCCTCTCCTATCCATTCCGCTTCAATCCTCGGATGGTGAGGCTACATATTTGCTGCTGATGTGGCTGACGTTGCTGACAATGGAGCTGGCGTTGGCAAATGGCGTGCTTGCTCGTTAATATATTTCCAATTTTGTGTATGTGTAAGCGTGTGACTGTGTTGGTTCGAAATAAACTTGTTCACATGATTCGGGTGAGAACTGTCTTTTGACGTTCGGCGTGTTTGTGAGTGTGCTTGACTATGTGTTTGAGTGTTTGAGTGTTTGTCAGTGACTGTTTATTTCACGTTTAGTGTTCATTTAAAATACATTTGATCTGATTGAAGCATTTAAAAGTGATTTCCTAAGCGCACAAATATCGAAGTTTGGAGTCGCTCCGAATGCGTTCGAAAGGAGAACGAAAGTCGAGTCGAATTCAACTTTGAAATTATGGCGTTTTTATCCTTTGTTTTCGGAAATTTATTCGTTTGGATTTATTTAAGTGCGATTTTACTTTGATTGTGCAATTTTAATAATAATAATTCGTAAATTTATTGGTTTGGGCTAAGTCCAAAATCCGAATTTTGTTTTCGAAATATTTTGCAGTTGCATTCATGGTTGCAAAACTGGGGGATTGAGTAAATTAACTTTTTGTATGAACGGATTATGGTATTGAGCACATAGAAGTTTTTATACTAGTGAAATAACTCTGGGAGGTGATAATTCTTTTTGGAAATATAACGCAAAGTAGAAATAAATATTTGACATCAAAACATGTTACTATATAAAAAAGTTCTAGGTATGGAGATCAGAATAGATGAGTTGTAAAATAAAAATTTTATATTTAAGCACATTTTTTCTGTATGAAGTTCTAATTATGGTAAAGTAGTACTTAATAAAACAAAGGAAGTTCATGAAATATTTTGCAAAAATGTGAAATTTGCAGTAATAGAATCTAACATTAAACTGTAAAGCACCTACTTTGACTACCAAGAAATAATTGATCTCATTATGCAAAATGTGATTAACAAACTACTTCCGATATGCACAAGATTTCTCTGACACTCAGATAATAATTGATAAGAATGTAAACAGGTAATAAGGGAAAAGACAACAACATATAATCTAATTAACGCGAAATGTTATTATCATAGGAAAACAAAAACACATATCCAGAGCTAATGTATTCCTGTTGGCGGTATAGGTTGTACTCCGAGAATCAGGCACCATCTCGACAAAAAATCACAAAGTATTAGTTCAACATAGAGATTTTAATAAAATGGCGACATTAAGTTAAGTAGGTCAGCAGCGGCCAGCAGCATTCAAAAGAGAAACCAAGGTACTCAAATACTCTGACTAAGTTAAACTGCTTTGGTCTCAGGAAAATATTAACTGTCTTTTGCCAAATACATAATGCTTTAGGTGCTGTGTTTCAAGCACCTTGCAAAAGATGTATATGGAAAGTGTACACGTCCTTACAACTGTAGGAATGCGTATGGGAAATGTAGGTGGAAAATACTACAAACATAAGTCCTTCACAAGAACAGACATGCTCTTGAAAGTATTAACAACAGGAACAGAAACTAAATAGAGTACATAGAATTTTACAACGATGGCGGCTATACCTTTTACGTTATCACTAGCACATTTGACATGGACCTTACTTTCGTGAAACGTGCAATTATGTGTCACAATAACTGGAATATTGATGATTATCACACTATTGAGGTGTACTATAGATCACAGATTACAACGCGAGAGCCCTTTTAAACCAGTGCAATACTTGTTGTAAGTATTTAGACACACATATAATGTGGTGACTATTACAGGTTATACAAGTTTTTAATTTTCTTAATGTGAAAACAAGCACTAGAGTTAACTAAAGACAGTCACAGGACTTATTTTGACTAAAACTATTATAAGAAAGTTTACAACTAAAACTAATAGGTAAAGTTGTGAAACAAATCAGTTGAATATGTTAGTACATATACGTTTTATGATTCCTTCTTTCTATATATCTCATTTATTTATTCTCTTTTCAATCATAATAAAATCTTAGATTATAGTACTTATAATCTGACTATCAAGTACTCACCCATTACTAATTAATCTCCGATTATTCTTTCTTTTTTGTTCTTTGTATGCCTTTCTCTTTTGCTTCCTCTCCAAATAAAGTAGGTTCTAAGATCTTTGTATTAATGATCAGATTATTAAAGACAATTACGTTTCTAATATATATCCGATTATTCTTTCCTTTGTACTCTCAATACATTTTTCATGTTTGGTACCTCCATATATCATAAACTGTTAGATCATAGTATATATGTTATTATCAGACAATGTGACATGAACGCATTACTAATGCATATTTGTTTACTCTTTCTTCTACTCTTGTTAAAAATAACGTAAATACAAGAAGTGAACCATTACGTAGTAAACTCTTTAATACAAAAACTGAAGGGAACGATTTATCGCCAATTTCTGTCTTGGCATCAGTTTTCGCTTCATCGAACATAATCCAAAATTTTGCCACGATTTTTTTCTCTTATTCTTTTGTTTGTTATTTTGTATTTAAAATTTTTACTCAATCTTTGGAATGTAACAGTTTTGGTTACACTTTCAAAATTTCTTCACATTTTCCGTTATTGTCCTCCCGCTGTGGATGGATTCTATTCAATCTTAGGTTTTCGGAATTCGAAGTAAGCGCATGAATGCATCTGTTATTGCTATCGCATTTGCTGCCGCCACATTACATTGCACTTCCCTTCGACTTGGATATACCCAAATCCATGGACCATGGTGAAGTGTAGTAATGCTGCCATTGTCGGTGTGCTTATTTCGATACTTATGATTGTGCTTACTTTTCATCTACGTATATCTTTGACATGCTGCAGCTACAACTTATACTTCAGGATACTTCTTTGTGTGCTACTGTTGACTACTGCGTTGTAACGGTATATTTTATGATGGCGGCGAATGTCAGTGCATTCAGGTGAAATTTAACTGTTTTTCTTAGGTCGCCTTCATTCTCGCTTTAGTTCCCGTCCTCATCCTCATCCTCGTCCTCGTCCTCGTCCTCGTTCTTGTACTCATTCTGGTCTTCCTCTCGTTCGTGTTCTTGTTCTTGTTCTTGTTCTCATCAACGATGCCATTTTGTTTGTTTTTTGTGTCATCTCCCAACTGCTTTTACAGTGCAGGCACTATGTACCCGAGAAGCATGCTGACTTGCGGGATGTGCTGAAGTGGAGCGTGGGTTGAAATGTAAAATTTTGCTATGTGAAGTTTCTATGCATTTTTGATATATGGACTTTCGAATGTACATTTCTTTTGTATGGGAATTTACTACTTTTTTTGTTCAATTTTGTGAAATTTATAGTTGCTTTCTTGATAGTTGGTTGTTGGTTGTTGGATTTCTTGTTTGCCTTTCCAGTAGTTATTGCAGCTATTCCTTCTTTTTCATGACTTGCTTTGTTTTGGTATTTATGGATTTTTATTGGCGTTGCACTTCTACGATACGCTACAGCGACGTTGTCAAAACGCAAATGATTTATTGAACTGACAGCAGTGAATTTTGTTGAATCTGAAGCGAATGGAATCAAGTTGACTCGGCTCGGCTCGGCTCGACTCGCCTCGACTTGCCTCGACTTGAGACGAATCGAATCGAAACGAAATAGAATCCAACGAATCATGTCAGAAATCGTATCGCCGTTGCTGTAGGGCTTGTTTACATTGGGCGCTATGCAATGTTTTATGAGCGCTTCTTGAAAACGGGCGTTTACAGTGTGAACACTTCCATTAGAACCTCTTCAAAGTCAATCGCTGCTGCGGTCCAAAGTATTCATAAAGCGTGCGTTAGAAGCGCCTCGTTTAAACTGGTTCTTACTTGCTGATGGCGGGCTTACTTGCGCCAAACAACCCAGCTACCCAGTTGCACCAGCTTTCACGGTTGCAAGCTAGCGGACTGCTTCTTCTTCGGATGGTGCTTTGTTCCTTTTGCTTCCGTTCTATTGCTATTTCTTGTTTTGAGTTTTGTGTCGCTTTTTGCTCACTCACGTCTTTTGTGTACTTTTGTTGCAACTGAACTGAATTGGCGCAAGAAATGGCACCGAAGTGAAATGAAGTTTTGATTTAGTTCAAAATTTTTTTATCAACGAACAGTGCAAATTCCATTTATACTTTTTTGTTTTTTTTGTTTCTTTCTCCTCTGTTTTGTTACTTTTTACTACTTTTTGTTTCACTTTTTCATTTCTAATAAATCACGGCATGGGTTGTCTCTGATACAGGCGAGTCTTTTGGGGTGTAATGGAAATTTGATTTATGATTTTTATGATTTTGCTTTAATGCAAAAGTTCTCACAATAAACCGTAGAATTCCAAGATATATGAAAATGTAACTATTTAATATTGATTGCAAAATATATTTTTGAAATTATTGAAGGTAAAATTGCATTTCACCTTCGAAGCTGCATGGTGATTTCGAAACTGCATGGTGTGGCCACGAAATTTGAAATTTAAAGAAGAATTATGTTCAGGAAATTGTCTATTTTTATTTATAAGCACAGCAGAATTTTTATTTAGTTTTTCGAATTGTGGGGAGATTATGGTAATTGGATAATTAATTGGAATTCTTCACGAAAAAAAAGATTCTCTTGCAGGATTAATGTTAAAAATAATGTATACGCAAAATGAACGACGGTTGGGAGTATCCTTGTATGATGGCTTGGCGAACTCCACCATCAGAAGTGCTGCTGCTCTACATACATTCCAACAATCAAACCAATTCTTTTATAAAGAAACGTTGGGATCTTTTGATCACACATTCTTCTCGATTTGCCAATAAACTGTTACCCATCATTAATCTCTGATTACTTTTTGATTACTTTCAAAAAAACAGGATTTTTGAAAATACTTTTTTGATAGTTCACAGGACGTTCACAGTATTTAGGACGACAGATTTGTTAAATTAAATTTAGTATGTCGGATTTAGTATTTTATGTTATCTCTTAAGGTTTCTTGAAAGAAAAATGATATGCAAAAAGGAAGTGACCAATTTCTAAATATAAACAATGGTTGGGTATCTACTGATCAGCCACCGTAAACAACCAATCATCCAACCAGGACAGCGGTAACGTTTGGTGTGCCTTGATCTTAGTATCAATTAAATGGTTTTGAAGAGTCAAAAAAATATTCTGTTCCATGTTCCATATTTTTAGTAATGCATGTAGGTTCAAATGCAAGCATTCCGGATTCTATTAATGAAAATTGACTCAAGTAGGTTTCGCAACCAGCTGACATCAATATTTCAAATTTTGTTGCGTATGGCCACTGGTTAGGGTTGTGTAATGTCTCAATGCAATTACACAGTTTTGTTGAAGTTTTACTCTATTGTATGTTGTTGACCGATAACCATTGAATAGATTAGTTTCACATGAATTTACCGATGATTCAATACTTAACCTTGTTTGTTTATTAGAACAAATATATATATTATCCTTTGTTAAAAAAACTTTCCCCAACTCATGATCATTAAATGGAATGTACTGGGCTCAGAGAGTGTTTGTTGCTAAATAGTCAGTTTTTTGATAATTAGGTGTTGTTAATTACAACCGATATCGGTGTTATTTTGGACAATTTAAATTGCTGCTTTGTTGACTTTACTTTCATCAGCTTGAAAAAGCAGTTAAATTGTCTTCCGTGAAAGGTAATGTGACGATGGTAAGTGGCCCTTGATTTCGTTGGTCTCCTTTGTTAATTGCTCAGGTGTTAGTAGCAGTAGACTGATTTTACCGTGATGTGTATTTTTAAGCACTTAAATTATTTCCGACTGGGTGTGTTGAAGGTTGAATACTATTTATGTGAATTCTGCTGAAAGTGAGAGTAGTAACCATGTGACATGAATCTATTCTGTTGCAACTCTAACTATATTCGGAAACCCATCAACTTCATTTTGCAAATGATTCATTTGGGACTGCATAGTAACTTCATCTCGTTTAATTATGATTATTGTGGAATCGATTATAGATGTTTGATTATGAATTAATTGCATTGCATAAGATGTGTGCAATATTTCCCGCTATATTAATTGCTGCTCGCTTGTTTCGGCTTTTATCTAATAATGTTTGGTCTTGCAGTAACTCATCTCTTGCATATGTAAAGTGAGTATAGAGAGAAGTGCATGCTGTATTGGTTTGCCATTCTGAACACAAACGTTTGATGGTTTTAGTCCTGTGGTAGAAGGGATCAACAGGATTTCGGTCCAATATAGATGAAGATCATAGTAGAAGAAGATCATCATAGGACATTAGCCGTGAATACTTTTCAGGTGGCTCGTCTTTCGTGAGATGTTTTCGAGTTCGGCTTTGTGCAACTTTTTGGAAGTTGTTCATCAGGAACAGGAGGTTGGTCACCGGATGGAAACAGAGGCGCTAGTCTTGTCAAAGGACGTCTTAGAGTTTCTGATGCCATTTCAATATCAATCACTCAAACAAGACCGTCATCTCCCTTATATACCTTTGAATTACGTCCAAGTGGCCATTTTAACGTTGGCACATTGTTTTCCTTGATAATTACAAGGGCACCTTATTTTATATTTGGACTAGCTGATTTCCATTTGTGTCGACATTGTACTTCAGTGAGGTATTCGGTTTTTCAACGTTCCCAAAAGATCAATTTGAGACGAAACACTAATTCCCACTTTGTTGCCAGATTTATATTTGCCGATTGTACCTTTGCAACCGTCATTGCTGTGAGCGGTTCTATTGCATTTTCTAAACTATTTTCTGATGCTATTCCACATGTTGCAATCATTGCGTTAGCATTTTGAATTTTTCAGATACGATCCTGCCAAGCACAATGTTCTGTAGAATTAGTAGTTCCCTTGAAACCTGTATTTGACCAGGACTTAGAAGTTGATGATAAAATTCTGCTCCAAACAACATATCTGCTAAATAGATGTTACTGGGCATATTCCAATCAGAAATTTGTAAATGTGGCGATGGTTGATTAGATACGGTAAAACAAATGCTTCAAGTATTGGTTTGTAATTGGTCACTTGTGATTGTACAGAAACTTTTGTACGACTTTTAGAGCTCTATTTAACCAGGTTTCATGCAGTTTGTACACAAATTATGACATTTAAGTAATTCGTACTTCTCTTGTTAGGATTTACGTTTGAAATTATCACATGAAATTAACTGATGGTTATTATTGCAATCGATACATTTTGTTCTTGAGTCTGTAGCTGTAAGTGCTACTGCTGGATGCCGTGATTTGTGAATTTGTTGGTTTTTACATTCGTCATTGATTCGAATGCCTGAAATCTTCTTTCCAGATTCCTGGAATTCTAATGAAATTATTTTTCGGCTGTCATCTAAACATTGTTTGAATGCTGGATGTGAAGCTTTGTCTAGCTTCCTGATGCTTATGTGTACCATTATGGCGTCCCAAGATTCAACATTCATATCTTGAGCTACTAACCCATGATAATATTCTTTCGTAACATCATGTATGCCTTTAAGACTGCTTGCTGATTCTATTGTTATGTTTGGTTGTGATAACAATTTATTTAATAATGCCGTCACCAACAGTCGTTTGTTGTCATACCGGTTTGATAGAATATTCTAAGCTATATTGTAATGTTGCTCAGAAATTGGCAGATGCCGTATGAGAGCTTTCGGCTCACCCGCCAAATTTGTAGACAGATGGAACATTTTGTGGGCTGCACTTATTGATTGATCATGAATCAATTATTGAAATAAATCTCTCACTCAATCAAATTCAAATAGTCTGAATCCAATATTGGCAGAACAATTTTTGGATGTCTAATTTGCTGAGTTGGTGCAGGCCCCTCTAACATCAACGCTTCATTTGGTTGACTGTGTCGTTTTACATAAATTAAAGCATTTTGGGCATATTTATCTTTACCACTAGATTGGAGATTTTTTCAAAGTAGCTTGTGCCGAAATACACATGTTCGAGTTCAGGTTGTGGCAGTACTTTGATTTCAGCATCATTAATTTCAAAATTATTCCACAGGAAATTGCTCCCGAATACTAGAATCCTTTTAAAATTACTGATCTGCCGCTCTATATCTACAACGAGCTCTATTGTCAATGTTGATGGCGATGTTTGGGTTTTCGGTCCGAAAATCCTAATGAGTAAGTACTTCATCTGCTTGTTGAGTGAAGTAGACTTGATTATGTCGTTTTTCGAAGTGTCAGGATAATGAAAACTGATATTATATCAAGGATCACGGAGGGGTCACCAAAAAATGGTACTTGGTGCTAACCCAGATCCTTAATCTGTATTAGCTTGGTAGCATATTTTGTGTGTGAAGTTCCTTGAGCACTTGTAACCTAAACTAATTGATATGAGAAATAATAGTTAACAAAATTATTTACTCTATTTACACAAAATTATGCCATATAAAAAATATTGAATTATGCATTAATTAACAATATAACATAATTATTAGCCAAAACATCAAACATTTTCTTCAGTGCAATGACCAACAAGAAAAGCTGAGAATGCAGAATTGCACTTTTCGTTGGTCAATTACTGGTCGCAGTGTTGACCTACTAAAATGTAGACACACGTAACAAAATATTAGTATTACAGAAGGAATTATTTAATAATATTAAATAAATATAAACATAAAGAATAAACATAAACAAATGTATTAATGTACAGTATATCAAAAAATTTTAAAAATCTACATTCTTAGAAGTAATAGATTAAAAATAAGTCACATGAGTTTTAAAGATGACCGATTACACTAGAATACATTCGAGTATACGTCATATTAAATAATGTTCCCATTCAACATAGTACAGAGAGTATGTTCTTATAAAGAGCAATTATTATCAGTTATATCAATTCATTTTCTTTCAGGATCTCACTCGTCTAAAGATTCACAAGCATTGATGGATTTATATATATTTTTATTATTATTATTTGACTTCTCGTTGTTGCTGGGATTCACAAAATTGCGGATAACAAGCGTTAATGAATTTATGCTCTATTGAAGAGTAGTCCATGTTCTACACCTATTGTACTGTGTTGATCCTTTAAAAGAATTTTGATTTCTTCCCTCACAATTGCACAAGTATGCAACTAGACGAAGTTCTACATAGAAGTTATTAGCAGTTCGGAGAGTTCAAATAAGTTCATTGAGTACTATACCAGTGGCTGATAGTATTATCGTCTCCAAATTTATTTGATCTTCCGAGCTAATGGTATTCAGTTATTCATATTTTCTGTATACTGCTGCTCAATGTTGCATTATGCGGAATAGCAACAATAATCAGGTAACCTGAACCATGCCTTCAATCAAGCATTAGTATATCAGGCTTAGCAGTCTTATTGATCGATCTGTGTAAACTTGTTAATTCCAGTACATACGAAAACTGCCGTTTTCCAGCACTGAAGTGGGTACTTACTTTGCTTAGTTGGCCATTACAGACATGAGTCGTCCTTGGTCGCATCGAGAAGACGCCGCCAACTAGCCTGATTAGTTGCTTGCTGTAGCTGGTTGGTAGTACCGAGTGCTTTAAAATCGGTGGTCACCTGGTCATTTCACCGAAAATGCGGACGTTCTCCACCGCGTTTTTCACTTGCGGGTACCGAATCAAACACATTTCTAGCCGGAGTATTTTCTTCCATTCGCACGACATGACCAATCCAGCGAAGTCACTGAATTTTCATGCCCTTAACTATGTCAATGTCGCGGTATAGCTCATAGAGCTCATCGTTTAATTTAATTCGATACTCGTTGCCAACACCAATCAGTGGGTAAAATACCTCTTCTAATTTGTATGATGTCCGCTAGTTTAACACCATCTGTCGTAGGTACCGATAATATGGTTTTTTACCCTTTCATGACTACCATTAAAAGTTTGACTAATTAAGGATCTATGGTATGCGGTACATTGACGTTATTCTGTAGATATATGTGTGAACACAAAAGTCAAGTATGGCTTGACTTTGAAAGTATACGAATTCGATTTCTGCTACTTACAGCCACTTTGCTATTGAGTCAAGAGTAACGAAAAAGTAAAAGTAGCTTAAGCAGGAAAGAAGGACATATCCTCATCATTCTTGTTGTTAGTTGCTGTTATTGACAATATCATAAAGGTGTTCCACTAATTGGACTAATTCGTTTTCTTCATTGTTCATTATTTATTATATTACCATTCAACTAAACAACAAAACCAAAAAGTCAAAATAGTTCCATCACTTCGATATCTTCCGTTGTTTTGGGAATGATTTACTTAATCTCATGTTTTTCATTGAATTATAATACGTCAGCATTTATATTGTCCATCCTATCGGAGCATCATCAAGAACCAAATCAAAATAGATGATAAATTTGCATAAGCTCCCTGCTTACCACAGGTAACAAGTCTGAGCCATTTTATAAGGACTTGATTTATTTTGTTTGATAAATATGTAATATGGAACTATCCCATGCATATATAAACAAAAATACGATGTTTAGCGTAAAATATAAAAACTAAAATGAAATGAAGTAAAGTGAAATAAAATAAAATAAAATAAAATAAATAAATAAATAAATTTTAGAATTTTAGAATTTTTGAAAACCTAATGAAAATTCTTACTGAAGCACCACCAATGTCAGACGCACAGAAAATGTTGCTCGGTAAATCATAGCGTTTGGGTCGCTGGGTCGCTGTCGTTTTTGGACACTCCAGCACAAATGGCAACAAATTTTGCTGCCTTACTTGAGTATTTTTATGCATTTGTATTCGTCTGTTTGTTTCGCCAGTGTGAGTGTGTGCTGCGCATGTATATGCGTGTCGGTGTGTTTGTAGTTAACATTAAAATAAATAAATGACTTGACAGCTTCAGTGCTAAAAATTCTTTGCGTTTGTGCAAAAATGCTTGGACAATTTTTTGAGATGCGCTCTCAGAAAATGGTACAAACTTTATAAGGATGCGCAGGGATATACAAACAAAAATTAAAATGAAAGAATGGCAACCATACAAAATGTGCGACTGGCAAAAGGCGACTACACCAGCAACAGCAGCAACAGCAGCAACAGCAGCTTCATATTGTACCGCATCGCAATAAAAGGCAAACATAAAGTAAAAAAATTCTTTCTTATATATATATATAAATGTATAAATATATAAATAAATATATATTTAGAAAAACAAAAATGAAAAGCAAAGGATTCATAAAAATTGCGCAATTTAAAATGTCACAACATAAATTCTGTTTGCTTTACTTTATGCAGCAATAGTAAAAACAGCAACAGCAACAGCAACAACAACTACAACTACAACAACAATAACAACAATAACAATAATATTTTGAACAACATTAGCAATAGCAGTAACAACAATTACAAAGTAGAACTGCTGTTAGAAGGACTAACGAAGACCAGCAAAGGACTTTTTTTCTAACACTTTATGCAGCGTTAGCCTCAGTGGCAGTTGAGTTCCTCTGCCTTTCGAAAAAATTAACAAAAATAAATATGAGACGAAAAATTAACAAAAAAATAAACAACAAACAAAAGTATAGAGAAAAAGGTTAAATAAATATAAATAAACAAATGCAGCGTAACAAAAGACAGCCAACAGCCAACAGCCACCAGCCAAGAAGCAACGAAATGGCAGCACTACTCCTGTAAGAAGGGTAAAAAGGTGGCAACTGAAATGCACATAAGCCGCGCTACTCAACACAAAATGACGGTGCTTGACTTGAAACACCGACGCACACACACACACTTACACACTCACAGCGCGTTGTTTAGGTTTTGTGTGTACTTCTATGTGTGTTACTGGCTTACTATCCGCTCTACATGAAACGCACTCATCATGGTACTTGCCAGCCCCTCCGCACCATTACATTTGCAGCGTAGAAGCTGGAACTACCGTCGGACACTTTTCTACTTGTCACCCGATTTTAATTTTTTCCCAGTTCATCATCCACTCAAACTTCAGTTCCCAATACGCGCTGCCATTTGAATGTCTTGCCTTGTATTTTTCTGTGATTACGGCTTATTGTATCACGTCTATGGCAAGTACACTTAACGGTAGACATAATAAGTCAGTAAGTTATGTTCAATACATGTTCACTCTTACTGAATCGCTAATGAGACTAGACACGATCGAAATATTATTATTCAATAATCCTATATACATATGTGTTTAGTCATTTAGAGTGTAAAATTGATGTTCCGGTATGAAACAATAAACCAATGATAATAAGATCCGAATTACTTTTGACATTTAATCGATTTTTTAAGCATATAAGCATGTAGAGCTCATATATCGTACAAGCACTCTAGCAGAGGACTTCACAACTGCTGGTCTACGTCATAAGCCCCACCAGTTCGTAAAATATTGAGTTTTTATATTTAATTATATTATTTTCGAGAAAGATATTGATGCCGATTTTGGCATTCTTACCAGTCCAAAAAGAAGGACTTACCAGTCCTTGTAAAGCAGCTTCATTAATTAAAAATGGGTTTTTCCTCACTCCTCTTTATCTGCTTTCTCATTTAAAACTAAAAGCTGTACACTAGTTAAATATTCGTAAGTATCCATCCCGCTAAAATTTAAATACATGTAGCATACAGTTTGTAATCTGATCAATTTTATATATTTAATTATAGCTGTCCTCTTAAACATCTTCAGAGTTAGGCTTTTAGGCAAAAAAGCTCGGCAAAAAATGTGTGTCTTAAGTTTAAGTGTGTCCAACAGTTTAAGAGCAAAAAACAGTCATTGCAAATGTTCGTTGGAAATGTATTTTACGCTTCCAATCATTACTCAAATAGTATACTTACCTGGAAACCACACATATAATATTTAAAAAGCGTAAAGCCTTGCATCTCAAATTGCGAAACTTATTTTGGTTCCTCAGCCGATATTCCAAACTGTCACTCGACAATAAGCTGCTTATATACAAAGCTGCACTAAAACCTATATTGAGTTATGGAGCCCAATTATGGGGTACTGCAGCAGACTGAAACCTGGCAATTATCCAGCGTTTCCAATCTAAAACATCACGAATGATCACACATGTACCTTGGTATATAATGAAGGTACAGCTGCATATCGCATATATATGCTCCCAAACCCGTTGGTTACACACTTGATGTCCCCCTCCACCACTTTTACAGGGCTGAAAAAAAAACCATCGAGATATGTTTTAGATATGTATATGTAGGTCACACAGTTCTATTTTAAGTATATATGGATATGTCACTGGGCATAGTCCATACGCACCTTTCTTTTTCAGATCGTAATAACTATTATTACTATTCATATTAATATATATTACTTCATACCAGATTGTAATAAAATAAATGGATTTAAAAAAAAAAAATTCACAGTACAATTCGAAAAGAGTGTGAAAGTAAGAATGACCAATGAAATTATCCCGAAGTTAGATGAAACATATACTTATCTATGTATCCATATAGTGAAATCAATAATCTATGTATTTCCAAAATGATTCACTACAATCAACTGCGAGATGCACAAAAGATGTGATATCTAACAGAAATCAAACTAATTGGAGATTTGGTAGGATTAGTAGTACATTTGGAGTTGATTATTCAAAAACATGCAACTGCTTAGAAACCTTTTAAGGATCGATAATAACAATTGATTTAACTGCTTCGGTAACTGGTTAAAACGCTATTTTACCGCACTTGTGTTAAGTTAGTTAAAGTATTAAATTTGCAGAGCAATATCAGGCTAGAGACAAATCATTAATGTTATATCCAACTCATAAGTGTAAACATTTCTAAATTCGCAGTTTAATTGCCATGAATATAACCATTAGTGCTATATGTATTTCCTGCTATTACAAACGACCACCTGTATTAATATAACCGTTCAATAGTTCTAGTGGTCGTAAAAAAAAATGCACAATAATAGTAGGCGTCAATAAATCTTAATTAGTCACGTAGTTTGAGAGACTGGGGATCTCTTCAAATTATACACGCGAAACTATTGCCATTATTGATTAAATGTGGTATTAAATAAAAATAGTGTGGAGTATTTATTGAGGTATGAAAGAATATCAGAGACTAATGTATATAATGACATACATTAGTCTGTGTTGAAATTATTGAAATGATAAATACATTGTTTTTTTTTTTTGGTGAAATGATGTGTCTTGTTTCGATTTTAGATCATATGAAACAATACAACGTCTATCAGGCTATATAATTAGCATGGTAAACGGAAAGCTATGTATGCGATTCATTACAGTATTAGATGAAGTGATCGAGTTTTCATCGAAAAATAGTCTATAGTTGGTTGTAATGACTGGTCCCTCACTATCCTCCCATTTTCATAATTATTGATTAATCGCCGTCTTACTATCACATACTACACATCAAGAAGATTACACCCAAAATTCTTTGGTTTTTACGTGCGTGAAAACACATGAATTAGTTTCTATATGACCCACATTTATGTGGTTCAAATACACTGCGTCATGCAGTCCAAAACAAGACGATTTCTGTAGTTCATTGTTAATACTAGACGTATTATTTTCAGCGGGTTACGAAAATCTTTGGTCTGCTACAATTTCTAACTGTCAGTTAAGGAATTATTTCATACATAAGTTTTATCACATCAGGCTAATCTTCGACTTTTCACTTATGAATTCTATTGTTTTCTTGATTATCTATTTCCTTAAAATATTTACACTTGAACGTCGATATGTAAATATATAAGGAAAATATCAAATAAATAAGGCACAATGATAAAAAGTGAAGAGAACGGAATATGTAAGTATTTTAAAAAATTAAGAATATTATATATCAAAGCCAATGGGTAGGCTATTAAGAATACATTAAGAATTGAATGAAAAATTTACATATAAAAGAACAAAACTATTTATTATGAGGGAGATGGAAAATAAGATCTTTAAAATAGCAGTGTGTAAAAGAAGGCGAATTATAATAAGCCGAACAACCGTAATATCTCTCTCTTTGATATTATGTACTTCTGTATACCACTGAAGCGCCAGTTCCAGAAATGGAATAATCTTTTGTATTGTGTTAAAAAAATAATTTCGAGTTCAGCTTATATATGGTATTTTTAGAAATAGTTGATCTTTGAGTGTCGTTCTATATTCGGGCTATTTAAGCGAAGTTTTTAAGATACTAAGTATAGTAGTATCGCTGCGATGTTACCGTCTTGTAATACCTTTGGCATAAATAGAAGGTTGAGTATAAAATTTATATTCACTCATTCAAAATATGTGTTAAAATTGCTTTCCATCAGGCGTAAAATATTTCTGTTCTTTCACTAAATCTTCACTATTTTTTTATATATTTCTCTCATGTTTTGATCATTGATAGAGCTTATGTCTTCTTGGATTTCTTGTCGACGTTCCTAAAAGCGTTTGCACCATTTATTAACCCACGACTGTGACACATAATCATAATCTCTCTGATCCAACATTTTGTGACAAATAAACTAAAAATCGTCAAACATCAACATAAGAATTATTTATTTATAAACCAATCACAGCAGCTGCCTAATAGTTTATATGTATATTACTAACAGTTAAACCAATACAGAAAAAAAACTCAAGTCGATAAACAAAATAATGTGAGTGCGATTTCGTGCTACCGGTATATATGCAGAATTGTATATATTGGTATATAAATCACTTCTTTGGCATTTGAATTACATTCAAGGGATCAATAGAATTCAACTGTCTTTTTTGGACTATTTTATGTTATACCTATATAATCTGTTATTTTACTCATGAAATTGTTTATATACATATTTTTAACAGAACAAGAAAACTTGGTGACATATATTTCGAAATGTCCTAATCAAAAATTCGTCCTATTATTCTCTTTGTCTCATATGTACCGCCTAGTGTTGTCTAAAACGCCGGACAATATTTTTGTCACCTTAGCAATTGTTGTGGTAGGTGTTATTGTTTTTGTTGTTGTTATTGTTGATTTTGTTGCTGTTGTTGTTGCAACTGTTGTCCTGTTGTTGGACATAATCGCGCTTGCATTATTGGTTGATGTTTGCTGCCAGTGCCATTGCGGGTATCCCAGCAACATTCAACATTGTGGATGGGAATTTATTTTGTTTGTTATTTTTAAAGATTATGTGTGTTTTGTATCCTGACAGGGATCAGCATAAAATGTTGCAAGCTGCGCTTTTTCCTTTGCTATAAACTGTAAACTGTGAATTTGTAACTTTTTCTTTCGGATTTTTTTTTGTGCTGGCGTTCCCGTTGCCGTTGCCGTTGCCATTGCCGTTGCCATTGCCATTGCCGCTGCTATTGCCATTGTTGATGCTGACACTGATGTTGTTGTTTACTTACAGTTTATTTAAGTTGCACCTTTTTCATTGCCTGTTAGTCCAATTGTTGCTGACTATTGTTGCTGCTCTTGCTGCTGTTGCTAATGGTGTTGTTGTTGCGCATAACTAAAACCGTAAAAAGTAAGTTTGCTCAAGGTGTGGAAAATGGAATGTGTAAACAAGGATAAATGCTGTGGTAAATTTGTAATTAGACGTGTGTAACATTTTCACATCAAATTTTTTTGAATTCTTAATTTATAATTTTATTTATTTTAGAATTAATTTTTTCAGCTGTTGTTTTTGATTCATTTTGTGGTTCCAGAACGCATTTAATGTTCCTTAACCGTTGTACATTTTTTAAGTTAATTTTAATTCGGTTTAATTTGTTTTATGACTACTATTGTGCCTTATATACTATTGTGTATACTCGGATTTTATTATAATATATGGGAGAGTGTATTCTATACTTCTTTAAGTGCATATAATTAAATTATTTTGTATTTTGCTTCTGGATTCATTAATGTGTTATTTGTATTTGTGCGTTTGAAGCACATTAAAATGAAGTAAAAATGTGACAGCACGACAAAGCATCAGGGACATCGCATATCCTTTTTATGGCATTGCCATATCGCACGTTGGATGCGAATGTCGCAATAAATTATAATAATTACATTAAAAGTTATGAATATATACATACACATACCCAATAACACAATTGTGCAGAGTCATAAACACGTATATTATATATGTATTTGTGCAAGAAACTCATACAAATTAGTTGCAGTTACAGGGTGAGTTGCTCTAAAGCAACTTAATAGCGAACCCATTAAATCTGCTAAATGTCCCTTTTTGAGTTTGTTGCACGAGTGTATCTACCTATGAGTGTATGCTCATTTGACAACGGGTTTTTATAGAGTCAATTAATTTGAACAATTTGTTTTACTTTGCCATAGGTCGATATAACTTCTCGAGATATCGAGGCTTAAACCTGTGTTTTTTTACATTTAATACACTAATCAAATGTACATACGCCATCTAACGCAGTCTACGATGCCATTTGGTTATTGTCGCAATCCGCGTAGAACGGCACTTGATCGTCGAACTAGACAAGTGGCTCCACTTGTCTAGTTCGTGCTTCCACAAGTGGCTCGACCGCACTTGGAAGCACGCTACCTGGTAAGTCTACTTGCTGTTGGTGGTTTTCACGTAAAATGTTCAACCTATATCTTGGAAGGTATCCTACATTGATTTACAGCATAACGAAAAGTTAGCTTTACTGAAATCCATTCCCAAATAGACGTGGCGTCAAATTAGAATCCTACCGATTTTTCGACGAAAATGTTCCAAAATGCAAATATAAGAAAATGTATAGTCATATTTTAAGTTTTTTTTATTTTCCGTTAAACGTTTTCATTAATATTTATAGGTGAGTGCAATCTTCTGTAATGCAAATACATGCTTTTATTAGAAGATAAATGTGTAATACAAGAAAGTCAACGTAGGAAATGAAGACAAATGAACGCAATTAAGGTCTATATCATAAAATCAACTATAAAATACCAACCTTACGAATCTTTTCCTTGCGGAATAGTTATAAACCACCAGCGACGAAGTAGGTATATAATAAATAAAGTTAAGATTATGATAGCGCAGAAAAAATGGTTGGGATGTAGTTTGGAGACTACCATACAATACTATTGCTTATGTTAAATATGGCCACACAATCTCAAAGGATTTAGTTGACAAAGGCAGTATATAATGTCACATGTATTTTTTATAAACGTATTCACTATTACAAGTAATTAGTTCGACACCCGAATTAATATCCATCAGTCCAAATCTGCAACAGCAGTACAAACACCCAGTTATATGAGCAACCGTGATGTAAAGCAATGTGGGAAGCTACGTCTAAATAAAAATTTTCATAGCCCCATATCCCCATAAAAACTTATTTTAATATAACTTTCGAGTTAAGCCATTCTTTGAAATTGACAAATTTGTCAAGTATTGACAATTAAACAAGATTTTTATTAAGCAAAAATCTTGACAAATTTCAAAGCTCAACCACACTATGGTGAAAAGTGTTTTGTTGCTAAAATCAAAAATCAAAATTTTTTGTCAGTGTGATCAACAAAATTCAATTGATGAACATTTTTTATGGACTGTCATAATGATTCGTAATATCGTCCGGTCACGAATCTCATTGGTTGACCCCAGATATATATACGTGCACATTTGGCTGAATTCGGTCTGAATATTGCATTTTTGAGACTCAATAAGTCAAAGATATACTATGGCGTGATATTAACTGTATTCACTGCCACACCCTGTATTTTAATTTGCTGAAAAAAAGCCGAATTTAATGCTGATTTTTTTCGATGCGATTGTTTGAGGGTGTTTTGGCCGTATGCCTGTTGAGGGGAGTAATTAATCGTGTGATTTACAACTTCTTGCGTAAGCGTTAAACTTACGATTAACTTCATGCGTAAGCACATGGTGCACATATACATTAACAAACACACAAACACATTCTTACGCACTCAAACAAGCACTTTGCCAGTTAATGATAAAAATATGGAAAGATGGGAAGACGGAAAGATCGAACGACAGACAGATGGAGAAATGGAGCGATGGACAAAAATTAACGTACATTGATGTAAATAATAAAATTTTTAATGGATTTTTTATTATTTTACACAATTTTTTGTTAAATTTTTTTGTTGTGTTTTTTCTTCTTTCAAATAATTTTATTAGCCATACTTCATCACTGGAGTGGAATAGAACTGATAGAGGGTAGTAACTTAGTTCTCTTAGACCTTTAAATTTAACTAAAATTAATATAAATTACTTAGAAAGGCTCTCCATTCAATACAATTCATAGCTGTTCTCCAAGCGACTTATTACGGTGACTATGACATGGTGGAGAGTAGTGGAACGCGAGTTGAGGGATGCAAGTTACATACATGTATATATACACACATTTTCCAAGAAAATTATTGTTAAATCACCGAGGATATCGAATTCACTAAGAATACTTAATAAATTAAGAGCTGATTCACTGTTTTTGAGACATGGTATTTTATATGACGTGTAGTGTTCGGTTAGATTTACCTTTGACACCTTGTGATCATGTTAGTAAAAATTGAAAAGGAGTTCCTCCTCTCAACGATTCGGTTTGCTTTGTTTGACAGTCCAAGAAATCACCTTCAAGCGAAGCACTCTATGTACATAAATATACACACATAAATAAAAGTAACGGACAAAACTTATAACTCTAATTATAAGAATACTGTAACGCAAAATTAAGAAAGCGGCTAGTAGTCTGATTCCTTAAGAAGAAGTTAGACGAATAGTGGATTGAGACAGATTATTACAAGGTAGGTTGAACAATTAAATCATAGGAATGATTTGTGCAATGAAAGGACGCAATCGGACTAATCAAAAAGATTTTCTTTCGACAAATGTCGCATTAGCTGATGGGTGCTTTATGTTGAAAGTTATTTCAAAACGAAAATGAGAGGTGTTTAGACAACAATATACTTTTTTTTACAATATTACTCCCATTAAGAGAAGAAAAATCCGCTATATATCGCTAAGGAGCCGATAATAAATTACAATGTAATTTTAGACTATTTGTACACAGGTCTTTACAAAATAAGGTGAAGCTAAAAAGATAACACAATACAAGCATACATTGCACATATATATAAATATTGGTATAAACAAAAGCATTTATAAATATATATATTTTTATATTTCAAGACCAGAACTAATAGACAAATTAGCGCTGTTAAGGGTCCACTTACGTCCATTGCCACATTATGTTGCCGTATAAGAACTCAGAGTTTTAGAAACCACCTTGTACTGACAATGAACTAAAATACTCTTTAAAGGACATTTCTCTAGCTGGCCAATATCCTTAAAGTAGGAAGCCAATAAAAGAGTTGATCGCGCCGCGTATTTACTCGACAGTAACAACGTATATTTGAGGCACTTTCGTCGTCTTCTTCACTACTGCGACAGGAATTAAGAAACGGAGGTTCAATCCTCTAGCATGCTTTTCTGATCGGCTGACCCGTCAACAACGCCACCACAAAACTGAAATGTTTACGAGGCATCTCATAACTATACTGGATTTATGCTTAATGGAATGCGGCCAACATGCAGACACACGCTTTTCAATGCAGGCGTTACTCCTGTGTTAATCCTTGTCATACGTACGATACTACTGCCATCCAAGTAACTTACAATTTTTATATTTAGAAGAAAAAACATAATTTAGTTTCCGGAAAAAAGGCCAATACTTCTTTCTTAATCGGCTTTTTAAAATGTGTTATATTTGTAAATTAGTACCATTCATATTGGCTGAAGATGTAGATCGAAATAAGTTTCTATATGAACAATTCGTATAAGATTTTTTTATCTAAATTATATCCACTACTAATAGCTCACATAAAAAAAGATTATAGACAGCCTCACAGCATTATCATCACTCATTTGCATAGAATACTTATTCAATATGAAGTAGGGTTTTAAGAACTTTGACTTGTATCCTTTTAGGACCAAATCCGCTGCTGCGCTTTCTCTACTTACAACGATACAAGGATAACATTTTTTAATTCATAAAATCTGTAATTGTTTATGTACTTATATTCTACGCATTCGACTTTTATGTGTTATCGCTTCATGTATTGTCTTTATATATAAATACATATATATATGTATTTTTAAGTAATTTTTTGGATTTTGAACATTACATGGTTGCAGTTTTTATGATGGCTCCTTTCTACGATTTACGTTCATCCTCTATTTTTGTATTTTTATTATACTTATTTTTTATGATTTTATTTCTACTTTACGATCATAAATGTCCAAAAAGGGTTTGATTTATTTCATAAACTTTTGTACTTTATTCCAAAGGATGATGGTGAAAATGTGGTTAACTTTCGCAAAAGTAACAAAAGCAGATTTCGACAGCAGACAAAGATTTAAGATGACACAAGGACACCACTGCAGATAAGTGGAAGTTTTCGTTTGCAGACACACGCTTTTGAAGGTCTCTTACGGTGTCTCTCTCAGTTCAAATTGCATAAATTTTGTTTAATATAAAAAAAAATTAATAAAAATATGTATGAGTTTTTTGTATTGAATAAAAAAATAATTATATGTTAGATTAGATCATTCTATGTCAGATGTTAGTAAATTTTTTCTTTTTTTTCTTATTGTACCTATATATGCAATTGCGCGTAATAATAAATCAAAACTAATTAACAATATTTTCATATGGTGGACTTAAAATAGTCGATGTTTATTCTTATCAGTAATATTATAGTACAATGATTAATAGTTAATTAAATTAGTTAAATCAGACGGTTTAGTTCTCTTAAGCCGTCGTACGGCTTAACTTTAAGTGTTTTTTTTTGTGCTTTAGCCTGAAGCGTGATTATTTCAGCAACTGTCGAAACATACAAGTCAGGATGAAGGCCGCTGTTAGAGACATACCATGGAGCATTGGTGATTGTTCTTAGGACGTTCTTTTAGTATCGTTGGATTATCTGCCTATTTGACCCAGATGTGCAATCCCAGAGTTGAGATCCATAGGCACAAATTAGACCTAACACCTGCTTGGATATTATTATCATATTTTCAACTGACGTAACGGAATGTCGTCCAAGTAGGCACTTAATTGAGTTGAACTTAAGATTTAGTTCTTGACGTTTTTTGACGTGTTCACACCACCGAAGTCTCGCATCAAGTGTCATGCCCAAGTATTTAGCTGTATTTGCGTATGGAATTTGTTGACCAACAATATATAGTGGTATACTTCAAATTTGCTTATATGTGAACACTACATATACAGTTTTCAAGCTATTTAATTTTGCTAGAGTGGGCGATTAAATAAAAAATGAAATTATGGTAAATACCTTTTTAATTAATAAAACTGTTTTTCATTGGGCAACTCTAGCACGTGATTGAGAGCGGCTTGAAGGTTCCTTTTTGCATTTTTTTCGATACCTTCCACGGACAGTAGATCTGTATCGCAATTGTTATGTTATTTAAGCTCGGAATATCGTGTGAATACAAAAGATATAATAACGAGTTACCCTGTTACCCTGTTAAATGCCCGCTTTTGGACATATATCCGAATTAATGTCGTAGTATTTAATTCTAAAGTATCTTTCAAAGAGAAATAAATCAAAAAATGTAGCGCACACCATTGACAGAATCGTTCTTATATTGTATAGCAGACCTCTGGAATATAATTATAAAACTAACTGAGATAATTACTTATTTCGGTGTGATGGAATCTAGTGCTACAATTTGGGGCAAAGTCGCTCTTTTCTTTTGTCGACAAATTACGGATAGCAGCAAACCTTTCGTCTACAGGTGTGAATCGCTAGACTGATTTTGACAGTCTTCTGCTAACCTCAATGTAACAATTTTGTATTTTGGATCCACCTTGCCCTGTCCATCGCATTTCCTAGATGATGGTAACGTCACCCTTACATTTATTGAGGGCTTCCGCCAGTTCGATAAAGGCACCGTCCCTTTAGAGGGTCCTGACATTCCAAGTGTATAACCGAAAATCCAAAATCTAAAACGAAAAGGCAGATGAACTTGAAAGCAATAATCAAACCATAACTTCTGTGGCCTAGTGCCTAGAATACCCTCGGGCTACAACATGACTGCAACCTATGTCACTTCAAATTAATAGATGAAGAGAGATGAGCACTTGTAGACAGATTAAATTCATGATGCCAAAACCGTTGACTAGTGAAGCGATAAAAGTGCTTAGCTATCCGCGGAGCACCGTAAGTTGGCTGACCTCATTGATTACTGGACATGGAAATTTCACGTAGCGAGATAACTTGCAGATTCTGTCTGGAAGAAAAGTAGACAGCGGTGCATATATTATGCCAATGTCTAGCACTAGCAAGCAAGATGATTATTGTCTTGGAGCATCATTGGGTTGGTGATGACTTGGCAGCCAACTTCAAGCCAAATAAGCTGTTTGCAATAACAAGAGATGTGGTTATGTGACCGGAAGCCACTTTAGCTTTAAGGAACCAAGTCGTTTCATGGCCTACTTCGAATAATTCTTTACTTTAGTGGGGCACATGGTGGACGGTGCGCTGTCCCAACGTCCTACAATATATATATCTATATATATCTATATATATATATATTTTTGTTAGTTCAATATGATAAAATGATGAAAGGATATGTTGAGATATAATTCTATCAGTTGCCCTGCAAGCCGTTACTACAGTAATAAAATAGAAGATTTCTTTGCCTTCAAAATGGCAAAACTGCGGAATAATATTTTCCTCAATTGCAATTGGTTCAGTTAAGTGCAGCAAAGCCATCAACAACAGAAATCTTGCATTACTTTTCATTCGAATCTAGTTCTGCTTAAGCAATTGTTGTTAGTGCTGTGTTGGTCTTTGACGTTCGTCGTTTACTGTTAGTATTTAATGTTGTTGATGTCGTCTTCTGTACGTAAATGAAAGAGACTTATATGTACGCTGAAATGGCCAACAACAGTTTTAAATGGTCAAAAAGATAAAATGCACACAGATGCCCTTATTCATTGCCATTCAAACAATTCATGATGTTTACTTTTGTTGTAATTTGGTATCAACTTGACTCATAAAGTTTTCTCATTCGTTCAACAAAACCCAGCAGTTGCAGCGGCAATTGCAGCAACTAAAACATTGGTATTTCAGTGTTAGCAGGAATGGAAGCAACAAAAACAATGATTCCAAAATGTCATGCATGTGCCGTTGAAGCGCTCTCAGTGATGCTTCCTTGACATGTGTCTGACATACGTGGCTACGTTGCTAGTTGCTACGTTGCTAGTTAAGAAAACCGAAACCTAAACCAAAACCAAAGCAAAAGCAACACGAACCAAGACACAGCAAACTGACATCGGTGTTGGCATTGCCACTGTCAGATACCAAACCAGAATCAAAGCAAACGCAGACAAATTGAGCCAAACTGTACTAAAAAACTATTCATTCACATCGCATCAGAATCTCTTATCGTCGTATATGTATCTCGTATACATTCTGCTCGTTGCTTGTTGGTTAGCTGGACTTGCTATATAGAGCATTGCATATACCATGTGCAGCAATTGTCGGTTAGTGTTGTATCTTTCGCATATGTCACAATCACATTTTATCTGCTTTGAAGCGTTACGTCTGCAACAAAGTTGAATTTTCAACTTTAACTTACGTAGATAGTCTATTCTTGTTGTGCTTGGCTCCACCATTAGGGGCATGTCCAAGCAATCGCATTCATTCAACTAACGGAATCACTTTACTACTCTCATGTTGTAGAACTGCCTTGGTTGCTGATGAGTGACTTTTTAAAAAACAAAGCAAAAAACTTTACTGGGAGTTATACTCCATGAATCTGAACATTATTTATGTGGCAAAAATATTAGCTAATCATTTTTTTCATTTATTTTTTAATTAACGAGTGGGCATAAGCACACAAAATTCGTTTGAAATCGTAATGAACTGTGAGAACCCATCACTTCAATTTATCTTACGTACACGAGCGAAGTAGAGTATTATTCGCTTCATTTTCTTTAAAGATAATAAAAGAAATATGTTGAAATAATGACAGTCATCCTTTGGAGTTCTCATAGTTTTTAGGCTAACATATACTGAATGATGAAATGTTACAAAATAAAAGTTGAGTAATAAGAAGTGAAAACACGTGTTCAACATTCGGTAGTAAAGACGGAAGTAAAACGAAACTATTAATATATCACCATAACTAATATTACTCAAATTCTATAGGCAGTTGCATTTCTATAAACAATAAGATCCTTTTAACATAAAAGCATTCAACTGTTCGGCATTTCAACTCAGATACTTTGTCTAAGAAAATCCTGAATGTCCTTTATGCCTCTTTAATATTATTCCTTGTTATTGATTGCTTAAAAAGAGTGTAACTGTAAAAATACAGCAGCAACAAAAAATGTTTCCAATCCCAGACCCAGTTATTATAACAGGTTAATTATAAGTATTGTATTAATTTGGACATCAGTATAGGTATTATCGCATCTGATCGAACCATTTCTCACATCATCTACCATAAAATAGGTATATTTATCTCTACAGATGCTGAATCTTTTTTTAAATTACACCATAAGGTCAACCCAGATTATAACATGCATTTAGAAACCTTAAGAAACCTAGAAACCTTTATAAAAAAAGAAAAATTCTATAACAGCATATTTGTTTCGGGTTCGCTTAGATTAAGGAATAGTTACACATTATACGGATCACACCAGACACCATCTCAAAAGAATAAATAACACCAAAATGAGAAAGTCTCTCAAAACATACACTGTTTGGTTTAGTCTATTATAGATTAATGTTGAACGTACTTGTTACAGATGGGTAATTCATTTGTTAGTAGGGGCAATTATATTGCTCTGGTACATGGTCTCCGTTACAACACAGACCAAGAAGTTTCTCCGTTCACAAAAAAAAGTATTTCACAACTACAAAACTTCCCTGTAAACAAAAAAGTTTGCAGGGAAGATGGAGAATAGAACTCGTGGTTCAAGAATAGATGAATACTTAACTGATCTAATTGCCTTTTCCGTGCGCATGTAGTTAAGTAGTGAGGCATATGTGTTTTTTAAGTGAGATGTATCACAAAATATATTAAGAAACACTGATGCAGTCGGAATGTATAACTATAATAATTAATCACAGGCACAAGATACCATAATATAAGCTACTAAACGATTCGTTCTTTTACCGAGAGACTGTTGTGGATTCACTCAAGATGTCACTCACGATCGTATTTCAGAAAACCTGTTTGGAGCTATAGATATTAGTAAAATCACTTTAGTTTTAATTATATGTTGTTTTGAACCGCAATAAATTACCTTAGATAAGAGCAGATCCTTATGAATATTGTAATAGTATTGCCAATATTATAACGGTCACACAAAATGTTTAAATGGGTTAATTACTTGCACTTGAGTCAAACAAATAAACTAGCTGTACGTCAGTTATAGTTATTAGATATAATGGGTTTGAATTGTGGGTTTTAGAAAAACAATCTGAATAAAAGTTGATTTAAGTCAATATTTCAGTACGCATTTGTGTAACTTCCCAACTTTAGAGTTATTAAAATTCATTTTAATTTTTTTTTTAATTTTAATTTAATTGCAGAATGAATAGCATTTAATTAAATTGACATTGTTTTACGATATGTGTTTACTTAGGGAGAGATATATGTATAAAAATAGATGGTAAATTTACTTACCAAGCAGCCTATATGCTTAGCGATTTTATTCTATTTATTTTCAAGAAAAGGGCCCTTTGATGTCGAAATCATACGTATTCGTGCAAGTAGTATATGCTGTCTTATTATTGAAGTGTATACATTGGTATTGATATGTAACATTTCATGTATTTCTTTAATAATGAAGAATCATCTATTGAAAGTTCTAATAGTTTTGGATTATGATTATGACGAATGCCGGGATTTCATTTTCTGAGAAATTAATCCGTAAATATTTCTTCCGACCCGTGAATGCGATATTTGCAATCTTGGACGAAGTAATTATTATGAACTGCTGTGGTGCTTCCCTAACAGCAAAATATGTGACGAAATACTCTACAAAAGATGTCGATGCATTCAAACTAGTTGTATAAATACATTTAAAGGAAATGTATAAATACATTTTAATGTGGTAAAAGGAGGACGTGGTAAGTGTTATTCACTTGCATCGTCACTACGCAACGCTCCCCTGGTGGCGTAAATTTTTCCGTTTTTATAAATACCTGTCCGATAAAACCAATGCTACGCTCTTAACATTCTGAATAACAGAAATTTCAAATAGTTGTGTTAATTTATACAGCAGTCGATTAATTGCCCAAACTTGAATAACACATAGCAAGTGTACGTAGCGTTTATAGGGCACTCCACCGGGGGTGAATGTCTGGTATCACAAGAGTCAGGATCCACAGCTACGACTGTTCTAACCAAATGCGTTTAGCTCTTTTAATGGGAGTAATGATTGAACACTAGTAAAACACTTAATATTATTATTTCTAGTGAACATAATGAGCTGAATATTATAAAAGATCACGGATCCTTTCGATTTTTTTTATCAATGCCAAGAAAAATTTTTTTCATCCTTATTTTCTCTTCAACTGCGAAAATCAGCAACCGGAAAGAAAGAGAATTGTAAGTAACTGCTCTAGAACGTGTATGATGGTATTATTCATATCCCTTGTCAGAGAACTTAAATGGAGAGAACCAATGATGCTTTGCTAAATGCTTTTTCGTAAACTATATCACCTACTTTCTATGCCCTTCAGCTACCACCACAACACCACAAACCGAGGAATTTTACACCCATTTTTCCATTCAGCATTTTTGTTGCAACATTTCTTTATTATCCCTTAGTATAGTTCCTTTCTTCATCACAATGTTTACTTTCGTTTATTTTTTATGATATTTAAGCATTGTTGCCACGTCAGGTGCAATATGGTTTACTTGCAAGTAAAAATAGCTCATCATCAGCAACAGCAACATCTTATCATTTCCATTGAAATTGCTGGTTGTTGCTGTTGCAACAACTGCCGTTACTTTGTCGTTGCAGTACTTTTTTGCTGCTTGCTGCATTGTTGCTAATGTTCTCTGGCTGCTGCAAAATGGTGCATCTGCATGTTTATTTTGTTTGATATTTGATGACATTTTGTTTGTGTTTTTCCTCTCTTCATATTTACTTATCTTGTTCTTTGTACTTTTTTTTCACGTTTCCTTTTTCTAAATTTTTTTTGTGAAATTTTTATATTAAACTTGTCTTCGTTTGTTGTTCGTTAGTCAGCAACAATTTTATTGGTGGCTTTTATCTTGTCCTCGTTTCAATAGCAATTGCTTACTGAATTTGCCAAACAATGTCCTTTTCTGCCTCTTCATTTTTTTTTTGTGTTCATTTAATTATAAGCAATTCAAAGCATCCGCCACAATTTCTTAATAGTCTAATGTAGGCTAAACGTAGTAACACTAAATACCTACTACGAGTATGTAAGGAAATATTTAATACTAATTTAGATAGTACTAGTTTTGGTAAGCCATGTGCTTTACTAAGTACAAAGGCTTTAGAAAAGCATTGACAATATTGCATCAGTTTTTATTCGGCTCTTGGATTTTCAAAGGTTCCTGATACTTACATTATTCAAGTAGGACACGTTATGTAGTTATTGCGAAATTGAGACCATTTTGTTTCATATTCGATTAGTGACGGCTTGTCTAATGAGTCCCGCATTGTTTTTGCTGCCACAATGACTGCTATTCCTTTTTGTTTTTTATTTGTGGTGTTCAGGTAGAATGTTCCGACTCCTTAATATATTAATACATAATATACGGCCTAAAACACCGTCTCTTCGGATAGATTTATTCGGATAGATAACTTTGAGGATGGCATTTCAAGCCATGCGTGATTTCCGATCTGCGTCCAGAGACTTATCGCATTTTCTTGGTGTGTACACTATTTATTAGCCCAGTTTGTTCGTTTTGAGGACTAAATTGTTATATATATTTATATATGCTATATACTATAAATTACTATATACTATATATTGCTATATATAAATGATGAGAAAACAATAGACTAGAGAAGAAATTAAAGTAACAAAGTTGAATATCAGCACACTTTCAATACCATTTTTTCTTTGGTTCTTAAAAATTGTTATGATAAGCTCATAGTTCCATTTAAGAATTAAAAAATTACACCCATTGTCACTTAATTATATCAGTAAATAAATATCGTGTAGAAAACGTAATTGCTTTCTTGAGTCGTATATTATCTGACACATAATCGTCATTAATCGTCTTATCTCATTTAGTGCAGGATATTCATAAATAAGTTAACGCTTGATTACTCGTATCCACTAATTTTTAATGAATGAAAACTTAATCAAGCTTATACATATATATCAAAGCTTGACATGTTCGGTAACTTTTTTGACGTTATCTCACTCGGTCGATCTAAAATTATATATACGCCGCAAAAATATCGTTCTTATGAATGAAAGTATTGAACTAGTTTCAGGAAAACAGTTCATTTGCTTCTAATTTTGGCACATATGGTATCATTTCACTTCTCGTATATGTTATATAGAATATATATATATCTACATATATGGACTGAACGTAGATGCACTGCAGTATATGCTTATACGCAACAACACATAGTGAATGCAAGTAAATACATATTAGTAGAACATTTGTTTGCAGGATGTGCTACTTGCTGTCTGCTAAAATCCTTGTTAATATTATTAAATATTATTTATGGATTTGTTTAATTTGTATTTAGTGGTGCAGTTGGTATATGAAACGCACATGAGAGCAGAACACGACCAACTTTGCATTGCAATTCAAACAATAATCAACACCCAATGCAGGCAAGGGGTGGCTGTAGTTAATGCAATTAGTTAACCAAACGTGTAAACTGCATACAGGCATCCGAGTATCTGAGCATCCGAGCATCCCAGCATCCGAGCATTCAGGCAAGCAAGTTTACTTAAGACAATGAAGTTTCTTCCAAGAACGTGAAAAGCTGCAGTGTTTGCCTTTTTACCCACAGAATTACATCATGTGACTGTTGTGTTTGGTTCTCAATGCAAGTGTATAACTGTGACGGTGACTGTGACTATGCCTTTGATATATGGAATTACATGTGGGTTACGTGCAAAGGAGTAGGAAAAGAATAGGCAGCAGGAGCAGGAGCAAAAGTAGAATCAGTAGTTGTACCAGTTGCAAATATGCTGCGCAAGTATGGTTGAGCCAAATGTTGACTTGCATATATATTTTGTCTATCAGCTCGTTAATTTGTCAGTCTGTCCGTTTGTCTGTCTGTTTGTTTGTCTGTCCGCTTACCTATTTGTGTTTGTCCGTTCCCGTGCATTTGTTTATTTTGTTATTTTTGTTGCTATTATTGTTTGTGTCTGTCCTGGTGGAACAATTACATGGTTTTGCGTAATGAATTTATCTGCTCATCAGCAACCAAATCTACATGTTCCTTTCTACTCTTCTCCACATTTGTCTACTCGATTTGTTGTTTGTTTGGTTCTGGCTTCGATGCTCGTGTGGAGTCATAGTAAATTTTATGTAGATTTTCTAATAGGAATTATGTGCACATTTGTGTTGTGGGGTTGTTACCAAGTCGCAGTGGCAGTAGCAGCACCAGTAGCCACTCTGTATCGGTTCAGATTATGAAAAGAACTCGCACAAATTACAATTTTCTCTTCATCCTGGCATTACACATTTATATTCCAACATAAACAACAAGCAACAAACATTATTTTGATTGGGGAACATTTTTATTAGCCTTTTAATCGTGATTTGTTGGCGTTTGTGGTAACGGACAAATTTATAGATTAAGTTTTTTGGATAATTAATAGAATTATTGGTGTAATTCATATAATATATACGAGTGTAATGTACATATCTTGCTTTGTTCTGAACTAATATTGTTGCAGCATATATTACAGCAGAAAGCCTTGCCGTTATTCTTAAATATTTTGCTCAACTTAATTTGGTTTATCTGGCAAGGATTAAAGATTTTGCCACATAAAATTCGTACATATAATCAATTTTTTGCTTTCTTTTTTCTTGTACATACTAACCTTTTGCTTCAGAAATTAATAAAAATAATTAATAATTTTGCACTATAAACTAGAATTATATTAAAACCTTTTGTACTGGTTGAAATTGACCTCTTCGTCTTTAAAGTGGCTTAAAACTTATTATTAGAAATGACCATACGTTCTCAATCTGACAGTACACCCATGTTGATACAATATTATTGAAAAGAGTGAGAAAAATTTTCAGAAATACTCCCCTATATTAAATGAACTCTCAACTATTTAGTTTCTCCTGAACTGTAAATTTTAAAATTGTCTGCATTGTTTTCATGATTTGTCTAAAATATATTAAAAATCGCTTAAAATCACTATGAAGCGCTCTACAAACGATAGGCATTTGATTGCGGCATTGATTTGCAACATTAGTTTGCAACATTGGCATGCAACATCGGCTTGGATAATCGACTTACAAAGCTGGTTTGCAAGGAATGGCACTGGCAGCAGAATTTAATTTGAGAATTTCAACATAATTGTTGACGTGAACACAAATGACTAAAAACCTTGTCATTCAAATTTCCCTGATATGAAAGAAATTCAAATTCTGCAATCTGAGTTTTTTTCCGTGATAGGTTAAAAGCGTCGAAAACCACAGTGCGAGACTTTAAGCTAGTCATATCACCTCGGGAACAAGTTGAAATGATCCCAGCTATTAGAGTGCAAAAGACTGCCGGTTGAAATCGTTTTCTACTAAATAGGAGATGAAATATAAGAACTTTAGTATTTGACATTAAAAATTTATCTAAGCTAGGAGTGAGAACGTAGCATACATAAATTATAGGTAATGATATGTTTTTAGAATCTCTAAATGATTTTGAATCCTATTTTAAAGTTTTGGATATTGCCGTCAACGCCTAACTGATCAATCATACTGCAATACAATATTGACATAAAACTATACAATTTGCCGTAATTATAGGCTTCATTATTGCAGTCATGACAGTTTTTTGCCATAGAATACACTGTGATATAGATCTTTCAAAACTTGATGAAATTTTAAGGTATTGAAAATTTTGCATCGAAATAAGGATTTTATTGCTAATGGCAGTGTTAATTTTCAAAGTGCTAAAGATTTTAATTTTATACATTCTGAATATAAAATAATGATCCTTAATATATATATATATATATATATATATATATATATATATATATATTTATATATAAGGTCGTACACTTATTAATACAAATATACGAGTAAATATAAATATACCCAAATTTTAACATGATGTGCATCCCCGTTTGTCGATATATATTGTACTGTTCTCATGCGTACAGCAGTGGCGGACGGGGTACCTGTAATAATGTGGATATACTCAGGAAGTGGATGCTTGAATGTTAATTGCAACAGTGAATAAGTTGTTGGCAATGTACTGAAGGCATGGGCATGTATCTATAGAGTTGGTTGGGTATGGCTTGATGATGATGATAGAGCTACAGATTGTTGGCTTTATAGGGTTTGTTGAGCTCAATTAGTAAGAGGTCTAGGCACAAGATTAAGGTTAATATTGTGATGTTTAAAAAGTAGTTAGATTTTATAAGGACAAATGAGATGATGATGTTGCCGGTGGATTATTATTAAGAGATTATTAAAAAAAAAAACAAATTTTCAACAGATAAATCGGTAGATAATTTTGTGATAATAAATACCATTTACTTCGTTGAACAAATCAATTGATCTGCAGATTTTCTGCATTTGTTGTCGGAAAGTGAAACTAAGAGTTTCATGAGAAGAGTTCAAATATTCGGAAGTGAAGACTTTTATTTTTAAAGTTTAAAAAATGAGGATGGCTGCGCGAATATTTTATTACTGAAATAATAAGTTGGTAAATAAAAACATATAGTGCTTCATATCAAGAAATATTTTGTTGGATTATAAATAAAAACTGGGATTTTATTTACATGGTTTTTAACTCAAAAACCATTCATTTTTCAGTTAGGGTGATAAGATTAAGGTTAATTTGATGACCATACAATAACTTCTTCGAGGGCATGGACGTTAGTGATACCAAATACTAGTTTATGCTAATATATTAATAACGTACAAATTTATATCAGAGATAAAAGTTAATATCTTAAATATTAAAAAATTAACTCCGGTATGTGCTGCCAGTCGAAACATTAGATCAATGGCTACATCTGTATATCCACGATTAATGACATTTCAAGTCCTCAAATTAATCTGACAGATGGTCCTAATATGCAAGAACCTTGATTTCATCAAGATGGCGGTATAAACATACCTCAGCTTATAACTTACACATCAGAATCATTGCCGGTATAGGGGTTCAACTGCTTGTAAGTTGGATTTCCAGATGGCGTTTCATTCGAGCTGCTGGGCACAAAGTGTGATATCATATTCTATATTAATAGCAATCGTGCTTTAAATGAACCAATTTTAATAAAAATAAGAATAATTTTATTATGTTATACTTCACTTTAGAATCCAGATCTCCGAGAAATACTTTTGATATAAAAAATAGAACTGTGATTGTCTTAATACTACTGATTCTTCATTGAAAACATATAATAACTACGGTTTCTTCACAAGTTTATTTTTCTACTTTAGTGAACGAATTGGGTTGTACAGAAATTTAGAGAAATTAACATTGTAACTAAATTATAAAAAATAAAAAAAATTTAAATTGTTTAAAAACAATATAAAAACAAATGATTTTGATAAACCAAAATTTCGCACTCATACAAATAAATTTTTAATAATATAAAAATACCCATTGCTATTTTTGCTATTAAAACTGAAACCACTTAAGGTGTGAGCTCTTAACTTGCTTAACGAATGACAGTTTTATTGTCTGCAACTTTATCAGCTCCAAAAGCTCCAGAACTAGTTAGCACATCTGGACGAGCTTCCAAAACCGTGGTGTCAGGTAATACCTCTTCAACCAAGTTCTGTTCTAAGTCAGTAACCGCCTGAAAGCCTTTGTTCACACATACAGAATCGTTGTCTTCAGACAGACTACCAAAAAATAGTAACCTGATAGTGCGGTCGAGATCAGTCTGTACTGGTTTTGAAGTTGAGTTCCTTTCCGGTAACTCGTGGGGAGTATCGAAACTTTCATCTAAATTTTTAAATTTGAACGTTATTAGAAATAACTTTATGTTATATATTGAAGACAAGATCTCAATACCTTTCTTCAGTTCCTTTGATCGTTGATAATTTATGTTTGAGGTAGTAGATTGTTCAATATAAGGTATAAGATACTTGTAGGCACCTCCATCAATTAAATTAGAAATATTCTCAGACTTAAGCATAATCTTAGTTTTGTTATTTCTGAATAATGCAGAATCTTCTGTAGGTATTGAATTCTGTGCAACGCTTTTCTTCTTTAATAATTTAGACCTTCTTTTTGTATTGGCTTGAGTAAAACGTCGCGAACAAGTCAATTTAGGAGATCGGTTCTTACTGGTCATTGATTTCTTAGAAGATAATTGCATTATTTCACGACGTGGTCTCAGAAGTGATCTGTGAAGTTCACTAGATACTTTTTCTGTACGAGTAATTTGATATGTTTCAGTGCCAGTTGAAGTAGTAACCCGATCTAATAGTATAAATGTGCTGGGTATAGCTGAACTAGATGCGTCGCTTGTTTCAGAAAAACTACTCTGATTAGATTCGTCGTGAAATAGCTGAAAAAGATTTTGTTTCGGGAAGTTTTGATTTTCATTGAGTTGGCAACCAGAATAATGACACGGATAACGTAAATCTTTTTGTAGAATATTATTCATGTATAAAAGTGTATCATCATTAGTTACATAATTCTTCGGTGATACGCCTGGTAAATCATTATTTACTTCGAATACTTTTTCTTCTAGAACTTTTTCTGGATTGGGCCTTTTTATAAAATGCACGAAATGTTTGTCTTTTCTATTGTTATAATGGCCCAGTTCCGAACTTGAGCATTTATGAACATAGCTACCAAGCGCATGTTCTTGGTCCAAATACCGCTGAATGAGTCTTTCTTGAATGGCTTTTGTATTTTTCTTTTTAAGTTTTTTTGTCGAGTTCACGCGATTCATTAAGTTTTCCTTTTTATTCTTTGAATTCTGTGACCTCAGAGAATGCAATTGAACACTAACTGGGGCGGCAGGATTTTCTGATTTTTCCTCAGTCTTTCTCTTCTTCCTTATGGTTTTAGTGATATTCTTTGTTGTGTTTTTAAATCCATATGTACACTTATCTGTTGAAATTGCACAGCTTTTGTTACCAACAACTTTGCTTTGAGTTATGAAGTCTTTTCTTGGTTTCGTCACGAAATAGCTCTCATTGCTAGATGCTTTACACACTGCAGGCTTACATTTGCGACGTAACTTCTTAATTTTACGTCTACGTCTATTGGAAATAACAATGGAACGTTTTTTCACCATTGACAGACTAGAATATATAGTGGACATGATCGAAGATTTTAACGATTTACTTCCTTCGGTTTTAACTTCATCAAAACTTCCACAACTTTTACAAATACTCTTGGATGTTCTAGTTTTCAAATCAGCATCAAGAGCATTTTCAACATTACTGCAATTACTTCTCTTCGGAACTTTCTTGGTATCGGTTTTCATATGTTCGCTATGAAGGCATTTAGTATCTACCTTAGCTGGAAGAAATTTAGAGATGTCTTTCTCGCTAAAATTTGAATTCCTTTTCTGGAGGATAAGATTTCCGTAAACATTGCGGCCATGAAGTGGAAAAACTTCTGAGCATCTACTTTTGGTCTTCATGTTGTACTGGAATTCCTGTAATAAAAAATAATTAAGAAAGAATTTGAAATTAGAGTGAAGGCTATTTTATTAGTATATAATCCATACCTAGCTCAAACGCATTACGATAACTGTAGAGACGGTAAGGCCTCTGTTATTTAATACATCTGGAAGATACTTGCTAAATATTTTGTGTGACTTTTCGTCATAAATAGGCTTTTTCTTTAATATGCATTAAATGTTACTAAATGATCGAGGTATTAATATTCTAGAGACAAAGCTAGAATATGGGTGCTGAGTGACTTTCTCATATACTTTCGAAATAATTAAAATTCAGAACGTAAATGCAATATATTCTAGGCTAAAGTTGACACATGTCGTATTTAGAAAGGTTTTTCTTGTTTAGAAGATATTTCTAGTTCTAATAATAAAGTGAAGCAATTTAAAACATTTAAACTCGAATGTTACGGATTTGAATTCAGAGAGACTCCCAATGTGTTTCACATTTCAAAACGTAATACAGACCAATACAATGTGACATGCTTCGTCTTGTCTCCTCATATCAAATGGAACAGTCGACCAATTGGGGTCACAGTGTGCTAATCTATTTGAAATATTAAGAGCTTGCGTTAATATAAGTCTCATTTTCAGGTAAACTAAGCTACTAATTGGTTACACATTGGATTACTATATAAGTAGATAACTTTTAAAGTTTAATTACACAGGCTGCTTTAAGTCTCCTCAGATCAGTTCACATTTAGTTTTGATTTATCGCAAATTTACTTCAGCAACTAATAACGTTGTTAAATATACAAGCTAGTAAGTTTTATGAGTAAATCCTATTTGTTTCTGATATTATTTGGTGAAGATATTTGTATCGCAGTAGAATAAATCGTTTAATTGGTTTCCTACACATGTTGCGATCAGCATCAATGCCGTTAAACATATACATTTTTTTAATTATTGTAGAAATATACTGCTAAAAACTAGTTCTGAATAGAGTTTGTTTCCAAAAATGAAACATAATGCATTTTGATTCATGTGTTTCTAGCGAAATATAATTCCACATTACTATGAATAAATTTTGTGAATTTAATCCATAGGTACAGCTTGCGTATAGGTGAAATCTAAATTTGACAAAAAATTACAAAAAAAATATAAAAAAAATAATTTATGAAAAATACGTTGGCAAAGCAGCCTCGAATATGTTCCACTGTGAAAGCTCTTCTAGCCACTGCATATCATATTGCATGAAATACTACATTACAATGTACCCACATTTAAATAATGAGCAATGCACAAATCAAGTAAGTCCAAGTGTAGGAAAGGCTAAAATTGATTTGTGTGAACCGAATGTTCAAAAAAAGTTGTTGGCTACACTTCTTCTTTAAACGAAGATATAATGTCTATGAGTTCATGTAATTACACAACGGCAGAGTGAGCTCATGCGTATGAGCCGCAGTTGTTATCCCGGAATTACTACGCCAATTGCTGTTGCCACTGCGAAGCGAAAGCCACCTTTAGGCTCACAAAACCTATCCGCATACTAACATTCAAAAACGCAAATTGCAGCCGCGATCACACAAACCACACCAATGGAACAACATCAGCAGATCGATTGAAATCGATTTCATTCAAAAATGGTATTTCAACGACGATTTATGGCAACCAATCCCAACTTGGCGCAACTAACCATATGTCAATGTGGCATCTTGACATATGGGAGTCTGTCTGACATAAGATTTGTGCTTACGCGTTTGCCATTGCCAAAGTCGTTTCTGCACACTTTGAGAGCTGAGCTTATCTGTCTCGGTTTTCAGTCTTCCATTTGAAGGCGGTTTTCGAAATGTTTTATATGTGCATTAATCCTTGTGGCATGGATAGCTCGACATGCGATTGGAATGTTATTATACCAGTGCTAGTAAGCGGGCTTTGCCATCAACAATGACTTTGCGCTGTTATTTGCTGTTGTTGTTGGCGATTCTTAGTTGCAGTGTAGTTCGTATCGGTATCAGTAAGAGAAACCAAACTGCAGCATCGATTTGATGTTGTTGATAGGAACCATATTCGCCTATCAGGTAATGTTTTTAGGTCTTTAAAACATATGTACGTATTTGCAAATGTACGTATAAATCTTCTAAATTATTCATAAAAGAATAAAAATAAACTAAATGCTTGGAATTTCCTCTTCCAACAAGCACTTCGATGTATCAAAAATGAGTTACAAACGAGTTCATTTATAAAATAATTTTCGTATATGAATGAATTCTTCGGGTTTCTCAATAAATCATTTAGGATTACTAATCGCAAAAATTTCATAAAAATCATATAAATAATATTACACGCCCCCTTCTATTCAGGTAAATTAAAAATATTTATTGCATATGAAATTTTAAACGTAAAGCACAGAAAGCTCAAAGCATAAACGAATAAACGAATAAACTAAGGAGGGAAAGATGTAGACAACTGGGAATTTGAGTACTGATTTTGAAACGATAGATTTTGGATTAAGGTTTTGCTATTAAATCAAACGTGGACCGTGCAGAATACATATAGACTAATACATCAAGCTTAAGTATGTATATTATAGAACGTTTTTATCAACAAAAATTCCCAAGACACGCTTAAACATTTATTAGAAACAAGGCCAATTATTATATTAACATTGGCTAATTCTTATGAAATATAAACAGATCTTTTGTTTTACCAGTGATTGTGTTTGAATTTAAAAACCAACAGTTAATAAGAGTTACTTGCATTTATATAACTGTAGTTTATCTATAACATTTAAAAAAAGTACAAGTGCAATGATTATTTATGAATAAATTACAAAAACTAACAGAATTCCAAATTTGAATAACGTAAAATGAGTTAGACACCAGACAATCCTTGGATCCTCACTATCCAAAAGTTGTGTTCTGACAATTTAGTTAATAATTGTTTCCAAAGATCACTGCTGATGGGTATTTGACAGTATTTAAAACAACTAGCTTCGAAATTTTTTTAATATTACCCTCTTTTCTTTGAGAAGGCAAATTCTTTTCTCTTTTAAAGTCCTCATATATTATTTTAAAGGTTCATATTTAACTATTAAAAGATTTAGAATTTGCTTGATCAATCGGAAAGGTTCACTCTCTATATTAGAGGTTTACTATAATATATATAAGAGTTATATGAAGAATTTATTGAAAATATTGGTTCGACACATATAATTTAGTCGAAAAAAACATCGACCGACGCACAGTGTGACAAGACAGAAATTAGCCGAACAAGTTAACTACCTCAAATATACAGTTACATTATATATATTTATCTAAAAATTCCGTTACAATTGATACATAGCAGACACAGCATATTCTTTGTTTACACTGCTGTTTCCGGAGTTTATAGCTCAAGATCAGTGCATATATAAATTGCTTAGCTCCATAAATTAAATTTTACATTATAAACAACAACATGGAGTTGTGGGAAGCTACAAACCGTACTGTAGCTAAACACTTAAAAGTGATATATACAAAAGTGATATTGGCTTAGGACAAGAAAATTTAAAAACTATATCTTTAGTTTTTAAGAAACACGCTATACAGTAATGCGCAAACTCTCTCATTTAACTACCTGTCTATTGGAAAATGTAATTACAATCCACTTTCTGGTTTTGTTTTGCAACATCGATATTATTGACATATCATTATATATGGTACACTGATTATGCTCAAATTTGATTTAAAAGAAAGACCATCTCAAAAACTATATTTTAGAAAGATTTAATTTCAATTTCTCTACTGGTTCCGAAAATATCGAACTTTGATCGGCTAATTTGTCACACTGTGTGACGTTTAAAATATTGAACTATAGTTAAATTCCATACATAAATATTCTAAGACTATGATTACTAAATAAACTATATAGCTTTTAGGACGAAGGACCTAGTAGTTGCTTCTTATTCTTTATTAACTTTAAAATTAATTTTAGTGTTAACTCACAGATAAATAAACAAACTAGATGTTTTATAAAATTTCTGCTCAATCTGACATAAATTCTGCATATTATAGATACAATAACCTCCTGTCCAGATATTAAAAGTGTATAACATACTACCCGATCTACAATTTTTCTTCAAGAAAAACTAGTAACAGTGCAAGTTACGAGTCCGAGAACAGACCTCCATGAATAATGTAAAGTATAACAGGATTTTGATAAAATCCTATAGAAAAGAAACAGTAATAAAGTCGTTATGTGAACGTACGTTATGTGAAGAGTATCTATTCTTTAAATATATAGATACGCGTAGTTATTACATTTGTAGTACATATGTTAGATGTTATTTATTACACGTTAGGTTAGGTTAATATGTTAGATTTAGTTGTCTAACCCACTTAAACTTTACAAGTTCAATCTGATCCCACTGCACGACGCGGGGTCTCAACTGTATAACCTATGCAACAATTTTAAGACTATTATAAAACGTAGGATGTATTCAATTGCACTTGCATAAGAAATTTGCGCTGTTTCTAACTATAGCCTGTTACCTACGAGAGAGTAATCCACTATTTCTTCTCCTTGTCTTTAGTGATCATATCTACCAACAATAAGTGAAAGGACTGGTCCTTAAATGTATGTGTATTGTATTAATGTGTGTATGTATTAAGGAACTAAAACAACAAAACGAACTAAGCGAAAGTAAGCCAAACATCATTGGTTGTGGCTCCTGGGTTTGGTGTTACAATCGCAAAGGCAAAAAAATTGCGAAAATAAACTGTCAACCATTATGACATATAGGTACAATATGTCAAATTCTCTCGGCGTGTAGCAAAACTTAACATGGAAAGCTATGTTAGGACTAGATGAGTAAATATAAATATTTGCGTAAACAAAACTTTGATAGCGAATAGTTGTTAAAAATACTGGCGTTTAAAGACGTTAATGTGATTTCGTATTCATTGCATCATAATGAAAAAATATTAACTGTTTTCCAATCTTCTTCAGATATCTCCAAAACATGGATTTTAAATGCAACAACGGATTTTGCTGCTTCATGTGCATTTCATGACGTAGAATTTCATTTCATTTCATCACATTTCATTTTAAATGAAAGAGGATGGGATCCAACGAGAACAAACCTTTTTCACGACTAAATGATCGTGCAATATTTTGTATAGTCGTATGCTGGTGAAACTAATGTCTAAGGTTCCCTTAATCACACAATATCTTGCATGACGATCTAGCTTTACTCGTATCAGTTTTTGCACAGCAGCAATGTTTTCTAGCAGAACAACTGAACAATTGATTTTGGACGACCTTTACGAATTTCTTCTGCTTCAGTGAGCGAACTTCGACCACGATTAAAATCATTGTATCAGTGTTTCATAGTGGTACGGATGGAGCTTCATCGCCAAATATGGAAATAAATTGATCGTTGCCCTCTTCTCTTGATACTTGTAATCCACGTCGAAAGTCGTAATAATGAAATAAATCATCGCATGAAGATTTTCTCGTGTTAATTCTATTTTTTCGCGAACACTCAATTTATAAACCACTGTAAATAACACAAATAACTCTCTTTTTACAAAAGGTCTAAGATAGGTTATGTTCAATAATGTCAAACTTTCGTATGGAAACGTTAGATGATACCTTATAACAATCAGTATTGCTAAGGTTCAAAACATAAATAGTGACCCTCATAATTATATAAGGAATTACTAAAATCTGAAATACTAGAGAATAAAACACATACTTAACTTCTTTAAAATTGAACGAAATTGAAGATCTGCGAAGGAAGCAAATTGAATGAAATGCGCACGACGTTCTCTGTACCGTTGTGGTAATAAAATGTTATCAAATAGTCCTCTCTGAAAGCAAAAATACAATAAAAATTAAAATGAATTAATGATAAAATATGTTCAACGATCGACTAATTGACTCTTTTATATAAAAAGTTATCACTAAATATTCACTCTATATTACTGATTTAAAAACGAATTAAAATTTTTGAGGACCTTCAGACGAAATAATGTTCAAATCCACAAATAGGATATATGAAATTAGCTTAAAACCCACAGCACACTAACATAACAGTTAGTTACAAATGGTCCATATAAAACATATGCATATCAATACAACCTTACACTTATTAACTGTGGTGTGATCTATTAATTACTTGACCTATAAAGTGGCTTTTAATGTAAAGGACAACCACTGCTTTTGATAAACTATGTGTAGCTATAAAGATGTAGAGGCTAGGTATCAATTACTGCAAGCAATTATTGCCAATATGAATATAGAAATATTATACAAATGTATTAAGATCTATTAAATATATTATAATCAGAGGTTTGAGCCAGAACTTATCGTTATTCTAAAAGTCAAAAGGAACTAATTAACTTGTTCCAGGGAAGTACCCAAAAAATATTCTGCACCATTTTTATTTATACCTAATATTCAGCATAGGCAAAAGTTTGTTATATTGTCAGTTGAGTGATCTTTTTAGGTGTTATTTTTTAACTATTTGCTTAAAGTGAAAATCATAAGATTTGGAAATATGACTCCATTCAATTGAAAAACCAATGAAAATACTTTCAATTAAATCTGTTTAGTTATTTGTATATTTGTATACATTATGTTTACACCATCCAAATAGATTCTAGTTCATTAAGTTGTCCTCCTAGTTCATTTTCCACGAGATTTACTGCCACATCCATCAATACAGTATATCAGTAATATGTGTCTTGTTGTATACATATATAATTATCGTATAAGATTAAAAGTGCGAAAACGAACATTGAACTGGTATATAAAATCTGCTAACAAAGATTTAGGTTTAATGTTAAACTATATAAGTAGCTTTCCAGAATCGTGTCGTAATATCGTAAATGAAACTGTTTTAAAAATTTCAAAATCAAACTGTTTATCAATGTATCCCATATTCATTTATTTAATTATGATTATGATGAGACACTAAAACTGTTATCTGATAGTTAATGCTTATGAGCGTACCTATATAATCTATATTTACCATAGTTCTAGAGTGGTTTGCTGAATATATGTAGTTTAATATTAACTACATTCCGATGAATGTGCTGAATGCGAAGACAAAGTTTTAAAATAATAAAACTGTTTGCCCAGAACAAAATAAGTATTTACCCGCATTTATTATGGCTGCTGATTTCCTAGGCGGTAATATGTACTTTGATAACCGAATTCACTTTCCAAGTACAGTTACTTAGCAAACATTGCTTAAGTTTTATGATAGCAAATATTGTTTCATCAAATTGGGAACGGCACTTTTCATCTCGAACAGTTACAACATTTGCAGACTCACCAAAAACGTTATGTGCACAGCTACACTATATACTATATATGGCCACATACGTACGTTGTTTTTTTTTCATTAAAAATTTGTTTACAAAAACGCGTGTGGCATTCATATCAAAGCTTCTTGGAGATGTGTTAAGTTAGTTGAAATAGTACAAAAACGCGACTAAGTCAACAAGTATTCTAATCAGAGGACATAGCACCGCAGATATGCCTGAAATGCGTAGCGAACCTTGTAGAGCGAAAATAGAGCGCATGAAGTAACATCTTTTGCAGATTACAAATACCCGGCCCGCACAATGACAGACTCCAACATTGCCGCCACCCAAGGCACAACAACAGCGCAGCGGTGTTACCTCTGAGGTCTGCCGGTATGCGCTTCCATAATTTGTGCAATGAAAAAAATTTAATTAATTAAATTAACGCTTCACGTTTTTTAATAGCAGCAAATATCAGCGGGAAACCGTCACTGCAGCAGCAGTAATGCAACAGTACAGGCGATAGCATCAGCAACAGAATCAGTAACTGCAAAAGCAGAGCATCTCGTTTAGGGTGATAATGTAAACATCAGCAACATTTTTGTGTGCTTGTAGCTGTTGCTTATATCAACATGACACGGCGATAGTTTTCGGAATGTGCAGCAGTGCAAGCCGCATTCAAGCGGAGATCTGTTTACATACTTCAGCTTACGACGCGGCTGGGACAAGCAACGACATTTGATGTTGACAGCTAATGAGCCAACAACAGATAAGGATTACGGGCAGGTAAGACCGAAGCATCACCAACAAGAACAACGGTAAACATACACAACAATAAAAGCAATTAATATGCCTTAGAAGCCGAAAAAAGAGCAGGTGATGTTGCCGATACACTGGCTTTTAATAGTCGCCGGTGTATCTGTGCACCCGAAACAGTTGCCGTCATATGCCAACAAACACTCAATTGAAATACCGGTAAGACATGGACACAATTGTATACAGATAAGCGCATATTTGCAAATATTTACCAATTAACAACACAATAAATAACAACACAAAATGATAAGCACCTAACAAATACAACGCAATAATGTAATTAAATCACAGTTCACGCAAATATTTACCTGCCACACTCGCGAAGCTACTAATCCATTCCAATCTTGTCTAAAATTGCCGAATATTTTTATTAAAAACCCCAACTTTCAAAAATTTAATATAACTTTTGCACGTTTACAATTTTTTTCGCTAAATAACGCATTTATTCTATGAAACAAATTGACACAAAAACCATTTATTTCTTACTAGTAAATCATATAGCAATCCAAAACACAGAGTTGCATTCCATTTGACAGCTCAATCAAAGTCAACTTCAGGTGTAATTGCGGAACGCAGTGAAAACTCGTTTATTAAGAGTAAATGTACTTCTGCACAAAGGGTTGTTGTAACGAGGATTGTAGAGCGGAATACTCGTAACAGGAGAAACAAGAACGATGTCGTTCAGATAAAGAGCCATGAATTGAAGAGGCTTGTGCATCACATTATTAAGTAGGTCGTTGGGAAATTGGGCTGGCTATGGAATATTAAGGACAAGAGTATAACAGTTGCAATATTCGTCAACAAAACCAAATATTTGCCTCCGTCTGGTGCGGGAGTTAAGGTAAGAGTTGAGATCGTTACTCATCAGCGAATATCTAAACTTAGCATAGCTCAACCTATTATCAACAAAACGAATCGTTAAAGGGATGGACAAGGAATCAATTTTTACCCTTGATAACAAAAGTATGTACGTATACACGATAATATCAAGTACTATTTCTAGAAAGTCTATTTCCATTTAGTGACCATTTTACACCAGAACCTATAACGCAACTATTTCTTAATAGATTTGAATACCTTGTCATTATATGAAACAAAATTAATAGTAATATAATGGATATTTATATTTTAAAGTTTTCCAGAATGAAATACCTATGTAAAGTTGTGGCTTGATAATTCGGACAATTGTTCAAATAACAGATTTTTCCGAATTACTGAAACCAACCCTAATAGAGCGAATTTAATATAATTTAATATAATTTAATATAATAGAGCGAATTTAATATCTTTTTATAAAATCATAAATAACAAAAAGAAACAAGCATCATTTTATTGTACATTTAACTCATTCAATATCTCCCTTTTATAAGGTATACATCATATATCGTGTTGACAGTGGCGGAGCTAGACCAACTCTGGACGTCGGCGACATTAGAATTGCGAGGCCCCCTTTATAACCCAGTTGTAAAAGTAAATAAATTGAAAGTTTTATTGTTAATCAAATTAAAATAAACACAAATTAAAATAAATGAATTTTCCTACTTTTAGCCTCACTCAATTTTTTTTAAAATTTTATTATAATTTGCGCCAGTTGCTATTTTCGCTTCAGTTTATAGAATTTCGAATGGAGATAGTCTCTCTTGGATCATCATACTTTTTTAGTACGTCTTAATCAATTTTAAATTTGAGTAGCTTCTTTCCGTCGAAGCTATACTGACTGGAACTGTGAACATGAATCTGGTTACTATATAAACATTCGGAAATATTTCGAATATGGTTAATGCCATTATCAAACCAAATTGTTCAAAATATTTATTAAGTGCTTAGAATCCACAGTCGGTAACTTTTTGCAAGGCCCCTGTGGGCGCGAGGCCGTCGGCAGTCGTCGACATCGCTGATGTCTAGCGACGCCACTGCGTGTTGATGCGATTGATATAACTGAGGACTTTAAGTTAGGAATATCATAAAATATACATTCACACGGCAAATGTCAGTATATATAAAGGGACGAATTTCGATTGTGGTTTTCTACAGCAATTCGTGAGTTTCTGCCAGTGTGGCCATATTAGAAATGTTCGTTAATGACAGGTTGCATTTTGGGATAGCCTTTTGAAGGCTAATTTGAGTGACTAGAGCCTAACCACTTTGGTTGACATACGTTTTTATATATAGCAACTTCAAATAAAGTAATTCTATGCACGGTTGCCACTTGAAAATTTTTTTCTGTACCAAAATTGGTTTAAAAAGGTACCATTTCTGTAAAAAAAGGTCCAAAATTTTTCTATTGTCTTTTTATAAGAAAATACAACTTATATAAAATGTACAAAAAGTATAAAACAATACAATATCCACAATAAAGTTGGGTCGCCGAAAATGTACCATTTTTTGAACATGACTACCAGAGTACCAAACGGAAAAAAAAGTACCAATTTTGGTACTAAAGTATCATAAGTGGCAACCGTGATTCTATGTTCAGACAACCAAATTCCCTTAATTTCGTAAAAATGACATTAGGTTAATTTCGAAAGTGTTCATACTGCCCCCAAATTAAGGAAATCATATGTTTTTTATTTATAAATCAAATCTTAAGAATTACATGCTTCAAACACCATTTGTATCTGAGAAATTTTAAAAGTTGATTATTATAACAAAAAAGGATGGCATTCAGTAGTTTTATTACCTTTAGTGGATTTCAGGTTTCTGAATTATTATTTTTAACTCTATTTTAAACTAATCACAGTTAAAGTTTTTTCTCTACATTCAAATTTAAAAATTTGCACTACTTTAAAAATATATTCCTTGTTTTATTACACACAACGGTCACTGATATTTAATTTAAAAAAATTTCACTTTTTCGTTATATAATTAACAGGAACAAAATTCTATAGTCAATATATAAGATAGGACATCATAGAATCATAGAAGAATGAAGATCATCTAATGTACAAATTATGGTACTTGTTTCACTAGGGTGGCTCAGAAGACCAAAACGCGATTCTAAATGAGCGCACCCCCTTGGATTATGCCATTGATACAAAAAAATGATATTCCTAAAGTTTTGGAGCAATAAGATTAAAAATGACTTTGCGCCATTCGAGTAAAGTTGGGTTTTCAGTTCAAACAAAAAAAGAAATTTTTCAATTCAAGGCCATTTTTCTGTCTTTGTTACTTATTTCCATAGGTATTAATATATACTTACCTTCTGCTCAAAAAGTACTCGGATTTTGTAAATAAAACACACAAATTTAAATTTTATTCCAAGTTTATTTCAACTCCTTCAAAATATGCTCCTTCTGAAGCGATACACGTATGCCAACGCTTAACCCAATCTTCCATACACTTTTTCGTAGGCCCGTGCAGGTATCGCTTTTAGTTCCTTCAGCGAATTCTCTTTTACCGATTCAATCGATTCAAAACACTTACCACGAAGGGGTAATTTGAGTTTCGGGAACAGGAAACAGTCGCACGGATCCACATCTGGCGAATATGGTGCCTCAGCGATGACAGTGGTGTTGACAGCCGTGTTCGGTCAAAAACTCGCGTACAACAAGAATTTTCCATAGTAAAAATCGCTAAATGCACTTGAGGTACTCTCACATTAACAGCTGCTGTAAACAAAATAATTGACAGATGGAGCTCAAATTTGTATCATATGTCAAGAAAGGGTGTAGCAACATAACAAAAAAATTTTTTGGAAAAAGGTGTAATAGACTTGACGATCGAATTTCTTGTCTCTTCGGTCACAAAATCACTAACATTCTTTGAGGAAAATGACTTTAACTCACATAGTGTGGGTTAAAATTTTTTAATATCTGAAGGATCAAAGTTTTTATTTTTTTTAACATTTTTAAATGATGAACTACTAAGACTTGCAATCATTTTTGCTTTCTTCTCAACTGAAACCCTGCTGTCAATGAAAGCCATGGCCATGAGTTCTTTTTAACGTTTTTAATGAGTTGGAGATATTGGTTAGCTGATGTACCTTCACTTGTTCAATTAAACCGAATTTTCACACACATTTCACCATAAAAATGTATATATCTCGTACAAATCATCTGAGTTATATGTAAATTGATCTCTAAAAATGAATATTTTTAGGAAAAACATGAATTTCGTCATCCATCGAGAATTTGAAGTGGCACCTGGGCGACAAAATTTAAAATATCAAATATTTTCTCACGATAGAAATTCATGACATCTTTGGAATTTTTCGCTTTAATGTTTCTTTTGACGTTTCAGTTTTGAAGACCACTTTTAAAGTTATTTGTCACGAATTTGCCTCACTTCCATGCATTCTGAAAGTCATCAAAAATTTTGACTTGTGGAGTCTTAGATTTGCCAAATTTGCTTCAAATGCTTCCCATACAATAATTTCACAAATATGATGCCAACATACAAAATATAAAAGCTCTCGTCCAAGATTCTTCTTAACGATAAGACAGAATGTGTTCGACTATCTCCAAAAGCGACCAACTGCTTAAGTTTCCATAAACTTTATTAACAATTGCTTTCCTAACATACAACAAATATTCCCGCAAAATTCACTCGCAGTACTTCAATCATACTTGACAGACAGATCTATCAATGCAAAGTACAACACGCACACAACGAAAGATTTTCCAATAACTGCTGGTGTTTCACAAAGCAGCGTTCTTGATCCATTCTTGTACCTCGTTTTTACTTCAGATATCTCCACAAACACCAATTTAATAACATCAACATTTGCTGACGATACAGCTATTATGTACCGACATAAAAATGCCACAATTGCTTCTAGTCAACTGTAAAACATTTGTGCTTTATGGAAAGATGGTTGTCACTATGGCGAATTAAAGTCAATGATCAAAAATATCGTCATATAACATTCTCTCTTAACAGATCCTCCTCACCATCTATCACTCTTAACGGAATAGTAGTTCTACAAACAGAAAGAGTGACATACTTTGCTATTCACATTGGAAACATATAGAACCAAAAAGGACTCAAATGAAGCTCAAGGCTATAAGCCTTCGCTGGCTAATCGAGCATCAGTCTCCCTTATGTTTAGAGCACAAAGCCTTGTTATACAACAATTGTCATTAAGCCAATCTGGATGCATGGCTTGCAGCTCTATGGCAATGCCTGTTCGTCAAACGTAGAAATTAAGCAAAGAGCTCAAGCACAGATTCTAAGAATGATAAGTGGTGCACTCTGGTATATCAGAAATGAAAACATACATTTCGATTTGCAAATTCCGATGGTTAAAGTCGAGTTCGGGAGAATAAGGTGTAAACATATTTCAAATCTGGCTAATATGACAAATTCTTCTAGACTGAAACGGAATGATAGACCCGCCATCCTGCTTTTCTAAAGATCACCCTGATTAATTAAACTTATACGCCGTAATACATGGTAAATAAGCCCTGGCTGCGTATTTAGGGGCCCCTTAGAATATGTTAATTTACAAATTATAATATATTTCATTATACTATGTTTATATAAAATAATTTGTAATGTAATGTTATTATTCTTTAAGATTCTAAAACTTATTGTTAAGCTTTAATTTAAAGCGATTCAATAAAAAAATATTGTTAAATACAAAAAAAAAACTTTTTCGTTATCTCAATTTTATCTTTTGCTTTACATTTATCTTACGCATGGTTACATTTGGAATGTTCTTTAATATCAGCCTTCATTTCAACGAAATTAAGACCATTTTCCTTAATTTCGTTCAAACCTTAAAACTGAGTTTTGTATAGAAAAAAACAACTTAATTTCGCTGAAACGAAGATGAAATTAAGATTTGGCGAATTTAAGGTCAGGCGAAACATACTATATAAATAGACTTATATGGGCTATGTTATACATACAATCATTTGACAAATGGTCACGGCAATTTTACGCTCTTTTCAGTCTAGACCAAAAGTCAAGTTATACAGAGAGTCATATTACATTGACAGGGAATTACAAATTCCCTGTATTTACTACTATCCACCTATCTTTTTGATATTACTGAGCAACATTGTTACCAACCAAGGTGACGGAGTACTGAATCGGTCGTCACCGAGTCAAAATATCAATCATTTTCTTATTTACTCTTAATAAGTATAAAATTTGACGTTTATTACTAAGGGCCACGTTATGTAGAGTGTCACGGTCACGGCATGAGCAAAATTGTTGTTGTTTTAAATGCAAATTATAAAATTGAGAGTGAGAGAAAAACAATACATCGGTTCAAATTCGGTCATGAAAGACGAGGCTATCTGTACCTTGTCTCTTAAGCAAAGCAGTGTTGTTCATTAATTGCAATACGTTTTGGATAAAAAATGGCGGTAAGCAACACAGCCTATTTTATAAACCGACAAAAATCTAATTAGCACACTTTTCGATTTTAAAGAATGGCGTATAATTTTGCAAGTACTGTTAACAATTATTTTAGGAAAAAGTAATAATAAATTAACATTTTTGCAGCTCCAAGGACGTGTGCCACGGCACAGTCAATTTAGTTCTGCCTGAGCTCTTGAAGAGATAGTATTCCTGCGACTACAATAAGGATAAGATATTGAACTGATAATAAGAGAAAGATAATATTCCAGTGGATTACAGTACGTTTAGGTTATTGTACCGTAAAGAGATAATATTGTATTGGTAGTTCATCTAGTTATTAAGTGAATTGTAAGTGTGAATAATAAAATTAGTCGACAATCCGACAAGTTTTTTCTTGTTGGTTATTTTTGGGGACAAATTGAAATTGAGCACATCTGTATTTCCTTTTAAATTTAGGCACAACTAAAAAGTACCAAAAAGTAGTAAAAATACGAAATTGGCAATACTGACGTGACAATACTGACGTGAGCCAATTTTGCCGTGCCCGTGACATTCTACTTAACATGACCCTAAGCAACACTATTTTGACCATGACTGTCTATACAAGATGTCCCTAACCCGACCCTTACAAATATATTACTATTACAGTTTGTAGTAGTATTTTGTATCAGCGACATCGTCATTTACACATTTATTTGCTTTGCTCTATATAACATTAAATATACAACAAAAAATAATTTGTTTAAAATTATTTGCATAAACTACTAACTGAATTTTTAGGGCAGCTAACATATATATAGGATAATTGAACTATGTGGTATATGTGGAATATCAAAAGCAATGGAGAAAGCCGCATCTCTAATATTAATCTTATACCATAGATGCGACAGTAAAATGTGTGTGCAAAATTACTGGTAAATAACTGCTGAATGGTGAATGGACGCAATGAATAATATAATATTATTAGCCAATGGACCGGCTGTTAGAGTTACTCTCTTTATTACCCAGTAATTAATCCTAACACTTTCATGTAACGCTCAATTTTTCCAAGTTTTAATATTGAGCAGAAATAAATGTAAATTCTTTGAGCCAGAATAATATTGAACACTTCTCGAAATCATCCTCCACGGTGGCCAATATGTGGGTCAAAATAAAAAGGCAATTCATCATAACAATGCAAATCGGGTCTATTTTTTTATGAAATTTGTAAAGTTGTTGTTCAACCCAAAAAAAAAGCCACAAAAAAATATTTGTCGGACTTTCTCAGCCATGTAGGATTTTCTAATAGTAATAGTGTTTTAAACTGATTGATATTTGTTTGGCTTATTTAAGACTAAATAAGGAAATGCAAGTAAGCAACAACGCTTTCTTATAAAAAAGGTTGTTAAGTTTAACAAACCTAACATATTTTAGGTCGTTTGTAATCACGCTTATGCAGCAAATAAATATTGTAAATATTTACGTTTATAAGTTCAATAACTTCACATATTGTATTTATGCTTATGCAGCAATATGTGAAATTTTAATTATTATTTTAGTCACCAATAATTGTAATTATTATTATGCTTAGTAAGTAATTTTATACTATATAAGGAAACAATATTAATAATAAATTTTGAAAGCGAAAACAATCGTCTTTACTTCACAATCAAAAATTGGTTATTGGTAGATGTGCCTTTTAACCACTGTAGAAACAAAATAAAAATTATTTACTTACTTGGCTAGCGGTTTATATGCCTGCAAGCCTTTCATCTTAACTACCTGATTATTGGTTTATGTGCCTAATAGTCAGTATAACAAAGTAAGCAAATACAGACATTGATACCACCTCAGATTACGTGGTATACAGTCATAAACTGTAGAGCACACCATATAAAATTATGGCATGATTTCGATTTCCCGTCGCCCATTGACATCGGGCTTGTCTGTATTGCTACTTTGAACAATGTTATCCACAACACTATATGTTAATATAGTTTGGTTTTCGAAATATCAAGCGTTAATGTTGGAACTTTTTACATGCAAATCAGCAATAATCAATAAACATGTAGAGTATTGAGTAGTAGAAAACGTTGCTCAAAATAGCAGGCTCTTTTAAAATCTGTGGTGAAATCGCTGTATCCGCTGGATCGAAAATATATCAAAACTATGAGCTTTATCACAGCTAAAACATCAATAACAAGAATAAAAAGGTGATAAGTTTTCACTAATTTGGTGGAAAAAAAGCAGCATTTATCCGGATTATTAAATCAACAAGGTAATTGACATTTAAGTCCGAATGACTTGTTTATCCAAATTATTGAATGCCTAGGTTACCACCCGGATACGGTATAATTTTACACTTGCAGACTAGAATTAAAAAAGCTTATTTTATCTCACTTATATTTATGTTTAAAGTTAAGTTCAAAATTAAAGAAATTATATGTGCATTCCATTTAGCAAAGTCTACTGAGCTTTACTGGATCTCAACAGTTGCCATTATTTGATGCGACGCCAACAAGCAGAGATGTCATTAAACCAAAACTCAATATTTCTTATTTGTGCTATTGTCCTATTGTTCTTCACATTTATGTTTGATACTTTTTTGTGGACCTCGTTTTGTTTTTATTTTTTAATCCTTACTTTAAAACTTTGAAATCTTCCGACTACATTATTCTTACCGCATGGTGGGTGGTGGTAACGCAGGGAACCGTGGTGGTACACTGGAACTCATACATATATCCACAAATAAACACATTGGATGAAATGTCGACAGGGCCTACAAACGAATGCACTTGCAAATGCAAGCGGGAATGCGGAAGAACAATACAGTCACGTGCAGGCAGAAACTAATATTGATTCATTTGTATCCTTACATGTATGAATAAAGTAAAATTTACGACTGCAACACTGAAGCAAAAAAACTCTGACTTTTCTGCATTCACGTGCTCGATGCAAAACGAAAAAGGTTCCAAAACCAAAACCGCCAGGAACAAAACGTGAGACCGAAATTTTGGGCAAATCTATTATCATGCGCTGTACCGTTGTACGGACTTGTAGGCCGGACATGCAGGACATGCGTCAGCGTAGCATGCAAATTTTTTTGACAATTCTTCTAGCAACTGCAAATGAATGCGTTAAAATGGGTGGATGTAAGCGCAGCGGCAAGATTTTCAAAATATAATCAAAAACAAACAAGACTTCAAAATAGCATGGAAACAGCACTGGAGAAAGCAAAAATAGGTGAAGAGATGGGCTCTGTATTGCGCTTTTAGTGATAAAAAGGGAGGCTCTGCATTGCACATATGAGAATAAATTGCAAACATTGCACTTTTGTTCGAATTGAATTTACCTACAAAAGAACAATACAGGGCAATACGTAAGACACATAATAATTTTTGAAATTCAAAGTTGTGAATCGCAAATTTAATGCCATGTCAACAACAATTTAATGTCCCATATGATGGATCATACGGGATCTTGAGTTTTTAGATTATTGATCTAATCATATGATTAATTAATCTTAACTAATTCGCATCAATGTGGTCAATTCACTATTCATGAGAGAGAGATTGGTCAACTTACTACTTACTATTTCATTAAATACACAGTACAGTATAATCTTGATAATTTGGAAAATTATGTTCTAAGTGTATGGTTGGTTGTCCGGACTACAGAGATTTTTTTTCCCTATGAAGTAAAAATTGCCATTATTATGTGATATATTAATCGAATAATATTTATGTGCACTTTAATATAACAAAACTATTTTTACAATTAAATTCAATAGAACCAAATAAATTGTTAACAAATAAGTACGCGTATATATAATTGATTGTCCGAATTATACGATTACAAATAGATTATAAAGTATGCCTTTATATTATAATCAATTGAAACCTACAATTCAAGTCAAGACTGCACTGTAGTTCATATTTTTGTATTTATACTAAATATACTAAATATATACTAAATATATACTAAATCATACTAAGTATATACTAAATATATACTAAATATATACTAAATATATTGGTACTAAATACCAATATATTACAAAGTTTGAGAATGGGACGTAGAAAAACTGAAAAAGCTATGGTCTCTCGTGAAACGCTGAGAATGGGTTCACAAGGCAATGTGTCTGATAGCATTCAATTTGAAAAACGCCAGGGCCTCCAGGTGGCATTCCTGCAAAATTACCTGGCACCCGCTGGGTAGTAAATTATAAATGCGTACAGGGAGTTTTATCTCCGGCCTTTACACGACGAAAGATCACAATCTAAAACTAAGAAGCAAAAACGATGACTATTGGTTAGTGTTGTATACAATACCTTGCTTATGTAGGCGAAGTTATGCCATGACACGCAAATTATTAACTCCTTTAATCGATTACTACAGTCCTACTACAGCCTTATAACCCGACATATTAGCAAATAAACGGATTAAAATGGAAATTTCAAATTAGGAACGCATTAAAATTTATTTACGAAGATTCCTACTTAGAAAACAAAATTAAACACCAAAAAGACAAAGACAAAAATAGACGAAAAATGCTAGAATATCTATTGATGCGTTTTTAACACATAATACCAATAATTTGAGTAAAAATAGAAATATTATAGCTTTTTTTAGTGAAAATTCAGGATTTCGGATAAGTAACATAGATGCGTTCAGACTTATCACTGCAGTAATGAATGTAATAAATAATAAATTATTACTGAAAGACTTGAGCATTTTTTTTTTTTAAACGGGGACGTTGTTGATAAAGGGCACAGTGTGTTAGTCAGTTGCTTGTTAGTCAGGATAACACCCTGTATTACAAATTTCACACTTTGCATTGAATTGCATTATCTTCTTAGAATTGAAATGTAACTGAGGATGTGGTTTTTTCTTTTGCGAATGAAAAGTTTTTTGAAGCTATAACAACAACAACAACAGCAACAGCAACAACAACAATAAACATTAAGCAAACGGAACGGAATGTTTGAAAGGACTCACAGTTGCACGTGCGTTAAAGGGTTTGAGTGCATTTCAATGCGATGCGATGCGATGCGATGCGAAGCGATGCGATGCGTTCTATTTTTGAAAAATTATGATGCATTTTTATGGATTTTCAATGTTTTAGTAGGGAATTTTTTCGTAGTAATTTTTTAATTTTTTCTTGTTTTTTGCTCTTTATTATTTATTATTTTGGACTAGAGGAGTAATGGACGCAGTTGACAATGTTCACATTCACGTTATTTATGTTGTTGTTGTTGTTGTTGTTGTTATTGTTATTGCGTTTCATCATCAGAGACACAGTGAAGTTTTTGGGTTGTCTTTTTTTTGTATGAGACTTACTTCTTGTTTTATATATTTTTTTGGCAATGTGCTTTGCATGCAATTCATACCAAAAACCGGATATCCGGTGTGGAATTTTTCGATGGCTCCAACTGATTTATGCGTTTGATGGACGGACGCACAGACTTATAGATGGATCTATATATGCAGTGCGGTGTTTAAATGCACTATATTCTGCTGGAGTGCGGTTGCGAGTGCAATATATTGCAGTGCAAAGCCATAACACTCTCAACTAAAATTAAAAAAATTGCATGTAAAACAACAAATATTAACATAAAACATAACAATACAATAAAAAAAACAGTAGCAGCAACAGCAACAGCAACAACAACTATAGCAATAATAACAACTACAAGTGATGCAAGAAACGACAAGAGCAGAAAGGCCTCAATACGCGCGTGTTAGCGCGGAAATTTATGCATTTTCATTGATATGCAAAGCAATGAAAGATGAAGAACTTGTGCACATCCGTTTCCGTTGTAGGCAATCGTTGTAATGCAACAGCTTCACTGCATATATCCCGCCAATCAGTATGTATATGTGTGGGTGCGTGCGTGCGTGTGTGAATATTTTCGCTCTTATGTTGTAGGTCGACATGTTGGCGTATTGTCGAATTGCATAGTATGCAGTTTTTCAGGAGCACTCAGCAACTACAACAACAACAACAGCAACAACAGGCAAAGCGAACAACTATGGACACCGAATAACAGCGACAACGTGCGACAGATCGATTTATTACTTGACAATTGAACACTAAAAATAAAAAATATTTAACGGTATATTTAAAAAAGGACATACCTTTCAAAAGACACATACAATCAAAATTTACTCAGCATAGGCGAATTATAGATTTCGGTAAAAATTACACATTAGGGTTTTATGATCTACCTCTAGTAATATCAGCAGCACCTTGAAGTTCTCTGTGACTGTGTCAACACAAAAGGAACTTTTCGAAATAATGGAACAACTTTTCGTGTGTCTGAAATGTCTAATCAAGAGAAGATATAGAGGTTATTATAAGATTATTCAGTTCTAGTCTAAGCTCACTTTTTCATAACAATGTGAGACGAATATAAAACAAACTGCGGAAAATGAATGAATAATAGGAGTTAAAGTAGTCAGATCACATGTCGGATAATTGGCGGAGTGTAATAGTATTATTAACGTCGTTAAAGATAATGTGAAGATAAACCCATGATGAAGAAGTTAACAAATAACTGAATAAGAATGGACAATATACAAAAATATTGAAAATAAACAGACCAATGATGAATGTATATAACCTCCTGACGACGGTGATAAGAGCTCTCTTATTGATTTAACGACTCATAATGCAAAAATATTTTTGGATAGTTTTCCATCTAAGGTCGTAAATACCTCATTGTTAATTAAACTTAAATTGCTATTATTGTAAAAAGTATACCTTGTGATCAAAAAAGAATTTATTCGTTCTTTTTCGAATTCCCGCGCTTATCCAATCGGTAAATTTTGTTATTTTCTCGCTGGCAACACTATTGTACACATTCTGTCAAAGTTTAACGCATATCGTACGATTACTTTTTGTTTGGCGTCTATACAAAGAAGTCGAAAAATTTTCGTGTGGCGATTTTTAGCTTTTAGATTTTTTTATTCAAAACAAGCGTCTTTGTGATGTGGGCAATGAGATAGAACGCCAAAACCGAAAAGAGAACGTCAAAGTCGGTCCAAAATTAAGGTTATGCTGACTGTTTGCTTCGATATTCGTGGTGTGGTGCACTATGAATTTCTTCCGGACGGTCAAATGATCAAACGGTCAATAAGGAGTATTATTTGGCCGTTATGCGTCTTTGCGTGAGGCCATTCGCAAAAAGAGGCCAGATTTATGGAAGGAAAACGCATGGATTTTACACCACGATAATGCACCGGCTCACACAATGTTGGTTGTGTCGCAGTTTTTGGCCAAAAACTCCACCAATATCATCAACCAAGCACCGTACTCTCCAGATATAGCCCAATGTGAGTTTTTCCTCTTCCCCCGACTTAAATTGCCATTGCGAGGAACGCGTTTGGAGACCATAGAGGCCATAAAAGAGAATTCGCTGCGTGAACTAAAGACCATACCTTCGGCGGCCTATAAAACTTGTATGGAAAATTGAATCAAGCGTTGGCATGCATGTATTGCCGCAGGAGAAGAGTACTTTGAAGGCGATAATAAAGAAAATTATTGAAAATTGTTCCTTTTTGATTACAAGGTATATATTCGAACTAGTAAAAGCGGTTTTAATAATATGGATACACATTTATGTTACTTTAAAATAATAGAATATAGCATGTTCTTTTTTGCTCTTTGTTTCGTACGTATGACGTATGCATGGCATTCTTATTTGTGTAGTATCAGTTGCGCTTGTAGATATGTTTTATATGACCGACCCCAGTGTGTCGCCGAGAATTTCAGAATTCCATCAGCCGCATATATATCACGAATACTTTGACACTAGCAGCGCCACACGCAATTGCAATAATTTTTGCTGCAATTGCACATCTCGCAACGCATCTCTCGCGTATCTTGCAGAGCGCGTCGTTTACGCGTGTGGAAAATAATGATTTTAAAGTTATTGACAACATGAAAAATGTGAAAACAATAATCATAAATTTTTATTAAAAAGGCCAACAAATGAATTTTCATATCTGCAAAATGTTCAAAAAATTGCAAAAATGTTGGCACTTCACTGCAACCTCGCCAACCAACTTCGAAGGATTCACTTCTTTTTAACGCAAAATTTTATGACAAAACAAAAAAATTTAAAACGAAAACTAATTTTATACAAATAAGCTTCGATAATTTAGAGAAGTAACAAAATTATTTTTGGACCATATTTATTTTCTTCTTCTATTTGTTAGGCACTATGGGTCAAGAGTTTAGTCCATTGAGAGATGACTCAAATTACCAATTCCAGATAAGAAAAGGCTGAATCTCTAAGCTGGCTGTACATCTGCTTTAAATGTTGATCTATTGATAGAAGACACTATCCAAATATAATGAAGATGTTACCAGAAAACTCTTTCGGTACCTGAATATTCAGCATATTTCAGCATCTTTTCAATTAGCAGGTGATACATCTGAGAGATTTGGTGTTTTTGTGAAGTTTGAGACTGACAAAACAGTGTTGGTCATCGAAAATAGCAAAATGAACAAGTTTCCGGGTGACTTGCCTACTGGTCAAAAAACTGTAAAGCAATCTTAACACCGTGTTGGAAGGTGAGAACGACATGTATTTGCATGTGAAGATAAGTGGCTCCGAAGCATAAATCTAGCCGTTAATCCTAATTTTTTTTGCATTCTTCGTATCTCCCAACAGCTTTATAAAGTATATAACTCTAATTGATGTCTAACTCTAATTGATACCAAAAGTAATTGTGTTGGCCAAGCACCAAGATTTTTGACGATGCTTTTTTTCATATGGGCAGAAATGATTTTTGATTATCATTGCCTGATTTTTACTGTGAGTATACAGTTTAGGTTTCCAAGTCATATTGCACTTCTTTATTTCATTTGGGTTTGCTTTCATAATATCATAAAAATGTGTGTACGGCGAAAGAATCCTGACATCTTCATCTAACATACGTATTCATAGTTACTCATAGAGTAACACAAATACTTGCTTTTTAATTTTTTTCCCTCAGGAGGGCGGAACTGTAGCAAAAACTAGTTTTGGATATATGTAAAGATTAATATTCTTTGCAAACTGTATAAATGAGATATTTTATTTGGATTAGGAATCTTAGGAATTATTACAGTCGTTTCCATTAAGCAATATATTTCAAGTAAAAACTGAAATTAACTAATTTCAAATAATTTCGAAATTATATTTTTAGTTATTACAGAAGGATATTCAATGTTGTTTGTCCTCTTATATTCCATTTGGGATTGTTAACAAAAAGGATCATCATAGGCCGCATTATGAATGCGCAAATTGATGCACCTATGAGGCAGACGCAACATCTGCATCTGCTGCTGCAGTTCATGCCAAGTAGAGAATAATTTTGTGACTGCAAAGTCGCATGCAAAGCTTAATTGGTTCATTGTGGACTGTTTTCTTGGTCATTAATCTTTAATTGGCAATACAAAAGAAATTTGAGTAGAAAAATCAACAAATGTCAACTGCACTTTGTTTAAAAAAGACACAATATCGTGCGACGGTAGTGGTTTGAAGTGGTTAGTGCGTGTGTTGTGAAGTCAGTCCCACAGCAAGTCAATTAATGCTTGCAAAGGGTATGTAGACTATCGGCCATACACTACTGGGTTATTTGAGTGTGACATTTACGTTTGCTCGTATTTGAACTTGTGTGATTTATGTGCTGATTTACACAGAAATTGAGTGACAAGCGTCATCAATAAATATTACAATCTCCTGTCAAAAACAGGATCAATGCGTTCAAATCAATGTTTTCTGTAATAAATCTTATGCTGCAGCCCAACTGAAGCGGTGCACGACGGAAAATGCAACGCACCATTTAATTCACCAGATGACGATCCACAGGATCAAAGGTATAGTGTAAGCCGCGCGTACGTGCATTTTTATTGCTTTACTGGTTGTATTGATTTTACTGGAAACTTTGATTGATTATAGCATATATAACGAAATTGCTGAATTAATTTAAATGGCTATAGTACTAAATGAAATTTCACAAAATATATTCTTATATTTTCTTACAACACCGCTTCAAATAAGTTTAAAGAGAACTACTCATCCCAGATTACTGAATTTCTTAAATAAATCTATTAACAGTAGTATATCTGCTCCAGCTGTCATCGCAAGTTCGACATAGGGCATCGCCATGTCCTAAAAATTTGCTGTCAATTTTATAAAGAAACGCCATTCAGCAAGAATGTATTATATTACATATTAAGAAAACAGCTAAAACCGGTTTTGTCCCTCTCAACTGATAGTTTTGTGGGCAGTAGGAAGAAAACATCGACAGCCACTATATATAACAGCTCCTAGGAATGAATTCTAAAGATTTTCACTACTGACCCAAAGAGCTGAGCTAGAACCTTCATTTCTTCTAGAGAGATAAATTAATTAGGGGAGCACTCGAAGAAAATTAAGTTGCTAAATAAAGTCGATTTTTGCGGAAAGAATAAGTTCTAAAAGTTAGTCTAGGGATTTCTTAATCGATACGTGTCGTACACTCCAAATAAAATAACTCTCTTCTCTATGCATATGTTTTTGTATCCTTAAATCTATTGTATCCTTATAGATTAACATATGCGCAGCTACGGAGATTAATATTTCAATGTTCATTGCAATTTCATCAATGAAATATTCAATAATAAAATACATAAGAATTCAATAAACTACAAGAAATTACAAATAAATAAAAATAAAATGCCATTTGTAATTTTAACTGTTTGAAAACATTTTTTATTATTTGTCTTTGAAATTTTGTTGTTTGGAGAGTAACTTTAACTTAACCTCAGTACTTGCTTCAGTTACATTTATGAGCAAGAAGAATGTTTGCCTCAAAATGAATATTAGATAGTTTTGTTTATTGATTTTCCGTACGGCGTTGGTGACCAGCACACAATAATTAAAGGATTTATATTCTTACCCAGGAGAAATTAGTCCCATTGCATCAATTAAGCTTCAATAAAAATCATGGTACTACAACAGGAAGCAGTTCCTCTGCCGTTTTCTTAACTGATACACAAACATTCGACAAAAAATGATTCGACATGAGGAACACTGCACAAACTAAGAACGATCTTAGCATTCAACTTAGCCGAAGTTCTTCACTCTTACATAATAAATACTACATTACTCAGTAAAGAAAAACTGATAGTACACAAGTCATGATATGTCGACCAGATCTCTGCCTTATATCCGTACACAGCTGATGTTCCAACTTGCTCTTTTGCATTTGTTGGAACATACGTCGATACCATAGCTCTTCTAAATAGATACTCTTACCCCCAAGTCGCTTCTTCACAGCAAGCCATCTGTTTTAAAACCATTTCTTTTTTATAAACGAACTAAATGTGCAGTTGCTGGGAGAACACATTTCCTATGGATGAAAAGAAAACAAAACCTGATTATTTCATAGTTAAAAAATAAGTTAAAAGTGAGATTATCTTTATAATTAAGGTTTAAGATTACTTTAAACTCATTTGTTTGGCGTTCTGATTTATTTCTCTTGTTTTTTAGATAAGAATATCTTTCGTTGAAATATTGGTAACCAGAAGTGCTCATTTTTTCAGGACTTGACGTATTGGCAGATTGGCTTTCTGGTGAATCTGAACAATTGATTTTACAATAAAAATTTTCGATTAAAAAATTGTGTTTCTATGGCATAAGTTCACAAACAAAATACTTAATTTAATTTTATAATAAAGAGTGCATTTTGATAAATAACGTAAAATAATTAAAATTGCTAAATGTATTTGAAATTACTACAGATAGAGTACAGATAGAGTAGTAGGTTCATACGTTCTACGCAACTAAATAGAGTTAGTCTTCAATTCTATCTGTGATTTTTTATTCGTTTCAATCGCCTTGAAATGTCTTTCTCGAGACGATGAATTTAGAAAACAGAAGGAAATCACATGAAACCGCAGAAGAATCAGAAAACATGTGTGGTGACACATTATAGCTCTTCCAACTGAAATTGCGCGAGTTTTAAGAATAATATATTCCTGATACTTTTTACACAGAATGCATGATGTACATGAAAGGCTCCTCATCAATCGGAGCCATGCAATACAACTTTAGCTTCATTACTATTGCAACTGACTGAAGCTTTACATTGGATTATATTTAATTGAAATTTCATTTCGTTTATACAATAATATGTCAAAAAATCTGTTCAATCTACTTTAAGTGACTAAAGTAGTTATCCCGTCTTAAGTGCATTGGATATTTAACCCTGAAAAAGCAGGGTATGAATAACACAAAGGTTAGTTTAACCACTTTTAATATACCAACAATTGTGGTTACCTACATTATGTAATAAATACCACCTACATTTTGTTTGAAGTGAATATATATCCATACTTATATTGGATATAAAAACTCACTGTTTATAGAAGAGCCGAATTTCTTCCTTACTTCTCTGATTTTATGATTCTATGATTAATGATTGAAAATAAACTTACTAAAATTGTTTCAACTGAAAGGACGAATAGTCTAAAAGATGGAAAGATGGAAGTGATATTTTTGACAACGAAGTGGTGTCAGAATTGTCTATTTCAGATTAAACTTGTGGAAGATTTATACTCTTATTGAATAATGGGAATCATATAATTTTTATTTCTATCTAAATTTTAGCAGTTTATTACCTTGAACGCAGACTTGGGTATCAATTTGCGGCTGTCCTGTTTTCACTTTTGGCTGCGTTGGTGTAATTTGTAATTGCTCTGGTTCAAGGTTTAGATGCTCCACTGTTTTTGATTGCACTTCAATTTCTGGTTCCCCTAATTCGATTATTTCGTTTTCTATCACGATTTCTGTTTCATGGGTTCCTAAGCAAATTTTTTTTAAATAAGAAGTTTCCACTATTTTCATACTTCTAATAGTGTTCATGAACACTACATATAACACATACTCGTACCCTAGACATATTATGTTACATATAATAACTCACCAGGAGTAGTGCCTTCAGTTTCTGTATTTAACTCACTGGATGTCATTTCGCTAATAGGTTTCTTTGTGCCTTCTAATAAAAAAAACAAATATTTAATTTTGAAAATTTTTTTTGACATTCAAAATATCTACTGTCAATGATTTTTTTTTTCAACTAAATATATATAATAAAAACGAATTGCTCCATTACTTATCAATATTACTTACCCGATGCAGTGCCCACGTCATTATCAGTTGTTTCAGTCTCTGTTGTTTCTTTAGATGCAACAGGAGCTGCAAAGAAATAGAATTTTTCAAAAAACATTTTAAATTAGGTCTTTAAAAAATAAGGTTGCGTACTGTAATTTCTACTAAACACACGTAGCGACTGCAACACTGTGGCGATCTTTTGCACCCTAGCAGCCATCGCACCCGTTTGTGGAACTAAAATTCAAGCTTGGCCTGAAAGTGGTTTTGAATATAGTTTCCAGTTTTTTAGGGCTTTCAAAACGTGGCTAAACAATACTCAGGACTTATAAAATAGATGTTTTCAAAATATCAAAAAATATAAAAAACTTCTCCAAACAAGAGGGCCGAAACAAAAATTTTGAAACTTACTCTATAAAATACATATATTTTTAAATATTTTATTAACTAAGGTAAGTTTTTTTAAAAAATTTTAGCCAACTAAGATGTGTTTTCTAAACAACAGAAACAATTTTTTTTCATTTCGGGCTCCATTATGCAGACAGTCATGTTCACGTTTAAAGTAAGAATGCTGCTTACATCCAAAGCAAGAGTGCATTATTCAATCAAACTTTGGTTAAATTGATGAGGCTTTCTGTACTTGATCATATGAATCGAAGCAGTGATAGTCACTAATGTCAAATTCGCATAAAAATTCGCTCAAAAATATTATCTTCCATATTTTAGCATAACTAAAAGTGATCAAAATAGTACTGATTGTATCAAAGTGACAATTGTGATTTGACTGTTTGTATAACATACCTCAATAGTCGTGACCACATAAAGCAAGAACCAAACGAGACTATTTGTCATATGACTGTCTGCTTAATATCGTGTAATTGCCTGTTCTTCTTGGTACGTAAGGATATTGTTTAAACCATACCGCATTTATCTTCCGACTACATCAACCGCAGCTTCAAACAGTCTTATTTTTGTTCCCAGATTTTTCTGAAAAAAAAGTTAGTTTTCTTTTATTTTTGAGCATATTATTTCCATATCCGCAATTTCTCTTTCTAATACCAGGCCAACTCAGTTCTTACTCAAGTAGATTGTTTGTGTTTCACGAATTTGTATGTCTGGAAACCTATTTTTTCACCTTTATATGCTTTAAACTGGCTTTTTGTTACAATTTCTTGCATTATGTCCATTCTTGTATTTAATTTATTTTAAAATGATAAATAAATGATAAATAAAATGATAAATAATTTCAAATTATAATAACTTCTTTGTCTATTGTATTAAACCTCAAAATTTAGCTCCGATCCAAATTTAGCTCCGAAGTCTTGCTGTATAGCCCGATTATTAAATCGAGTAAAAGTATAAATTTGAAACGTATAAAATTAAACGTTAGGTAGCAAAGTTTATTTAAAATACATAAAACAATTAATATACAAAAATCAATAAGTAGCAGTTTTATGTGCCCAAGATACTTTATGAAGATACTTAAAGTACCTAAACGAAATGACTTTTTCTTAATATACAATAATTGAAAACATCAATATCCTTAATGGGAAATGAGCAATAGCTATCAGTTGTCAGTTCTCTTTCTTCTCTTCCTAAAACTGCAACTGGAGTGTTAATGGTACTCCCATGTTAATTTTTAGAAGCAATAAGTACTTATTTCCACGTTCACAAACTGTGCAAAAATATTCCTTGCAATCAATATCTATGCTTAGTTTTCAAGGTTCTCTTCGATTCCTTCTTTTCTTATAAGTAAAGGTTTATATATTACATGTCATTAGTCCTCTCTCCAAAAAATGCCACGTCGAATTTTAAGTATGGTAAGTCGAACCGTTTCAAAATGATCGAATAACAGATGGATTTGGTTGGCACACCTCAAAAGAAATAAAACGCAAACAATTATTTTTTTTTGGAATATATTATTTTGTTAAATAAATTTACTGCACTGCACTGTTTATGCAATTTTAGATAAAAATTTTTTAACAATTTTTAAGAGTACTCGTAAATGTAAACTTTACTTATATGTCACTTCCGCTCAATGCAGTGTTGTTGTTTTCTTTGTCATTCTCAAATTAAGCGTCCATGAACCCTGTTCTGCAAAATGGTTTCAAAAGATCACGACTAATATAACTGGTATGCGTGGTCCTTATACTTAATGGTGATAGAAAAATATGTACTCGTATGTATGTCACTCTGTATTATATTACTGATAGGAAAGAGAATATTAAGTACATATTTAATTAAAATATAGTCCTCTAAAGAGGACTAATTCTAATTTAAGTTGTCTGACGAAATGACTAAATTAGAACAGCTAGCAAAATTAAATCAATTTCACCAATGTTCTAAGCAACTGGCGTTTCCAAATCAATTTCCACAAATACATAATTATATATAACACATTTTCTGTTTATACGATTATTTAATTTAACCAAGGACTCACCTTATTTCAACCCCATATTCAAATATACATTCATTTGAGAGTAGACATACACGTACTGTCTTTAGTTGTTTATTCATTCCGTATTTTGCGGTAGCAGCAGGATAATAAAGGACGAAACAAATGCTACTCATGTTTTAAGTGCATTCCTTGCCATTTTTATGTGTTAGTAAATTTTTCTTTAAGCTGCGCGAGCCAAATCCTTTTGTGCAAAAAATAACACTATACACCAAGATGCCACTCAGACAGACAACACTGAATAGTACAATATAGTACAGTATAGTACAGCATAGTACAGTATAGTATAGTACGGTGCGGTACAGGACAGGACAGGACAGGACAGGACAGGACAGGACAGGACAGCAAAGGACATCACAGGATAACGCTAAATAGGACATAACCGGACATACTAAAGCGTAAATATACTGCAATACACAAAAGCACGAAAAAATACAAAACCTATCGAAATGGAAAATATATATATATATATAAATAAATTTCTATACATGGCCGCAAAAGATTTTCCAAAGTCCAATGAAGAAAAAATGTTGAAAACATAGCAAAAAAATGGTGAAATGGTTAACAAAAGGTAAAAATTAGAAAGTAAAAGAGTATGAAGGACAATAATTATAATAAAGTGTGTTTATGTAGGAATAGTGCATTTGGGAAGGAATGACAATTCAGCCAAAGCAATAACGAGGACGACAACGGTGCACAGGAAAAGGTTTCGAGTGTACAAAAAATTGTTGCAAGTATCCTCAGCTTCATTGAATCTTATAGAAAGCAAAAAATCAAATGGATGGAATGGAACAAAATATAAAAATTATATTTATTTTGCTCTTTTTCGGTTTGTGTTACTTCTTTACTTCTCATATTATTTTATTCAAAATAAGAGGAAACATCAAAAAAGGATCACAATAAATATTATTCTTTTTTATGTTGTTTGGCGGAAGCTACTGTGCTTATTTTTTCATTGCATAATATTTCGCAGGACAACCGCCACATACCGCCACATCCCGCCACATCCCGCCATATCTCGCCATATACCGCTGTACAGATAAAGGCACAAATGTACAGTTGTACCTTTAGTAATGAAATATTTTAATGTTTATTTATATTTTGTAGGATGAATAAAAATAATATGAAAATAGAAATAAAAATATAATCACAAAAAATTCAAAAAAGAAATGTATGAATTTTAATGTAATATACAGAAAGGAATCGCATGTAATATTAGTTATTTTCATGAAGGACACAAGCAAACGCACCCATTACCATAAGGCAGCAGCAGCATATCAACGTAAGGGACACCTTTTGAAATATTTTTAAGCCTTAACTGTGGCCGTAAGTTACCAGAGATTAGCGGCTGAAGTACACAATTACAAACATGACGACGATAACCTAAATAACAAACCATGGAAGTCATTTACAATTCACAAACCGACAAAGGATAAGCGCAAAAGGACAATAGATGTGTCTGGATTCAAGCGGTAAATATTGACAGAACTTATATTCAATTATAAATTATATCTTAAGAAAATATCAATCTAATAAAATTAAAGGACACACGGAATAGGTAATCTGAAGATTTATTCTCTGAATAAAGCATGTCAAACTTGCTGAAAAAAACATTGTCTCACATTGTCTGGTCCACATATTGGACTATGCTTCTATATTTTTGATAAAGCGTTATAATGTCGAATAATACGATTATTACATGAACATATCAGTTGACATACAATTGAAGAAATACACAATTCCGATACGATTCAATGATATGATAAAACGGAACTTAATAGAGACAGAGCAAATGTGTTGATCTGTTATACACCGTAACTTAATAGAAGAATACATACATTTCTCATTTGAAAAACTGAAAACAAATGGTAAGCAATGGAATTATTATATTGGTTTCTTCCTAACCAATAAAATATAAGCAGTTAGATATCATACTATCTTAACCATTGCTTTATGGAACATTCAAAAACCTCTGAATGGTTTTATTCATTCGTGATTATTGGAGCCATTTATCTATATTTGTTTGAAATCATGTGCCAATCACTGAATGATGAGTTCATAGATCGATGGTTTAAGGCCGCCTATAGCCTGAGGACAGACGCCCATCTAGTGGCAGTTCAGGTCCCAAAAAGGCACTAGGGTTTCTTATTTCTTGGGTCGTGGTTAGTTTACGTGCTCCCCCTCGACCTTACCAGCATGGCTGGCCCTACCAGTAGTTACGCTATCACTGGCTCTGCTCTGACACGTACGAAACCCCTTCACCACAACAAGATAGGAACCCGCGAAGGATTACATTTATTAACTAATGCACTTCTGAAACACTGCAATGTTTTAAGAATCTTCAATTTGGTATAATACATTTAGGTATATTGTTGAAAATATACTTAGAAAATATTGTCCATCATAATTAGTACATACAAAAATTGTATATATATTGTGTCTCCGAAAATGAAACTTGTTTACTATAATTACTGCTATGATCGACATCCTCTTTGTAAGTGTGCTGTTGGAAAGCGTTATTCACCTTGCGAAACCTCGTAAATGAAATATTTGAATATATTAAAATGTATAACTGCCTTGATTTAAATATAAATAAATATGCAAAATTCAATTGAGACTTGTATCTTGACTCTTGCGTAAGATAAAAGTCAACTAACAATTATTTGGCAGTGGGGGGAAAGTATCTAAAGCTACAGTGTGACGCTTAAGTCCCCTAAATTCACCTGTTAAGAAAATGGCTGAGAAGATCCAAGCCATTAGTATGAAAAGACTCTTAGCTGAAAACGCATTTCAGTATTGAGATGTGGAAACAGAAACATAGCATTTCAATTTTCAAATTTATCTAAGAAAGGAGTGAAAACGTAGTATACGTTAATAATGTCGGGACAATGATCTATTTCGTTATAATAAAGAGCAATTGCTTCGGAAGGCCTATGAACAAAAGCTTGGCAAGCTCAGTGAAAAGTTCCTTGATGTACTGTGTATGATAAGGAAGACTATAGCGACAAGTTAGATATCTGCGCTCAATAGACAACTGCTACTCATCCAGTTTCTTCATCAGAACAGCTTATTTTTCGCTTTAAAAAAATTAAAAAAAAAAAAGTCTGTTGGAATATGCTAAGAAGAGACTATTGATATGGATCGAACGAAATTATAGATCTGGTTTTCATATCAACTTATCAACAATAATACATCCAAAATTTAACAAAAACAAGAAAAATATATAAATACAGCAAGTAAAATTGTTAATAAAAACTTTCATAGCCAAAGTAACAAAACTCCAGGAAGAATATGCGAACATAAAAAAAAAAAAAATACAAGTACGGCTTTGGATCAGTTGGTTAAGGTGCGCTGATTCTGAGCTTCATATTTGGCAGGACCCGAGTTCGATTCTTGGTACTTGGAGTCTCAAAAATAATTATTTACGAATAATTAAATATAAGAATTATTTCCAAGACCACTGATGAAGGGTATTTGGCAATACTCGAAACAGCTGTATGGTCAGCCAAAAATTCAATTAATTAAAATAATATAAAAAAATAAAATTTTTGTTGTTGTTTCACTTCTGTTCGAAAGCCTCTTTAAAGAAAAGAAAGTATATATTCATTTTTTGTAAAATGTTATTATTTTATTGGGAACGGTGATGTGATTTCTTATTACTCTTAAATTCTTTCAAGGGTGCAACATGTATGTTTACTGTCACCAATCATATCCGCGTAATATATATTTACATGATCTCCCTGATTACCTAAGAACTGGATTTTAAATTGATAAGCTGAATATTTGGGTTCTGATGTACATAAATGATATAGTCATTATGTCGGATAGAATTCAAACGCTACAAAAATAATGTACGCGCTAGAAAACTACTGTGAAAGGTGAGCTATGGAAATAAACTTCTTAAAATCGCAAGTAATGGTATTTAAACAACTAGCCCGACTAGCTGCTAGAGCAAAATATAAACTGGTAATTCTTGTCAATGAATATAAGTATCTGGAAATGCTATTAACACATAGGATGACTACTGGGACGTTGCTAAAAAAACCTTTTTGAATTCTTAATGAAATCTCTTCCTAGAAGTAGGTAGATCAAGCCGAGCTCACGGAGCAAAAATGGTTTCGTATGGCTTGAAGATGTTAATAGTCTACTTAGATTTTTTTTATATTCTGAAAAACTCGTAAGTGGTACTGCCAGTCGAGAAATTATTAAACAAAGATTCTACTTAAAATCTTGCATTCCAAAGAAAATCTCGTAAGCCGAATCATTGGAAATATTCCTGAAGATCTATAGTGTGCAGAGCGTGTCAAAAACCCAGTCACATAAACAATACCACGTATTTAAAAAAAGAGAAGATGTGGTAGATGATTTACTTTATTTGGCTTGCCTTTAATGGCTAAGAGGTTGACATTTCACCAAATGTCCTTTACTGAAACTCTTAGAGTACTTGATTTTTTGAGTTGATTTTGATCACAATTTGACGGATATTCGTTTTTAAAATATCGAGACTTTCAAAAGAAAAAAAACCATTGCATAATTTTGATGGAATATTCACCTATATAACTACACATTTGGATTATTCATTCGAGAAATTTCTCGAGCAATAAAACGGAGCTTATGGCACCGTCTTGTTGAAACTATTTATATTTCTCATGCATTTTTTTAATTTAAAATTTGTGAATCCTATGAAGCTATCACATCTCTACACCAAATACCATCACCACACAATGATATTTTGTGGATGCACTACACTTTCGAGGTCTACTTACGTTTCATCAATCGTCGTCGCTGAAAAAAATTTTACAAGAATTACAAATCCTAATGCAAAATGCGCCATAATATGTTGTACAATAGAACTTCCGATAGATTTTATTCTGCACATCTTTGGCCCTGGCATGGTTGCTATACTCCACATTACTTTGAACTTTATCACAGTTTTGTTATTAGCATTTGTAATGTACCATGGTGTGATTATGGTACTTCAAGTAACTTTATGTTGGAGGCCTTGAATTAAATGGAGTTTCTGTTTACTAGCGCGTCTTAATAGTTATACTCCACAATGCAAGACCGGCTTCACTGTTTGATGATATTAGGGGATCTTATTAAATTTAATATATAGATCTGCTGTTTTATACATTTATATGGTTTTCCACTGCAATTTAGGCTCATAACTCGGAATTTCGTTGTATTTGCATGGAACTCGTTAGTCCATGATAATAACATGACAGTAATCAAATTTTCTGCTGATCCACCTTATTGTGCTTCATTCTGTAACTCCATCTACTGCAGTTTCTAATTTCATTGCGGCGGTTTCGGTGTTGTGTTAATTTCGATGGACGCTATGTCATCACCTAATGAAGCTAAAATATGGTTTTTGCTGTATATTAATCGCATTATATAGTAGATATGGCAATAGTCTAAGAACACACAATGATGCTTATAAAACTGCAGCTTGTGTTTTTTAAAGACTAGAACATTTATTTCCTTGTTTTATTCTAAAGTTTCTGGATTGTATACGAGTATATGTTTTCAATAACTTGCACTATTGAATTGGAATATAGAATTTCAGGTAGTAAATTAAGCCTTCAATCTATTCTATATTATATCGTAGTTTTGTGCTGTATTAACGAAAACTACCTAATATACATTTTTAAAAGATTTTTTAAAGAGGTTTTTTCGAACAGTAGTGAACTACAACAACAAAAATTTTATTTTCTTATATTATTTTAATTAATTGAATTTTTGGCTGACCATACAGCTGTTTCGAGTATTGCCAAATACCCTTCATCAGTGGTCTTGGAAATAATTCTTATATTTAATTATTCGTAAATAATTATTTTTGAGACTGCAAGTACCAGGAATCGAACTCGGGTCCTGTCAAATATGAAGCTCAGAATCAGCGCACCTTAAACAACTGATCCAAAGCCGTACTTGACTTTTTTGTTCACATATTTTTCTGGAGTTTTGTTGCTTTTGCTATCAGAAGTTGCAGAAGTTACGACAGAAAAGAAAAAGAAGAAGAAAAAAAATAAACGTAAAGATGAAGCGGCGCCAAAAACTGAAACTGCACCAGCGAAGAAAAAATCAAAAAAATCTGATTCAGACTTAAAGATTTAACATATAAAGTGTAAATGTCTAAAAAAAGTTGTATTTTATGGATAGACATAATTATTACTTTGTATTAAGTAATAATTAATACAAAGTAATTTACACAATTTACGAACACCATGCAAAACATGATGCAGGGAATGATACAAAATCAAAATAACCTAAATCATTAAATTTTTTCTAAATCATAACGACTTAAGCTAACATAAAAATGAACTTATATTATTTTCACAATCCTATCAAATTGACATGGTTATCTCAGAAACATATTTCAACGCAAAAGTTACTTTGAGATACCTGGTTACATATTTTACTGCTGGCCTTCACAACTTTGAAGCAGAATATTTGCAGGCGATAAGCATTTGCCTAGAAGAGTACAAAAAAGAACAGAAAATAACCTAAATTTACTGCCCACCAAGGCATTCCCAATTCGAAGATTATTTTACAAACCTGGGCTTCAATTTCATAGCGGTTGGCGACTTCAATGTCAAACACACATAGTGGTGCTCAAGATTCAAATCACCAAAAGGAAAATCTCTGATGAACGTTGTATCGAAACTCTACCTTGATATTGCCTACACTGGCACTCCCATCTACTGACACTTAGATCGAAAAACACCCTCAAGTCATAGATTTTACGTTACATAGAGTTTGAAAAGAAATCAAATTGCTCCTGAGTTGTCTTTAGAACTCTTCCCTGATCACACGCCGACTATCATTCTAATTAAAAATACACCAAAAGTCAACTTAGAATCCGAAAAAAAGTTATCAAATCATCACACAAAATGGCTGAAATATATTAATACTCACACTTCTTTTGAAACAAATGACAAGTCAATAAGGCTCTCCAGGACTTCATAACTTCAGTATAGCAAGCTGCTCGAATATCAACTTCAGTCCCAAAACTCCAAGACCTATAAACTATCACACATTCGACTCCCAGATGAAAATTATAATTAATTGTTACATTTAAAGCTATGAAAAAAGCACTTGCAAGTCAAATGACAAATAAAATTTGTTTACCCCAAAACTCTACTACAACAATATGGCCATTAGCTTTAATGAAAAACTATTAAAGAATGAAATTAAAATTTAAATACCGAAAAAGCCCTAGGTCACGACCTAATTATAACCAAAATGTTAAAAGAGATTCCACAAATCGCTCAATTCTCTTAAAAATATTTGAAAAACCTCTAATAAAACCGCTGATACCCTACATAAATAAAAAAAGAATAATGCCAAACCACCAATTTGGATTTAGAGAAAAGCACAACAGGCGTTATTGCTCAGGCGTCTTTCCAGATATAACCCAGACCTTCGATTAACTTTGGCATGAATGATTGTTTTGGAAACTTGAAAGACACATACTATACAATATATTCTCATTTATAAATAACTACCTTTGAAATAGATTTTTTATAAACAAAATTCTTTTGCCACCAATGTACCCCAAGGAAGTGTACTATGTCCCTTATTCTACCTGATTTTTATACGACATATGTCAATCAGTGACATTACAATAAAATCAAAATTTGCGGAGGACAATGCTCTCCTCAGCCATAGTGACGACCCAATCAGAGACACAAAATCAGTTCAAGACATCTTCAACAAACTACAAAAATGGTTTAATCTCTGGAAAATAAACGTCAATGAATCGAGAAGTTCACACCTAAACTTCACTCTACGATGAGATACCTATCCTACCTCTCGTATCAATGGAAAAATAATACCCCAGTGACACAAAATACTTTGGAATGCACCTCGTTCGAAGACTTACGGGGAAAAGGCAGAACTAATGTGGTTGATTAACAAAAACTCTGAACTTAATCTCATCCACAAAGTGTGACTTTACAATACAATAATAAAACCTATGTGGACCTATGGAATTGAACTTTGAAACTCTGCTTCGTCATCAAACGTTGAAAAACTCCAAACAGCTTAATCGAAAATCCTTCGGAAAATTGTAGGTACTCTTTGGTATATGAAAACCACACTCACAGATGTAATTGTGAGCAACACACAAAAAAACACAGTCAAACTTAGGAATCACCAAAACCCATTTGCAAGCAACCTCACCCAAAGCACTGGAACCCAGTGACTCAAGGGAAACTATATAACCCGGCAATTAAAAAATAACGCCAGACAAAGAAACGAAATTGAACGAAGCTGTACTAGGGACTAATAATTATTTATTTCCTTACTTCTACTACTGTAATTAACGATAACTTATTACAGCCCTAAGTTGTTTTTTAGAAGACTCAATAAAAAAACAAAAAGATTAAAAAAAAGCGATCTTTGAATAAATTCGTTAGTTTTGCATGTCTGTATATAATTTTCAAACTTCAAATGCAAGTATTAGAACTTTGAACTTGTGAAATTTGGAAGATATGACCAGCGCATTGATAACCGAAGAAGCCAAAGCACACAAAATTTTCGTTGTTCAAATATCAGGTCTTTTCTTACTTATTTTGAGTTTTCCTAAGACAATAACCAAGCCAAACCACTTGCAGTGCTTTTCTATTAAAATGAACTATACGCCATAGCTATTAGACTCTGGAACCAACTTTTACAAATCTGAATCTTCTTCTTTATCTACATATATATAAAATCGTTTGTTCGTCTGTTCGTTACTCAATGACTTTTTAATGACTTAACTAATCTTCTTGATACTCTCAGATCTTATTTATATAGTTTTTCGGCGTAACATAGGCTATTAAAACATTCGATATTAGTTACAATTTTAACTTAAATAATAAATATAATCATTTCTGTTTCAAACTGTTGACTCTGTCCGACAGTTTGAATGATACTGAATTCTTTCCGTATTTTTGTATTTTTGTATATTTTCTGCATATTGTTGGAACTTTTACGAAGTAGCAGAAATGACACATGCACCATGTCACAAGTCAATAAAACCGATAGCAAAATTGCACGAATTACACTTCGAATTGCTTCCTCATCCACCGTATAGTCCAGATCTGGCCCCCAGCGACTACTGGCAATTCGCTGATCTCAAAAAAATGCTCGCCGGTAAGAAATTCATCTCAAATTAAGAAGTAATATAATTGCTGAAACTGAAGCCTATTTTGAGGTAAAAGACAAATCCTTCTAGTAGAACGGCATCGAGAAGTTAGAGAAGCGTTGGAATGATTGTATTGCCCTTGAAGGAGACTATATTGATGAGTAAAATTGATTTTGGGCAGAAAAAATTTGTTTTGTTAGTTAGTCAGACGATATATTGAGTTATGTGTTATCTTAAAGCGAAAATAGGGGGTATTAATCTACCGCTTTGTTTAATAGTGATTCGTCAAAGCGATTAGATTATATTACAAACATTGTGCAAATTAAAAGATATTGAATGAGCTTGATGTAATCGGAAGTATATTGCATTGTGTCAGTTGCAATTCGTGCAGTTATTAAGTACTTTATATACTGCCAAGAATGTTAAATACTGAGGTCAAGCATTGTGCAGATCCGTTATAAAAACATGTCAATGTCTGTGACTTAACAATAATTTGTTCACATTTTTTACTTCGACAAGTCAAAAAACTTTTCTTTAGATCCAAAATATTTTTTAAATTCTGGGGTCGCATCAGGAAAAGTGGTATTGCTTTCGTTGAATTCGCCACCCGAACCATTGAAGACATGAATAGCTAGCATAACATATGAATCAAAATTATTTTTGAAAAACATTCCAAAAATTTAATTCATGCTTTCAAATGACCTCATTCGGAGCAACAAACATTGTTAAAAAGCCAAGTAACGATCACTTCAATGTTGAAAGAACTTTTAAATCCAAGGTCAAGTGTGTCATCGAATTGGCTCTTTAACGTACTATCGATGCCTGATGAGGACCGCAAATTTTTACAAATTTACTTCATGGGCAGTGAAGAAGATCAGATAAGTGCAATATGCAACTATAATCATATTAAAATAAATGCAGAAAAAGCAATAGTTGCTTCTTTGGAAGAGTTTGAAAATGTGAACAATCAGTTAATGAAATTGTTTGAAGGAGTGTCGAGCAGAGTATAAAATGATTTTACATTGTCATGGAAATGGTCCATATAATGGAACAAAATAAGTTATAGAAAGAATTTTGGGGAACTTAATTGAATCAACAATAGTAAGTGGAAAACTCAGAGGAGAAAATATCTTGCTTCCGCGCATACCAATTATACTAACCGATGTTCCAATTCAATTCAAATGATTGCAATTTCCGGATCGTTTAGCATTTGCGATGACAATTAATAAACCTCAACGTCAAACACTGAAAGTATGTGGACTGAATTTGGAAAATCCATGTCTTTACGTAAGCAACTATATGTTGCATGTTCCCGTACTGAAACACCTTCCGATATATAAATGCTTAATACAAAATATTAAAAAATAACACAAAATAAAAAATTGTGTAGGGATTATTTACTGTTTAAAATCTTTCTATTTAGAAATCAGTTTATTCTTTATAATTGCCCTCAAAAGAAAATTTGATTTTGAACCTTTCATTTTCAAACTTTTGCGGTGTTTTATCTACGCTAAGAGTTCTATAGGATTTGATCAAGCTCAAATTTTTCATTTTACTCGAATACTTTAATTGGACTTATAGTTCGAATGCAGTCCTAAATACATTTCCAAGCAACTCACGTATTAGAGATCTCTGGTCGTGTCCATAACGCAGAAATATGTTGTATGTCTTGCCCGTGAACAAACCGTCATTTATAAAATGTTTAATCACTCATACACTTGATAATTTCTACATACAAGTAAAGTTTTAGTTTCTACCTCGGAGTTTTGAACCGAATGTTACTCATGTCAGTTACATAGTTATGAAAATGTCTGCACCCATACCGTGATGATCCTATAGTGACAACTAAGATGAACGTGAATGAGTATATGGGCCTAGATATAAAAAAAGAATACAAAAACATTTTAGCAAATTTATAAGAGAATTAAAATCTTATGTTAATAATGTCAATAATTAAAGCTGGTGAGAAAGTACCAATGCTTCTAAGTTAGTTCTTACAGGCCTTTTTCTTCATTTTCGTATATATTTTGGTACGTATATTTTTCATATGAAACCTGACATGACAATGTTTAGACAAACATTATATTTATACAGAAAATGAGTTTATTTCTGTATTCATGTATTCAATATTAAAGTTGGGAACATCAATAAAGAAAACAGCACTCTTCAGTTAAAGAAATAATAGGATTTGATAAGTTGAAAACTACTGACCTTTGTTGATCGTCCGTGTCTTATTTGGATCAACCGAAAGCGATTTGACTTCATCATAACTTCATGGTTAATGTTTTTTTTCATCTTGCGATATACAATACAATGACGACATTTTTTAGGATAATATAACAAAGTATCACTTTCATATTAAATAAGTAATAAAGTGTTTACTGACCAGAAGACCTTCTGGGATATTTACGCAGATCATGTACGGTTTGAGAGTGCATAACCGAGTTATCAATGTTTTTGAAAATATCATTCTGGTGCACTAGTTTCTATTTTTCCACAAGGTTCACACCACCACCCTTGTTTTTTCTACATTCGTGCACTAAACTTTGCAGATACCACTCTGCAGATTTGACACTAGTAGCTAGAAGGTCTGCATGGTATCAAAATAATGTATTTATTCAGTACGTGTGATATGAAATTGGTTTTCAAAAAATACTCGCCATTTTGTTTAACTGACTAATTACCTATATTTGCTACAGCTTGAACTAACTGGACTCAGCCCCTCATATTCCTTTTTTCAAGACATCTCGATCTATAATAAAAGTGTTTTTACAATCAGTTTTAAAGCGATTCCAAAGTCTAGCAGATTGTAATGAAGATATAGCATGGATTACCACATAGAATCAAGAGAATTATATCTTCATATGATAATAAAGTCTAGTTGGCTTATTTTTAAAATTGTTCGATATTTTTTGTCCATAATACATCCTTTTTGTGGAATAATTTTTAAGGCTTTGCAGAATACGTAAGAATTGAGCACGGTAGATGGAAAATTACTTTACGAAGATAATACAAAGTAATATATTATTAATAAAGGAAAAAATTTGGGATGAATAAGGTTCTCTGAAAAATAAACAAAAATTTTTTTGCAAAAAAATGATTTAGAATGCATTTAGGAATATAGACATAAAAGCTATCAAATCAAAGATGATTTAGTTAACAAAAAATCCTTTCATGACATCCTATTTTGATTAACCATTTTTAAATTAATTGAGGGTTTTTAATAGACAGTTTCTTATAAATAACTTTCTTTGATAAAATTTATTTTTCTCACCGTTGTTTTGTATCTTGCTCAAACAACGGGTGACCCAGGGAGTAGAAGAGAAGCCAACCGTCTTTCAAATGAAATCAGGAAAAAGATCTATGCATTAAAGACGTGAAATAAGGTGAATTTCTGAGAGCAGAAGAGAAGCCAACCGTCTTTCAAATGAAATCCGGAAAAAGATCTATGCATTTAAAAACGTGAAATGGGGTGAAATTCTGATGGGTCTTACAACAGGGGATAAAGCCTTCTGGGTCATGAATAAGTACTTCAGGCTGAAGCGTAAATCAGTAATACCACCCATCCATGGACTGACGGGCTTGGTATATACAAATTTAGAAAAAGCCGAGGCCTTCGTGGACACCGTTGAAATTTAATTCCAGCCCAATAAAGACATAATATGACTCAGAGGAAGAAGAACACATTTCTGAGGAGGCAAATAATATTCTGGATCAGGAGTCAAACGATAGCATTGCACCATGCACTAACGAAGAAATCTCCCGAATTATAGCGAGATTAAAGATAAGATCGACACCTGGCCGTGATATAATTAACAACAGGGGTTCCTCAGGGATCGCCACTTTCCCCCACTCTCTACAACATTTATACATGTGATATCCCAATGTTAGGTCCCTCGACTCTGGCGTTATATGCTGACGACGTGTGTATGCTATACTCAGATAAATGTGCTCTCAACGTAACCAACACACTTCAAGAGCATATAAACCTCATTTTGGAGTATTTCCAGAAATGGAAAATAAAAATTTATTATGAAAAAACTAAGGTTCTGTTTATAACGCATAAGTGGAGACAAAATACTTCGAGAGTGAGAGTGGGTGATATGGTAATAAACTGGGAGGATAGCGTTAAATATCTCGGTATCACAGTGGACAAACGATTCACATGGCTTAAAAATTTAAGCCATGTGATATCTTTTAAAGATACCTCGCAGTTAATAGAGAGTTAATAGAGAGTTAAAATGCGCAAGTGCACTGGCTCAAATAGCTTGAACATAATAATATATGTAGAAACCAATATTAGCTTACATATACATGCATATATAAATGACATTCTCTTTATATATTTCATTGAAATGAAATAAACAGAAACATGAAACATGATACTTTATTCAGATATTAAATATATCGAATCAGGAGATTATTTTATGTCAACTTGTCAATGTGGAAATCCAAATGAAGCATTTCCGTGTTTCAGTTTAATCACCCAATTTCTTATGACTAGAAGAACCAATTTTTTAGTACTTATAACATAGTTAAAAATGTAACAAAACCAAAATTGATGCTTATGATAACGAATTCAATATCAGACTCACCAGACATACATACCAAATTACTTTTTAAATGAGACTTGCAATAAATTGCCACCCCTCCTTTTCTCCTTTGTTTCCTATCATGGCGGTATAAAATATAATTGTTCAGTGAAAGATATAAACTACTGCTGTCACTATTAAACCAAGTTTCCGAAATGCATATGACATCAACAAAAGAGTTTTCAAAAATAGTCTTAATGTATTCAAATTTTAGATCAATTGAGCTTCTAGCATTAAAATGTGCCATACATTAAGACCGAAAAGTTTTCGGAAATTCTCATTTAAAATTCGCGCGCTGTATATTTTTCGATATTTTAAGTTTATGTAGTTTGGCAGCACTGTCCTTAATTACTATGCCAAAAATGAGCGCGATCTGTCAGACAGTTCGTTTACGGCAGCTGTTGAAACCAGTTCACCTCAGTAGTGCGTTGCGAAAAAAACAATGGAAAAAAATATTGAACAAAGAGTTTGCATCAAATTTTGTGTTTCGAACGAAATTTCGTGTGCAGAATCGTTGCGAATGCTACAAAAGGCTTATGGGGAATCAGTTTTATCGAAAACTCAAGTTTATGAGTGGTACAAAGCCTTTCAGGACGGTCGTACGACCGTCGAAGACATTTCGCAACGCACTACTGAGGTGAACTGGTTTCAACAGCTGCCGTAAACGAACTGTCTGACAGATCGCGCTCATTTTTGGCATAGTAATTAAGGACAGTGCTGCCAAACTACATAAACTTAAAATATCGAAAAATATACAGCGCGCGAATTTTAAATGAGAATTTCCGAAAACTTTTCAGTCTTAATGTATTTAGACCGAAATTTTGTTTTCTAAATAAATTTATCAAGGTTTTGTGGTCCATCAAGGTTAATAATCAGTTCTTTCAGCTTGCAGTTTAAGCTTTTTTGTTAGGATTTACATATTAGATCCCAGGAATCATTGTCTATATCGAACTCTTTCTGGAGACAACTAGTTGATTGCCCATTTAATATTTTTAAAATATATAATCTTAACTTTATATAACTCGGCTAAGTCGTGCCAGCAGTTAGTACTCTTTGTGGATCGTCTGAACAGCAATGAAAACGAAACTTAGAGGGAGACTAAAATAGGGTTCTATCCTTTTTATTGTGAAGATGAAGCTACGAGTAATAATATGGTAACAATTACTCCAGTCTATCTGATTCTATAAAATATTTTACTTTAAACATTGGATTTGACAAAGCTTTTGTTAAAGGCTTTTGGTGCTTCTTTTTAACTAGTAGATCTTCGTCTACAATTCCCTACTTGTGTATATCGAAGTTGAACTAATGATACTAAATTTACTATTAAAATGTAGTTGAATTTTCACCAATTCGATTTTCTCAGTAGCAAAGACAGGTGTTCGTATCATCACTATACAGTATATCCTACAGACGGATGCAATAAAATTTGCTGGTTTCTGCTGTCGCTCTATTCCGACAGTAGTGATGTCTAATGAACTTAAATGAGAACAACCTCAAGACGATTTCATCAGTTTAATTTTATAGATTGCTAAAAGAAATAGATGGAAGTTTTTTAAATAGTTTTTAAACAATATATTTAATCTTTGATACATCAATTTCAGAATTACTGCAGAAATGCGGACCGGTAATCAAAGGTTGAGTTGTCACTCACTAAAACTGTGATTTTATTGAAATGAGATTTATAGGTTTTCCAGTAAAGATTATAATGCTTTGAAACACATTTAAAAGTACTCAATGCATTTATATACAAACGAAAAGACACTTGAGTGATCATCTATATTCGATTGAAGTAATTTGACTGTGTAAGAGAAGTATTGGGAAAATTTTACTTAGGACAACACTTTGTATAAACCTCTAAGATCGCAGCGCTGGGCCATTTTTGTTATACTGATATAAATATTGTTCATGATATCTATTGCACATCAATATTCTGTCTACAATCCATAATATTTATCTTTAGTCATCGTGCTCTTAAAAGTGCTCTTAAATGTCTAAAGATGAGAATGTGGTGTAAATTGTATATATGTATATGATCATTCTATTCTGATCGATACTATGTATGTTCTCCTTGTGAACTTTAAATATATGTTTCTCAAGTGGGTACATTGTATGGATAGTAAGATAATTAGATGGTATATTTGTATATATAATATAAAATTCTGTTATATATGTATACCCTGCATGGCTTTATTCGATCAAGGGATGAAATAGTGAGCATTTCCTCGTGTTTGAATCTCAACTACACGCACAGCTAATCTAGTCCGTGGTAATTTTATTTTTTTGTGTTATAAATATCCTGCATGCTCATGTAATTACACTTGTGTTTACACATCCTTGCAGTGATTGTTCACATATCACATTAATGACCGCCTTTCTTTTAGTTACATGGCAGCAAAAGCACACTGCTTGTGCATATGCCGGGTATATTTTAAGTTACACAGAAAGGTAGCAGATTTTTCTAATGTCTCCATTGAATCCTTTGTGTAGCAATTAAATTCGTTATGAGAAGATAACTGCTCTGCAGGATAATTGTTTTTGTTTTGCATTTTATGATATCACACATTTCTCTTACTTTATTAGTTTATTTACATGCGCTTCTATTAATTTCATATTATTTTTCTTTTTTCTTGCTCCTCTGCTCTCAGATAACATCGGAGTGTGAGGAATCGGATATGTTAGGAATACGTTTGCATGGAGACAATAAATTCAATTCAAACACATTGAAATGAATTATGTCTTATTATATTAAACAAAAGGACACGCACACTTTTGCTCCTGGCACTTTATCTAAGAATTAAGAATTCTAATGTGCAATTATTAACATTTGTGAAATAACAATTAAAACCGTACAGCACATATGATGATGACGCCGTTAACGTGGCATTTGGCAGTGGAAGATACCGTTGATGTTGCTAGAAATGGCGCTGTTGTACTCTTCCGGAGTACAAGTAGAGATAGTGTCACTTGCGCCAGTTTTAAGTACATACTAATGCCAGTTGGCTACTAGAAAAATCCTAGTGCAGCCACTAAATTACACTTCTAAGGGCACACATGAAGTTTGGCTGTAATAGTTGCAATTTATTTTCCTGCGTTATTTGTTCGCGCACAAGTTATGAACAATAAATTAGACAGACAACAATGAAGCTCATTTCTTTTTACACATTCAATGCGGCATTAATTCTGTAGAACTGCTCTAATCGTAAATTGCTTACATATATCACGTTTATTTCATGTGAAAGACACGTTTGCTCACGTCAGCATTCGTCATCTAGGGGCACACGTATCTTCGCACCACTCATCATCAACAAACAATAAGATTTTTGTCCGAAAGCGCCGCCTGCGACTAGCCCAAAGGTACTTAAGGGTAGCTGGACTCAGTCTGCTTATGGACTTGTGGACTCATTCGAGTAGTCTCGATGTTGGTAATGGTAGCAGTGGCGACGATTCTAGTCTTAAATCACATTGCATGTGTACCTTCTGCACACATGGTTACACACAGTAAACTTATGATTTATTGTTGTTTTAGGAAGGAGTATAAAATGTTGCAATTAAAACTTAAAACATAAAAATATAAATATGAAAAATAAATTATTTAAAAATTTTTTAGTTTCACAAAGGAAACTAACATCAATTTGCGGCTGTCCTGTTTTCACTTTTGGCTGCGTTGCTGTAATTTGTAATTGCTCTGGTTCAAGGTTTAGATGCTCCACTGTTTTTGATTGCACTTCCATTTCTGGTTCCCCTAATTCGATTATTTCGTTTTCTATCACGATTTCTGTTTCACGGGTTCCTAAGCAAATTTTTTTTAAATAAGAAGATTCCACTATTTTCATACTTCTAATAGTGTTCATGAACACTACATATAACACATACTAGTACCCTAGACATATTATGTTACATACAATAACTCACCGGGAGTAGTGCCTTCAGTTTCTGTATTTAACTCACTGGATGTCATTTCGCTAATAGGTGTCTTTTTTGTAATAAAAAAACACAAGTATTTAATCTTGAAAATTTATTTTGATATTCAAAATATCTACTGTTAATCAATTTTTTTTTTCAATTAAATATTTTTAATAAAAACGCATTGCTATATTACTTATCAATATTACTTACCCGATGTAGTGCCTACTTCGTGATAGGTGTGTTTCTGATCTCTGATGTTTCTGTGCTGCACTTGGAGCTGCTAAGAAAACAAAGTTGCCTACTGTAATAACTAGTAAACACACATAAGGATTGTACAACTGTGGCGATTTTTCGAACTTTTGAACCCATCCTTAGCCTTGATTTAGAGAAGCCGTCTAGAACCTAATTTCAACTTTTTAGAGTTTCAAAATGTAGATCAAAATTGAACTTTATTCAAATATATGATTTACTGAGGTTTTTTTTTTAAGAATATTAACCAAGTGTGATGTGTTTTATTGATAACTACAACACATACCTTGTGATCAAAAAAGAACTTATTCGTTCTTTTTTTTAATTTCACGCTGGCAACACTATTATACACATTCTGTCAAAGTTTAACGCATATCGTACGATTACTTTTTGTTTGGCGTCTATACAAAGAAGTCGAAAAATTTTCGTGGTGGCGATTTTTAGCTGAATTTCATTCAAAACAAGCGTCGTTGTGATGTGGCCAATGAGATGATTTCCAACGCAGATAGTGACCACAATCCACATTCATCGAACCAAACAACAATCGACCGAATGGTGCTTCGAAGATGAGCCGAAACCGAAAAGAGAACGCCAAAATCGGTCCAAAATCAAGGTTATGCTGACTGTTTGCTTCGATATTCGTGGTGTGGTGCACTATGAATTTCTTCCGGACGCTCAAACGGTCAATAAGTAGTATTATTTTGCCGTTATACGTCATTTGCGTTAGGCCATTCGCAAAAAGAGGTCAGATTTATGGAAGGAAAATGCATGGATTTTACACCACGATAATGCATCGGCTCACACAGCGTTGGTTGTGTCGCAGTTTTTGGTCAAAAACTCCACCAATATCATCAACCAAGCACCGTACTCTCCAGATATGGCCCAGTGTGACTTTTTCCTCTTCCCCCGACTTAAATTGCCATTGCGAGGAACGCGTTGGTAAAGACCATACCTTCGGCGGCCTATAAAACTTGTATGGAAAATTGAATCAAGCGTTGACATGTATGTATTGCCGCAGGAGAAGAGTACTTTGAAGGCGATAATAAAGAAAATTATTAAAAAATAAAATTTTGCGTTTTTTTTTAAATTCTCGTCCTTTTTTGATCAAATGGTGTATATTTATATATATTAATTGTTTACATATTTTAATTCCATGACGAATGGGCATGGGATTATTATACTGTTTTTGGTCGAAACCGAAATGTGTCTTATACCAAGAGTCATATCACAATTGTCAATTTTTTCTTTGCACCTAAATGTAAAAACTCAAAAATATACATTTTTGATTCTAAAAGGCAAAAACCGTAATTTATTACTCAGCAAGACTGCTTCGACCAATATGATGGAACACAGAAAGCCTTAAATCATAATCTGTCTCTTTCTCTTATTCTGATTTTAATTTACTTGAAAAGCAGCAACAATTTCACAGTTGACGCGAACATGACTGTTGGTATTACTTGACAGTTATCAGACAGGCATTGTCGTGTCAAATATCAAGTTAATGTCATATCATGTTAGCTCTGTAAGTTAATAAAATCTAAATTTTGCATGGTTTTATATCTACACTATATCAATGACATCATTCATTAGATTTTATATTTTAAACACTGGATATTGTTTTTGACATAATATATGTATGCAAATGCTGTCGGTATCACAAGCTAATTGATTCTCAATACAGACCTTCTGAACATTTTGTACTATATTAGTGCATACTTTTTAGGTTGTCTCGAATTTTTATATACCATTTTAATGAGGTTTTACATTATTCTCTAGCAAGAACAAACCACTTTAATTTCAAAGTAACAAAACTCCAGAAAAATGTGCGAATATAAAAAAGTCAAGTACGGCTTTGGGTCAGTTGGTTAAGGTGCGCTGATACTGAGCTTCACATTTGGCAGGACTCGAGTTCGAATCCTGGTACTTGCAGTCTCAAAAATAATTGTTTACGAATCATTAAATACAAGAATTATTTCCAAGACCACTAATGATGGGTATTTGACAATACTCAAAACAGCTGTATGGTTAGCCAAAAATTCAATTAATTAGAATAATATAAAATGAATTTTTGTTGTTGTAGTTCACTACTGTTCGAAAAAACCTCTTTTTAAAATGCACTAAGTTTCTATTAAAATATAATAGTCACTTCCGTCTGAAAAATTTGACGTTAAATTACAACTTATATTCATAAAAAATTATTTAAATTATTCTAAAGACTTATCAGGGTTCAAAATTCGCCAAATTTTTGCAAAATCTCAATTTCACCAAAATTTCATAAAACTGCAAACAAAATATAATAACTTACAAAATAATGCAGTTCTGTTTCCTTCTATACAAAGAAGAAATTTCGGTTTCACAAAAAATTCTAAAATGAATGAAATCAGTGCATTGAAAACCACCAATACATTGAACAAAAACCTGGTTTTTGGTATTTTGACAGACATTTATTGTTTTGATGTCCTCATAAGTTGCTCTTCTTGATTTCTCTCTTTTTAAATACACCTTTGTAAAAGAAAATACCAACAATTATACTTCAGAGAGCACAAAATGACTCGAAAGCAATACAAATTTCTTTGCACTCGTTAACTATGAAATGGTTTAACACTCCAACCCCTCCCGTATCATGAAGAAGCAAAATTTAAAATTGAGTCATAACGAGTCTATGTATTGAATAGTCTTTCGAAGCATTACGGCAATACAAAACTTACATCTTTGGCCATGTCCAATAAAATATAGTACTCGTCTAGGTCTAGTCCAAGAGCATGTCCTAAGGGGGGATCAAATGTCTCGTTTGGCATATGTTCAGATAAGTGTTGGACTCTCATACCATGACATAACGTGGCATAAAATCATCTATAACCCTATGAAATACGGTTATAGATGCATTAATTGGATCCTCTAAGTGGACAAATTAATGTTCACATTCATGTCCAAAAGAGTAAAATATTTATTTATTTGTGTAGTAACTTCTCTCAATTGTGAGAGATTCAGCGGTATTTAGACGCTCCATATTGTGCACAGGCAAGCCTTGAAGTAAACATATTATACTTTGGCTGACAGATCTGTTTGAGATATATCAGTGAAACCGTGCTGCCAAATAAAAGCCACGAATGGATAACCCTCTACCAATACACTGCAGTAAATAATATTAAAAATGACAAGTAATATATGTATATGTGACCAGGCACAAGAAAAAACTGTGCTTTCAATGCACAAAAATAAAAATAAATTTTAGATTTTTCATTCCATTTTTCATGTGTCAATTTTTCGCAAATGCCACAAACATAAATCATCATAACAAATTCACATTTAAAAAGGCGCAAACATCGCATATGCAGCCACACAACCGCCAAAAAGGACACGCCACGACGTATTCATTACACCAGTCAAAGTTGCTGATCGAACCGACCAACAACCAAGAGTAAACAAAACTGCTGCTACTCGCACGGGCAACATATAACACATCAACAACAACAAAATAACAGCAGCAATGCACAATAAAGCCAGCTCAACTGCATTTGATAACTCATGTAATGCAACACTAGGCTATGCGCACAAAGGACATTGCTGTAACAAATACTTTTTGACAGGATACAATGATGACACTGACAAATTTTTGTGTGTTCAACTTTTATTTATTTTTTATTGTTGTTTGCTGTACTATTGTTGCATTTACGATTACGTTTGTTGTCCTTGCACTGCACTAGTAATAAACAGGCGAAATGCAAGCTGACTCAAAACTCTTGCGTCCTGCCAAGGAGTAGCGCTGCAGCGCACACTTGATTTATTTGATTTATTGATGTATGCAATTTTTGCCAAAGGATATTTAAAAGGATCGAGTAGTATTGCAATACAGCTGTATGCATTCATCCGTTGTACGCCGCTGACGTCACAATATATTCAAAGGACATGTACACTTTTCAAAAATTTTGTACTTAAACACGCACGTGTCTCTGCAAGGACAATGCTTACTGCAGTTATTAGTCGTATTCGCCTGCGAGGAATGGAACAAACAGCAGTGTATGATTTGAGTTATGATATATCGTAATTAAAATTTTGAAATTTTAGTTTTTCTTTTCGCGCATTCGTAGTTATCCATAAAACATTGCAGTTTTGAATTTTTTTGGTGTATTTTAAAGACAGGACTTCAAAGGAGACGCGTAAAGGGAATACATGATTTATATAAATCATTAAATTTACTTATAAAATTAAATGAATATTTCAGAGCGACTGTTTCCAACTACGCCACTCTACTGCCAGCCAACAACTCAACTCGACCCTTCTCTGTTTATTACCAGGTGACGACATATTGCTCATAGTTGGCCTTTTTGCATTCTGTGACCTCACGGCTAACATAGCACTTCTTCCGATTAATAGCTGTTGCTTCTAAGTTATTTAAAATGAACTCTTAAAACATGATTTTAGTATTTAAATCCCCGAATTAGTAAGTTTTATTTCTATATTTATACTTCGGATAATTGGTTATGCCAATTTTTTTTAGAGTAGTGTAAGAACATTTGGTAGCATTCCCTACTTCTTCAGTAATTATTTGCTTTTTTGTTTTTAAACTTGACACTGTTTCCTTCATACCATTTCACTGATCAGTGTTATTAGCTCTAATATCATTTTTCAAGGAAGCACTTCCATCCAATAGCGTCTACCCAAATTACAAGTACAATGTCAACGACTATATTATATATATATACCATTTCTTTTTTTAATTGTTTTGTATCTATATTAGAAAATTATGATAGGGAAATGTTTTTTACCACAATTTCCATCAAAGGTTTAATAATTTTCAATATTTTGTTTGGACCCTTTCTGTGGGTCTATAATACCATATTGTTCAAATTTGCTCCGCGGATTATCCTACAATACTGGCTCTTTTTGAAATAATTGTTATGCCTTATCGGTATATAGCACGAACTATTTTGTCCATTAGTTGACGAATGAGTTAAAATGCATGCTTGATGGAGTCCTTGAATGTCCTCCCATTGATTTTATAATAGTTCCAAAATATAAATGCAGTGATTTTTGAAATTTTGTACACATCTTAATTATCAGTGACATTTATATGATTTTCCAGGCATTCGCAACGTATTCGCATCGATTGTGTTCCAATAATAGCAGTACAGTATATTATATATTTCTTCTGGAATGTATTTTTTTTATCTGCATGAGGGTATATTTTTTAGCTGCATGAGGACTTCAAATGATAATACAAAACACAAATATTGTTGGATTGAAATTTTTCGTATTATAATCTAGTAGATAATTTCATGGCATTTCTTTTTTGAATATGACTTCCGTCATATGTCCGCCGCGGCCACGAGTTACATGCTTCACTCGAGCAATCCAATTTTTGACTAATATTAGCAATAAATGAGACCGTATGGCGAGAGTGGGGCACAAATATTGGCTTCCAATTCAGCAAGAGTTGCTGGTTTGTCGGCATAAACCAATGAATTAACATAGCCCCATAAAAAGCGATTGAGAGGCGTTAAATAGCACGAACGAAGGAGCCAGTTAATAGGACTACTTCTGGAAAAAAGTAATTACCAGTCACCAAATTGATTTCGCAATAAATCGATTGTTAGGCACGTTGTATGGTAAGTTGTACCGTCTTGTTGGAACCAAAGTCGTCGATGTTTAACTGATTAATTTTTTGAAAAAAATCAGCCAGCATTGCTCAATAGTGCTTGCCATTCACCTTCTTTCTTATTTCGAAAGAAATAGGTACCGATGATGCCGATTTTGATGGTCTTGTTAATGGTTTTTAATCGAGAAGATTAGAATTAATCTGAAAATGATCAATAACTGCACGAATTGCTTACTCACTAGGCCGATTAAGTTGACCGTAAAACGAACGAAGTATTCTATGAACTCCGCGAACAGACTTATTTTTTCAAACTAAATTTTCACAATTTGGATGCGTTGTCTTAGCGGTAAACGATTCATAATGAATTGTCAAACTGAACAGAAATGCCAACACATTTTGATATTCATACCTGTCAAACCATAGCTATCGATATCGATTGTAGTACCGTTCATATTATTCGGATTTGTTTTAAAATCGAAGTTCTTCGATTATTCGATTAATCGGATTTCAATGAAGTCTTTGAAATTGGCAATAAAATCGATTTTTTTGTAAATCCGAAGTCGTCGAATATCCGGATTTGCGGTTTTTATTTGCAGTGAAATTATTCGAAGACTTCGTGAGCAGAAGTTAAAGTGAGACGCATGCAAACAAACGTGCATCACACAAGTTGTTTGCTTGTATAAAATCATACATATTATTATATATTATATGCATATATATATACATATTTTTATATATTATTTATATTTGAGAAATTATATTAAATAAAATTTTAATTAAAATATGAAATACATACGCAAAAATTTAATAATCGAATTAATCTACGATAAGTCGGATTCTTCGAATACTTCGTAAAACCAAATACGAACAGCACTCATCCATAGTTCTAAAGCAGCTAAAAAACACCGTAAAGAACACTCGGTAACTAGATATTTCTAGATAGACACGACTAATACTAGACATGACTAATAGGTAATGTTATTTATTTCAAATAGATGTAACCTCAGTTCAAAATAAATAATTTCAGTAATAATAAGAGCTCATATTATTAAAACCGTTCTAAATAATATTGCAAGTAAATCCTGACTTATGAGATTTATAATATTATCCTTGCAAGAAGTCTAAAGGTCTAACCCGAAAAATGTATGTTGAATTAATCCCGAATTTTTATATATCGGTTGACACACGATATAAAAAAAATTACACAATTTTCAAAATCTGCTTCAATTTGTTAACATATTTTCATCTAATAATTAAATGATGGTAATTGACAGTCATATGTCTAGTTAAAAAACAGTAAATAATCTCAGCTGAGATATCCATATATCAAGAAATTTGTTATATTTTCGTTAACCTGTATTACTTTTTCAGACTGTTCTAAGGGTTTCAGCTAACATATACGTATGTGTAGTGTGTATAAAGTGTTTCCGTATACAAAACAAAAAATATCCTCGATATCTATTACAATTTTAACCATTCACTTAATAATCAAACTAAATAAAATATTCACTTTAGAATCAATCGTAAATGTATCTGACATTTATTTTATTTATTTTCATGGCGTACCTGACAATCTCTCTGCTTTAGATTTATTCGGTGGTTGACGTTAACGTTTAAAATCGAAACAGTCAAGAAAGGTATCTTCACCACCGATGTATGACATTATATTTAAACCTTGAAAATGCTGTATGAGTACTCTATACAGAAAACTCTTTTTTTTATACTTAAGAGTCATAAGAAATTATATCCGTGCTCTTGAAGCCCGTAGAAGTCAGTTAGTCAGTTAGTCAGTTGTAGTCAACCGTACTGCAGCATAAGTTAGTTGATTTCAGGTACGTTGATATTGAATCAATCAGTGCGGTTTCGAGAATGGCCACTAATTGTAACCCTTTAACTTTTCATATATTTACTGCAATATTTCCTTTCCGATAGACAGACACACTCTCTAGCTCACATATTTGCACTGACTAGAGCTACAAGAGCTACAAGCGCTACAATAACCATTTTTTTGAAGTTCGAAATTTATGTGCAGTTGCAACCCACTGTGAAGACAGAGTGCACACATACATATGTACGGGTAATAAAATAAATAAAACTCCAGCACAAGTGAAGGCAAGAAGTTTTCCGAGAATTTATTGGAAACATAACATTAACCCCATTTAATGGTTTCAAAATATCATTTTTGATTTGTTTGCCCTTGATGTGCATAAAGAAGAAAAACTGCAAAATTTATTTTATTACCGAAATGAATTACAAACCGCCGCGTTCAACTGCCTTTGTATGCGGACATTTTTCCGTGAGCGTTTTTTGTGTTTTGTGAATTTGCAACAAATGCAGACACAGATACAAACGCACACAAACAAATAAATAAAATATATACAGACATCCACATAGACATAGAAAAGAATGGGTACATTGGCAGTGTATCGTCCTGCCATCAGTCACTCCGAATTGTTGCAGCGAATGCATTCTTGGCCTTTTGTGGCAAAAATGATTTCATGTGAAATGGCGATTACTTTTCCTTAAAAAATATGAAACAACATAGATACACACAGCAACACAAACACAAACCAATATGCACTTTAAGATTGTAGGAAAAGAAAGCCAGTGGCAAATAATGAAAAAACTCTATATTTATTGCAATTGAGCGTGTTCCGTTACGTTTCTGGAAGGACTGCTCCGAGCTTGTGCTTGCACTGGTAAATATCAATGTGGGTTTTAATGTGTGTACAGAGTTTCGCCTGCCGTCCAGTTTTTGCCAGGGTCGAATCTTTATGTGTGTCTTTGGTTATAAATCTACGTCTTTAAAACACACGTCTTCATGTCAACTGATAGATTTATAATTTTAAATGTTCTGCTCAAAGCTATGAGTGAGCTACACACATAATGATTCCCCTTCGACTGTTCACAACTATGTATACACCATTTTCTTGGGTAAGCCATTTCCGATTTAATCCATGTGCAGTTCTCACCACACTTACCACACCAAAAATAATCAATGCATTCGCGCAATTTTCATCGTAATCACAAATGTCAAGCAATGAAGCACTAGAAAATAATAAGCTGGTTAAATATAGAGTCGTGATGTTGGCTGTTGGGATTGCTTATTTAAAGTGAGATTAAAATACGGGTTAACTCTTTAAAGGATTCTTAAAATTTACTAATTCAAGAGAAAGCGCTAATCTTATAATTGTTAATTATTATGAAATATGAACCATTCTGCAGACAGAATGACACACAAAGTTCTGCAGACACTTTGATGAGCCTCTCAAGAATCTATTTCTTGTATTACACAATACAAGTTGAGTTTGTTGACCAAAATTTTCAATTAATTCAGTAATAATGTTTTGCTTACCAACGCTTACCGCAGCGGAAGAAGGTGCTCACAATATTGAAGTTTACCAAAATACGTTGTCGAATTGAGGAGCAGCCCTTGAAATCGAATTCGTATCAAAAATTTTTAGCAGTAACTTCTAAGGTGAGCCTCGTAACTAAGTTATTTTCCCTAATGATCTTGGTGAACAAAAATTATAATTTTAAATGACTTTAAAATAAAAAAAACTGTTTCACAACCTTTATGAAAACTTATCCATTGCTGCATAAGCATAAGTCGACTCCTAAACATGAGCTAGATCCATAAATCAGGGACTTGATATGTGCTCAACAATAAAATAATGTGCCCTCAAAGCAGTCCAACTAACTAATAACAATAAATTAAACAATGAAACAAAGGCAAGATTTCAGTTTCTCTTTTCTAATGACCTCGGCTGCTGTACGAAGAGCCAAGCGATGCTCAGGCTGAAAGAAGGAGCGCTACCTGTTTGTCGTAACAATACCATATGTAGCAGCTCCTATAGTTTCGGAAGAACTTTAACATCTTCAACATCTTGGAGTAATTTCACCAATTGAATACTCGCAGTCAGCAATACCAATAGTATTTGTATAAAAGGAGGAGATAAATTCGTATATGTGCCGAATATTCTACAGGTCTTAATGACGGTCAAAAGCCGAATAAATATTCTCTTCCAACGCCTGACTAAATATTTTCCAAACTCGCTAATAAGAAGGTCTTTAGCACAATTGACCCATCAGATGCATTTTTCCAGATTCCACTGGACCAATAATCTCAATGGCTGATGGCTATCAATACTCACCTCGGCTGATTTATAGTACTAAGACCGCAACTGGGTGTTAAAACAGCCCCTAGTATTTTTTAACAGATAATTGTCACAATGTTTAGCGGCATCAATACCATTGGTTTTATTGATGATATGATTTCTTCGGAAAGTAACAAAGCAGACCACAAAATTTAACATTTTGAAACCTTAAAGCGTATTCAGGATTATGGATCCACACGGTGGATCAATATGGTATCCGACCACATCCAGGAAAACTTCCATCGATCCAAAAGCTCCCACCACCAACAAACTTGCAACAAAAACGAGCATTTTTAGGAGCTTTAAATTATTATAGAAAATGAACTTTTTAAAAAATATAAAAAGTTTAAGTGGAAACAAGAGCATAATAAAACATTTACAAAATCAGAAATATATTAGCTTCTGATCTATACCTCACGCACTTCGATCCAACAAAGAAAATAATTTTGGCTACTGATACTTCAGAATACGGTATGGATGCAGTTCTCATGCATCAATTTAATGACGGAACGCTTCACCCAATTATGCACTACTCAGCTTCATTCAATGCTGCAGAGCTGAAGTATCCTCAAATGCACAAAGAGGCTCGAGCTCTCGTGTTTGGAGTAAAAATATGTCACTATTACATTTCTGGTCGTCGCTTTATCATTCATATCGGCCACATGCTACTTCTTGCTATATTCAACCCGAAGAATGGCATCCCGATGTTTACAGCTGCTCGCCTGCAACGTTATGCATTATTCCGTTATACGATCGAGTTTTTGATAGCTTATACTTTCATACTGAATACATTTGCACAGAAGCAGCGACAGACGGATATTTCGCAGCATGATTTTGAAATTGCCCTCATTCTTCGGGTTTTAAGTGGAAAAGCCCATTTTCTACATTTGTATAGTCATCAACAGCCTTCAACCGAATTTTCAACTTGATAAAAAATTTATTTCCGACTAAGTTCCGTAAGTAGTTTTACAAGAGGGTTGACGTTTGTCAATTCGGCAATTTTGACTTTTTTGATTTATCTGATTCAGCAGTAGAGATATTTTGATTTTTATTAAACGGCACCAGCAATATAGACTATTTTAAAAGGTTTTGACAAACTTTGCTTATAAACATTTATCAGCAACATTTTGTTCAGGACATGTGTTTGTTTACCATTTCTGCGTGCAACATTTGTTGATAATGTATTTAACACTAGGATCTAATAGTGATCCTATTAGGAAGCTGAAAATGGCAAAAAGTCAGAATCTTGATTAGTTTTTGCACTTTCTCTTACAATAACTTTCGATTTGTTAAATCAGGTGAATCAGGTCAACATCTAAGCACTTATGTTATTTAAATGTTTTTTCTTAGATGTGTGTTTTTGTAGATAGATAACGTTGATATCGACATTTAATTAGAATTTTCTGGAAAACTTGAAAAACTAGCGGTGAAACTAAAAACGTTTTAGAATAAAAATAATACTTTTGCAAATTTTATATACAAAGTTACATATTGTCGTACATTGATACGACTTTAAAAGTGAGCAAATCAGAAGGGTGTCCGAACAATATAAAGGATGAAGACTTTATAAAAAAATGGAGACTTCTTGCGTTGGTTAAACCTTGTTCCGAGCAATGATAGCCAATGATAGCCAATGATAGCATGATAAGGATGATGATAATGAATGCACACGAATTAGCTTATAGTATCACTATCAATAGAGAAAGCAATTATATTCTTTAAAAATTTCTTCCTAAAGTAACTATCGGATTTCATGAGTTATGATGTTTGATTGAAGCTTAGTTATTGTTATATGATTTATTGTCAAAATGCAGGAAAAAAAATGCGCTTGCCATATTTATAGTAATTGCGACTGAATTCAATTTTGGCACACATTTGGGCAGACCTCATGGATAAATACACTTAAGGTTGGCTGTTGGCTGACATATATACAGGTTTTTTCCATTTCTCAACATGAACAGAATGCTTAATCGCCTTTTTACTGGGGCGGAAATACATATTAATTGTCTGCAGTTGTCGGTTTTTTTTTTCCTTATTGTATATTTCATTTAATTAATATTTTTGCAATTTTCGTCCTTCCTCTTCTCTGAATTTTAGTTCGATTTAATTGTTTGTTATTGGTTTTGTTATATGAAATCATACAAAAAAATTTGAAAAATCCATACTCTGTCGTTTCGTATGGATTGTGATCTTATACAAAAATGTGTTAAAATCGAAACGAAACCAGTCGTTTAAAAAGTTAAAATAAATCTTTTTATACAAAAAAAAAAAAACTGATACAGAACGTTATATTTGAGTATATTTTAAAAAGGAAATAATGACTATTCAAAATAACCCTCTATTAAAACAATAATTTCTATTAAGAAAAGTGGCTTCATTCTTCATAATTAACTTTAAAAATCAAATTGAAAAAAAATTTGTTGACATTCTAACTATATCCACTCGCACTGATTTCAATGAAATAGATGTGGGGTGAAGAATTTTGGGGTTAGTATAACTAACTCTTACAACTACAAAAAATATGCAGCTATTAAGCCATGGCAATTGACGCCGAACTAAGTAAAACGAATATAACTTCGATTTCAGAGAACAACTATACGCCTAAGTTCTACTAGTACTTTTTTCTCTAGATACACCCATGGGGTTTTGAGAATTGGCATTTTAGACACATTTTCAAATAGCTACATCTCAAGCTCGGTAGAAAAATTTATTGCGTTTTAAAGATAATTGACTGAACATTTAAGAAATTGTTTAAACAATTAAGATTAAGATAACAATAATAATTAAGATTAAGATATTTAAGTACTAATATTAACCTTTAAATTTCAAAAAAAAATACATTGAATGTATTTTCAAAGAATATACTACAAATATTCTTATATAATATTTTTGATTTCGATTAATAATAAAATTCTACATAAAACCTAAAAATTTTAGGATGATATTATCCTCAGAAGTACCCATCAAAGGTTCAATTGAAAGGTTCAATAACATATGTTTTTAATAAATCGTGTACTTGAGCGTTTATTTCCTGTTGTTTGGATTGTGAAAGTCTATAATTTTTTATATAAACGGGTGAGTTATCTATTGTGTGTAAATATTATTTGTAGAAATTATTGGTAGTTAACTTGTCTCCTTCCATATAGAATATATCTTGAAAATTCTTGTAAATTTCTTCTATGGATTTGTATACGTTACTATCTTGACTATCTAATTTAAATAAATTCTTGAGTTTCTTCCAATGTTCATTGGAATGTTTGTGTTTGTTGTTTGGGATTATATTAAAATATTTTAAAGTACGAAGTGGAAATTCTTCACGTACTTTAAATTTGTAGTACCTAATGTTACTCGTATAACTGCATATATTGTGAACTATAATTGTTCCCCTATAATATGTTCGTCATTTGTACAATGTTTTGTACACATTGACACATCTACGCCAGTACCTAGCAATTATTAACAATATAATTTTTTATCTGTGGAATTTAATAGTTTTGAGTAGTTTTAAGGTTGATTAGTTCTAAATGAACTAGTTTGTTTTATACCTCCATTCTTTTAATTCCTGTTTAGTTTACTTCTATAGTTGTACCTATTCCGGTAAATTCGTTGTTTATTTTGCCAACTTGTGTTTTGAGTGCATCAGACTGTGTTGTTGTGCATTATCTATACTTGATGCTATTTTAGTTGCATTAATTAGCTTTGTTGGTTGAACTGCTATTACTACGGATGTGAAAGGTGTCGATAAGCCATTTTAAAAGTATTCAGCCCGGTTTCATCATATATTTTTCTTTTATATATATATTTTTAAGGTATGTTATTGCTTAAAATAACATGTATTTTAACACATTTTTTATAATGGTTATTTATTTTACATAAAACTAGAAATAATAATAAGATACATATAAAATACAAAATTGTTTTTAAATCGGTGAATTCGTGTTGTTGTTGTTTTTGGTGTTGTTTATCACCCCTTCATTTGTTGGTTGACTGCCCATTTCTTATCGTCTTAATTTGTTTCTTTACTGCTGCTTGCTCTTCTAATGAAGTAGCAAGATTTAATTCTCTGTAGAGGTTTGCTTGTTGTTTTTTTTTATAGAATTGTTCACCACCTATTTTCCTTTTTGGTTTTAACAGGTTTTTTTAATGATGGTACTGCTTCTGACTTTCTCTGCCCCGCATTCTAATGCTCGATCGTTAATGGTTTTGGTCCGCCTGTTTTGTTCTCAAAAACATTTTTATTTAACAAATTAATTTAGCGTCATCTCTATTTTTAAATTACGAATTTGAAATTTTTAATATTCCTCCCGATGCCTCTAACAATAGTGATGAAGAAGATGACTCTCATCTATTTTAAAAGATCTACAGAAAAAATTTAATGGCACAGCAGGTAGAACTATGAAAATAAGAGTATTGAGTGTAGTGCTTAATAAGTAATTCCGATGAGTCATGAGTCACTTCCCGAACGCTATAAAGCATATGATCACTGTTGCTAAAGCAATTGCTTCAGAAAAAGGTGTATTAGAAGATTCAAATTTAAAAAACCAATGATTACTACAAAAACATGTAACGGAAGCGGTTTTTAACCTTCACAAATGTGGTGAAAAGAGTCAAATAGTGCCTGGGAATAAAGACTGCTTACCTTTAAAAATTGATGGAAGAGAGACCCAAATACAAAACCCACTTATTCTAAGTAAATAGAAAGAGCTGACAACAATGACAACAATATTGAAACTGTTACATATAAACAGTGGGTTCGTCAAGCTAGAACCACATTATAAGCTTTGACATCTCCAGTTTAAGGATATTTGCAATCCTTAAAGAGCAGTTTAGACAAATTGCTGTTATCTTTCTTTATCGTTAAAAAACATGCAGAATTTCTGAAAAATACGAAAAACATCTTAACAGGAAGTGAATGCATTATTTTGTATGATTTCTCCAAACATTATGCTTTTTTGATTCAATACTCTGTACGAGACACATAGTGGTATGCTGATCAGGCAACAATTCATCCGTTTTCATTATACTACCATTATGAAAATAAACAACTACATGTAAAAACTTTTGTCTGCATATTTGAAAATGGCATTTTTTACCAAGTTCACACTTCAAGTGCTAGCCTTCTAATCCAAGCACCGAAGGAGTTATTTCACTGGGCTAACGAATGTTTTCCAAATATTGAGTGCAAATTATCAACATTAAGAGACTACTTATCAGAAGAAGATAAGACTAAACACCGCTTCGAAACAGCTACATCAGTTTAAGAGACAATAAAATATCACTGTTTTATTCCTAATCCGAAAAAATTAGTGGGGAAATTATTTTCTTCTTCAGACATTACAGATTATGTCTGAAATCAATGTTAATATTTTGTTTATAGTTCTTTACAGTTCCTATAACATTACCTATAGCATTTCTGACCTGTACAGATTGTTTTTCCAACTATAGCAGAACAACACTTCACCAAAGAAGGAAGGTGTGATTAGGTGTTGCAGTTATGTCGGTAGTTCAGCTGGTGTGTAACTCCTTAATGTTTTAATTCTTCAATATAGGAAAAAGTTCATAAAATGGTTTAATTATGTTAAAATACATAATTTAAAAATAACTAACTAAACATTTTTGCATTGTTTTTCTTGGAAAATTGATTTAATGGTGCTGTGGTGCGTATGAGTAACTTGAAGGACGCCTGATAAATTTATTTTTTTTAATTACTTCTAAAAGCAACGTCACACTGGAAATATTTATTTTTCAAGTAGAATTTATTGGTTAATCAGAATTAAAACTAAAAACTAAAAATTTTTGTAGCATATTCCAATCTTTTTTTTTACTAAAAAATCGTGTGTATGTGTTTAGTGTGATGTGAAGGGTAAATTAATTTTGTAGAAGTACTTTTAAGGACAATATCATTTTAAAATTATTGGGTTTTATGTAAAGTTTTATTATTAATCGAAATCAAATATATTATATATAAAAATAATATAAAAATATGTAAGAAATATTGCTATCTTGAAAATTTTTATTTCACAGTAAAATTTAAAACTGTATTTAAATAAAATATAAAAAGTGAAAGTTTTGGGAACAATTTCTTAAATCTTCAGTCAATTATCTTTAAAACGCAGTAAATTTCAAGTTCCTGCCATTTATGGAGCTTGAAATGTAGCCATTTGAAAATGTGTCCACAATGCCAATTCCCAAAACCCCATAGGTCCATATCTCCTAGGGAAAAAATTACAACATTTTTTCCCGAGATGAGGGTTTTCTTATTTTATGAAATGAGCTCATAAAAAAAATTCCAGCCAAATCGGAGATCATGAGGTCAAAAAGGTGTCCGAATTGTAAAAGAAAGCCCATATACAATCTATTCCTTACATATAGTGAACTTGTAGTTTCACATTCATCCATTTTTTCAAACAACAAATAGAACCTTTACATAATTTTATTATAAAAGTAACTTTTAAAATATTTTTGCAGGCCAACTATAATGAATTTTAGATTTTGCATGGTTCCAGAGTAAACTGCCTATTTTCACTACTTCGGGAGCAGTACTTTTCCGCAGAAACGTGTTTGTGATTGGGAACCAAAAGCTCCACTGGTTTTGAGTTCAAAATCTGCTATAAAATATTTAAATTTTACATTTGCTGCCTGTAATAATTTTCGAATAACTACAAATGTTGCTTAATAATTTATTGTTTTAGTCCTTTTACGTTTACTTCACATTTTTGATATTATGTATTTTTTTCATTTTCATTAATAAATAAGCAGCGCCATCTACAAAGGCATTTTTGGACATGAACAAGCGTATTCTAATGGATGCATGCACACAGCACAGTCACATCTCTCGGCATATTTCTGACGTTCTAACCAGGTGTATCCACGCGCCCTAAACTCGATGAAATAGATGTGGGGTCGAGAACGTTGGGGCAAGTATAAATAATTTCTAAAACTACAGCTTTTGCAACAGCATCAGCAAGCGCATCACTGATGTAACAATGGCTCATTTTAGTGCATTGTAGTGTTATACAGTTTGAACGACCTTACGTTCCTCTCTGCCTCCTCCGTGCTTCGTACTCCATGCCCCGTGCAACTGTCTGTTTGTCCATGTGCTAGCATGTCCCGCTCGATTCACTTGTACATAAGCAATGTAGCATCATTGCAGTTGGTACACGCGCATATACTTATGTATAATACTGCGGCCTGATTCGAGAGCAGCATCCTCTCGTCCATCTTTTGATTTAGCACCGACATAAAAATGATTTATCAGTGACATTAAAATAATGCACACTGTGGCGCATTTTATGTGCGAATAGGTTTTTCGCGCCTTTTTGTTTTTGTTGCTGGTATTGTTGTTGTTATTGTTGTTATTGTTGTTATTGTTGTTATTGTTTTTGGTGGTGCACTCTATGTTGGTGTTATATGGCATCTCCCTTTCGCAATTATTTGCGCTTCATTCATACATTTTAGTATTTTAGTTGTCCCTCATGTAGCCCATACGTTTATTCTCGGCTCACGAAAATTGTAGCTAAAATGGTATAGCAGAATCAGCAGTGGCTGATTCTTCCAAACTTATGATACTGCACATTAGTTACAAAAACGATAACGCCCACCAAAACATTAAAAAATTAATTCAAAATTTAAAATTTTGAAATTATATGAAATACGCACATGTTCTTTAACAGTCACTGAATTAAATCATGAGCTAACTCATTTAGATAAGGTAAATACACTGTAAGAAATATTTGGCAACAACAAATATAAATATACACCAAAAACCAACAATTTTAGTACTTGCGAACTTCGAAATATCCGGTAATGACTCTTTAACAGCATTATGCCAAGCAAGGCGAAGAATCACTTAATTAATTATATATTTTGGTAATAATATAAACTACTTCTTTAGAAAACAATCCATAATATAGCAGTAAAAATAACATATATTGAAAATATTACTAAATTCTATCCGTGACATCACAAAGGGTCAGTATTTATGCTCAAGTGAGTTTCGGTGTGCAAGATCCTCACTCCACTCCACTTCAACCTAGCCTAACCTAACTTAGTTATAATGTACTCAATGAAAGGAACTGCTACTGCTTTATAAAAAAAAGACATGTAATATGTATGATATGTAAACATTTTATATAAAATTGAAGAATGCCTGAAACAGTGTCTTAGAAATTTAACCAAAGCAGTCACTGGACGAAGTAAATTAAAGGTCAAATCACCAAAATTCTTTTCCCAAAAAATACTCCACTGAGGGCAAATCACACGATTTCGATTCATACAATACAAAGAGAATTCACAAATGCTTTTGGTATGCACGTCTTAGCATAATGATCTGACCCTGTATGATATCTACCTAACACATTTAGCCGGTTCAAGCGCAATTTTTTTTAATTGAGCTTCTTCCAGACATTCGAAATAAGGTGAGAAATATGTTTTAACTTCACAGGTGCATAGTGGTATTCAGCACCTAATATATCATATTTGTGTTCTTAATATTTATAATTTAATTTGTTTCTAAATGGAAAGTAACTATACAGGCAATGCAAACTATTGAACCGCATAGTTTTTGCAGGACAATGTCCTACATGTAGATCTATAGTAATCACAAATTTAAAAATGATTTCATGATTTAAAGAATGCGGCGATGAAGAGGTGAAAGAGTTAATTTACTTGATACTAGAGAGATAACAAATCTGTCCACTATTAGGAATTTATTCGTCAAGAGCACACTTAAGAACATACTCAATATTTTGTGCCGCAACTCGAAGAATTTAATGTACTGCAAATAGGTTTAATACATATTAAAAACTCTGGAACATTTATATTGTTGAAAGTTTTTTTTAGTGTTGTTAATATGAAAGTTTTCATTCCACATTCATACCTCATATGGGTGGCGAAAATAATGCTAATGGCGCTATGTGCTCCACATTTACCAGCTATGCATCGTAACCATCAACCACACTACACCGAAGGATCTGCAACTCATTAGTCCGCCACTTTAACTAAAATAACAACTCTAGCACTGGTCACAACAATCACAAAAACAATATTATATGACACCTATACATCTATATATGCTACGTTCATGCTTAGATAGTGTGTGGGAATAGAATATACTTATAAAACTATGATTGCAGAACGACTACAACAAAGTGAAACTCCCGAGCTGAAGGACGCGCATACTTATATTAGTTGGCAACGTCAGCATCATTTCCTGATGTTAAATGCCATTCCATGGTAATACAGAGCTTGCACCTTTTTAATAGTATGAAAAGCTTATTAAGCATATACCAGGGGTGCTTGGTAAGTCAGTGATAAGTGAAAGGCTTTGTACTCTTTTAATATTTGATATAAAATCCTTTTGGATCTAAATTGAAATTTCGAAAAAATAGGAGTTTGCCTCCTATTGATTTTCGAAATAAATATGACTTGTTAAAATTGCGTTCGAGTTCAAAGTATTTCGAATTCATATTTCGTTTTCTCAAAGACAACAACTGTCTGGACAGCTATCCGAGTCAGACTCTGACAAACTCACGAATGGCGGGACTACAACAATTTTAAATAACCACACTTTTTACCATTATCGGTAAGGTGGAAGAGATTGATGAGAAGCACTGTTAGGCGTCATTCTCAAGTGTCAGAACCAGAGTCCAATCTTTTGATTTGGACAACTTTGTCTTAGATTTATTGCGCATTATAAACACTTAGTGCTTATGGTATGTTTATCGGCAGAAGTTCTTTGTTATGACTGATTTTTGTTTTTAAAGTATAATAGCTTGAATGTGTATTATCTATAGTCCAAATAAATAATTTTATGGATTACATTCAAAGAGTTGCAAAAACTCATTGCAAGTGATTAGAATGGTAGATTTCTGATTCATTGCGAGTAAATGGCGCATACATCTAGTTGACAATTTCTGTATATGCAAATATTCTTAGGAAATGTAGTGATTACTGTAACTTTAAATTTTATTATGGCATTTTTAAACTTTAGATCATCGATTTTATTGACCGATTCGAAAGTAATGACTTAATTTTGATCGCTCAGCAGTTGGGTGTTCATTCGATTACAGCAAAATTCTGTAAACGAGTTCTAAACCATTTTATATGATGATGGAGTTCCCACATTGCTTGTCAATCGTTTTGTTCCAGAAATATTATTTTTCAAGAAATGGTGTGCGAAATTCTTCTGTCTTCAGTTTTACAGTCTTACCAACACAGTTGCCAAAACAAAAGAAGATCTAATATCACAGCAATAACCTTTTCAAGCAATCCTCGTACATATGAAGGGACTTAACTTGCACTTGTACTCACACAACAGCATTAATCAATTTCAAGTTGTAAGAGAACGTAGCGTCGAGTTTTAGCTGAAATTTTTGGAGTATGAGTGAATAAGGTTTGAGCCGTCCTTTTTGTTGGTTGCTCATCATCGTCAACGTTTTAAAAATATGCGACGCGATTCGAAAGAAATGGCAATTTAGCAATACATACACACCTGTTTTGGGTAATTTATCTCGAAGAATTATTATTTCAAAATTTTCAGATTCGGTTTCGGACCCGCAATGGGGTTGAAGACCAACAGAATATGCACTGAATTTTGCCTGGATATGCAATGAACATAAAAGGACAAATAGAACAGAAAATAAAAGGATTTCATAATGGTCATTTCATATGAATTATGCGAGTTTGTGCAATTACATGTTACTGCCGTTGTAGTTTCCGCTGTGCTGTTGCATTATAAGTTGTTGGCATAATTGTTGTTGCTGGTGTTGTTGTTGTTTTCTCTTTCCCGACTTTTTTCTTCATTAATTGTATAATTGTTGGTGCTACTGATGCTGTCGTTGCTGCTGGCTTTGTTGCTACAGTACTTTGGTCTTGCCATTTGCATTGCAGCAACTCCCCTTATCACACTAATAGCGCCTTCAGCTCGAAGGTATGAGCGTTTGGCAGTAAATATTGTATTCGTTTATGGATGCCTTTCTCTCATAAAACATTTGCCGGGACTTCATTGTTAAATAATTAAATCAGTTGCGAGAGTAATATATTTCACTTAATTGCAAGTAACTCATGATCGCATGATATATTTCAGCACAGAAATGCGCATAATGATTCTTTATAATTCAGCCATAATTTTTCAGGAAAAATGCATTTCCATAGATACACCAACAATTGTTGAAATAAAATTTTTATGAAAAATTACTTAAATAATAAAAGAGACTCATAAAATAGTTTGAATTGCATTGTAAGTAATATAGGTATGCAAAAAATTCGATTTACCAAATCTTTATATTGTGCTCAACTACTCCTAATAAAATGGATCAATGGATCAAGTCTTCGATTGTGTAAACATAGCATTTCTAATATTCATTACTTTTTAATGAATACCATATTGCGTTTTAATATTCCATTATATTGTATCCTTACTCGTCATACTCGTTCAAGTAGTTACCCTAGTGTGGACAGGTACTCCGTGTTGCTTATTTAAAAATTTTTTTTTATTTCTTTCGTCTTTCGGTTTTAAATTATAATTTCTATTATAATTAATGACTAGATTATTTATTATTTTATTATTTTTATAATTTAAATGTGTATGACATGACAAAAATAAAAGAATTCACAGAAGCTTTTGCATTTCTTTTGTGTGTTTTCTTCATTTAAAACAAAGCGAAATGCGGCAAAAATGTTGGACGAGAACGGACGGGGAAAAAGAAAGAAAATAAAAAGAATGCTGCCAAGTTGCAAAATTATTTCGGAATACACAAAATGATAAACTAGTAACTGAGAAGCAGCACAGTTTCGACTGTCCGTCAAAGTTGCTTGGTGAGGAACAGAAAACTGGATTAGGGGTCGAGAAAGAGGTCTAAAAAAAAGAAAGTTCCCGGTAAAAGGGGGTTGTTTTTTGTCCTATGGTTGATCACAAACTCGAGCTTCTATAACTCGAATTTCTCCATAACTCAAACAAATATATTGTCACGTCCCAATAGGAATGTGGGAAAGTGTATTCTATAAGTCAAATTTTTGTTTTAAGTATGAATCCGTTTCGGTGTTAAGGAAGTCCCTTTTTCTAAACCAAATCTTTCATTTTTTCTCTCTCATGTTGCTTCTTTGTGTCAATCGCTAATCGCTGGCAGCATATTTTAAAGTAAATAAGATAAGTTCCGATGCTACTCTTAACGATTACATTGAGCTTGACAATGAAATTTGTACATCTAGTCTTTCTACAGATGATGACATTATTGAGCATTATTGCTATAAATTAATGGATCCGACGGGAACTGATAAGGAGGGTTCAGTGTATGAAATTGTTCATTAGACTTTCAGACTTCCAAGCATGAAGTAAAGGATTCATTTAAAATTCTGAATTTTTATTTACAATCGAATGATACTGCAACTCAAGATCACTATAAGACTTCAAATAAACTGGAACCTCTTAAAAACCTCTTTCTGAAAGTAAGAAAAACATATGAAATCCCCAACCCTAATTTCTGAATGTTTTACTTCACTATCACTCCTGTGCTGTATTTGATTTCAAAGAAATAATTATCATAAAGTTCTTTCTAATAAAAAAAAACAAACAATAAAAAAATTTTATAATTCAAAGTCTCTAATTCGAAACGGTACTTCGAGTTATGAAAATTTGAATGCAAGTACACCATTAAACCATTATCCCGATATATTTAATTCAATAATATGGTATTAAATTAGTATTGTAAAATGTATTCATATGTATGTATATATAAAGCCTTTCTATTATAGTAAATATTTAACTGTTGGACTGTTGTCAAGAAATATATCTATATACACAAAATTTTTAAATTAAAGTTTTGAAAACCAAAATTACAAAAACAAAAAACCTGAAAATAAAATTTTAAAATAAATGAATAGTAACTACGAAATAATTGTCGGAAGCAAGAATTATTAAATTCTAAGAGCTCATGTAGATTCCATTAAGGCGCAGACAAAAACAAGGAGCAGTTTCGGCATATAATTCAGCAACCGTAACAAGATAACGGAGGTCTGCAAACCCTACGATATCGCAAGTACACTCAACAGCTAACAGTGATGCTACTGTAAGTAACGTATGTGCAACAAGACCTATTTCTTTGTTTTTTTCTCTTGGTCAATTTCATCGCTCGATTATTTTTATATATCATATTGTTTTTTTTTATTTCTTTTTTTAATAATTTTTTATTACTTAATTATTTAATTTTGTTTCTTATTCTTAAAATTTTTTTTTTGTTTTTGGGAGTTTTTTTTTATTATTAAAGTTCAAAACAATAAGTTATTATAATGCCGATTAAAAATTTTATATACACCTGAATTTACATTATCATGAACGTAACACGAACATGAACTTGAAAACCGGTTACCGATAAATGAGAGAAGGAAGAGAGTATGATTTGAGTTCATGAATTTCAAGCAACGAAATTTGCTGCGTTTTTTCAGCTTGACACGCATACATATTCAATGTTATGTGTATGTTTACCTTTTCATGCTAAATACTTTTAAATTCGTTTACTCCTATCATTGTAAGATATGATGCGAGCGTAGCTTATGATTAAGGGGTTCCTACCTTCTCTTACATACATTTGCAAATTTCATGTTTAAACAATTATACCTTATCACAAAAAGCAATTACAATATTAAAACATGTAAAGAGAAAGAGTGCAATATTTGTTTACCTTTGTTTTTATATTTTGCTATATTTTCTTTTGGAGACATGTTAACACCGTGCGTAGTCAGAATTCAGTTAGACATTTACATCGTTTTAAAAAGTATCGCTTGCATCAAGATAAAAACCATTTCTTCGTTTGAATTTAATAAATTACTAATTAGAATAATATATGTTTTAATATTGCAATTGCTTTTTGTGATAAGGTATAATTGTTTAAACATGAAATTTGCAAATGTATGTAAGAGGAGGTAGGAACCCTTTAATCATAAGCTACGCTCGCATCATATCTTACAATGATAGGAGTAAACGAATTTAAAAGTATTCACAGCATGAAAACGTAAACATACACATAACATTGAATATGTATGCGTGTCAAGCTGAAAAAACGCAGCAAATTTCGTTGTTTGAAATTCATGAACTCAAATCATACTCTCTTCCTTCTCTCATTTATCGGTAACCGGTTTTCAAGTTCATGTTCATGTTACGTTCATGATAATGTAAATTCAGGTGTATATAAAATTTTTAATCGACATTATAATAACTTGATGTTTTGAACTTTAATAATAAAATATTTTAAAAAACCATATGATGTTTATTAATATATTTCATATCATTGCATAGTACTGCATTAATAGTGCATAGTACTGTACTAAAGCCGGTGCTAACTAATCTCATAATAGGCAAACCTCATATATTTGTATGAGACCAGAATAAAATTTTAATAGAAATCAAATTTATAATAATTTGAAACTACCTGTGCACTGCATCCACACAAAGTCAATAAGAATGAAGAATAGATGTGTGATGCTTTCTGTCTATTGTGTTGGTTAACTAAGGCAAATTGTTGGTGGAAGCCTCGAGCATTGATTAATGCTACATTCACACATGTAGCAATACGTAAATCAAGAATATGAACTTAGACAATGCAAAATCTCCGCGTTCCTCTTGAAAGGACTAATGTGTGTAGAAATAAAATCGCTTGAGCTGAGAAGTCCTCTTGAATTTAGAGTTCTTGATTCAGGTTAAAAGCAAACACTACTCTCCATTAACACTATTTTCTACATTACTCCACACTACTCAATATTATATCCAAGAAAGCAACCCTTATAGTGCTTTCAGGGCTTTTGAAATTGTTTTAGATCGATTAATTAAAAAATGAAATTTTATATAAATTTTAAATAAACCATTTTGTCACATCTCAGTCTTGAGAAAAATGAAAAACTTTTATTTTTTCAATAAAGAATTTTCCAAATTCCTTAATTGAAGTCATCATATAAATTTATTTTCACTTTATATATACAAATTTATCACTATTATTTAATTTTAAAAGCTTGTATAAAATTTTCAATGAATATTTGTTTATTGGAAGTTCAGGGAGAGTGTGTCCCTAAAATATTGAATTTGTTATTAATATTTAATGAATATAAATTAGTTCATTAATAATTAAATCTAAATTTTATTTTTTTTGTAAAAAACCACTTACCTTTGTAACGACACTTTCTCGTTGTCGTAGCGATTTGCTCTAGTATCCTCAGCCTCACCAGAATCATCACAATTTCTTAATTGTGACCACAATATTTAAAGACGTAGTTATTTCAGGACATAGCATAACAAGCAAAGCAAATGGGTTTTGTGGTAAATGAGGATAAAACAAAGTACTTTCTGTTTTTTTTTTAAATCCATTTATTTTATTACAATCTGTCAGGTATGAATGACAATAAGTAATATGTATAATTATAAATCGTAATAATAATTATTACGATCAAAAAAAGAAAGACACGTATGGACTATGTCCAGTGACATATCCATATATATTTAAAGTAACAGTGTGTGATTTACATATACATATCTTAAATATCTCTAGATGTTTTCCTTCTCAGCTTTGTAAAAGTGTTGGAAGGGGACATCAGGTGTGTAACCAGCGGGTTTGGGTGCATATATATGCGATGAGCGTAATTCTTTAAAATACTGGCTATTTCTTCTTTGATTGTCGGAACATGTAATTGTTTGTGCAGCTGTTCATTCGTTATATAGTACAGATTTGTATATAAGCAGCTTATTGTCGAGTGACAGTTTGGAGTTTCGGCTGAGAAACCAGAATAAGTTTCGTAATTTAAGACCCAGGGCCTTACGCTTTTTGAATATGTGTGATTTCCAGGTTAGCTTACTATCCAGATGTATGCCCAAGTATTTTGTTTCTAAAGCTGGTGGTAATTCAGTATTGTTTATTAAAACAGGCGAGCACGTAGAACGTTTTGTAGTAAATGTTACCTGGACAGATTTTGATTCATTCGGTTTGATATGCCACTTTTTCATCCAGAGAGCAACATTGTTAAGGCAGGTTTGAAGTTTGGTGGAAGCACGGATTGGGTCACTGTCAACTGATAAAAAAGCTGTGTTGTCTGCAAATGTACCGATAACTCTCTCATCGGTAATGGGAAGATCCGCAGTATATAAAAGATAAAGCATTGGTCCCATTATGCTACCTTGAGGTAATCCTGCTCCTATATCATGAAGTACTGTAATTTCGTTTCCATGCTTAATGAAAAAGTGTCTTGCCGAGAGGTATGATTTTATAAATATGAAAAAATTTAGGGTTAGATTCAGTTTTAGTTTGAAAAGAAGGCCTTCATGCCATACTCGATCAAAAGCTTGTGATATATCTATAAATGCCGCAGTGCAATCTTTTTTACCATCTATCGCACTGTGGATATGTCTGACAAGTCTATGAATTTGTTCTATTGTGCTATGTTTTTGGCGAAAGCCGAATTGATGGTCAGGGATGAGTCTGTTTTGTTAGATAATCGGTGTAAGGCGCTTCAGAAACAGGTTTTCCATAACTTTTGACAGGATTGGATGTAGACTTATTGAGCGATATGATTTGACGTCTTCTGGGCTTTTCCCTGGTTTCGGTATCATGGGGAATTGCGCTAGCTTCCACTGTAGCGGAATAAATCCCCTTATTATCACAGCGTTAAACAGATGAGTCAGAAATACAAATCCTTTTGGTGGAAGCTGCTGCAAGGCCATGCCTGTGATTAAATCGTATCCTGCAGCTTTTTTTACTTTTAACTTTGTTATTATATTCCTAACTTCATTAATAGTATATCTTTTAATTGGAAGTTCCAGTTGATAAGGCTCTTGTAGAAAATTTATACTTTGTTTCATGATATCAGGCATATTTTCGTTATCATTTGGTTTAAAGACCTGGTCCAAATGTAACGCGAATGTTTCTGCTTTTTCAATATCGCTTTTAGCCCATGAGTTGTCTATTTTGCGTATAGGCACTTAGGTTTTGGAGGTATAGGGACGTGCGATTATTGTTATACTTTAAAAGTAGGACTTTAACGAGTTTACATAATTTATTTAACCGAGTTTTATCCGCAGGGAATCTTGTCTTTTGCCAATGTTTTCTCATCCTACGCTTTCTTTGATCAGGTATCTAATGTTAAATGGATAATCTTGCTTAACACTTTTAGGTAATGGTGGAGTTGATTCCCATGCGGATATTTGGACACAAGAGTTGAAATGCTCTACTGCTTCAGTTACATCAGATTCAGTTTTCAACCTAACTTCAATATTTACACCAATTGTAATTAGTTGACGAAAACTGTTCCAGTCAGTATTTTTGTTATGAAGTATACATTTTTCCATAATTTCACAGCAGTCATTGAGAGTGATTAATATTGGCGAGTGGTCAGATGACAAGTCGAAATTGGACTTACAGGTAGTTGTCTCGATACGTATCCCCCTTGATACCGCAAAATCAATTAAGTCAACAAAGAAATCATTTGAGCATCTTAAGACCCACGGCACTGTTGACAATTATAAGTTCGAAGTTGTGACTTTGTTTATTTGGGAACAAAGATTCACTCTTGCCAATGATTAGGGAGTGCTCAGTACTATCAACTGGCGACTATAAGCAACTGATCGGGCTGGCTGGTAAATGCTACTTAACTCGGCCAAGCATGATTCAATTTCAGGTTTTCTTCATTTATACTTTATTGTTTAGAATAAATAAATAACTAAAATTGATAAGTTAATAATTATACGAAATTTTAAAATAAGTATATAAGCAGGAGTAATTATGAATGTTAGCTATTTACTATCAAACAATCCGGATAGGAATAGTTGTTTTGTGAGTCCTTGGTGTCAGATTATGTAGGGATGTTTTTCGGATTCTACTTCTAGAGCAATCTCTGGTTCTTTTGTAATGGTATTTATTGACATGAAACTTCTCGTGTGCAGTTGACGTAATATCACCGACCGTATTGATTTAATTTATGTAACTTATGTATACGTGTTAAATATTTTATTTTATAGAAATAATATTTTTGTTTGATATAACACTATCTTATATACAGTAGACGTAATACCCCCGATCACAGCGGTATATTTTTATGTAAACTATGCCTTCGTTTAGAGTATTTCTTTATATATTGCTTTTGTGTTAATATTCCTTTATATGGAAATATTCCTTTTTAGTTGAATTAAGATATATTTCTCTGTAATTATTCATTGTGCTCCGTGTGTTGATTTCGACTTATCACTTGAGACGATACCACCTTAGAAGTTATATATCAACCCCGCTTTATGAACAAAGCGTACGTCATCAGCAAATCACCTGAGCTTTTGTGTAGCGTAGCAGTTTTATTAATTGCTGTTCTTGTTTGCAGTTTTTTTATTTCATCTGGCATGTGGTACTCAGCATGCATATATAGCTTTATTTTCTCTTCTCTTCATGCTGTTTTTGAGTTTCTTTTGGTTGGTTCGTTGGTTGCAGTGGCAGACGATTAGATAACTTCCATATACCTAAATGTGCGATTTTTCAAGAATCCTTGTGTAGAAGAGAAAAGACTAAATCCATCTCGCCGATTTTAAATAATTTAATATATACTTTGTCTTCACCGATTAACAGTCTAATAAACTATCAAAGAAGTATTTTCTTAAGAACCTATATCTTCTGGACGCCAAAACTGGGCATTCACAGAAAAAATGTATTATGGTTTCTTTTTCCTGCAGGTTTCCACAACTTGTGCAGTGAGGATTATGGGAAATGCGCAGTTTCTCTGCGTGGGTTCCTACACACCAATGACCAGAAAGAACTGCAATAAGCCTTGCAGTGTTCACGCGATCTCTTTTGATGAGTTCCGAGGATCTGTTTTCATTATAGGTGGGCCATGTTAACCTGGAAGTTGTTTTTCGTCTGTTATTGGCAAGTTGTAGAAAGTTGAGGAAGATACTTCCGTTAATGGTCACTAGGACAATAGAAACCGGTACCGCCAGTGATACATCCAGGGAAGCACCAGAGCGGATTAAACTGTCAGCTTTCATGTTTCCTTCGATGTTCGTATGTCCAGGAACCTAGATGAGGGTGATATCAGCCAACAGAATTAGCTCGTCTATGCACGGATTCAGACAATCCGACGTCATCCTATACAGACAGTTTGGAACTGTACCTAGAATGCGACTATATTCATATGTTCGTTGCGACCTGTTTCTTTCAGTCTAACAGCGCTGTTACAAAACATATTTTTGATGTGGATATCGATAAGTAGTAGGTTTACCATCACATTTATTGTATCCGAGGTCGTGTGATACCAACACATGCCGTCCTCTGAATTCTATTAAGTTAATCGATGTTATAGTTCTTACTCAGAACCGGCCACCAAACGACAGCGCCATACGTGAGAATTGAAGGTACAATGGCCGTTTACATCCAGTGTGTAATATCAAGACGAATTTCTCATTTTTTGCCAAACATCCTTTTGCATGGCAAGCCTTCCTGATTCTAAGATCGACATTGTGTTTCCAGTTTTGCTTACTATCCAACAGAATTCCTAGATATTTGGCATTTTTCCGATAGTTTCAATTGTTGCGCGTTTAATGAATGCAACCTGAAAGCCAGTATTTTTGTTTTAGTGGTAAATAGCATCATTTTGATTTTTGCTGGGTAAACACAACCAGCAGCGGTGAAATAACCCCTCCTTGTGGAGTGCCTCTGCTCACTTGATTGATTTGAGCTTGACTGAATGGTCCTTGTTTTTAGCATAGTAACTATCCAATTTTTGATCTCTACCTCTAAACCTATTCTGGAAAGTGAGTCATGGATAGCTTTTTTGGCGACATTGTTGAAAGCCGTCTGAGTACATAAACAGTTCCCAATGAGTATTGTCTAAGAAGATTTTTTCCACAGTACAAATGACCTCATGTAGAGCTGTAGACCATATAACGCTGTTTTCGTAGATCTACTCTTGAGGTAAGCGTACTGGGATTTTGAAACTGGAAAAGGTCCCACTATTGGTCTTAAGTGAAGCTCTATTATTATCTCATTGTTTAACGTAAGAATGAGATTAGACTAAGATGGTTTGTAGTCTTTAATGAAGTCATGACCGATTTCGTCTATCTTGAGTATATAGGCGATCTTTACTGACCTCCAACTAAGTGGTACATAACTATATTTAAGGCATGCTTTATATATTTGCCCTAACCATAGAATCACTAAGTCCTGCAGTTTTTGCAACATGATGAGGAAGATACCGTCTAAGCCTGGTAAAATGTAAGGAGAAAAGCTATTAATTGAACACCTCATTTTTTCCGCTGTGACTATTGCTTCAGCCACCTGCGGTGATGTACCTACCAAAGTGATTGAACTATTTCCCGAGCATCATCTTCATAGTTTTAAAAATCAGTATCTAATAGTAATCTTATTGTCTCAGCAGAGGTTTAAAAGCTTACCTTTATAACAGATTCATAGATTAGAATTATTAATAAAATCAAAAAGGTACTCACCCCTGTCATCGGTTTCCGAACTGCCGCAAAACGTGCTGAAGTTTTATTTATGCTGTCTTCAGCATTCGAGCAGGGTTACAACGTCAATGAATCTTTATGTCGTCGAGCAACTTGTTAGCATCCTCTTACTTCTTGCCTTCATTATCGTTACCTGTTGAACGAATGATTTTGATTTTCATATACCGTATGCCAAACCTTAGCTTACTGTCCATTTCTTCTAGTGACTTCACAGACTCCTCGTTTATCACCAGAAGAAGCATAAAATTGTTTTTTTTGGGTTTCTCGTCCTTGATGACTACCCAGTCATTCATTGGCACGTTTTGGTTTTGTCGCTGCAGAAGTTGGAGTAGTTTTCCGTGCTTCATTTTGATGACTGGCGAGCCCTTGGATTTCTTGTAATTTCATTGGCTGAGATAAGCTCAAGTCTTAAATCTTCAATGCATCACTTGCCTTGGCAATGCAGTTGCCCAGAAATTCCTTGGATAATTGGTCATCATATTTGAAGACCCTGTAGCCACAAACCACTTCCGATGAGTCAAAGCCTGGTGTGGGGACATCTAGATTTGCTAAAAGGTGTTCCATTACCATTTCAGCCAGCTTAGGCTCAATCTAACCCCATTTCTGCAGCACCTTTTTACCATTGCCGGTAATGTCGTCAATGAGTGTCACCTATAGCTCATCATTTGCTACGTCGCTATACGCAATTTTGTTTCTTAAAGTATGAACCGTCTCGTCCTGATACCGATCCCTCTTCATCGTCTTTGCAGGTTTCGGTAGGGTTGCCTAGAACTCCTTGTACTCATCCACCATCTTTTGGAGTCGTATTTTGTCTGTACAATCAAATGCCTGTACTGCACCTTCCGCTTCATTTTAAGTAATCTTGCCGAGAATGAACATTGTCTTCTGGAACCTTTGACGTTTGATCTTTGCCTTAGACTTTTTTAGTTTTTCAGCAGGCGTACTATGGCTGGCACAGTACGGCCAGCAGTACACAAATGGAATGAACGATTCCATTTGTGTTCCCAGGAGTGTAGGGGAGAGGAAGGTCGTCCGAAGCATATCCCCCTTTACTTTGGAAAGGCTAATAAAAACCAGAGCTTACCAGGTATTCGGAGTCCATCGTTCTAAGACACACTCACGCAGTGCCATTCATCCTTGGGTACGATCGTTCATACACCCATTTTTGCGGGTCTTATCGAATTTTCCTTTCTAGATCCATAATAATACGTAGGTCTGCACTACGTATTGACGATCTTGATTTATCATGAATCCTGATCCCCAGAAACCTAGTGGACCTTCAGACTTACATTCACTCTTAATTTGTTAAGCCTCTATACCACATCAAGGTGCCTATCAAGTAGGGTGAGTTTATCCTACCGCAAGTATTTTAACGATTATTGTTTCGCTGTTCAGTTTTGATTCTTGAAACGTGATTGAAATATTGAAATAGTGTCGTTGATGGTGGTTGTAATATTTATTTTACTTGTTCTAATAAAATAATTATTACTCACTGATTTTATAAATAAAAAAAATATGGTGTGGATGCTATTTGTTTCGTTCAGTATATTTTTTATTTGTTATAATTTTATTCCATATACTTTCAGATTCAATTAACATGTCACAGTTATGTACATGCGGGGAATGTACAGGTATCTGCTCTTTATTACAAATAAGACTAGGCCTTTTCGGTGGCTCGCAAGTATGGCAAAAAGTAGCAAGTTAATGGCCTATTCTAGTCGAAATGTACGCAGAATAACAAAACTATTTTCTCTACCTCGGCCAGTATAGGTACACTGGCCAAAGACATCGGTCAATGAAAAAAAGTGTTACCAATGCAATAAGCGAACTATTGTGAACCTTCATTGGAAATTTCAACGAATATTGCAATCATATTTAAAAAAAAAATAAAAATTAAAACAAAATTCAAAAATCTCATAAATTTGAAAATTGGAAAATAAGAAAAATTTCAGTGTTTTATCTTGAAATTTTCAACATTTTCATCATTCCTCACTTTTCAATCTATGCTAATTATTTATTTTTATACAAAATGTGATTTGCTTGCATTATGCTATTTTTGCTATTTGTCAAAACATAACATTTGACAGATTGCAACAGTGATGCCAATGTCTCGCGTAGCCAATATAGGCCGGCATGCAATCAACTGTTAACAAAAAAAACTAAAAATATCGGGAAAAAAAATAAAAAGGGAGAAAATTGGACGAAAGAAAAAAGGAAGTATTTAATTAAAGTATTTGCAGAGAATATATAGTAAAATAAATATAGTGTATAGAAAGTACACTATATTTATGGAATAGTTCGCCAATAAATAGAAGTTGGGAGTATTTGCCATTTTATATTAAAGAGTTGTAATCGCGTAACCGCTTAACAGCTGACTAATTGACAGCTACTGCTGTCAATTAGAAGTGCTTTTAATTTTTCAAAGTATTTCAAAGCTAAAATCAATCTTCAATCTTGCCAATTTCCATTGAAATATTATTGATTTAATGTAACTTATCTTGTATAACTCAGTTGTAGTTAAGTCACATCTTAAAATCAACCATAAAAAAATTTATAAATTAAAAAAAATATATTTCTTTTAAAATATACTGATAACTAACTACTTTAAGATGTATTATATCACATTTATAATTTAGATTGGTTTAGACCTAAATACTTATATGTGTTTGAATTTTGCCAGATGAAAAATTAAAAGGTATGAAAAAAAGGGAAAATATTTTGATTTAATATGGCAACCATTGTTGCGAAAACAAATTTTTAAGTATTATACAAATATAAATAAATTTGAACTTAACAATTAATTTTTTTATATAATGTGTTAGAAGCAGTGCGACTCTTCAGATCATGTTTGTGTCCAGCTAACATATACCTGTTGGCTTACGTTGGATCCGTCTACTCCAAATTATGCTGGTCCATCAATTTTATTGGTATTTTTGTTTTATTAAACAAATTTTTTAACGTATTTGTGGTTTTTAATTCTATTTTATATATTATTTTATTGTATCATTTTGATTTTTGAACATTCTCGGCGAAGCCAGAAATGTAAGTCATAGACACAAAAGTTTTGGGTTGAATGTTCAATTCACTGCTTTCAAGGGTTTTTGCTCTTTTTTGTCTAAGATTTGATAATATTAATTGGTAAGTAGTTTTTGATTAATACACTAATAAGTGTTTTTTATTTTTATTAATTATTTCAAATCAAATAATTATTTTATTAATTTAAATTTCATTAATTTTTATTTTTTTAATTTAGTAAAAATTATTAAAACAGCTACGCGGTATATAATACGCGGTAATACCTAATAGCGCTAGGAAATTCAATTAATTTAGAAGACATATTATATCAATAAAGTTTAATTGAACTTTTTTCATTACTGATATATTATTTTAAATTTTTTGCTACTTTTTTTTGTAGCAAATAAAGTATAAATCTTCTATATACCTTAGGAATACATAAAAGTTTATTATGTACATTAACTTTAATTTTATAAAAATTTTTCCTTATATTTCAGCACTTGAGAGTTAATTTCATTGGAGAAATCAATATCTTTTGTGAATGCATTTCTAAAAACAAATACTCTGTAGGGCCATGTAATGGTCATGTTATGCAGAGTGTCTCGGGCACGGCATGAGTACAATTGTTGTTGTTTTCAATGCAAATTTTAAATTTGAGAATGAGAGAAAAAAGAATATGGTCGTTCAAACTCCGGCATGAGAGCCGGCGTATTTGTGCCCCGGCACTAAGGCAAAACAGTGTTGTTTAGTAATAAATTTCAAAATTTGCGCCTTTTAGGAGCAAACTATTACAATTCTAGTACGTTTTGGAGAAAAAATGGCAGTAAGCAACACAGCATTTTTTTTATAAATCGCTAATAATATAATTATTACACTTTCCGATTTTAAAGAAACGCGTAAGTACTGTTAACAATTATTATAAGATAATATAATAATAAATTAACATTATTACAGCCTCTATGAGTTTTTTCTTGCTAGTTATTTTTGGTGCCAAATTGAAGTGAGCATATCTAAATTTCCTTTTAAATTTAGGCACAACCAAGAAGTAGTAAAAATACAAAATTGGCAATACTGATGTGACACTCTGCATAACATGCATTTTCGGCATAGCCCGAAAGAGCGTAATTTGCCGTGCCCGAGACACTTTGCATAACATGGCCCTAATATTTTAGTTAATATTCTCTGAAAGTCCCTATAGATGGCGAAGTAAACGGATTCTATTTTTTAATGGAAAACCTGTTTTTGGAAAATCCTGTTTTACAAAACTTTCTTAGTGTTTTGTAAAAAAATGTACTTGGTTTCAAAGCACATTTTTTACAGTTTTACGAAAAATTTGTATACTATTTGAGTATAGAAGAACAAATGGATAGCTTTGAGGTTCTACGTGTAGTTATCAAATTTCTAACATATATTTCTTGTATATTTATGCCTGCGAAAATTCCAAAACTTTCATGAATTTTTTTTAACGGATATAATATTTTAATACTTTACGTTTTAGGTCTTATATATATTTGATCTATATTTTTTCAATAATCCCGCATTTTTTAATCATTTTTAAAGGCAGCTCAAATTGCCTGTTTTTTTTAAAGAAAGTGTTTCAAACAAATTTCAAGATTTTCCAATGCTGAATAAAAGCGTAAAACATTTTATACGTGTATTTATTCCATAGTGAAGTAATTTTTAATTGAACAAAATACATAAATAATTGATAAAAATAACTGATAAGGAGAATAATTTGGCTTTCTTTATGCTTTTTGACATAAACATCATATTTGTTCTTTCAAAAGCGTTGCTAACTTAGCGTTAGTCACTTTTGATACTAGAAAAATAAATAAATTGCACTAGAGAAGCAAAAAGCTTAAGAGTTAAAATGTCTATATTGTTATTTCACTCATACACTTGTGCTTGTGTATAAAAATTCATTCAAACAGCACTTATAAATCTTCAGCTCCTAAATTACTCAAAAATGTCGTCGTGGAGCATATTATCTTGAGAAGGACTAGTCTAAGAAGTCCTCCATATTGCTATTCCGCTTATACACATATGGTTATGCATAAAAACTTACTGAAACAACACTTATTACCTTCGTGTGACTCTTGCCGAATGCAACAGTGCTTCAGATTCGTTAAGTTTTACCAAAGAGTTTTTACACACAGAGAACTACGTTTATAGTCCAACTGCAATAGTTTGAGTGTGTTACGTTACGACAGTGAATGGTCGAGTAAAAATACACAATGTAAAGAAAACTTCTTTGATTTAAAGGTTTATATAAATATATACTTGTATATAAAGTATGAAACAGGGTTTTAGAAAGCAAATTACATGCAAATCTACTTCCATAACTCGAGCTTCTATAACTCAAATTTCTCCACAACTCAAACAAATATATTGTCACGTCCCAATAGGAATAGGGAAAGTGCATTCTATAAGTCAAATTTTTGTTTTAAGTATGAATCCATTTCGGTGTTAAGGAAGTCCCTTTTTGCAAACCAAATCTTTCATTTTTTCTCTCTCATGTTGCTTCGTTGCGTAAATGCCAATCGCTGGCAGCATATTTTAAAGTAAATATGATAAGTTCCGATGCTACTATTAACGATTACATTGAGCTTGACAATGAAATTTGTACATCTAGTCTTTCTACAGATGACGATATTATTGAGCATTAATTCCTATAAATTAATGGATCCGACGGGAACTGATAAGGAGGGTTCAGTGTATGAAATTGTTCATTAGACTTTCAGACTTCCAAGCATGAAGTAAAGGATTCATTTAAAATTCTGAATTTTTATTTACAATCGAATGATACTGCAACTCAAGATCACTATAAGACTTCAAATAAACTGGAACCTCTTAAAAACCTCTTTCTGAAAGTAAGAAAAAAATTTGAAATCCCAAACCCTAATTTCTGAATGTTTCACTTCACTATCACTTCTGTGCTGTATTTGATTTCAAAAAATTAAATAAATATCATAAAACGTAATTCTAGTTTCTTTTAAAAATAAGAACAAGAAGATAAGAAATTCTTTAATTCGACGTCTTTCTAATTCGAACATTTTCTTTGAAAAATGGTACTCCGAGTTATGGAAGTTTGACTGTATATATTTCCTGTTTTGTCTTTAATTAATTTATTTATTTAAATTATTTTTTTATTAAGACAAAATAAATACTTTACGTTTGTGCATAATTTTCAATGTGTTTGAAAATAATTCGAAGTAAGTATAAAATAATTTAAAGGTTATTTGTTATTTTAAAATTTTGAAAAAATATGTAAAAATATGTAAAAAACAATCTCATAACATATAAGTTTGTACAATTTATTCATTTAAAAAAAAAAATTATTATTAAAATATATAATCGATATTAATATAATAAATTAAGTTCAATATTTATATTCTTAATTAAACTTTATATGAATGATCCCACGTAACAAATTTGTCCATATAATAAAATTTAATTAAAGTGATGTAGAGAAATATACATGTCTCAAGTAAAAAAAATAAAGTTAAATCATCTTCACAAGAAAATCAAAACAAAATATGTATAACTTTTTACTTAATTATATAACCAAAATTATTTATTAATTGTGGAACAGACTAGTTTGATTTTTAGTATGTTCCCATAGCCTGCTTTGAACCAGCTTAATTAAAGTTTTACGTAAAAGTTTTTTCACATGCGTAAATCAACTTATGCTACTGGAAACAACCAAATCTTAGCTCTATTAATGTAAGATGATTTAACTGCAGTGGAAACATGGTATTAATTTGATGTTTCAATCTATCTTTACTTTCTAATGAAATTATGTTTTGTTCGTGTGAATAGATCACAATCAAAATTACAATTACTAGTGCTATGTAAATAGCGTACTAGCGAAATGTTGCAATAATATTTTCAATAATAATAATATATAATATATTCATTTTGATCCTTTGATTTACTAGTATTATTTACAATTCACAATTCACATGCAAAATATGAAATTAATTTCAAAATTAATTTTATTTTGAATAAATTGCATTTTAATCGTAATTTTGACTTTCTGATTTTTGTGTGAAATCGGATTTAAATTCAAACTGATTCTGTAACTAAGCGAGCCGAACTAGTTAAGTTATATCAAAATAATGCCCAATGCCCGGTTAATAACTTACGATGTTCGCTGTAGTTCAATCATATGGAACTATCAAATGGAATTGCCAGCGACTTCAACTTTATCGCACGCACTGCTACATTTCCATAATAAAGCCCAACTTCATTTTTGACATTTCAAAAAAATATATTAAAAATAAGTACACACACTTTTTTTTGGACAATTATATTTTCCGCAATATTCAAATTTTTGGACGTTCTAGTTTCTAAGAGTTCAAATTTACAAGAATCAGGTGTAAAATATAATCAATTCCACATTACATTCCTGTATGTACTAAAACGCAACTAAGTTTCGAGTATACTCTGTTCGTCAAGCTAGCATCGACTTAATTAGAACAGAATACCGAAGTACCGAAGTTTTTAGTATAAAGCATCGTCGCACTCAATACGGTCGTGTTTTCGGATGTCCGGGAATACAGAAGTGAGTTTGGAAAAGTTGATTTCGGTGAGTCCTACTGAAAACTCCAGTGTTTGTTAATTAATAATGTGTCGCTTTAACGTGATGAATATGCTGTCCTTAAATTGCTTTTAATAAATTAAAAATTTTGCTACAAAAAAAATTTTGTGCGGCCATGTTTGTGATTTTGATTTTTTGAGTGTCCAAAAATTTTAATTTAAGATTTTAATTTTTAAAAACTTTCATTCAATTTTTCATTCATGTTTTTTGCATATATTTTGTTTAATTTTAATGAATTGTTTCTTTTTTCGCAATTTTCTATTTTTATTCTAAACTCAAATTTACAGAAAGAAATTGGTGAAGCAACTATTCACGAAGAGGATGCCGAACAAGAAAACGATTCGAAAAATGACGAATCGTTTGATTCGGTTGCCAACATGGCGTGTTCTGATAATTCCCTTCGTGAAGTTGTAGGTAAAGAAGTGTCCAATTCAAGAAATAGTGAATTGGGTAACTCAGCTTCGTCAATGGGTTCGCACAAAAATATTTTATTTGAAGATGTGACCACACATGCGCATGAAACTGAAAATATCGCTATAAGTTCAGGTGAACTTGCAGGTGAAAATACTGCAAATAAGAAATTAATAAGTTTTTTTGAAGATATGGGTTCGGATGATAATCTTACGTTTGAAAAAGCATCCATACAGGTCAACAGTGATAATACAAATGAGAATACTTTATATGAAGAAAATAATGATTCGCAGGCTTATGAAGATTTAATCACATTTTCCGATTCAGATGTTGAACCTTTAAATCAAGAAAGTGTTTTACAAATTAATGATTCTGAAAAAGTCGAATTAAAAGAGTTAATTCCGCAGATACCACACTTAAATGGTAGTTTTTCACATGAAGAAACAAAAATGAAAGGTGAAAAATATGATTTTTTTCTTTCCGATACATTTCACGAATCAGATAGCAGTTTACTTAAAAAACCATTCACACAAATAAATGATACCCAAACCGATAAATTGTTGGATCTGCCTATAATATTGACGGCAGATAATACTAGTTCGCAAATAGAAACAGATGAGATTCCGCAAATTGCTATTCAAAGCTCATTTGGTTCAATAATACACTCTAATTTTTCTAAAAGTGATGTATCAGCAGGTCCAGTTACAGATCTGAGCCATGATGATATTATTTTGCGAAAAGAAACAAATAACTTTTCACTAATCTCTACTCAGAACTCATTTGAATCAATAATATTTTCCACACCTGATAATAACCAATCCAATGAAGAACCAATTATGCAGGCAAATGATTCCGAAAACGAAACATCAAAAGATTCGATTTTTGTTTTAAGTTCAGTTCATAATATTTTTCAAGAAGAATCATATAATCTTTCACAGATGTCAACTCGAAGTACATTTGGTTCCATAATAATATCTCTACCAGAGAACAATCAATCTAATGAAGAACCAGTTATACAAACTAATGATTCTATAAAGGAAGAATCAGAAAATTCATTTATTACTTTAAATTCCGTTAATAACCAAACTCATGAAGAAATATATAACATGTCGCACATTTTTACTCAAAGAGACTTTGGTTCTATGATAATGTCTGTTCTTGATAAAAACCAAGCCTATGAAGAGCAAATTATGCGATCAAATGACTCTGAAAGCGTCAAATCAAATAACGAAGTCAGTTCTATAAAAATGTCTGTATCAGACACTAACCAATTATTTAAAAAGGCAATTGTAAAAGCAAACAATTCTAAAAGTAATGAATCAAAAGATGCGATTACGGTTCCAAACTTAAATTATGAAAAACACAATTCTTTTGTTACCGAAACATTATGCGGCTCTAATAATGTATTACGTGAAGAATCTTTTGAAGAATTACACGGCTCCGAAATCGGTGAATCAGTGGATACGGTTATAACATTGAATACAGAAGATAAAATATTTAAGGAAGAAACAATTTCTATGGCACATATGTCTTCTAAAAGTGCATTTGGTTTAAAAATAATTTCTATACCGGATAATAAACAATCTTATTTGGAAAATATTTTAGAAGAAAACGATTTTAAGAACGAAAAGTTAGTACATGCAAATTCGATCCCGAGCTTGGATGTTTTATATGAAAAGCTAAAGAATGAGTTGGACCATTTTAAAAAACTCAACCATTCTTTGTCGTCAATATCTTGCAATTTCGATAATATTTTACGTGATTATACGTTTACACCCGTAAAGATTTCTAGAAGTGATGAGTCACTAAATTCGCTTGCAATATCAGATCCAAATAATAATGATTTGGAAAAAGAAATACAAGAAATTACCGACGAAAAGTCAAGCGTTTTTGGTTCAATTATACAAATCAACGATTCTGAAAACTATGGAGTAAAAGATGCGATAATAGTTGCAAATACAGGTGAAGATGTCGTGGACAAGAAAACAGATGAGTTAATCGATGCTCTTATAATTTCAAATAAAAATGATGATATGTTACAAGATATATCTAATAGTATTCCGGAAATCTCAATACAGAACTTATTAGACTCATCAAATATGAAAGACGTAGCAAATCATGAGGAAGAATTAGATCAACAAGATGAAAAGTCCAAAATGGAAATTGTTCAGAAAACCCATGATTTAGAAACGGTGAAACCGGAACAGAAAAAAACTGATGGTAATATAATTTTGTGCTTATTTATTTACAAATATACAACTTAGTTATAATATAGATGAAAATATTTATACATACACAATGTTTCTATCATTAAAATGACATGATAATAATAGAAAGAAAAATACATCCATAATACTCGTACCTGCGAAGGCACATATTTTACAACTTCGTCAGTAAAACATTCCGAGTATTTAAAATATTATTTACGTTAGGTTTCTAGTACTGTATATATCCGGGGCTAAGAAAATATTTTATTATGGCTATATTAATTACAGCTAATTTTATTGTTTGAGTTAATCTAATTTGTCACAAAAGTCCTGAAAATATATACTATAATTTTTACCTCGCTTTCGAATAACAGGGTTTTTCCTTTAAATAATTTATTGTTTATTATATTCTTAAAAATTTTAAATGCTTATTTACGACATGAACTTGACTAATTGAATCCTACTAAAAAGTAATGCCAAACGATGATATAACATATATAATGTTTTCATATCAGTTCACAGTTAGCTTTTGAACTCTCATATTATTTAAATGAATCTCTACTCTTTTTATATTTTTTTATTAGTTATAGTTTTTTATAGCAATTGGCATTTAGTAAATCCATTTTCTTTTATGATACTTGCGCTAAAAGGTTTATATATTTTAGGGCGGTTATGATACTCACATTAACAGATAAGCATGACTAACGTTTATGTACCTCAAGATTATTGACAAATATGATTTCAGTTTTACTTTCATTAACATTTCCAGAGTTAGTGATTGCTAACACACTTGTAAAACCACAAATGAATAATATGGCAAACTCTTTTGAAAATATTTTGGCGAATATTCCAGAAGCCATACGTCGCTCTCCGAATGATTCGAATTCAAATAGTGACGGTCAGCAAAATGGTCCTGAAGTTTTTTCATATTCAACAAGAGGACTTGCGTTGTCTAGTGCAAGAAATGGTTTTGTACGAAACGGTGTTATAACCGTGCGAACTAGAGGTGCGATTCCATACCGACCAAACCATCGCCCTATGTATGTAATCAATTCCCTACAAGAGACGCAAAGGCGTATGAGCAGTAATCTGCCATTATCACAAAATCTTGATTGGCGAACCAGCATTAATATTTTAACTATGCAGACACAAAGAGTAAATCAAGTCAGCAACCAAGTCAGTGAATACAATCACTTTGCTTCTCGCCGCAATAATCAAAACACAGCACAAGTTTGTTGGTATGAAGACAATAATTCAAGATCCCGTTACGGAATTGAACCAAATTACAATAATTCTTATCCGAATTATATGGCGTTAAGATCCAACACCACTCCGGTTCCAGAATTAAACAGAGCAAGCACCTTGGAAGAGCGCATAGACGAACTTTTACAAATTGTCAAGAATCTGGATGATCTGTGCAATAATGCTGTAGTCAAAATTACAACCCGAACTACGCAACAGGGCTCTAAAAATGCATTGATTCGCAATTTATATTCAACACTTTTTGATGAAAATATTGGTAGTGTATTGAAAACAACAAAGGGAAGGGTAAGACAAAACCACAAATTAAAATTTCAATTTACCTATTTTTTCACATATTTTTAGTTATTAATATGTCGGGTAATGCCTTATTTGGGCAATAATCCAAAGCGTTGGAACATTTGGATTGAAGTTCTAGACTCTGTGCAACGTATATTCAATAAGGATCGCAGAGAGATTAACAAAATGTTATGCATTTATTCTGAGTTTGAAAAGGATGTTGAAACAGCCGATTTTGGGACTATCGTTCGAATGGCTAAGGTTATTCCACTAAACAGAAAAAAAAATGCTCTATTATGTTGCCGCGTAAGTATCCTTTAATATCAAATCACATGAAGAGTTTATGTTTCTAATAAATATATACTTAATCATATGTGTGCTCTAATTAGTTTGGCCTGTCCATCCTTGTCTGTCTTATAACTAATGCAGAACGAGTCTATGTCAGCGGTGATGATAGCACTATGAATAACATCAACAAAAGTGCTTGGCGTTTCTTTTTAACTGAACTTGCTGTGGCTGTAAATGACAGGAAGTACATGCTTATCACAATCAATGCCTCGCAGAAGTCTAAGGAAAGTGCTCTGAAGCATCTCACTCGTTTTACTGGCTTGAAATTGGATATGCTCGCGGATTTTATTACAAAAACCGTGGAAGTGCTTAAGGACACTTAAAAAATATCATACACTTATTATATCTCATTAGTAAATACATTAATGAATTTCACAATTACTTATTTAACTTTATCATAACGTCATATTCTTAAATAATCATTTAAATAACTTTCAATTAAATGCTGTTCATTCAGTCTAGTTTTACATATTACAAAATGTGAAAATTCACGGGCTAGAAATAAGAATGCCTTCGGAAATAAAATGTATTTACTTAATCAATTTGTGTTTATTTATTGTATATTGACAAAAGCTGAATTATACTGTATAACAGTGGCGTGACGTCCAAATAAGCCCATTCCTATCGGCTTATCCTTTACAAACCACTCTTTAACATAACATTGTAGATGGAAATATAAGATTTCAATATATGTATTTCGGTTTAGTTTCGGTATGTTCCAGGTCGCATGGTGGATGTAACTGTAGGAGTGCCTAGTCAATGCAGTTGTGCAGTAACATTTGTGATTAAAGAATCGTATTCTTGTTCTAGGATAAATGTATTTGATTTCGTTTTATTTGTTGACTCTTCTCTTAGTGTATATAATTTCTAAGGCACTAAAATGATAATATGTGGATTAAAAGTTTAAAGAAATTGAGAAGGGTTTGGCCTAAGATAATGGGAGATCCGTTGTATTCATATACAACGACTGATAGGCGTATGACACTTATATGTGAGAACACTTATAATGACTAATATTATAATATGTTTACTCGTATTACCTGATCAACAAAGGTGTAGTATAGTGTAAATATGTAAATATATCACATTATTGTCGCTGGTATTATACGTATGACGTGGTTTGTTGAGGCTTACAATGCCGTCTTTTTCATCATATTGGCGTTGATTGTCAATACTATGTTTTATATGAATAGTATTAGATATGAAAATTAGTTCTATACATTGCACAATAGATTTATCTCTCATTAACTCATATAGATTTTATTTCTAATTAAGTCCATTTTTTACAAAGTCATATATCAATATCAATACATTTCATATTTTCTTTTTTAATTAAAAGTATTCAATTTAATTTAATACTTAAAAGGTTGGAAGTGCACGTTTAAGACCACTTTTGTACCCTAGTTCCAAGGCAGGAATTCTTCTCATTTCTAAGTTTGTGTGCTGAAGCAATTTAGATAAGTGGTTAACACTGCCTTTTTGAATTATTTCATGTACAGTAGGGATTTTCAGGTCTTTGTAAATATCGTCGTTTGTGATGTACCGTCTAGCATCTACTATTGTTCGCAGGATTTTTGATTGCAACCTCTGGATTGCATTTATATTTGTCTTACAGGTAGTTTCCCAAATATCAATTCCATATTTCCAAATCGGGACAATAATAGTTTTAAAAATCAGTAGCTTGTTATCTATTGACAGACTAGAATTTTTACCAGGAAGCCAATATAGATCAGCATATCTTCGATGCGTTTCCTTTTTCTTCTATATTATGTGATCCTTCTAAATCAGCTTTTGGTCTAATAACATGCTCAGATATTTGGCGTTCTTGCAGATTGGTATATTAATTATCACAATTTTCAGTTTCTGTTCTTCAAATTTTCTCTTGGTGAAAACAACTTGGATAGTTTTTCCGGTGTTTATCTTAATCCCCCAGGTGTCAGACCACAGACCAATGCGTCACTTCATTCAGATGATTTTGAAGGTTAGCAGTTGCTTTTTTGATGTCATGGTTTATTGATAAAAGTCCAATGCCAGTATATAGTAGATACATAATATGGCCTAATGCACTCTTTTGAAGGACATTGGCTTCTATTTTTATCATGTGGGATGTGTCGTTTTGATATTGCACAAAGAAGTATCTATCTCTTCAATAGTAAATAAAAATTGTCAGGCAAAATTCTTGATAGCTTGTGAAACAATCCTTTGTGCCAGGCGCTTTCGAATGCTTTGGCTACGTCTAAAAACATACCCACAGTGATCTCCTTAGAGTCTATATTCATTGCAATGCTTTTTACGAAATCCAAATTGGTGACTTGGCAATAGGTTGTTTTTTTGTATTATTGGTTCTAGTCAAGAGAAGAAAAGATTTTCGAATAAGATGGGTAATAAGCTGATCGGTCTGTAAGAGTTGACAATTGAAGCATTTTTGTTTGGTTTAGGTATTACTACAATACTCGCTACTTTCCAAGCAGAAGGGAAAATTTTATTGCTAATCATACAGTTAAGGATGTTTCTAATGTAAATGATTACTATTACAGGCAATTCTAGAAGGAATTTACCAGTTATCTCATGATAGCCTGATGATTTTTTTTGAGTTGATGTTAACAGCGATGATGGTTTTTATTTCAGCAATTGTTATCTTCTTAATTTTGACGTTCTTATGGGTCAGGTTGTTGTGTAATGCATGGTTTGTATCATTTTTAAGGTTTGTAAATGGGCTCTTTTAGACCATGAGAATCTCTAATCATTATTGTGGACGCTTGTATTTGTTTTGTACTATAATTTTCTGATGCTGAGCTAATTATACAGTTTATAATAAAGATGGCAGTTCGTGATGGTTGGTTTGAAAAATTGTATAATTGTCTAGTTTAACGTAGCTTTTCTCAGTAAATGCGTTTTTGAGGTTAATAATCGAATTTAAGTACTCAAAAGTTTTTAATTCATTGACATGTCTACTGATACCGTTTGCATTCCATGCTACTATTTTCAAGTCATTATATTTACCCATTGATTTTTGGGCATATGATGATGTTTGTGGGATGTTGGCATTTGCGTTTTGAGTGGGTGCATTGTTTGTTATGTTAGAAGATTATTGATTGCTTGTTTGGACGGGTATTACTTTTTCTTCTATGTTTGGATATCGTTTGATTTGAAGTGATTTGTACACCTCCTATCCCTTGTATATATATATCCAATCTATATATATGTAACAAAGCAATAATAATAAAAAAGACAAAACCAGAGACCTGATGCCTTTGTAGAGAGATTTTAATAATGTGTACAATTTCATAATAAAAAAAATTAATTTATGTACTTTGAGGAAAAACCAAATTCTTTTATATACAAAAAAATTAAAAATTCAATTTAACTAAAAGAACTTATGAATAAAAAAAATTAAATGATGTAAAGAAAAAAATTAATTAAACGTAAAAAAAACTAAATTAAATACTGAGATCACTATATGATGTGTATAAATGAGAAATATATAATAAATTAAAAACAAAAAAAATTATATTAGCATTAAGCGAAGCAATAAAACGTTTTTTTCTTCAACTCCATTAATTATTTAAGTTTAATTTAACCACTTTGGGTACCGGCAGTGGGGTTCAAACAAATAAAAATTGGGTCCTGCTATTTTCGTTTGCAAATAGGTTAGCTTACCGCATCAGCCGCCATTAGATGTAATTGTGGGGCTACTTAACCATATACATACTGCGCCCGATGAGAATTTACTGTTGTTGATCTGGTCGGTGCGCCCATACAATAGGAAGTATATACTCCGCCATTCAAGCAATTTGACCAGGTAATTTATTTTTTATTTGTATTTGAATTTTTGGTCTTTTATAAAGACACACTTTACTTAGTCAGAAATGTCACAAATGTATTGTAACTGATTATTTTGAGACCTTTTAACATGTTTAATTTCTGAGACTTCTCAGTTGCAAAAAGCACCCATCTTATTTTATTCGCGACTTGTTAATCCCAAAATAAAAACTTCTCAAAGTCTCTTCTTAATATTTTTAATAAAATTTTCAAAATTTTTCGATCTTCTTAAAGTCACTTTTTAATATTTTTAATTTCTGCGACTTCTCATTTGAAACAAAAAAAAAAACAGTCACATCGAAGCAAATAACAGAAAAAGAAAAACCAGCTCTTTCCACCAAACGTCACCTTCTATATCCAAAAATATTCCGTAACCGATCCGCTTTCTCAAAATTTTTGCGCGCTTCCCCGACCGTTTTTCAAACTCGCTGTTACAGTTCTTTCCTCCTTTTTGCACATTCCGAAATTTTTCCAACGACTAGTATCACTTTTATAACTTTATTTATATTTATATTGCGCACTGCTCTGGCAGCATTGATATATCAGGGATTTTGTTGTTTGTTAACTACTCCTTAAGTAATAGACCTTCTTCAAAAAGATTTTTTTTTTGTTATGTTGGTACACCCTTTCTTGACATATGGGACAAATTTGAGCGCCATTATTTTTATTATTTAAAATTCTTGTTGTACGCGATTTTTTGACCAAACACGGCACCACTGTCATCGCTCAGGCACTATATTCGTCAGATCTGGATCCGTGCGACTTTTTCCTGTTCCCGAAACTCAAATTGCCCCTTCGTGGTAAGTGTTTTGAGTCGATTGAATCGGTAAAAGAGAATTCGCTGAAGGAACTAAAAGCCATACCTTCACGGGTCTACGAAAACTGTATGAAAGATTAGATTAAGCGTTGGCATATGTGTATCGCTTCAGAAGAAGCATATCTTGAAGGAGATAAAATAAATTTGGAACAAAATTTAAATTTGTGTGTTTTATTTACCAAATCCGAGTACTTTTTGAGTAGAAGGTATATATAATACAGAAAAAAAGTACACAAAAAAAGTGATGCTCCTTGCATGTTATCGCGACGGCGAAACGATTCTGGGCTAAAAGAACATTGGGTTAAATTGTGTAGTATGCTGAATTCTGTGCTACAGGGAGCGGTGAAAAATGTTGAGGAATAGCGTCAGACTTTCGATGCGTTATCGTATTTTTATGTACATACAAAGCAATTCAAAAGTAATCAGCTAAGCAGACAGAGTGCTATAGAGACTTCTGGGACGTCCCAGATAAAATCCTAAATTTTTTGTTGTGTATTTTATCTCCAATTTTTTTACTCTCTTTGACACAGGCCTACATAAGCTTAGCAATTCTGAATACACCCAGGGAACAAAACACCCTAACAGCGTGAGACTGTTCCCAAAAACACAACTCTCTTATTCTGAATTGCTTGGGAGACAGTAGTTTTGGGAACAACAACAGTTTCGAATTTGTTTTGTTAAATTTTGGCAACCATGGCATTTTTTAATGACGAAAAGTGCGGAAATGACCAAAGCAAAGAAAAGAATTGCGTATCATATGTTGATTTAAAGAAATCAACTTATTATATATAAGAAATAAATATAATGAATATTTTATAAGTAAATAATAGAAAAGTTTTATTTTAATTATTTATTTTATTATCTAAATATGTATATAATTTATTATTTTCTTATGTACAATAAAACAAAGTAAAATATCTTATTTATTAATTGAAATTATTAATGTTTTAACTAAAATTTGATTTCCTCTCCAAACCGCGTATTTATTTTTATAATTAGGATAGAAATGTCCTTAAATTAATAAACTGTAATAATAGTTTATGATTGTGCAGATGTTATAATAAAAAAGAAGATAAAAGAAGTCTTACCTGCGCATAATTGCAAAAGTTTATTTTAACCTATTCTAGGTATCCCATTCACTTCAGAATTCGGGTTTCTTGCATTATCTATCGGTTTAAATGACAACAGTTAATGCTAATTGAATTTGTGGAAAAAAACCCTAGTGGATAAAATAAATAAATAAAAATTTGAATATATTAAATTTGTTATAATATTTTTATTATAATAATAATTTTAATAAAATATATTATTAAATAAAAATTTAGTTGTGTTAAATTTATTATAATAATTTTATTAAAATATGTTCGAAAAACTAATCAACCCTTGTGGATAAAATATTTAAATAAAAATTAGAAAATATTAAATTTATTATAATAATAATCTATTAAAATATATTCAAAAATCTGATAATTTTCAGTTACTTTCATATTAAATTAAACTATATTTAATACTCTTTTAATTTGTCTCCCAAACAATTTGCTTGGGAAAGAATTTGTGCAAAATTGGGAAAAACTGGAACTTTTCCTTGCGATTCAAAATAGGAGTGATTATGCTACTGATATTGATTACTAATATTTAATTAAAATAATAAACACTTATTTTGTTTGTTGTACATAAACCACTATGTTGTTGAATAACAATTATTTTTTTTTCATATTTACGATTTGTATATTTGTTTGATTGTATTACATGCTCAGTATATCTACATATATATAAATATCCACAATTGTCACCGGTATTCGTTTCTGACTTCAGGGACCAGGGAAAAGCTTTCGAACTTTCTAGTGAGCGGACGTCTTTTTAAGCCGGTCTCGGAAAAATTTGAATCTCAGTATAAAAACAAGTAAAGAACAATCACTTTTAAAAGAATTACTTTTGTTATTAATACAAAAATAAAAAACAGAACATTCTCGGACAAAAAACATTTCCTAAAAGTTAAAAGTGCATAAAATATTAATTTGAAAATAGCGCGCGCTTTTTCGATTTTTGTTGATTTTTGCACAACTTTAATATTAAAAAAAACTCAAATAGCTGACAGAGACAGCAAATTATTTTCTAAAGCTCAAAATAAAAAAAGTGAGCAAGCATTCAAACAAAATATCAGTGCGGTTTTGTGAATATATAAACAAAACAAAAAAGTGCTGATAGAGACAGCTAGTATTTTATTACAAGCGTGTTCCACAAAAGCTGTAATTGGAAGCCCGCAATTCATCACAACACAACATCAAAACCAACATACGTGCTAACATTGGATTTTGGAATTTAAAGATATTATTTTATTAATTATTATTATTTTTTTTATTATTATTATTATTATTATTATTCTTAGTATTATTATTATTGTTTTTTTCTCTTTTTGTTTTTATTTATATGTTTAATTATTAGAATATAAAGTATAATATTTTACACATTTTCATTTTATTTTTTACATCTTCATTTTTATTTTTATTATTTTCTGCTTTATATTAATTTAATTTAATTTTACTTATATTTATATAGTTAATTTAACTTAATATTAATAGTAGTTAAATTAAGTAAATCTTATAGCACACCTGCTATTTGCATATATAACCACGTATGCAAATGAGCAATCAAAATCTAGAAAGAAGACATACGATAAGCATTCCAAGTAAACGTAATGCTTATTTGGTAATAGACGCATCGAATACGTTGCCTCTGAAAACTACACAAACTGACAAAAGTTTGTCAAACATTGCACCTTCAGCAACTTCGCTTGCATTTTCCGACTTAGCGAGTCCAAAAAATAAAATAAAGGTCCAAACAGGCATGGAAAGCTATGTAAATATGAAACGTAAACTTAGTCCTCAAAAAAGTAATTCAAAAGGTGCTAAAATAACTAAAACTATCAAAGATAGTGCAACTACAAACATTCTTTCTGGCAATAGATTTGCTGAATTAGCTGAAACTACAGAAGAAGCTAATCAGCCTATTAACAAAAATTTTAAACCGCCTCCAATCTACTTGCGTGAACGCAGCTCAAATAACCTAGTTACAATCCTTGCAAGACTGATTGGAAATAATACTTTTCATATTGTTCCTATAACTAGGGGCAATATACACGAAACCAAAATCCAAATCGACACTGAAAACAATTTTAGAGTCATAACTAAATATTTCGAAGACAGCAAAAAAAATTACTACACATACCAACTAAAGAGTAGTAAGGGCCTTGTTGTCGTAATTAAAGGTATCGAATCAGATGTAGAACCCATTGAGATAACAAATGCCCTAAGCGAAAAAGGCTTTAGCGCTAGAGCAGTAATAAATATTGTTAACAAAGATAAAAACCCACAACCTATGTTCAAAGTTGAACTTCACCCGGAAGCTTCTAAGCTTAAAAAAAATGAGAGCCATCTACATCTACAACCTACAGTATTTACTTCACCGCAGAATTAGCGTTGAGGAGCCCCACAAAAGAAATGGTCCGGTGCAATGCACAAACTGCCAAGAGTATGGCCATACTATGTCATATTGCACTCTTCGTACAGTGTGCGTAGCTTGTGGCGAGCTTCATCATAGTTACGAATGCGATAAAAAAGCATTAAAGGATACCAACTCCAAAAAATGTAGCAACTGCAGTGGAAATCACACTGCAAACTACAGAGGCTGTCCTATTTATAAAGAACTAAAGCACAGGTTAGCTCTGCAGAAAGAAGAGTTGCGTAATCCTACAAGAAGCAACACCATTAAATTAGTTGAAGTACCTCAACCTTTAACTTCTAAGCCTGTTACACCAGATGTTTCATATGCTAATGTCGTTAAATCTGAGAAGCAACCCCTCCAGTTCAAAGTAATAGTTTGGAAATAATGATCTCCACTCTCACTCAGAGCTTAACTCAGTTCATGTCAATCATGCAAACTACTCTTAACGAGATAGTTAAAATTCAAAGCCAATTAATGCAAATGTTTTTGTCTAAATAATGAGTACTTTAAAAATTTGTACATGGAATGCAAACGGCTTAAGCCAACATAAACTTGAACTCACAAATTTCATGTCCCGAGAAAGTGTGGATGTAATGCTTTGCTCAGAAACACATCTAACTAACAAAAATTTCTTTTCTATTCCTGGTTATTTATTCTATAAAACTAATCACCCAGATGGCAAAGCACATGGTG
>NC_051848.1:92362657-92494059 GCF_002237135.1 Teleopsis dalmanni | reverse complement strand
AAACTATCTCGAGGTGCACCTTCCGTCCTATGCAGTTCAGTTATTGCTATAGTATAGTCCTTGTTGTATATTGATAGTTTTTATCAAAAGACTCAGCTGACTAAATTTGTAAAATTATGCATTATCTCAAAAGCTGCTAAGGTCTATATAAACAAACATATAACTTAGTGTTGCTTGAAATAAATTCTTGTGATGGCCACACTAGTGATGGCAAAAATATTATCCACCATGAAGTAATATTTACGAAATCCTGATTGAAATTCGCTTGATATGTTAGTATTATAAACCTAATTTTGAATTCTATTATACAGAAGGGTTTGGAATACTTTTGCTGATGTATTAAGAAAACTTATTCCTCTATAGTTTGCCACATTATTTCGGTCACCTTTTTTAAATGGGGGAACTTTATTACTTTTTTGAAACTATTATATAGTACTGAATTTTTTAATATAAAATTGTACATTTCGACCAACTGCTCTATAAATGTTCTGTTAATCGAGCACTGCCCAGACTTCCTCAGCTGAATTCAGAATTTAAACTGTTTATTGATTATATGTTAGTATAGCATTACTTTTGAATATCTAATAGTTATGATTAGTATTGCACTTGAGCAATCGCAATTACAAATAATTGCGGTAGAGATTACATTACTAAACCGATTAACGAAGATCTCGTGGTTCACTTCATCGTTAAGAGTAGAAATGTTTTAAAATTATTTTTGAATGTCACTTTTGGGCAACGTAGTCAGTTTTAACGAATATGTTTTCACTTTTTTTTAATATATCATAGGTTCTAACTTTGCAATGATTTGTTTCTACTAACCTTACTCTATTTCCAGCATTAAATCTATACATTTGATGGTGTCAAATACGTTAGAATATGTTATAAAAAATTTGGAAAATTAAAATGGAGAGTTTGAATATTTTGATTCTTCTGGTGAAAATCATCAGTTCTGTTTCATTTCAGTTCAACTTCTGCTCACAGGGGTGCTTGGAGAAGTGAAAAAATTGGGATTATTTTAAAATCGAATAAGCACTTATTTCGAACATTTTACTGGAAAATCTCTTTTTATCATATAGCTTCGCTAGCTTTTTACTTAACGGCTATAACACTAGGCATGTTATACAAAGTTGTAAGAAAATTAATTAGATAATTTTTAGTAAAGACACATGACATAGGGCTATCTTGAAGCTACCTATAATAAGGAATGTGCTTTTTTGTGGAAGAGTCTTTAATTCAGTGCTCTAAACTAAGAGGTTTAGAATAATAGCGACATCAATGTCTACCTCCGATAGTAAGTAAGCAAGATTATTCTTAACTTGCTTAACTTGTTGTTGGAAAGTAACCTTTAGTGTAGGTATAATGTGCACTCGACTAAACATAGGTGAGTATTATAAGTTAATGAAAACTATAAATATGCATTAGTTATATTTGGTAAATAGGTATATTTTGTTAGACACTCATAACAATCACTGGCTTGAGATTTTAAAACACCTGAATGAGAAAGAACTACTACTACTATAGAGATGTGTATTCAAAAACTTACTGACATGTCCTGTATTAGGGATTGGGTTAAGTGTTGGAAAAATACTTGGAAAGCGACAAAATATATTATATTCATGAGTAATTCCTGAGACTTTTTGTGTCCAAAATGTACATATTATATCAACTGCTTAGCTAATGATCAAAATTATAAAACTATTTAAATATCCCCGCCCGATCTTTGTATTGAATTGCAGTGTTTATGCGGAACCTTCGATATGCGGAACTTTATGGGCAGCCCACGTGTATGCTTATACGTACAAACAGCATAATTCTTTGAGTGTTTTATGGCTGGTTTCTGCTTGTGTTAGTGCTATTGCATCTTTTTGCTCACTCCATATGAACAGTCAAAATAAATCAATCGGTGTTATCCTGCGCTGGAATGTTTCTTGTTGGAGTTGTTGTAGTTGTTGTAGTTGTTGTGCGAGCTGCTTTATATGCAATTGTTCGAGTTGTTGTTGTTGTTGTTGTTGTTGTTGGTGGTGGTGGTGGTGTGTTTGCTGGGCACACAAATAAAAAGGATTTGTTATTTTTACAATGTTTGCACGCGAATACGAATACGAATACGAATTCGAGTAGCAGAAGGCAGTTGTGGCAGCATAAATCAGTTGTGCACTCGGCTAAATGCAAATGGATGTAGTGATGTGAATATGTGTGAAGGCAGCAGTACTTGAGCTTTATGGCATTGCAACAACAACAACAACAACAACAACAACAATGACAACAATAAAAACAACAGCTGCAGGAATAGCACAAACGGTAACGGTAATGGTAATAGTAATAGTAATGGCTAAAAAGATGATGCCACTGCCACTGCCACTGCCACTGCCACTGCCTGCACGAGGCAGGAGTAAAATCGGTTAGAATTCATGTTCAGGCATAAATGGATAACTAGCGATTTAGTGTTTTTAAAATACGTTTTGCATTTGTAAATAAAAATGCAAATACTTTACGACAGCTTCTCTTCATGTTTGTGTGCTATCTAAAAATTGTTCAGAAAGAACGAGCAAATATAACAGAAATTGAATATTTTTCCAAAAAAAATTAAGCATTTGATTTACATTTTCAAAGTGGCTATCATAAGCAATGCATAACTGCAATCGGAAAAAAATCTATCACGACAAAGGAATTATTGCCCAAATTTCAGTAATCTCTTGTCGTAACAGGCTATAATGCAAGCAGTGGCGACGTTATGCGTCAACTACCACCGACGGCCTCCTTCCGAAAAGGAGATATCAAAATTTTAATTTCAAAAAATTTGATTATAATTATTACTATACACAAGGGCTTAATTTATTGACCTTAGAAAACTTATTATACTACGACACTATATATAAAAATGAAGTTTGTTTACAAGAATAAACACAATGGATTGAATTAAAATTTCCACACAACACAACGTTTCTATATAAGAGTGTTAGTATATATATTTTTCACTTCGAAATTTCGACGAGACGAAATGATTTTATGAGTTTCACAATATAGTTATAGAAACGATTATATCCCACAAATAACTATATTTATCAACATTTATTTCATACGACTATTTTTTAACTTCCACAGATCATACTCATTTTGAGGTGTAAAAATATGTCAAACACCTATAATTCTTACTGTCAAAATTGGTCTATTTTATAAACAACAGCTTGGAAATAAACGTATCGCTATGATCAGTTGACTGATATACACATTAAGTTCAAAATGTGACGGTTAGCTATATCTTGTACGCCATTGCTTCTTTCAAGTTAACGATGTTGCAGATATAAATTGAAGATTTGTGTTTTCATTTTATATAACGAATATAATATTCAGTTTATTTATGCAAAATCATAAACTTAAAAGAAGCGTTAGGGGACAAATTATATCCAATTATAGAAAAATGTTTACAACTATGCCTTATATAGTTAAACGAAAAAGTTATTGCAGATTAAAAAATCAATGTACACGATATGAGTAACATCATTCTTAACTAAATCGTAAGTCTCACTATTCACTCAGTGATAAATAATAGTGATCTAATAAAACTTCTACTATATACTCCTAAAATATCATCATACATTCTAAATTTGAAAATTGAACTGTCAATTATATTACTCTGAATATTAAGTGGTTAAATGAAAATTCACGAATATTCCATTTGACAAATTCCAACAAAGATCAAACGATTTCAGTTTCCAATATGCCTTGTGTTCGATATGACTATCAACAAAGCACAACTCCGATTTTTTTAAGTGTGTGGTTTAAATTTAGGAATTTAATGTTTCTCTCAAGCGCAATTATGTTCCAGAAAATTAACAAACTAAACATGCAGTACATTCACAACGGTTATAGTAGACAACAGTTTTAAGTGAAAATCCATTTTTTTTTCTTAGCATACAATGAAACTATCTTTTTACTGATGTTGAAAACGTGAAATTCTTAAATAGTGGATATATGGCAGTAGTTCCATTTCTCCAAAAGTTAAAAAATGTACTTCTAGCCTTACTGATTATGGAATTATTATCTTTATCTGCTGTAGTATGATAATTTAGAGACATGTTGATTGCTAATGTACCTTAACTGTTTCATAATTAAATGGAATGAGAAGATGCATTCCAAAACTGGAAATTGTTATATCCATAGTTCTTCAATCGTTTCCAGAGGGTTTATTATTTTTAAGTGATTTGAAGGCATTTAATATTAAAACTTTCTTTAAACGTGTCTAATAATCTGGTAAGGCATCGTGAACAATGTGCCATTATTCTATAATTAAGTGATCATTGTAGTTACTTATTGCAGCTTCACTTCAAGTTGTTCTTCTTGTCCTTGATAGGAATATTCCATTTCTTGTAAGATCCTGATAAATAATGGCTTTTAGTTGAAAGCAAATTGAAAGTAATGAATTTAATATCGTGAATTTTAGGTGTTATGTAGCGTAGTCACTGGCTGAAAACAACAATACTCTTAACATAACAACGATTTGTGTATATAATAAAGTAGCATGGATTGTAAATATTTTAATTAGCCTATTTGTCATTAAATCCGATGTGTCATCTTTCATTAGTCATTAAAAATTAGTCTGTTTTTAAGGGATCGATCTCTTTATTAAGGATAAATTCTTAATAAAGCATCTTATATCAACCTGAAAAATATGTTTTTTTTGGATCAAAAGACAGCAGCTTCCGAGGACACTTTTACCATGTCAACAATAACAATAAGATGTAGTTAGTGGCTTTTATAAGAAACGGAGAATATTTATACACCATATTTTCAAATTTTAGATCACACTTTTGCTTTATTGTCCTCTGACTGGATCCGTTAGCGTATTCTATCATGTGATATATTGCAAATTTTAGCATTTCGACTGTTAAGAACTGTAAAAGTTTTAATCAATTTCAATTTCAACATTAGAATTTCTATTTATTGATTGAGATAAATCTGACTATAAAACTCATTGCTTTAGAGAAGATAATGTCTGGAGTACAGGTAGTTTAAAATTTTTGATTTTTTTAAATTTATCATTATTTAAGAAAATTTATCTAGTTTGAAGAAGCATATCTATTGTTCATCCATGGTTTCAAATTCATCGCATTCCTAGATTTTGCTGTCTCTTACGGACGTCCGGGTTGTCCACCCCTGGAGTGGGCATATGCTGATTGAAGTTAAACAGTGCATGATAGCGGTACATTTCTGTTGTAAAAAATATTCACAAATGATAACGTAATGATACACAAATTATGAAATGCCCAAGCTAACAATAATTTTAAAATAATTCGGATTTTTTTTCAGTTATATGTTTTTAACACTCTGCTTCTCGTTAAATATTGAAATTGACAATCCCTTTAATTTTTTGCATACCTATATACTACTTTGTTGAGAAGCACTCTGTAGATATACACATAGTAATGTTGAATTAAGATGTCGAAAGGAATTAAGATGTCTCCAAAGTTATGTCAACATTATTTGCGGCTGCATTAAACCTTCGCCAACCAAGCCAATACTGCCAGTTACAAAAACAAAACCAAAAACAAAAACAAAAACAAAAAGAAAATGAAAACGACAATAACAACATCAACATTAAGTAGTACTCATAATCACTATCGCTTCCTGAAAACTTTACACCCCATATTCACATACTAAGCAAAACTTAACTGTTTGCCTTCCTTGAATACTCGTATTTGTTTTTATTACGTTTTCTATTTTTCTTGTGGAAAATATCTAAAGTGATTTCCTTTTAGAATTTTCAAAAACTTTCGTTTAAGGTGTTTGCTTATAACTGCCATATGTGCATATGGATGTGTATATAAGTATGGTACGTGTTTGTAGATCAGATATTAAATGTGCACACATAACCATTAGCAGAAGCGGCTTTAGCTATTGGTATTGGTAATGCCATGGCAATAGCAATGCCAACATAATATAACGCATCACATTACACAACTCCAAGCGTCACACAACTACCACCGCAGCAACTGTAACGGCTCTAATGAACCAGTAGCTCCGGCTCGTTCTACCACCTGAAGCAACAGCAGCAGGACGAACAATCTGTAAAAGCATTTGTGCTCTTAGCCGCAACTATTTTAATCCTTAATAACTTTTTAGCATGTGACTTTATACATACAAAATGTCAAAAATCGCACACTCACGAATGAGTAGACTCAAAGATACTTAAATCTATTGGCTAGGAATCTTTTTAAATATTTTGATTTTTAATAACGTTCTAATCTAATCTTTGTTTGGGTAAAACATTAAGCCAAACCGTCGTAATTACTTTGAAGTGGCAGAGAAGAGAAGTGGAAGATAAGGAATAAGTAAAACCGAACTTAATAATACCGAAATTGTACATTAACAAGTAAAAAGGGATCAAAGAGCCCTTTAAGGAACATTTGCTTTGCAATTATTTGCGGTGAATCTGATTCGTGCTATAAACCCAGTATGAAGAAGGAATTTATTTATCGCTACTTGTTTAAGCAAAAATCTTATAGAAAACGACTATTTATCAACAACTGTACTTTAAATAAGCTTGAGAGAATCCTGCCCATTTCACCCAAAATATTGAAGAGACATCTAGTTATTCTCAAAAGTGAAACTCAACTATAAACGAAAATAAGTTATATTCTTACGCTTTATTGTGCACTGGACTTCATCGAATATTAATAAGAAATATAGAGACTTGAAAACATGTCACATGTCACATATGTCATCTGTTGGGCATATGACATTGAATAACTTATTGCCAGTTTCCTAATTATTGAGACGGTATATTTTGCAATAGTTCACATAATTCAAGTAAGAATCGTATGCTTATATATACGTGTATATCCAAAACCAATAAAAGATATGAAGCAATCGGGATCATCAAAAATAGTCAATCATATGAAATACTTTTTGTTGATTCGGACATAAGTCATAAGAAATGCTTTAAGAAAAAAAAAAGTTAGAAACGAAAAGGAAATGGAGAAAAGAGAGACCTTCTTTAAGTTAGAAGGATCAAATACTGAATAACATATCGCAACTTTTTGTTTTAGTTTGAAGTCATCGTGTGAAATACAGAGGTGATTGGCGGGGAATATTGGACGCGATAATGGCTATTTAAGTAAGTAAGGAAGGACATTCAACTCATCAAAAATGTTTCAATTGCTATGAAAAAGTCGAAATTTTACTAGGTACGTTTACTTGATGCATATGATAATATACCAGATTTTTTTCTGAATTTTTATATTTAAAATCTTTTATAGAAAAAGGTAATTTTGTGTTTATAGGTATATAAATTTATTCATAAAGTTCTTTTCTATATGGAATTTGCTGAAATTTCTAAATATTTTAAATACATAAATATTGAAAATGAATACATTTGAAATAATATCAAACGACCTCATTATTAGAGTACAGTTATTATATTATTAGAATCCAATGAAATATATATATATTTCATAAATAAATCAAAATTTAATGCAATGCGTTTAATTTTGTATTAATTATGCAGTTATTCCAATACATAATTAAATTTTTAAGTTTCTTACGTATAATTTTTGTTTGATAATTCTGCCCTTCATTCCAACAGTGTTTCTATATTCTTTGGGAACCTAAATGTAAAAAGTATGTATATGAGAAATGTGTTAAAGACTTCTAGGATATTATTTATGTGCATATTGATTTATTTTTAAAAAGGAAGACATTTATACTGTTGGTGTATATATGTATTATTATGTATCTACATATCTGGCATTTATATATTATTATATATATAGGTATTATTAGCTCTATTTTTAATTAAATTAACTTACAGTTATGGCATTTAAGCCGTTATATATATATATATATATATATATATATATATATATATATATATATTATACTATTGTAAAATATGATTTAGGCGCTACTATCTCAAAAACAGTATAATCAATTTTATAATGATTTGGATATCTCTTTATTAGATATTGGATCATTCAATATCACTTAGTTAGGCGTCTGATGTCCATTGAGTTACTTTTAGTTTTACGGAAAAGCTTATACGTGTAAACATTTTTTTTAAATTTATTCGGTTTCGTATAGCATTATTATTATTTAGCGAACATGTTTTGCTAACAAATTTTTACTCCCATCAATCACTATTTTTCCGTAATCGATGTTCGGAGCGAGACATTTTGTACTTCTTTCAACAAAATTGCACAATTTTATTTATTATCATTTTCAAGCTTCAGCGTTTTTCCTGAAAAAATCAGTGCTTAGCTGGTTGCAAAGGACGATTATAGAAAAATGGGTGCCTGATAGGTGAAAGATATTCCGCTAAAAATCTTCAAAAGAAAAAGTGGAAAGATATTGATATATGAAAAATAAACAAAAAATAAACGTAAAATGAACATTAACTGTTTTTAAGATAATAAGGATTTATACTGAATCTTTCCTTTAAAATCCGTAATTAGATAAAGATTAGATAGAATTAGATTAGATTAAATTTGCTTATTGGATATGAAATTGTTCATTAAAATATTTAATTAAAAAACTTCTTGTTCTTTTTTTTGTACCTAGTGATGCATTATCTATATGAGAAGCTTAGGTATATTTTATTCGTTATATTAATATCAGAATTGCAATTAATTAATTTTTCAGATAATATCTCTAAACAGAAGTATATTATTTATATCAGTTGATCAGTTGATAAGTACAATAAATATTGCTATAAAAAACAATTCACAACTTTTTTATATTTAATGCTACAGTAAGGTGCTTCAATATATAACAAGAAAAAACAGATCCTTTAGGTACTAAAATATTTGAACCCACATGAGGGCTTTGAAAATTAATTCCACGAAGAAACCTTTACGATTTTAAAACCAAGGAAACAAACAATTTCTGATATCCATTTTTTCAATCAATCCATTTCTTGTTTTTTGATTTTTCAGTATGAATGGAGGGGTAAGAGTGTATAGGTGGGCCGCTGCTATAGAAGGGGAATAGTTTATCTATTATAAACTATCGACAACTAGATTTGTCGAAACGACAAGTAAAACGATACAATTTGGTAGCTAATCTTGGCCTTTGAATAATATTTTTAATGTGAATTTATTATAAAACTCTGTAATAATCATTAAACTGATTTACTTATGAACAGTTTTAATATTTCAATACTCAGTTATTCTGTTAATTGCATAGAAATTGATCAATTCGAAAACAAGAAATGATCGACAAATATCAACAACGACTTCAGTTTTTAACCGCTTTGGCTGATCAATATCGTTACCCAAGATAGAAATGTACGTTTAAAAGTGTCGAAATAGTTTGTTTATTAATTAAACTAATTAATTAAAAAATGAATTTACGCAGAATTAAAGTTTTTTCTAGGGAATAAATCTTGTTTTAATTTTTTGATCCATTTTAATGGAATAATGGTGTGAGGAGTGATTACTTTATTGTGCTACTTAGAAATAACGAAGCGAAATGCTTAGTGCCGGTATTGTAGACAAATTTCCTGTCTAGTACAAAAATCACGGTCATAAACAAAGGCTAAATTAAGTTTTTACTATAGAACTAGAAGTTATGAACGGAACTCTGTGATGTTAAGTTACAAACACTGTGTTTTAGTTGTAGGACGTCTTTTAATGAAGTACGTATCCCATAATGTGAATGAAACTAACTTAGTAGAATTCCCTCTAATATCTGCTTTTCAAAAGGTCCCTGTAAGACATTGATCTCTCGTTTCGAAATATTGATCATGTTGTTTACATATATGCATAGAAACCAGTAATTATGGTTATTGAGTAAAGGAATACTGCAATAAGGAATATAAGGAATATATATTTGTTCGCAGACAAAATTTAAAATGAATACATAAAAATCTTGCCACTTTCCACCCAGTGTAGCCGTAGAGTGAAAACATAAAAGTTATAAAATTGTGTTTTACTTGCTCAACAAAAGACGCCAATTTTGTAAAAATCCCAATCTATTATCCATGTTATCATCATATGACTAAAATTTTTATTTTGTCGTGTTGTAAATCTATTTAAAAATATAATATATAAATTGGAACCTATAATAAGAAGATATCTACCTTAATACTAACTGCCTTTGTCTAATTGAAGAACTCCATTTCCCTTAAATAAAGTTCAATTAATTAATGAACAATATAACAGTTGAGATTAGAAAGTGATAAATACAAAAAGAAAAAAAAGAATATTTTATGCCGCGATTCAAATTTATTGAAAATTTTAGTTCCATTTTTCCTCTATGCTATATGCCGATTTATATCTATTAAAACCATTTATATCAATTACACTAATACAACACAGAAGCCATCTAATGGCAACTATTACAAGCAGTTTTTACTTTGATTACGCAAAATCTGGTAAAAATTAAGACGTGCTAGATGGCGCTTGTGGAAATGTTCAACCTTAAAAACCCATACTTTATATATTGCACTATATAGCATTAAAAAAGTTATGCACAATAGATAAGTTAACGAAAATCTGTTGTCATATGGGCATGCCCGTTATTGGGATCGTGTCTATTTTATATATGAAACAAAACATTGACTTAGTTACATTCAATCTGAATACGAACAACTTACCTGTGTATTTTTCCAAAGCTGTTCATTACAAATAACGTTTCTCAAGTTCCTTTTAATTGGTTTCATAAAAAATCATATAACAACTAATATTAACTAGTACTAGTTGCTACTGAATAAATTATAACCCTTGATTTGAAGATTTAATCACTATCTGAAGGATAAGTAAAAAAATAACTTCGATGACAAATTTGCTTCAAGAATTTTTTTTTGACAGCCTCATGGTCAATCACAGTCTCATCATTTTCATCGTACTCGTCTGATGCTTCATATCCACGTTCATCAACCGTTTCAGCGTCTGGACTTTTCTGAATATCATCTAGCTTATCTTTGCTATCTTCGATTGCCGGAGGATCCATTTTGGTATGGTTCGAATAAGTTACTATTGAATTTAGGTGATTGCGAATTTAATATGAATTTAAAGAATTAGCTAACAAAAATAAATGTACAAAAACATGAAATAAAAACAATATTTCAACTAAAATCATTTATTATTAAATCAATGCATTGTTGATTTATAAATTTAATTATTATTTTATTCATTATTGATTCGAAGAGATTCGTACAGATCTCACAAAAAATTAGAGTTTCACTTAAAATCTAAATTGGCAATAATATATTTGTCGTGTGTCAGATTGACATCCAAAAAGTCGTACTTATTATTAACATTATTATTCATTATTCTTCAAGTTCTTCTGTAACTTAAAATAATTTTTATTAATTTACACTGGTTATAAGTATTGCTACCGTTTAACAAGACTTGAACTTCTTCTTCAAAACGAAGTGCTTTATTAAAAAAAAAAATACTAAATATATCTCTAAATATCGAACATACTCCAATAATATGACATATATTTTCTATTTCTAGCGTTCAATTGTTTTCGTAATAAAAATTATGCATAATGTCATATTGTAGCTGTGGGTACATGTCATGAGGTCCCGACCTAGCATTCGCGACAAAGGAATCGTGTTCACTCCTTTTGTACAAAGTTATAATATTATTACACAATAATTTAAGATCCATACTCTGAAAACTGGTTATTGAAAGACCCAGTTCTACATACATATTTTCCCAATCTTTGGCCCAATCTATGCCTGTGACACGCGAGTACGATTGAGTGAAGTTGAAACCTTGCAAAAGGTTGTTTTTGATATTTAAGCAAGAAAGTTATTGCCAATTTATTTTGTAATATTATGATTTTTTTAAATAAATTTCTTTGCATTTAGTGAAAGAAAATAATATTCTATTATAAACTATTATGTTCTATGACAAGAAATCTACTTCGAAAAGAAAATAGATTTAGAAACAGAAAGAGTTTCTATTCGAAAGAGGAGAGTTGTATTTTAAAGCCAGCGATGAAAACTATAAATAAAGACAAGTAAAGCAATTGAGTTAAGTAACAACTTCTTAGGTATGTCAGTCCAATAAAAAGATCCTTATTAAACTTTTTGCGGAAAAACTCAAAGGTTTAAGGTAGATCTCTAGAAGATTTACATACTCATAATAAAAATTCAGCTGAAAATTAGTAGGAGATGAAAGCTTTTTCATATAATGGAAAGACGATCTTGGCCACTATTTCAACAATAAACAAACAAATACAATTGATTAATTACTTTACCTTCATATTTGCTCTAAAACGTTTTGATCATATACGTCATATACGTCATGTATGTAGTCATTCTATTCTATCCTAAGCATTTTATCGAAATCATTAACCAGTTATCCACATAGAGAAAATTAAGTCACAAGAAAGAAAAATCGTCATCGAAAAAGAAGTGGTAGTTGGTAAAGATAGCGTAAAGATAGTCTATGTTTGTGGTGAAGTACGCATAGAGCAGGGGCGTTTGGAGAGGGGTGTTGCATCAGACTGAAGCCGAATAACGGGTTGATGTTGTCATTTTAGCAAAGTATTTATTGCATATTAACCATGTATTCTCGAGTTGTTTGTTCCATGAAATAAATGAAAAAATCTAACGGAAGCATTTGGAGGTCTGTTTTTATAATTTACACAGAAGCAGGACGTCAAAGTATAGTTTGTTCAAAAAACTATGCAATCAAGTAGTTCCTTTTTACGAATTTCAGCTTTCTGTTATTGGTTCCAGATAGCACCTCAGAAATGTTCGAAAGTTATATGTACAGAAAGTACTCTGTGTATTTGTGCTGGGTATATGACGACACATTAATCATCTGTATGGTCAACCCAAAAATAAATTTAACTTATAATTGAAATACTTTATTAATTATCTATTAACTTTAAGTTTTTAATTATATTTTTTTCCAAAAGCACAATTTAATTGATGATTTAGAAGTCTCAATAAAACATTTATTGCAACAAACGCTCTCTAAAATGAGAACCTCTTAAGAAAAAATCATTTGAATCAAATTCTTTGAATATTTTAGTAATATATTCAGTACATTACTCACAAGTGGTGTAATTCCCACTTACAACAATTTATAAGCAAGTGCGGGTGGGAAACCCGCACAAATGTGGCAAATTCCTTGTCAAATTTAATATTGGAAACAATTCGTTCAAAAGCCATACAAGCACCAAACCGAAAGTAGTAAAATAAACTATTCCCGAAATGAGAAACGAACACTCTCGATAAACCATTAATGAACATATACTACTCGATAGTACCGTACACACATATAAAAATAAATATCAACTTACAACGCTTCATACAGCGCTTCGTACAAACTAATTCATAAATGCACTGCTGAGGAGTTTCTTTGAAAGGTTAAAAATCAAATCCAGAATTTCTTTGCCTGCTCCAAACTACTGAGAAAAACTTCGAGTACACCATATAGTATGTATCTGAATGCATTTCTATAGTTGCATAAATTCATAAATGACTTAAGGATATGCCTTCGTACGTGTAAATATGCAAGAAGGTATGCTATAGATTACAAAGCAAAAAATCTAACAAATACAAAATTGAAATACAAATAGAAAAAAATAAAAAAAATAAAAAAAATAAAAAAAAACTAAAACAAAATTGCCAAAAACTCAACAATCGACTTTAAAGGCTTCTTTCTATATTATTATATTTTATAATACAAACACATTCGTACGGCAAACACAAACGCTGCAGTGAATTATATTTTATTTGTTTTACAAATTGTAGGAAAGCACAATTCCATTTACTTATACACATACATACATACACACATACATTTAAACACAGCTACATGATCACATTTCCCACTTGAGGTCTCACGAAAAGGCAATGGTTCCACATGCAAATATGCAGATGCTTCAGCACATAGCCAAATGAGTAAGAATAAGACGAAGTTTATGTTATTATGCGTTACACAGGAGCATACAAATAGCAATCGACATAAGCGGACTTTGATGAATGGGTACGAAGAATCATTATAAATTAAGTAATCTAAAGTCCAACTATTACTTACCATACAATGAACACATATTATCAACTCGAACCCATAAAAACTTCAATCTCTAATAGTTCTAATTCAGAGCAGGGTTGAAGTTTGCATTAGTGGTGCAACATCTGCTCTAAGACTCAAAGCCACATCACAATAACCATGAACACTGTTCCGTTTTAAAACTTTTCAGTCCAATGTCGAATTTCCATTCAGAGATGTTTAGCTGTCACGGGGCCCCTCCTTCGTTAAACCCTCCCTGTTTAACCAAATATACTGACGTATCAGAAAATAGGAGTGGCGGAGGAAGCGGAATTTTCTCAGCAACGCTGAATATATTCTCTTACTATAGGCTTCCAGATCACTGTAGTATTTTTCAGGCATAGATGATCATTATTAGGGAGACTATAGATTTTATAGAAGTAGATGTACTCAGATAGTACTTAATAGGAATATATGCATACTATCTGACAGTCAAACTGCATTAAGGTCTCTAATCTCAGTCCAGTTTATACTCGTATCTAAAACAGTCATTGACTGCTACGCATGGAGACGTAATACAATATTTCTATTTAATTTAGATTCCTGGTCATACGAATATTTTCTGCAATTTTAAAGCAGAAGAGCTAGCTAGACAAGAAACTATTCAGAACACCTAAACAATCTGGAATGAACATTTAATAAAAGATCTGTATGCAGTTTGGCCACTTTCCAACTGTCTCACTTAGATGTCCCGTGGAGACATCAGTCTTGTAGTAGGTTTACTTACAGGTCACAGCATTTTAGATTACCATTTTAGAAGATTAAATCTCCCTTTCAATCACACCTGTCGCAATTGTGTTGAGGACGATGAAAGTGCCTCTCATCTGATTTGTTTCTGTCCAGCAGATGCTTGCGGCGCCGCGTTACCATTTTAAGTGCTTTCTTTTTTGAACAACAAGACCTCTTGTTGCCAAATAGTTTTTTGTAAATAGTTTTGAGTACTGAGTTTTTATATATACGGTAACACAATGCGCTTATACACCTAAGTCGATCCCTTGTAATCTAATTTATTTCTACATTTTTTAATCCGAAAATATAGTATTTATATATCGCATACAATGTAATTTATAAATGATTAGAAGAAAAAAGCGCTTAATATATACAAATATACAATTATGATTAAAGATCAATTTACATTAGCTAATCCATGAATATTTTCACTTCATATTGAACAAAGAAGAATACAGTTGTTTTCTGTCTTTCCAACTTTAAGTCCGCCTGTGTAATAAAGAAGGTCTGAAGATGTTCTATGCTGCAGTACCTCATGAACATTGGAGGAGGTTCTCATACTCTTGCAGAGCTGCTAGAGCGCTTAATTCACTGCTTCTTTTGACGTCGACATCAGCAACAAATTCCGATAGCTCCTCACGTGTATGTAGCGAAATAATTTGTACAATCGAGGAATTATTACGTTTTTACAAATTTATTTCAGTTTCAAATGTACACCCACAAAAAAGATCCAAAACAGTGCTCTAACAGTGCATAAAAAGCAACTTTATCTAATTACCGTGGGTGGAACAGTCATAGTGAGACCAACAGCAAAAGTCAGAACTAAAATCAGAGACTCGAGCATTATTTGCCAAAATAAAGTATGAAATAAAGGACAAAGTGTGAAGTTGGTTTGTTCAGTACAGGCAATTATACCAACTGGAAGATTCTCGCGCATTTTTCAACTCGTTTGCTCCACTGTAAGGAGCTCATAATATTTTAAACTGCGTATAATGTGTACATGTGTGTGTGTGTGTGTGTGTGTGTTTTATAAGGATGTGTGGAATTATCCGGTATTTGGCACTTTTGTTTATTTCTTTGTGATGTGGCAATTGTATATGGAGACGATGGGTGCATGTATCGCAGTAGATGGGTGCATGTGCTCCATGCATGAGTTGAGGCATGAAAACTGTGCGCAACGACTAACAGTGTTTGGTATGCAGACGGTGCTAAGAATGTTAATACAAAGGCTGGCAGTGGGATAAACAAAACTGTAGCATGAACTTCGTTTTCTAGCAATGCTCTGCGAAAATTTTTAATAAAAATATCAATTGTGGATGATGGTCAAAAGTCATTTCAACAACACTAAATTATTATTATCTTCAAGAGGTTGCACATAAGAATCATAAATGAAAAGTAACTAAACGGAACCAAATTTTTGAATGTTCTAAAAAGTTTCCGAGTATTGCACATGTGAAATGATTTCCGTTAAAACTTTTATACTAACACTAGACTTTCTTATACAAAATAGTGCACACACACACAACAACAAAATTATTTTAATTTACTTTTACTCTACAGAGCATCCACCTAATACGGTGGAGCTTCACTAGGCTAAATGAATATTTAAAATCAACGCATCTGAGGGATAGTACAAGGGATAGTACTACAAAATAAGAAATAAAATAAGTACTTAAGAGTATCACTTATCTGAAAGCCCGTCTCTAACGCGAAAGAGATTTTTTTGCAGTGACACAAGATCATTGCAAAGCACTCCACACAATGACTAATCTTTCGGAATATGGAACGTTTAAAACTTCATTATGTGCAATTGATAATACATAAGTCAAAAATAAATGCCAACTTAGTTGCGATGCAAGAAACCCTTTGGGACAAAACTATATAACAATATTTTTCGTTCCTTTTTTTTTATAGAAGTTAAATAAATATGTTTAAATTCCAAAGTTATCAAACGCTTTTAATAGACTTCAAGTCAATCAATTTTTGGGTTATTCTTTCACAAATCGGACAACTTTTTGACCTCATGATCTCCGATTTGAATGAAATTTATTTTATGAGCTCATTTCATAATATAAGAAGACCCGTATCTTTGGAAAAAGTTTTGTATTTTTTTTCTTTCTAGGAGATACGGACTCATGCGGTTTTGTAAATTGGCATTGTAGACACATGGTAGAAATGGTAGAAACTTAAAAGTTATTGCGTTTTAAAGATAATTGATTGAACTTTCAAGAAATTGTTTGAATAACTAAGGTTGCTTATAATTAAGTACTAATATTACACGTTAAATTAATAATAAAGAGTGCTTCGAATTTGTTATACAACGGACTGACTTCCTCTTGAGCTATTTTCGACTTTGCTGTAAGTATTGCCTCATCCATGCCATGAAATTTTCATTCCATGGAACTGCAAACATAATTCCTGAATTTTCTTATGCTGTTCACACCTTCCGGAAATCGTAACAACGTTATGACAGTGAATTCGAATCTTTCGAAATTCTCGAATACTTCCAATGCTTCATCAATGTGCAATACCTGTTCTTACTTACCTAAGCACATAAGCGTACCCAAGGCCGAACTTAGAGGGACGGGGTGTTGATCGCTGGTATATGACATTATCATGTATTTTAAAATGTGCTCGCCACCAACTTTTTTCTTTTTGGCTTATCTTAGCCAGAATATTTCACATCTAGTTCACTGAAAACTAGAAAATTAGATTTTGTTCACAAAAAGTTCTTTTTATTTGTGCAATTGTATATACACTTCACTTTGTATATGAACGTTTTAAAAATTATGTATAACAAGTTCTGTGGTTTGTTGACATATGCCTGGTCTATCAGTGTTAGGGGATGTGACACTGCGACCGTCGGCTCTATTGTGCCCCCCTTCTGGGTTTAGGTTAGGTCTTTAAGCCCTGTTGCGTCAATAGTATAAGTAGTATACTACTTTACAGTATAACTTACTTTACAGAGTTTTATTACCTCTTCCGTAGAAAAATACATTCCCAGGAGCCTATTTCGTATGTGCATTAGCAAAGGGCATTATAGCAGCACATGTGTGGTCGACTTCTTATTCTCTTGACATAATCTACAGTTTCCATCCATAAGTATACCCAATCTTGTAAGGTGGTGTTTTAGTCTACAGTGCCCTGTTAGGATTCCTGTTTTGATTCTAAGTTTTTATTTTGATAGGTTAATACAATCCTGGTATCTCTTATTGTTATAGGTACCAATAAGTGATTTGGATTGTTTTAATCCTGGCATATTATTCCAGTAGGCCTTTTTATTCTGGTTCTCCCTTATTTTTATGAGAGAAAGGAGCATATTATTTCCTAATCCTCGAAAAGGTTTCGGTCCCATCATCGGTGTGGCTGTTCGGTGTGTTAGATGTGCTGGGTTGTGGTTGCGTCAAATTGTGTTGTGTTATAAGAGTCCAAATAATTATGTTAAATTAATAGTTAATTAATTAATAATTAATTAATAGTAGTCTAAGGAAAAAGCTGTTTAACAGTAACACTCTATTTATAATGTTTTATAATTTAACTCTGTATTATCCACTATATCAGTTTTAAAATAACTATGTATTATTCTCTAAATCAGTTTCAATGTAATTTTATATTATTCCTTAATGAGTTTTAAACTATCTTTGTATTATTCACTTAATCAGTTTATAAAGTGTTTTTTCAGGCTAATTGGTCAAATCTTTTGTTTTTTGTATTGTTGTTAAAAATATAAATAAAAATTAAGAAACAAAAAGAAATTACAATTTAATTTTGCAATAATTTTCATTTTTCTTTTTTTTTTGTTGATAGTTCGACTTTAGTCTAGAATCATCATCAGGAAACTGATGACTGTAGACTAAAGTCGAAATATCGAAAAAATAAAAATAAAAATTGTTGCAAAATTATTTATTTATTTATTTATTTATTATAAATAATTTCAAAATATAAAATCTTATAACTAAGATCAGAAAAACGAGCGCTAGCTGCCAGGGCCTTCAGCTCGGATATTATAAATTAAATTTTATTTACTAGATCACTGGCTCTAATATATTTATACATCAAAAGTATATTTTTAACAGTGATTGTTTTTAAAACGCTGGTTGGTGAGATATTGGGAAAGATATCACTCCGAATAGAATTAAAAGAATGACAATCGTTAAGTATATGATCTATGGATGCTGTGCTATTACAAAATGAACAGTTTGATGGCTGATCGCCACTCAAAAGATGTTTATGAAAAAGCTTTGAATGTCCTATTCGCAATCGGATAAAAATCTTACATTGTTGACGAGTGCATGATTGTGGTTATAAAGCTTTTAAACCACTGGTATTGATCAACTTGTAGCGATGGTTGTACACTGACCATTCCATAGCCCATTCGTCTTCCATATGTTTGTTTATAAAATTTAAAACGTCTTTTCTTTCGGATGTCTTGAATAAGAACAAGGGAGAGCGAATGGCAGCAGAGGCAGCTTGATCTGCTAGTTCGTTTCCTTTAATTCCTGCGTGTCCAGGAACCCACATGATTTTAATTTTGTTTGAAAAACATATGCAATTGTTTCTGGTAGCGCAAATAAATTCGGTGTTATTATTGATATTTTTTACAGCTTCAATTGTAGATTTGCTGTCGGTATATATCAGAAATTTGCCTTTGTTGCATGTTGCGTGGTCAGTAGCAAGTTTTATAGCCAGAGCCTCTGCAGTAAAGATGGAACAATGGGGTGCAACTAATCCAGTCGTGATTATGGAGCGATTTTGTTGTATTATAGCAAATGTGACATGATTTTTAGTTTTTGAAACGTCTGTGTACAATAGAGTCCAATTGTTTTTTATATAGCAATCAGAGAATTCTGCAAATAGTTGTCTATACATTTTGGTGGTTGTGTTACTTTTTCCATAAGTTTGCAGGTCGATTACAAAAGATGTTGGGCTAAGAACCCAAGGGGGCTCATGATTTTGTATCGTACGATGAGGTTTGATGTCGAGGTCGATCAATTTAGCATATTCAATACACCGCACAATTGTCGACTTAACTCTATTTGTTCGCTGGAATACATTCACAACGTCTTTATGTAAAATAGCGTTGTTGCTGCACAGTAGTTTAGGAATAAGTTTATAAGTTGTTGACTTAACTCGATTTGATATTGTAGGTAGCCCAGCTTCTGTCAATAAGTTTTTGATTGGAGTTGTGGGGAACGCAGCAATACTCCTTCGAACGGCAGCATGAGCAAAATTAAATTGTATTTTTTTTTTATTTTTAACAACAATATAAAAAACAAAAGATTTGACCAATTAGCCTAAAAGAAAACATTTTATTAAAATTGTTTTGTCACAAATAATTAACATTTAATCAGTTAATATAATTTTGTATTATTCACTTGATTAGTTAATATAATTTTGTATTATTTTCAATCTCTCTAACAATTTTCGTCTTAAAATTATATTCACGTAAGTTGAATTAGAAGCACAAACCAACTTGAGAACAGGCAGCACTCCAATTCTCCTGTAGACTACTCTTAACTACTCTTAACTCTTTTAACTGCTGAGCCCAATGGCTCAACAGAGTTCAACTGCCCAACTGCAGGTTAGACTATTACTGACCTCTAGACTTCTGCTTACTGTCTTATTTAAAGCAAAAATTTCTAAAAGTCGTACCTATGCTGGATGCCGTAAATTCAAAGAACCCCAATTATCTCACTTTAATTATTAATTAATAGTTCAATTATTTAAAAATTTAAATTGCATTTATTTTCAATGACGTTTGCAGCTTGACACAATTAACAGAAAACCAAAATTTAGCATTTAGTACCGTCAAGCTGCTGAGCTGACCTTGGTTTCTGCTATTGTGCAAGCCACAAACGATGCTGCCTACTTTTAGGCATGCTTCCTGATCGAATAGAAAACAAACCAAGAACGTTTTCCATAGTCTGAGCATTTCGACTCACAACAATATTATTCACAATCATTTAAAGAATAAAATATTTATTGCGTGTGATTTTATTTTATAATTAATGTATTTTATTAACAATTCATCATTATTTACAATCATTTATAATAATTATTTACTAGCACTTATTAACAATAACGTACACTAAGAATCTCTCTTACGAAACAATTTCTGATTAACTTCTCTTCGACACGTGCTTCAAGGTTACTCGTTCGCTTGTTTGCTTTTATTTGAATGTCGAAATCGTCCAGAGTTGCCAACTTTATAGAAATTATTAATGCACCATATATTCTTACCAATAATTTGAAAAAATTATTATTCTTTTTCGAAACTTTAACTTTAACTTTAAATTTTATTACGTGTTCTGCATATGTAAGCCTGACAAAATTTCCAGTTCTTCCAGAGATGCCATCAAAAGTAGTGCTTATTTTATATTGTTCTTAAGTCTTTACAAAAGAAAAGACCTGTTATTATTAGAATTATTTGTATAATATGCAGAAAAAGTGTGCATTACATGTATGTAGCAAGTTTCATACTGAAGGGCTTTGTCTTTGAAAAACGTCGTATGGTGGGGTCCGTTTCCACTATTTTTCGAGGTAAAGGGTATCAAGGGATTGTCTACTGCAATAGTTTTGAATTATGGAAATCGCTGGATTGAAAAAAAGTGTTAATAGTTGCAACTTAATGTCTGTTATAAGTCAACTTAAGACTTATATACTTAATACATACACTACTGTTGCCTTTATCTATATTCTTTTTTATTGACAATATTTCTCGTCCTAGGTTTAGCAGCTGTTAGGTTTTTATAAGCAAACACAGTCCAATTGAACGAAAGTGAATATCTTCGGTCGTGCAAAGTTCATCATGCGCTGCTCTGCAATTAAAATGGCAACAAATTTGCAAGGCACACAATTAAAGAGTAAAACAATAATAGCATCAGTATGAACAATAATAATAATAACAACAACAACAACAACAACAATAACAATGCAATTAGCGCATCTAATTAAAGGCACTAAATTAGCTAAGAAATAGCAAACGTACCAAGGACCAATGGAGAATTCGTACAGACGCGAATGTAATTTCAATTACGCTATCTGTGCTCGGTGTGACAGCATATGGCGGTGCAATTTTTCAACTTCCACAAGCAAATCGTTTTATTGCAGTTTTTGGTGGGGTCTAAGCGGTTGCCGAGGTGTAGAGTTGTAGAGTTGTAGAGCTGTGGAGTTGTAGAGTATGTACCGTCAAAATGGGTGTACTCATCTCAAAAAAGACAAGCTACATAAATGTTAGCCGCCATTTCGAATCGAAGCCAATCAAGTGAAATTGAATTGAGTCGGCTAAAGTCGAATTGAGCTAAGCTGAACTAAACTGCGCTCAGCTGAATGTAGCCACGGGCCGGAGTTTTAGAATGCCCGCTTCCGTTCCATTTTTGGCGAGTGATTGGAGCTTCGCAATTGCCATTGCCATGCCATTGCTTCTCAATTGCCGTTTGTATGCTGTAGCAGTTTTTGAGTTTAATTGTTTTTGTTCGTGAAAAATTTCATTGGTAATAAATATCTGCGGATGTAAATTATACGTTCCTGCATCGCCGCGCTGCTGTAGTGTGCCGCAGTGCAAAAGTTGAGAAATTTTTGAGAATTACAATCTGTGCGCAGTGATAATTGCGCGCAGATAAATACTTTCTTATGGCAGCGGCTCGTAATTATCACAGACAGATTAGAGCGCAGTGCTTAATTGCCGCCCATAAAGCGTGGCGCTATCTTAGCCTGGATTACCACCAAACTATTAATGTAATAAATATTAGCCAGAGAGATGCTTTAGGTGACTGCCGCACACTAATAATGGTACAACGGATATTGCCCCGACTGTGATGCTATTGGTGTGAGCCGAGCCAAGTGCCAGCAACTGCAAATGGGACAACGGCAAGAAAAACAATGAATTTTGCAACATGGAATGCGAATAGCAAAGGCAGATATCGCAAAGGATTTTAATTATTCGTCTTTGCATATTCATTTCAAAATGTGAAATCGCGTTTTAAATTCAAGGAAGCTCAGAAAAAAGTTCTAAAAAAACTTTCAAAAGAAATTGAAAGAGAATGAAAAATATTGAAACTGAAAAATAAATGAAAATTAACTTTGGAAAGAAAGTTTATATATTAAAGGAATTGCGAACCCCGCTTCCACTTCACTATAACCGTATTGCGGCCCAAAGAGCTGCGGATGCAGATAAGCTTAGTTAACTGGCCAAGTCATTGCAAAATGGTTGCTCCCAAAGAAAAAGGATGTTTATGCGCGATTAGCGAAATGATTTAGTATTGAAGTAGTAAACAGAAATTAAATTAAAATAGTAACAAATACACGAAAAAAGGATGAAGCGAATGCATTAAATACTTCCTAGGTGAATTATTATAACATTATTTATGAATAGTTAGTTTCGGTATTAAAGTGGAATATAAATGATTTATGGATGATGGGCTAAGTGACTAATTATTATTTGCCAGGAGCAAGTTAATGGAATTGTTCATAGCAGCTCAACGGTTCCACAATATATTATTATAAACCCTGTAGTATTAAAAAATCTCCTATACTTAAATCTATTCTCTTACTTACGATAATAAAAGGAACATTTTTTTCATATTATATCCATATAAATAACGCATTCGTGAGACATCCTTATATGTACAATTTTTTTTGTTCTTCCGATAGAACCTGATCCATTGAATTTAAAAGCAAAGGTGGGATCGCTTCATTGTTATAATACTGGATACATGCATTTTTCACAAAATTTTAAGATTTATTACGACAAAATGATTAACATTTCAGTGTTACATATCGTCAGCCACTACTTTTACCCATCTTTGAATACATTATGTGACTTATTTGAAGGAATGGGCTCTTCAGCTTGACCATGTGTTACTAATCTTATTAAGTGATACTCAGAAGAAGCGATTATATAAGTAATTTATAAATAATACCAAAACAAGTGAGCTAAACACCTGCCTTTACTTGATACTATCGTATCAAACCAATCAAATAAATATTTACGGTTTCATACTGTTGACTTAGTCACAAGTAATATACATTTTATTGTCTTTAGAACTTTTGAAGTTAGCCCTAAGTTAGTTCATTTAAAAAATATACATTTTTGTGTACACTGCAGCTTTAAAGTTTAGAACTCATATTATTTTGCGGCATATATCTATTTGCCACAGTTGTGAGAATAAATATATTATCTATATGTTTTTTTTTAATCTCGATTGAAACTCGTTTACTTAGTTATATTATTCGCCCTAATCTAAAGATTCTGCATGAAAGATACTAGTACAATTTTAAGTTTTAAGAGTTTTAAGAGTGCGTAGCTCTTCCGTTTAGTGGATCATTTACCGGAAATTTTTCGGCACCGTTCTTGTGTTAAGAATACTGTTGAGAACATCTATAAAATTCTGTGGAAATTGTGATGCCGAATAGCACTGAACTCAGCGGCTGATCTTCTATATATAGAAGTATATAATTGAACGAGATGTTACTTTTTCTGAGATTTAGTTACTCACTAAAATGAAACCCTAAGCATTCCCTCTGTAATAGATAGCCCTCACTCTTCACTAATGGGGAAGTTATAACTTCAACTGTTGCCGGCAGAATATCTCGGAGTTCCAATGGGGTCTTCATCGGCGCAATATACCGATGCGTGTGTGAAGAACAGCGTGGTGTTAAGTCTTCACGGCAGATATCCACGTAAAATTCTGGACCTTCATTCTTTCTGTACTGTTATGTCCTTTAAGTGACTGCCTCCATTGACTTTTCAAAGGCTTTTTCAAAAAATGATGCTGTCATTTATAGCAACAACAGACCATTTACGTTAATTATAACAATATTTTCTTTTTGATTCCCAAATATCTTTATTTTTGTTGTTGCTTCTTAGTAACATATATTTTAAGCACGAGTACTGAACCCGGAGTACATAGTATTCAATTGATTTACTTTGTTAATATGTATATAGAGCGTTTTATAATGTTTCGAATGCATTATAATATACGAGTGTATAAAAAATTTGATATAAATATATATTCCTCAAGTCTATATAAATTGTATAGACTTGAGGAAGAATATTCTTAGTGTTTGTAGTGTTCTGTTGTATTCACATAGTAATTAAATACACAATATCATTTGGAAAAATTTGATAAAGAACGGAATGGATTATTTTATCTGAATATGCGTGACAGATATTATTTTTAAGAACTCTTAACCAAAGATACAAACATATTAGATTTATTTAAGCTACTCTTAATTAAAATGTATTTTATTATACCTTTACTTTACACAAAGAATTCCCAATTTAAACTGCTTAAATCTATATTAATTCGTATGAATAAATCAACTTAACAAATCGTCACATCCACATAACCTCCGACTTCTTGCTGTAAATTAAATATTCTATTTATGTAAATCTCACTGTTTTTTTAGGTTGCTTCGTAGAAATTTAGTTACACCTTCAAAAATTTATAGCTTCAAGCCATGTCTACTGCAGTGCGAATGCTTCGAGAATATAAATAAATTGTCCGAGCACGCATAAAACAGATTATTCCATACGAAATATCAAATGTAATTACAACGCAGTGAGCACATATGTAAACGTATCCTTTTTAGCCACTCACAAAACAAAAGGCTCGATGCAATCCATTATTGTATTAATTAACAGAAACAGGATCACCAATCAGGAGCTTGATTAATGATGTCACTACGAGTCGTAAATCTCGATTTTAAATTGTGTAAATTTGGTTGCAAATATATGAGATACACATCACTGCCGCTGCTCCTACCACTACCACTACCACTGCCGCTACTCTACACTACTCGTCTACTCCTTACTCCTCACTCCTTGCTCCTAGAGTTCCTTATGTTGCTTTTTGCTTGAACATTTGCAACACTGCCATTACCATTGCGGTTGCCGTTATTGTTGTTGTTGATGTTGTTGTTGATGTTGTTGTTCTTCTTCTTCTGCTGAATGCAATCCTGTTTGTTTTATTATATCGTAAGTAAAGCACTTAGGCTTGTAAGGATACTAGTACAGTATATATGGTATTGCGTATGTGCATGCACGCATACTTTGTTCATTTGCCGAAACAAAATGTCTAATGTGCCTACACAGTTCCGGTGAGAAAATATATTTCCGCTTGTTACAGCTACCGTCAGCGTTGGGGATATGCTGTATGCCATTTGACTAAGAGCAATGATGAATTGTTTGGATGTGTGTGTATGCATTGTATTTAGACCAATATACAAGTAATGTGGCAAGTCTCTGAATACCTGTTGCGCTTTGTAATATCTACATAAGTTGAATAAAGAAAGGCTTATTAAAAGTGCTGTGGCATAATCACATTAGAACCTTAAAGTGTTGACCTTCAGCATTATACTATCTGTACTGGAAAGACAGTGTACAGCAGGATTTAGAAAAAATGAACACAAAAAATTGTAAGACAAAAGCAAAAAACATAGCAGAATGAAAGTATGTTGTTAAATAGGTTTAGGTCCTACATGGACTGTATAGTCGGATAACGATGATGATATGTTCTTTCTTAAAAGAATCTATTACACTTTAGAATTTACTAATCCATTTGGGTAAATTCGTTTAACATAAGTTTCTGCACATCGACGGCGCTAATTTCGCTTAAAAAAATTAACGTAGCAAAATTAAAACATGATCAGATATACTTTTCACTTTTGCCTCTCCTCTTCTCTCCTATTTTCTCTATTTTTATTTACATTTTTCTTTTCCGATAATTAGTTATTCTGTCATTGACAAACAGTGATATATGTTATTTGTTATATTTGAAATAATTATGACTCCCTTATGTTTTCTACGATGTCGCTGACCCCAGCTAAAAAAGGGGAGCTTCTAGACTGAAACCATGAGGATAAATGAATCAGAAATCAATTGCTCCAATAATAATATGGAAAAATATGCGTTTCCCGTCAATGAAAGAAAAATGCCGATAACATTGAAAAATAATCCCAGAAGATTAGAAGAAAGTCAGCTAAATTAACTTATATTAAATAGAAACAATGCCATTCTTAGTTTACTAATTATTCCAATTTTTTTACATTGTTTTCAATAACTAATTTCTTAATTAATTACTTTTAAATATCAAATCACAAAATCTGATTAAAAACACTTTAACAAGACAAAGCAGCATGGCTGTTCCTTTCTTGGCTAGTTTGTTCGCGTATTCGTTTCCGCGTACGCCAGTATGGCCCCGTATCCAAAGTATCGTCACCTGATTTGATTCGTCAAGCAGATTTAGCTTATCAAGGCAATCTAACATAGTCTTGAGGTTACGTGATGCCAGTTCAGTGTTTTGATCGCCGCTTGGCTGTCTGTCAGTATTGCGATATTTTTACCCAAGTAATTTCGTTCAATTGATAAGTACGCATTTCAAAATTGCATAAATTTCCACTTGGAAGATACTAGTATTTTTCCCTAGCGCTTCCCCGAGTTTCTTGCCTGATCCGACTATGTCCGATCCGACATCTTCCTCCGTAAGCGAGCCGTCAGTGAACTCATTATACATATGCACGCCAGTTTTTGTAGCCTGTTTAGTGCGTAAGTGTTGTTCTGTTGTCTAGTTTCATTTTCATAGATGAGTGCCCCATATTAGATAATAGGTGTGATGACCACCGAATAGACTCATCGCAGTATTTTCAGTGTAGAGCCCCAACGTTTTCCTGCTATGGATCTACAGGTCAGAAGAGCTCTAGTGGATTTCTTCGTGATCTCCTCAATGTGCTGTTTCCAGTTGAGTTTTTGGTCGAGATGTATGTCAAAAAACTTGACTTATTTCTATCTCAATTCCATCTAGTCAGATAGGCTTCAGATGTTTGAGTTTGTATTTTTTATTTTTTTTATAATTACTCACATTTACCTTTGTAACTCTCCAGTTCTTGTTGCGCTAGTTAATGTTCTAACTTAATATTGCATTCGCGCAGCTCAGATTGATTATTATTTAATACACTCTCAGCAATTCCATATTCTATTACTGTAGGTGCACATTTAATATCATGTTCTTCCTTACTCTCAACCACTCCTGTGCATATGAAAGACATGCGCTCGTTAAACTCCTTTTTGCTTTTGTCCAGAAGCTCAAGCGTTTTTTTCTTGTTCTACATCTTGTAAAAATATACTTTAAAACACTTGTTTCGATTATAATACTGAAATACCAACCTTTTGTGTTTTAATCCGTGCTTTTTCTAAAGTTATTCCAACTGTTGACAATCTAAAGTTTTCCAAATTCATTTTCCCAACTTAATTGATATATAACCGATCCCCTCACCAATAAATGTTAAATTGTTTGCGTTTATGTTCCTCGGAAAAAGTTGACAATTCTGTATTATTGAGTAGGCTAACTCTTCGATTTTTCTTTTGAAAGGGGTTTAAGGGGTTTGTTTTTGCGATCCATTTTTTGTCTCGTATTATTACTTATGCTGTCTATTAAATTTATGTGAAAATCACAAAAACAATATACATTATTCCAAACGAAATTTCTTCCTCTACTTCTCTCTTTTCTTCGTTGTCTTTGTCTCTGATTTTGTTTTCATATTTCTTATAGCTGAATTAGGGGCATGTAAGGACTGCAGTCACGTCACGCATTGTTTTTGCTTTCAACGCAAAATGAGTCTTTTCAAATTTTTGAAGACAATTGTCAACAACAATTGCAATGGCTCGACTGCAGTCACGACAGGGAACGCAAAGCAAAAGAGCATCAAAGCACAAACAACACTAGTTTAGTTGAATCATTAAATGCCAAATGCACAAAAAAAAGCAAGTCTGCACCTTTGAATGACACTCAACAACATGCCGCCACGCATCAAAATTTTGGTAAGCACAACAATCAGCTCGCCGCCAACATGTTGTGAATGCTTCCGTCAGTCAATAGCAAATTTTTGCGTGGTTATTATCATAGTAACAGTGTGCGCAAACACACCTGCTATGCAAAAATTTTGCTTGACTGACAAATCTTGACTACGAACTTGAGTATGTTCGTATGTGCAGTCGCTAGAATAAAATTGATCAAGAGAGTGCGCAACTTGTCGTAGCAGCTGCGATCAGGAATACGAGAGCATGTTTATCGCGAATAGCGGGTGCAACTAAAAAAATTTGTGCGATAATGGGAGTACTTTTCCAATAACACTGTCATAATACAAGTGAGCATAAGGGAAGAAACAAAAAAGATATGTATTGGTATGAAATTTGAAATAATGCAAAACCATTTGTGGTTCTCTTTTTCACAAAGTTTCTTTAAAAAAAATGTAAAGTTTAAATTAAGGGTACTCATCTAAACTGAAAAATGCCTTATAAACCTTATAGACGTGTAAATTTATCTACTTTATAAATTAAGAGTCAAATCTTGTATCAAAAATAGTTGACGCAAACTTGACAAATTAAATGAAAATTTTACCGGCTAAATTGATCGCATCAATTTTTTTACTGTCAATTCAGATCTTTACAATATCTTTGTAAATCCTTTTTGCAAAGAAGATACTTTCTGAAGAAGAAGAAAGAGGAAAAAAATTAAAAATTTTATCATGTTTGGAGCCAAATCTTTGTAGGTTCTAATGATCTGATAATGACCAAAATAACTACACAAAAGACGATCTAAAAAATGATGTCTAAGAAAATTTTAAGATAACACGTTTTACATTAAAAATACTACTGGCTCAAAAAGTATTGGTTTTTGATCAACTTGTTCTGCTTCCGACACACTTTGTGTCATTATAGACCTTACTGACGGAAGTTATTATAAGATGCTTATTATTTTAATTTCCTTGTTTAATAAGTCGTAAATAAGTGGTAAGTAAAAATATAAATATTTAACTCCATCGGTTAACAGAGACCTTAATTGTTAATTTGCGTGGATTCGAGAATTTTAAGTTATTTATTTTTATCGCATATAATAATTGAGATTACGCCATTCTGTTCTATAAATTGTAGTAGAGAGGTTAATGGAGTTTTCAGTTTTTATCACATTAATTAAAAAATGGTCCTTAAAAACAATTAAAATTAAGTACTGTTAAAAAAAGCATAATAAAACTCTAATCCCATCAACTCAAAACAACTTCAGTAGTGTCCTTAAAGAGTAACACAATAATTTCTAATACATTCTCTCTTCTATAATGATTCATCTGTGGCCTTAAAATATGCTTCAGATAGTAATTACTAGGGGCCAAAACTGACAAATACGGATGATGCGGAAGCAGTTTGAAGACTAATTCGTATCTTGGTGAAAGAACTCTTTATTGTATTTCATGTTGTGCCGGTTTTCTACATCAAACGCATTAGTTGGGCCATGTAACGATCGTTATATGTACAAAATTCTATACGCATCCCAAAATATGCACGCCATAACCTTTCCAGCAATCTGTTGCGTTTCTGGCGTCTTTTGTCGTGGTTCGCAGACCGCTGTTCTCTTAACTTACTGTTGCTTAGACTCTGGAGAGAATTAAATGATACAAGTTTTGTCCATTGCTATCTACCGATGCAAAAACTCCTTTTTTATCTTGCTTTAATGTTTCCAAACAGTTCTTAGAATTAACGAGACGAGAAACACATATTAAAAATCAGAAAATTTTTAGAGCAATTGAAAAAACATCAAAATGATTACTATTTAAGAAATAATGAAGGTTCTTACTTATGCAGATTATTATCCTACTAGCCTTTTTCCTATGCACTCTACTCACTCTATATATGTGCGAGAATATAAGTAATTTTTGATCGAATTTGCAGATGAGTAGGTAGTGAAGAGATCTGTGTAAGATGCTTCTTAATGCATTCGCCTTTTCTAGACTTGTCTCAACATTTATTTTCAACTGTTGCAACTGTAAATAGAAGAACTTCTGCGCCGAGCTTAATTCGTATTTAAAGTAATTTTTAATTAAGGCACTGCGTTATCTTAATTTATGTGGATATTGTGTAAATAATCATATTTGGTCATTTATTATCATATACTACAGTCAACGAGTACAATTAAGTACTCATACGCCCCCACACACCAGCACACCAGCGCACCAACACACCAACACACCAGCGCACCAACACACCAAAGTGGCTTTACTCGTACTCAATCACAGCATTTGCAATGATAATGCATCTAAAATGCAAATTTCAATTTGAATTTTGTAAAATTTTAGTCTCAACTATAAACACAATTTATTTATGCACTTTTTGGGTATTAAATTATTTAGCACATAAGTAACTGAGAGTTCTGTATCAGTAATAGTATTTTACAGATTTTTTGCTGGTGCTTTGTATTTAGTTCTGTTTCAGTTTATGCAATTTTTCTAAATAAATTTTATACTAAATTTTGTGTAATAAATTAACATTAACTACAGTAAAACCAGTTGGTATTCGGTATTTGTACATGTGAGAGCTAGTAATTTTGACTAATAATGCAAAATGGTAGTAAAATACAATAATAACAACAACAACAACAACAGCAACAACAACTAAAATAACATTATGCAGAGCTACTGTAATAATATTAGTAATGGCATTCGAATTGGTTTACATATCGGTGTCACGGACTGCAGACTGCAAACTGCAGACCGTGGACTATGGATACTATAAATTGTAATGGCAGTAAACATTTTAGAGTCGACATTGGCAGTTCTATGTACTTCTAATAATGTTTCCAATTATAAATTGTTGCGTACTTAATTTCTCAACCAAAATAATAACATGAGTAATTAATTTAATGTGCCAGAGACACAACGCAACTTTGTCGCAAAATATCGAAATATGCGTTCCAGCATAATTGCACTAGAAACGGTAACAACTTTCGAATGCACTTACGTACATTTATTCGAGCGAATGGATACTTAATTGTATTAGTAACAAATAAACTTAATTCTGTATAATTGTAATTATGAGTTCATATAAGCCAATGCAGAGATCTTCAAACACAATCAGATGCGTGTAAATATACATATCAAAATAAATTTATATAAAAATTTCGATTATGTAAATGAAATCAAACAGATACTTTCGAAAAGAAGAAAGAAACTCAACCACTTCAACAGTTAAAATACGAGCTCCATGCAGGTACATATACTTATGGGTCATTCTTTTACAAATCGGACGTATTTTGGCAACAAAAACCTCATGATCTCCGATTTGGTTGAAATTTTTGTTTGAGCTCCTTTCATTAAATAAGAAGACCCGTATCTCGAGAAAATATTTTGTAATTTTTTTCCTAAGAAATATGGACCCTTAGGGTTTTGAGAATTGCCATTGTAGACACATTTTCAAATGGCTATATCTGTGACTCTATTAAGCGTAGGAACTTGAAATTTATTGCAATTAAGCAATTAAGATTGTTTATATTTAAGTACTAATATTAACCGTTAAGTTAAAAAAAAAACATTTCTCAGAACACCTTCACAGAACTTTCATTATTTATATTTTATTTTAATTTAGTTTTAAATATAACTGGGAAATAAAAATTTTCAGGGTGGCATTATTTTTGAAATTTTTTAAAATTTTTTATCTCCCGCAAAACACATCAAGCACATGCGTAGTCTATTACCATTGAATGAATTTTCAAAGAATATACTACAAATATTCTTATATAATATTTTTGATTTCGATTAATAATAAAATTCTACATAAAACCCAAAAATTTTAGGACGATATGTCCTCCGAAGTACCTTTAAAAAATTAATTTATCCTTTACATCGCACTAAACACATGATTTGTCAATAAAAAAAAAAAAGGAATTTGAAATTTTTAATATTCCTGCCGATGACTCTAACAATAGCGATGAAGCAGATGAACCGGATCAATTTTAAAGAATCTACAGGAAAAATTTAATGGCACAGTAGGTGGAACTATGAAAATAATATGGCGTTTACATTGGCCGAAAATGGCTCATTTTGGTCAAAAATCGAAAATGAGTATCGAATGGCTCATTCTTGCATATAAAATTTCAAGCACAAAAATGAGCAATTTTATCACATTCTGTATGAATGACGTTCGAATGCATTCCACATATGTTTCAAATGCAAAGGAATCTATTGAACATACCCTAAATGAAAGCTCTTCATGGCATTTTGACAGTTTGAAAAAGCTGTTTTGACATATTTACAAAAAAAGGCAAACAAGTGTTTGGTGGTTGCATTTTCTTTAAAACAATGCACCAATTTTTGGAACTTCTACTTCCCAAAAATAAATAAATCGAATCTAGAAACAAGTTTTCAGTTTATATTGTAAGGTTTGAAGGTATATTTAACCTTCCTGTAACATTTTTTTGGCACAGAGCAAAAATTAAATCAACATGCAAGTTGAAAAATCAGCTGTTTGAATGAGAAAAAATGAAATACAACGAATGTAAACACTTTCAAATGATTCATTCAGAATGAGCCATTTTCAGCCAGTGTAAACGCCATATAAGAGTATTGAGTGTAATGCTTAATAAGTAATTCCGAAGGGTCACGACTTGCTTCCCGAACGCTATAAAGCATATGATCGCTGTTGCTAAAACAATTACTTCAGAAAATCTGTAAAGTGATTTGCATTGGCTTCCGATCATATCTGGTCTGGACAGCCCTGCTTTATATGAATTAATTTTTTTTTGGGTGAGTAGTGGAACTGAGACAATATATATATATACTTACCTATGTACGTATACATTTAATCGTATAGAACCTATATCCAATACGGCAATGTACTGTAATGTCGGTGTTTTTTAATTTCTGCTTAAAACGTTACACATAACATAAGGTCGTCATCAGTTGATGATCCTGGCCAAGTCATCATTCAAAAGATAACAAAGTGTCCAATAAGCGTGATCTATAACTACTCATTGTGACAATTATTAATAAAGTAGAATACTGTTTTAATTAAGATTAAAAATGTGTTTGAAACATTGATAATAATTATGTGAATTCAAATAGTTTATCACAACAAAAATAAATAATCTCTTAGAATCACGGAAAATTTTTCCTTTAAAAAGCAGTTGCGTTGTATGTACTATCCTGGCAATCCGTAGACAAACACACAACTATACAAACAAATTATTTACTCATCTTTTATTACTAAGAAACCCATTTTTACTTTTTTGAGGAGCATTTCCTTAATTTATAACAAGGATTACAGTAAAGAAACTAATCTGTAGCAATAAACGCTAAAGGTATGCTGAACCAAAGGAAACAAACATTTTCCATTGGTGATTATGTTTGTGTCGTATTTGGCGGTGAAATATAAGAAGTAAATTTGGGTTTGGCAGCTTTTTTGTCGCAAAAACAGTATCTAACAGGAATAAATATTGGAAACCCAAACTGCTTTGAAATGAGCTTTAAATCCTTACTAAATCTTGTCATTTTATTCTTTACCAGATAGTTTTCTATTGTATTAAGAAAAATTTAAAGCGTCGAAACTGAAATGTCCTGATTTCAAAAATATATGATAAAATTTCTTGATAAAATTTAGTCATTTTCTAAGAGCAAATGACGGCTTCGCTGGCTTGGTCCTGCCTTGCAAATTGAAGAAGGAAGAAAGTGGTTCGGCTAGAAAAGTTTTTCATTCAGTACCGCAGGTGGAAAACGTGGTAGAGGACGTCCGCATCTTAGGTGGGAGGATCAGTGGATCAACGATTTAAGGACGATCGGTATTACTCGACGCGGCTCACGTCTGTAATGGCCAACTACGTAAGTAGTAATGAGTAATTACCTAATATACGAGGTGTCATATTAAATTTAGACGACTTTTTTGTGGTTAGAGGTTGATCAAAGTGCTTATGTGAAAATCTGTGTTTAAAGCAGAATTAAATACAGCGAAGCGTTAAAAATATTTAAGAAGACATTGAACGATGGTAAGATGTCACCGCAACAAGGTTATCAATGGAAGGTTATAGTATCACGTTCATCAATCACAAAATGTTCGGCAAAATAAAGCAAATTATGCTTGCCAACACAAAAATTACTATTAAAAAGATCTCTGTATACTTATGTGAACTGATTTTTCGATTGCTTTGGACACTGGATGAATATGTCTGGCAAAATCTATTATTTCGAGAATTTGTTGACGAAACATAATATCATTGTAACACAACAATCCCATTCCTCTATTCAAATACCACACTGAGAAACTACTCTATTTCCTAGACCCAAAATTTGCCAATCTTTCAATACACAATATAAAGAAAAAATGGCGAGCTTAAAACCTGATCTAGGAGACAGTGTTTTCAAGTCAAAAAGATTCACGTTCCAATAGTGTTTCCTAAATGAAAACTACAGTAAGAAGAGCACATAATAAGAAAGATGGACTTCTTTGGGAGCGAATAAAAATAAACATTGATGATTGAAGATTAAAGAAATACTTTTTGAAAAAGTTAAAAATTGTTTTTACTTTTTGAATATAATTCATAAATAAAAAATATTTATTATGGCTTTTATATAAAACTATTGTTACAGATTGATTAAATATCAATAACCCAATCTTCCTAAATTAAGCCCTTGCTTTCTGGCTTAGATGAACCTAGCACCCTAGGTAGTAAGACTATCTGCTCCCATCTCTCCTCCATGACTACTGGAATGAAGTTTACACACTGTTGTGGATCTTCTTCATTCATTCCTAAGAGGTGGTTTTAGTGGATTCAAGTTTCACTCTGTGGCTTTCGAAGCTTTCCATCTACTACACAAAAAAAAAAATTTGTTGGATTAATGTGTATCAGTTTTTGGTAATTCGTTGAAGTACGGCTCTGTTATTAAACATGTTTTCCAATATTATACAACATTCAGTGAAAATATGAAATATGCATTTAAGTACGCAAAAATGTTTTTATAATTTTTTTGGTTAATTGTTTAATCGTACCAATACATTTTTATCTGAAAACACCTTTTGAAAGACTGTGTTTCGTCTACTAGGCACCGATTTCTTCCGTTTGGCTTCTGAGGGGACACATCTTTTTTCTGCTAAAATATATACATTTATTTACTTCTACCCTCATGCTGTAGCAGAAGCTATTTCTATAATTATTATTGAAGTGAATAACAAACATACCCATTTAAATCCGAACGCTTCACTGGTCATCAAATTAGACCCAGCTATTTGCATATAATTTATATTGCATTTATTTAGAAAAAAAAAAATTAGAATTGATGTGATTCTCAAGAACTAATAAGGTAAGATCAACCGTTGTGAAGCTTTATTATAAAAAAATGTGTTCAGTATCTATACTCGTAGTTTCTATACTCGTAGTTTCTATACTCGTAGTTTCTATACTCGTATAAGTTGTTACTGCAAATGCCTTTCCTGTATCCATGAGTTTCAAGTATGCTATGGCCCGCAAAATACATATGATGGTTTTGTAGTCCTTCGGTGATAGCACTACTATAAATCTAGTATACTTTCTTTTGTTTGATTTGAGCATAATATTTTTAGTGTTGCAGATGATCACACCATTCCATTTCGTTAAGATTTTTTTTATGTCTTTATTAATCTCAATGTACACACCTTTTTAAGTTTTTTTTATTTGTCTTATTAAGTTTTTGATGAACTGCTCTCTTATCATTCTCATAGCCCAATTCGTTTTCTTTAAAGCCTTTATGTTTTGACAGCCGTTTATAGATACTTAGCTATCTATCAACGGGTAAGGCCTTTCTGGATTGCATGTTTGGTACTAATATTTTTTTTCACTAAAGATTTTCCTATCAAAAATATTTGAAATTGTTAAAAAAGTTTACTCCTTAAAATCGTTAAATGGCCTAGCTTTATAATACTCGTAGCTAGGTAGATAACATTTATTGGAACGGAGAATATTGCGATGAAGCTCCTAAGATCTTTTTGGTTTTTATTTATAAGATATGTTTCATTATATATGGTTTCATTACTTGTTCTGTCCTTAATGCTGCAGCAAAGAGAAAACAGCGTAAGAAAGAAGTAAACTTTATATAAATAATAAAAATCTACTAAAAAATATATTTACTAAAAATATAATACAATTTTCGTGAATAATTATATCCAGAACATCTTTCAGTACAAAAAAAAATCTTTGATTTGGTCTACTTTATTGGACCTTTGAAAGTATCGAATTTACGTGCTTTCTGATTTCTATCTATATCTCAACAAATATTTAATACTCAATCTGAACATAATAAACAATTTGTTAATAACATTTATTTAGTTATGTTATAAAGTAATTAAAAATGTATTGGTAAAATCAAAGGCGGCAGTTAAATTTATTAATAGCTTATGGTAAATTATATCGCTGCATATATTGAAATATATTCTTTTTTTGTTCGAGAAACTTTTAGATTCTTTTAGATTTTAGATGTCTAAAGACAGCGCCCTTTTTTTTTGAAAAATACTCATTTCTTTTTTGGAACAACATAATTGTTGGGCATAAGGATTTTCTGCAAAAATGAATTAAAATTTGTTAATTTGAATATGAATTATGAGAGAATTTCAATATGTTTAACCTTAAGTTCCATCTTCTCGCGTGGACTCTTTGTGCCCAAGTCCTGCAGCTTCCTTAGCCTATTCTTGAAATTGTCATATGGTGCTGAGCTAATTGTTTTCTCCGGCTTGATTTTTTCTTCACTTTTAGTTTCGGCCTTGGCTTCGCCAGAGCCTACAGATTGAGGTTCAGATACAGAATCTCCTTGTTTTGGAGCTTTAAACATAAAGTCATGAAACTGATTAACATTTTATAAAATAATATTTTCGCTAAAGTATTATAAATTATTTATATTTCTTCACTATTAGCCGTGAATGTGATTGAAATTGTAAAAAAATTAAAGTCGACAAAAAAACAAAAAAATAAGAACCATTCACTAAATTACAGGTGTTCAATAAGTTCGCTGAGTGCTGCCATTTCGTCGGTCAAACAACTTGGCATTCAATGTAAATTACATCGAATTTCCTATTGATTCGTTGCGAAAACCATTGAAATTGGTATTCAAACTTTTCAACCAACATAGTGAACAGCTTTTTATATCGCAGTTTTTGGGTTTCGAATAGATCTACACAATGGGTTCTATTGTACATATCTATTGCATGTACAACACTGCCCGCACTATCTGTGGCGTATTTGAAATAATGAAAAATGTTTTGTTTGTCATTTTATTGTTCTAAGTCAATGTAAAGCTCTAATAGGCTATTTGCTGAACTTGTCATTTGAGGACTTCTGATTCTTCTTACCCAATTTTATAGAAATGATTTTCATTAAAATTTCATAGATATTTTAGAATTTCAAGTAAACTCTTAGAGATAGTTCCAAAAAACTTAGAATTTCTGTCCTTATTTTCATTTTGCGAACTTGTGGTAGAACTGAGTAAATTTCAAAAAAGGCTTGGATTGAATTAATAAGTTATGTGTTAACAAACTTATAAACCCAAATATTTGCCCATATGTGTGCTCAAAATGCGCTGAATATTTGTAAGAGATGAAGACCATCTTTTGACTATCTTTTAAGGTAGCTACGAGTGTACTTACAGTGACGAGGCTCCTCAGCAACCGTTTTTGGCGGCAAGGGTGCTGGAGTCTTCTTGACTGGCTTCTCACAATTATCAAGTTCAACCCTGCTAACAACTGCATAAACCATATTTTTCGAATTAAAATACCAGAAATCTATGATAGCAAGTACTCACCAGGTTTCTTGTTCCAAAAAGGTTTAGCTAGAAGTTCAATGACGCGCTTACTCATTTCGAACAAGTCTTAGTTTAGAAAATAAAATAAAATATAGTCTATGAAATACGTTTCGTAGAAATCTCTAAACTTTTTATAGCAATTTTTTTTGGAATAATGTTTGACAGGTTACTGAAAAAAAATTTGATTATTTTACGAATGTCAAAAATTCTGAATATATTTTGAATATATTTTGAATATATAATAAATATTTGGGGAGTATACTATTAACATATTTTTGCATATTAATATTGTAATATATTATAGTATATTATATTTAACAAGGTTTTATTTATCGTGCAGTGAAGACGTATTACTGTTGCAGTTGACTGTATGGTGATATATACCTATGTGTATATATATATATATATGGGCTTTTAATAAATTCCGAACAATTAATGTGCTCACCATAAATAATGGAATATAATAGGCGATATGTACGATTTCCTTATTAATAATTTGAATTCATTTTGGTATATACGCCACAGACTTTTGCGCTTACTGACGTCTTAGACACACACACATTGAAAGCAACTGATAGACACAGCAACTACAATTAAGAACGAAAGAACAAAAACATGCAAAAACAGTGTTGTAAAACGTGAAGAGATTACTCCAAATAAGGCCGTGTGCGAGTTCGAGTAAATTGATGGTAAGTGGTATTTACACGAATTTCGAGTAAGGTAAATTAGAAAAAAATAGATATCATTGTTAAAATTTTTTAAGATGTTTAATAAATGAATTTGAATACTTTTAACAGAACAATAATTGCTTTCAATATGTTTCTTTCTTTATATTATGAATATTTATGTCTTTTAATAATTGTATCACATTTATTTAAAAATAAATACAAACGTTATTTATAATAAAAGTAATATCAATGTGCAATGTCTTAAAAACGCAAATATAATGAAATATATAAGTATAAAATACTTTTTAAGGAGATTTTCAAACATTAGTGAACTACAACAACAAAAATTCATTTTATATTATTTTAATTAATTGAAGTTTCGGGTGACCATACAGCTGTTTCGAGTATTGCCAAATACCCATCATCAGTGGTCTTGGAAATAATTCTTGTATTTAATTATTTGTAAACAATTATTTTTGAGACTGTAAGTACCAAGAATCGAATTCGGGTCCTGCCAAATATGAAGCTCAGAATCAGCGCACCTTAACCAAGTAATCCAAAGCCGTACTTGACTTTTTTGTTCACATATTTTTCTGGAGTTTTGTACTTTTGCTATGAAAGTTTCTATTAGCAATTTTACTTGCTGTGTTTATATTAGAACGAAATCATAAACCAACTGTAGAATAATTGAGTTAATTAATTAATTGTATTTTTATTTTTAATTGTTAAATTTTAATACTTTTCCGTTTGTAGGGGCATTATTTGATGATATTCAAATCATTAAAAAATAATATAAAATGAATTTTTGTTGTTGTAGTTCACTACTGTTCAAAAACCTCGTTATGAGATATACTAGTTTCTTTTAAATATAATAGCCACTTCCGTCAGAAAATATGACGGTAAATTGCAACTCATATTTACAAAATACTTTTTATTTATTTAAGAAAATGGATGATTTATAAGTAAGTGCAGTGCAAAAAATCCCTAGGAAATTTCAATTTATCTCATCTCAATTTACTCGAACTCGCACACGGCCTAAGATCCACTATTATTGTGTAATAGAACGTTGTGAGTGGACACAAATATTCAATATTAATAAATAAATAATAATAATAAATAAAACAATTAAGTTATTAAGTACTAACTACCCTCCAGAAAAATTTGAAAGTAGATATATTTTCGTAAATACATAAATTATGATTATTACATCAATTCCAAAATAATATAAATTTAAATATAATTAATTTTAAAAATGAGTTTTGCTCTCTTCCAAGTGGTGGAAAAGAAACTAAACTACAAATTAACTTAAAATGCTGAGCCGCTTTCAGGAAAAAATTCATATTAACATGAGACCACCGAAAAAGTACTTGCAAAAGAAAAATCGACGAGTCTCCTGATATGGAAAAGAAGGGACCACTAAGCCAACAAAAGCAGACAACAAACCAAAAGGACAAATTAAACATCATGTATGGTCAACTATGGTCTATGGTCCAACTATGGTATTTCAACTTAAGGAAATAAGCGATCACGTATAGTACAAAACATATTTACAAAAAAATTTATTGTCAAATTATTAAATAACAATAAATTTAAAATAAATTTGATGTCAACAAACGAGATTTAGATTAGATTTAAGACTCGATTTTGAGATGGGTTGGGAACTTGTCACCACGTCACTGCATCCTTTGAGTATTATTGTGACATACCCACTTCAGTTCCGTAGACGAGTAGCAGTTAAGAACGCCATTATGTCCTTTGGATAGATGTTGCCTGATTCCGTTATAAGTGGATAGGCAGTGGATGAGTAACACAGAATGTCACTGTGATATAGGGTAATTACAAAAACACTCAGATAACAGCAACAAAAAAACTGCCGACGATTTCGTTTCCAGATGTGTTAAATGCGACGGAAAACACAATACAATTGATTGCACTAAAGCGATTGATAAACAGCCAAAGTTCTCCAATTGTGATTAAAGTCATCAGGCAATTTACCGAAGGCGCTACAGAATATTCGTAACAAAAACATCAGTAAGCAGAAGCCATCCACAAATTGTTCCAAAACCACTAATAATACATTCATACTGGTCCCAAACGACTGACTTCATTTGTTCTCATTTCAAACAGCTGATTTACCAACGTATATTTTATTTGAAAAGTCATTTATTCGATTTATTTTGTTCGCATTTATTTGTTAAAAATGAACGATCAAAATAAAAGATTGATTATTACAGAACAATTGAGTTATTTAGAAAATATAAAAGCTTTAACTAAGCTGGAACTAGATTAACAAGCAGTATACATAAAGCGAAACGTCCTCAGCCAAAAATAGGATAACATAAATAAACATAAATCACGATATGATAAAACAGAAATTAGCCGATCAATATTCGTTAATTTTGGAACCAATTTATGTTCACAAAAATAAAAGAAAATTCGATTGCTCTATGTTTTATATATGTTTTAGGCCCCAAAAGTCACTAAATATTGTGCAAAATATGATCTTTAATAAAGCTCATTTATTTTAACAACAAACTCAATAAGTGATAATATAAGGGCATTTATTATTTTATAAATTTATTTATATTTCAAATTTCAACCAAATCGGTTTAAAACCAATGAAGTTAGGGGGTTTCAGTAGCTCGATTGGACTCAAATTAGACTATCTCAGAAACTATATTTTAGGAAAATTTCATATCAATATCTGTATCTGGTTCCGAAAATATTGAGTTTTAATCGGCTAGTCCTTGTTTTGTCAAACTGTGCGCAGGTTGACATTATTTGAACACCACCCCAATGTTGTCTAGAAAGCATAGAAACCATCGGCATAACCATCGCACATATTAGCTCTTTGAGGTTAAAATATTATAAAAAACAACAAAACATTATAATTTTATTTAATAGTTTCCAGTTGGAGAAGGATAGGTCCGCCTTCTCAAAGACTGCTTGAACACATGAACGCAACCTGAAGACTGATCGATCTCAATGCACCAGTCTGCGAAGGCATTTACCAACAATTTATATAAATATCTGCGATGCTGTATTATGTGTGAGTCTTGAAGAGTATTCATATCTGCATCCATATCTAAATTTTGAATAAGTTGTTTCTACGCAAATATTTTATTTTGAAGCATTATTTTTTTTAAACGGTTTAGTCACTAACAAAATTTATAGTTTTATGGTTATTAAAATCCATAACTTCTGGTTTAAAAGGTCAGCGCTTAGTTACTGTGAAATTTCTAGCATCCAAAATTTTTACTATGATAGATATGTTAGATTGCATAGAGGTCCGTTGACTAACGTTAGGGTTCCTCCTAGTGGTTTGGAAATAAATAGGAGCAAGAACTATAATGAGAAATTGATATATATAGTTTTAGAATCTATATTTTTTATAGACTCTATTTAATTAATTTTTTTAAAGAAGAATGACAGACGTCTTTTTTCTATATTTTTTATTTGATCTCTTATTTATTGAAATTGCCGGTCAACACACGATTTCTTAATACTAGCACACTTTTATAATTGAAAGCTTCGAGCATCTACTCCACAAAAAAAGGTGTCATTTCATCTGTGCAGAAAGAGTTCATGTCGTGTTGCCACATTATGCTACTCCTGTTATACAATATACTATTCCCAAAACATTCTTGAAGATATGTCTTTAAAGAGGAGTTTTGCTGATATTTGGAGACTGTATGCATGAGTGGAACGACCCTATGGTTATTGTAAATTTACCACAGAATAGATTTCGTGAGTGACGAAACTTCTTGTGAACTGCATAATAAAACCATCAATGTCTTGGAGTGGCATAAAAAGGTTCCACAATCATTGTCAATTTAGTTCGTTTCTTTTTGGTCATATATATCATGAACAATCAAAAAACAAAAAAAAATCACCTGATGGTATATTTATGACAATTTATGACTCATATTGTTTTATGTTGGTACCTGTTTGTGTTGAAGTGTTTTGAAGCGCTTTGCGTAGAGACCATATCATAACCGATGAAGTTCTACTAAGGTGCGATTATTGCTATAATACTATACAATTAATAGCTCTAATTTACAACTAGTATGTATAGTAAGATCTTAATATGAACTATAGCCATATCTGTAAAAATTACATGTGTATATAAAGTTGCTGAAAGTTAGTACTTTTAATTGGTAATATCCATTGTTCATTGTGATGCACTCAAAGTTTCCAGGAAGAAGCAAATTACACTAATCACTATTGTATTGTATACGTGTATTTTTTTATTAAAATATCAATCATCCTTCAGATAATGTTGAGGAGACCCATAAGTTCATTTACGTTATCTCTTCTACGCCAGTTAAAAAATAGTGTCCAAGATATTAAAATCGCTTATTCTGTAATCAAAGACAGAGCCATAGAAAGTGGTAAATGGATTTTATATCTTTATCATCGTGACAATTCTTCCACAGTCCACTAGGCAGAATACGTCTAGAATTGTGTGCTAAATTGTCATTTATTCATAATATATGTTAAAAAATATTTTTAGATTCAGAATAGTAGCGTTTGAAATTTTAAAACCAATGAAATATTTTATATAACAAATTTTATAATTAATTTTCAGAAATAAAATTTGAACTCATATTTCGGTCGCATTTTTCTAAATTTCTGAACTTTTACAGTTTTTGTTTTTAAAAATCCCTCTTGATTCCTTATCTGCCAAAATGCAAAATAATATTGCGAAAGGTATTTGCGGAGCCGCAAAAAACTTTCGTTCGCAAAGTTAGTTCGAAAAATGTTTAATTTTTTTACTACAAATTATTTTCTGTATTTAAAAATTTTGATTTTCGTAGTTACTGTGACCAGAGGACGAGGTTTCATGGCTGGAAAATCCAAATTTTGCTTCTTACTTGAGAAGTCTAATGAAAGCGACGAAGGCTTTCGTCAATTCGATGGTAAGTTTTAGAAACATTTATCTAAAGTCCAAAGTCCTAATTAAATGGATTTATTGTCTTCCAATATGTTAGTAATTAATTAGTTAGTGATATATTATTCTATGTCATCACCTCATCATCTTTTTGTTTATATCTTTGCAGCACTCTCTCCATCTGCTTTAACTCAAAGAATTGGTTTAACACGCGCTTCAGTACTGCAAAACTCAATAAGTGTTCTGCCAGACATCCGTAAGAAAAGTAATTGCAATTCGGAAAGGATAAGGAATCAACTCGCACTTCAGCCCAAAGTAGTTAAAGTATGTATAATTTAAATAATGTAACCATATATAGTTCAGAAACATATATAATTTTGACATTTATAGGCTACCTTAAGTGCCCAGCAAATACTCTATTCTATTGCTACCGGAATTGGTGATACAACTACCACAACTGATCACTCGATTTGTGGTATTTGCAAAACGCGCCCTTGCTGTTGTTATAGAAGGTTCAACGGCAAGTTTTAGGATTGCTGCGGGTCTTACGGATGAATGAAACAAATTAGCAGATTAGCTTACAATCTGTTGGGAATTCACAAAATAATAGTCTTGGAAATTTGTTCCAAATGGATCTACTGGTGCTCATACATATGAGTTAATTATTTCCTTATTCAATATCATAACAATTATTATTAACGATTGAAACGTTGTAAAAGTTATTATGATATCAAATCAGGCGATAATTAACCCATATATGGAAGATCTGGAGCGGCATCCATATTTTGAACAAAGTACAATTATTAAAACAAAAAAAAAAACAAAAATCAATAACACAAAAATAATAAAGAACCAAATCTTACAGTTAAAAGTAAATAACTTATTAATGAATAGTTCGGGACTTGAACTCAGGTCAGGTCTCGTGTAGTAAGTGTTAAAATGAAGGAGTTCAAGTACTGCATAAATGCAAATATGTACTTATTGGGCATAACTTGAAGGCGAAAAGAGAATAGAATGTCCACATTTGTGCAAACTCATTCAATAAACCATAAGATAATAACTAGAGCTTCAACGGCAAGTACTAATTGTCATATTTATGACCGCAATTGCTTTAAAAACACTCAATAACTGGCGTGTGGTTCGCTTGAGTCTGATATAACACATTTTTCACAAACACCATTATGTTCATTCTATTATTGGGAATTTGCACTGCGACCTAATCATAACATAATAACATCATTATAATAATAAATAACAGAGTTTTGTTTCTTCATATGATATGAGATGCCTATGTAGGCACTTTTTTCGTTTGTGGATCAGTCCTATCTTGTGCTTCAAGATAAATTCTCCCTTTAAGATTTATTAGAGTAAATTTTTTTAGTGTGAGTTTTTTTCAGAATTTCTGTAATAATGCTTATATTATATCTATTTAGTTGCATATTATTCCTAAACCGTTTTAGATTGAAAGTCCCTATTAGCGATTTAGATTGTGATAGCCTTGGAAGAATTCCAGAATTTTCACTATAACAGCTGTTTCTTTCAGTAGTACTTTCTCTTGCTCCATATGTTTGACTACAAAGCTATAAAATATGATTGTTTTCGGTAATTCTCTATATAAAACCTTAATTATCTATATACCTTATTGTTATCATATCATAATTTAGTTTATTTTGTTATCTTAGCTATTTCTTCTATTCAACATATCGAAATCAAGTGGTGAAACCAATGCTATCATATTATCGGTCAACTAATAAATGTGATAATTTTTTTTATCCATTTAGTAAAATATTCATTACAGTAAAAATGTTTACATTTTCAATATAAGGTAACATCCATCCTGTTTTTTTTATCAGTCGGTGCAGGGCCCATCGTCTTCGCAGACTCTGTTGTGATTTTGAAGGGCGGTCAATAAGCTTCAGTCATTATGTCAAAGCTGAAACGCATAAAATTTTTGAGAATAATTTGACATCCAAAAGTAAAAACAAACAAACTTTACAAACTAATCGATTGTAAGAAGGATGTTTTGATATTTCATTCAGGTGAGTGAACAATTTATTACCGTGGAGTGATAAGATTTCCTAATGTTAAAAAAATATTAAAAATATATTGTTGATACATTAGATTGTCATTATACTTTGCACGATTTCAGTCTGTCAGCTGAGGCCTTTGCGTACTTTATACAGTTTTCAATAAACTGCGATTTCAAGCCTTATAGCCATTTTATTGGGCATTCGACTACAAAATATCATGCCTAAAGGCTGGGTATGTTGTATACAAATGTAGTTTAAACACTTTTGGACTAGTGATAGTTACATATTTTCTATACTATGGTATTAGTTTGTATAAAATGCAACTATCACTTGGTTATTCATCTTGGCATTCATAATTTTTTGATTATTTATTTTTGTTGATATGACGTATAAGCATGGGAAGTGAATCATAGCCTATACGATCTTCTAATCAAGTACTCGTAATTATTAATAAATTTATAGGGTGACATGTTTAGAAATTACTTTACTCTTTTTACTTCCATAATCTCGTCTACAGCTGTTACCGATATTCTTAACTCTATTATATCAAGTTTGAAAACCAATAAAGACCATGATTTTAATTTACATTACGTTTATCAAAGCCATTGTCTCAAAGGCCATTAAGGCAAAACGTGTACGCCGAAAAAAGCTATCAGCCGCAACGGTTACATTCGCAACTAAGCCATTAATACATTTTTTTTTATTATTTCGGAAATCACATACGTCGTAATTGCAATTGCAACAACCCAAAAATAAAACAGAAATCGAGCTATAGCCAAGAAAATGAAAATCTAAACACTAATAACTTCACCAAAAGTACACTAGATACATGATGCCCAATGTGTAATTACGAAAAGCTAGAAATAAATACAAAAACAATAATAAGAAGGAAGAAGTAAGAAGCAAAAGATGAAGGAAGTAGCCAAATAATAGCAGTAAAATAAGTTTAAGTTTATAACAACGCCTGATGTCCCAAAGTGATATGAGTCCGCAAAAAGGACATCAATATAATGTCTACTTTATATCGTGGATAAAATGCATGAAAATGAAATCCCATCCACAGTTCGAAATGTTTAAACAACCTGCTTTCACCATCCACTTTCCGAGCCATACCCGCATGCATTCTTACTTAGTTCGGAAGTACTGGAGTCACACAAATGCCTCCACCTATGACAATGGCAACATCACTGGCCACTGTCCATGCATGCAGATAATTTAAGAGCAAAAAGAAGGAATAAATACTAGTATGCCCACAACGTAAACACGTAAACACACACACACACACAAACGTACCCATATACCTACCCATACACGTTCATGTACACGTACACGTACACGTACGTCGTAGAGCGCATATGGAACTGTTGCCAATACATTACATTGTGGCATTACGATTTTGGGTCTCAACAAAACAAATCCAAATCCGAAATCCGAAATCCGAAATCCATACTCATAAACAACTGCAGTTAATCGCTTTTTATATTAAACATGTTTACGGAATGACAAAAGCCAGAAGCGTGCGACACGTTGATGCGGTACGCTCAATACCTTCGCAACGTGTAACTCAATGTAATGCTGACCAAAGCGTATCAAGCAGTTTATGGTTACGGCGGCGGAGAGCACCAGTTGTGGGTGGATGGATTTTGTGTAGCGGTCAGATTGCTTGCGTCCACAGCTGAAAGCTATATTTTCTCACAATAAAATTGTAGGATTTCCTTCTAATTTTTCTTTATGGCAATAGCACTGAATTCGAAAAAACTCCATTCTCTGGTTTTCACTTTTTTAGTCGAATCCTTTTGTTTGCTTATTTCAAAAATTTACTGCATATAATCATCTTGATTTTGAATGAAATTTTATAACCAAAAAGGCAACAAAATCTTTTGGACACCAGCAGAAAAATTAATCATTTCATTCTATTCCCAGATAATTACCAAGCACACAAAATCAGAACACAATCCTAAAAATTGAACTATAATAGGAAATGGAGTGGAAACGATGGAATGAGATGAACAGGAACTGATGATGTGTAGACTTATATATAATTCTTAAAAGTTATTGAGTTATTTTACAAAATTACTTGATTAAATGTACTTAATTTAGGATTTTAACATAGACAATAAATGCCACAATTATTACTTGAGTAACGAAATTCGAAAAATTGGTTCCAATAAAATAGAGCCACTATATACCTCTTCTTATTGTTACGTACAATGCATCTGTGTACAATGCCATCATAAATAATCGCGAAAACCACAAAAAACTCTAACTATCAAAGGCAAATAAAACTGGAAGACTCTAAAGTTTAAGGTAGTATTCATTTCGTTACTACGGAAGTATCTGTAAGGTGCACGTCTTCAAAACTTTTGCAAAATTATTAAAGCAAGCAGCACTTGTTTCAGAGTTTATGGAGTCATGCTAAACCAACGCTATAATATACATTGAATGTTTTGGTTTTCTATATAACTATCAATTTATCATACAACTCCTTGAGATATACATGTATATTGACCAAAAATATCCCATATTCTTTGCACCAAATTACAGTTTAGGTTACATGGGTCATATCATGGTTTACTCTTTTCAATTGCTATAATTTTTTCAGTGATAGTGGCGCGTCAAGTATTCCACATTTCCTTTCTGAGTAAAAGTTTCAGATTTTTTCTAGTATCTACGTGAGTTTAAGGGTATTTTATTATGTGGTCTAGACTATTAACTTTATCCGTGATATACCAAATCTTTAGCTGCTCGGCTTATTTACGAGGGTCACTATTTATATTTTGAACCTTGGCAAAACTGATTGCTGTTAGATGTCATCTGACGTTTCCATATGAAATTTTGACATTAATAAACATAACCTACCTTAGACCTTTTGTCAAAAGAGCATTATTTGTGTTTTTTACAATGATTTGTAAATTAAGTGGTACAATAATTTTAATCGTAGCCGCAGTTTGCTTACTGACGAAAATCGTGAAATTTTCATGCTATGCAAAAAGTGACACTCGTAATGCAAGATCGTCATGCGACATACTGTGAGATTGAGGTTGAGGCGGAACCCTAGGCATAAGTCCCACCAGCATACAAGCATATAAAATGTTGCACGATAATCCCATCCTCTATTATTGACAAAATCTTAAAAAGACGTTCGTGCCGATTGGTGAACAAATGCTCAAGAAATAAAATGGTAGTGCTTTAAAAAACGTAACATATACGAGTATAAGATTGTTACAGGTGACGAATCACGGATACGAGTATATGCGTTGAGCCGAAACATAATAAAAGGGAGGTGGAATTAATAATTATAATATTATTAAAACTTAATTTAAAACCAGATACTACTAAAAAATGTTTTTTATTCATTTTTTCATATTATGCGAATGTGCGAGTTTTTCTAAATTGATACTAAAATCAGAGAAATGCTAAATTGTGTCGATAAGGCAGCGAAAATCGGATTTAATCTATTTTTAACGTATCTAAATGAGACTAAGGACGGGTGCGAGTTAGGCTAAGTTGATACTAAGGCAAATGGGAGATTTTTTGGGATTTTTTTGCACTGCACACATTTAGCTATTTATCAACACGTATCGACACATCACTACATTATCGGCAAAACTTAGAATTTCCTTCATTTAGAACGCAATTTAGCCTAACTCGCACACGTCCTAAATGAGACTAAAGTGTTAGTGTTATCAGAGTGTGTTAAAAAAACAACTAGTGAGTTTATAGAAATCAGAATATAAAGTAAAGTATTATTTATAATACATGCATTAAATAATGTACTGTAAAAACAAATTATTGTTTTAATTTGATTTTTTTTTTAACTGGATAATTCCTCAGTTGAATGGAGCTGTCAATTTGTTGAGGTTTGCGTCAGTTTAATAATCATCATTCTTTTCCACTTTTAACTTTGTTTTAATTTCTTAAATAGCCTTAATTTTCAAGTTCTGTGTAACTGTAGACGATGGATTACTGAATTTTGAGCTATTGTTTTAGTTCTGCTGAGCACACATCACCTACTATAATCGGAATTTAATAATAGTTGAGTTGTTAAAAGACTTGTTGAAATTGATTTCTTTTGGCAATTGAGTTATATTTAAAAGCAAAATGTATTAACAGTTGACATTAGCCATCAAAATTCAACTCGCACACTTCGACTAAATATGAGCAATTTAAATAATTCCTGGGAAATTCAAGCAAGTTTAGTCATATTTAGTCAGTTTTCAAAATGCGGACATACTTTAAAACTGGGTAAATGAATAAAACTGGTAACACTTCAGAATAATTAAATTATTCTAAAGATTATTTTGTTTTTGTTTTTATTATATAAACACAATCTGTAAAAGAACATTCAGTATTACTTATGGATATAAAATAGAATAAAATGATATGGAGATATATTCTAAAGATAAATAAATTTTTTTAATGATCTTTAATAGGTTTGAATTACATGGACTCTAAAAACTCAGTTCAAATTGTGAGTTATACATACAGTATTTCATTGAGCTAACAAGTTGAAAAGTTGGATATTAATTATTTGTTTACTAATTTATTAAAATTTTTTGGAAAATATATCTTAAATTTATCGCAGAAATTTGATTTCACGTACTATAATCTCTCTCAATCTATAATCTATAGTCTCTTTCCAAAGTAGATGGAAGCGAAGCTCAACTGTCCTTGTTGTACTTTACTCCAATCCAATTCAATCATTCAAACGCCCCTATTCGTCTCCTGTTCGATGAGGATGACAACGCTGACGTACTGCATTAAACGCCACAAAACAGCAGAAATGTTGAAATGAATTTGTCGTTGGTTGGTCTCAACATTGCGTTGCTGATGTTTTGTTGTTCGTTTTTGCAATGAAGGCGTCAACAATATGAACAGAACATGACAACATAAAACAATGTACCACGATGTATGGTGAGCAACAGACAGCATAAAACACCGACGCGGACATGGATACGGACACGGACACGGACATGGACATGGACATCAACATTATCAGGAGCGCACGGCAAAACAAACAAAAACTGAGCAACAAAAACAATAAAAATAATGAAAACCAAAACTATTTTCAAGCAATTGAGGTGAACGAATCTGTTTTATGTCACATAATGCGCAGCTCCCAACAATGGAGGAACAGGGAATAGCACCTCCAGTTACAATTCGAACAGAGCACAGCTGCAAATAATGTACATGAAAGGATGTCATTTTTGAGATTTCATACCATTTTCGCTTAAAATAAAAACAAATATTTTATATCAATTTTTATGCCATTTTCTGCATCTATTAGATTGCAATCATTGAACACAAGAAGTGATAATTCAATTTTGTTATCAGTCCAATACGGTTCATGAACGATGGTCCGAACCATACACTACATACCCATAAAATATATGGTAACGTTTTCATGTATATAAAGACTAAGACTTGAAAAAGTTATTTTAATTTTGGATAAGGAAAACGGTTTTAAGTGAATTATTGCAAAATTTTAGTTTACCTGGCAAAACCTTTATGCGAAATAAATAAGATATATCTAAATCTGTCTTAACTTAAAATAAGTTCAAAAATTAGATTTCATATTAAAATTTAAAATTACACCTTTTGCTGGGAATCTAATTTAAGCCTAAACTGATGTATACATTTTTTGGATAGTAATGCTTGGATGAGTTCCGATTTTAACAAATTAGAAGCAAATTTATCAACAAATAAAAAAAGTATTTAAATATAAATACGTATCTCAACCATTATCTCATTTTATCCCCATATCAGTAGAGCGAGGACTTACGTTAACACTCTTTCCGCACTTCCTTCACACATCCAACTTTTCTGCGACTACTGACTTCAGTCGATTTACCATATCATATATACATACCAAGCGATCCCTTCAATTTTTTAGAAATATTACATATATGTAAATAAGTGAGTTATATAAAAATTAAGTTATAAAAATATTAGGTATTTTTAAAATCTAAACTGTTTTCTTGGAATTAAGCAAAAAGATAGAATATTTCCAAACCACAATTTCCAAACCACTTCTGTAGAAGACTGCAAGAAGAGATTCAAATGTAAGTAGTCGATGTTAATATATTGATGTTTATTCGTATTTAACAATTAAGAGTTCAATTTTTAACTTCATATGTAAGTTTATAATATATATGTACAGGAATAGTATTATTTATGTATATCAAATATGTGAAAAATAAGTAGCTGTAATTTCTGCTAGAACTTATAGAAGATAATCCTAATGTTGCTCGAGAACTTCATAAATTCCTCGATTAGAATGAGGAGAAGATGTAAGATAACATATAATGGATATATATAGATAATGGAATATCTCACTCTCTTGACAAATTCTATGATCTCAAAATAAATACTTCCAAAATATATATGTTGAATAATTTCGAAAAATTAATTCTTCAGGATTAATATGTGGAAAATATGAAGATGTGAGAAGTTATGGAGCTTGTTATGGTTAGTTCACATCCGAAATGTAACATTAACTCAACATATTAATTCTCCGTTTTTTCAAACAGCAAACACCATAATATGGGTTCTAAAAAATTTTAATCTGGATTATATTTTTTAAAACTGCGTGGAAAAAGATTTTAGACACTTTTTTCTGTGGTGATTTTAAAGCAGTGTAACATATAGAGTTCAGTTAATTTACCTTAAATATGTTTGTAGCAGCACGTCTTGTTCAAAAATAGGCGAAAACAGCGTCGAAAATAGATTGCTAGAGACATTCTTCCTCGAGTTCTATAAAAGGATGTAAGAATATTTTATGCAAACAACTCAGCAATTGGCTCTTATAAGGAGTATATAGCTGACTGGGTTAATCGTTGGCACATGTGGGAACTGCTTTGAAGGCGACAGAATAGTTTTGGTGTTTAAATGAATTATGTACGTTTTACTAATGAATTCAATACATCACAAAATGATCGTTTTGACAAATAACACTTCTATAAGTTTCTAATTCTAATTACTTATTGTTGAAAATTCAGTTTCTTGAATTCTTAGCTCAAAATTTCTCTTACGAGTATTTTGTTTGTCTTGTTTCGATTTATATGTTTTTTCTATCTAATCTGTAGGTGCTGCCATATTTGAGCTGTGAAAATTTTATCTGTTTAGATGTCTTCGGAAAAGACCAGCATCTGCAGGCGATCGAATCAGAGGCGGTGACATCAACTTTTCAATTGTAATTGCTTTCAATGCAAATTGTGATAGTGATTGATACATGATACATGATAGTGATTGATAGTGGGGGAAAAACAAAATGTTGGTTTAAATTTGTTTATGAGAGACGAGACTATCAGTAGTCAAAGCAGTTTTCTTCAATAATAAATATCATCATTTGTTTTATTAAGTGTTATTAAGTAACTGGGATTTATTTTTCAACTTTTTGAATATATTTTATAAAAATAAAAGGCCATGATTCAAATAGAAATCGGCCATTTACTATTATTTAAGTCTACATTAATATAAGTATAATAAGATGTACACGTACTCTTATAATAGTTATTATGATAGATAGTTTTGTTTGAATTATTCGAATTTGGAAGATACACAAATTGAGCCTTTGATTTGCATGTGCCAGGCAATCACATCCTAGATCATGTTAAAGCATTCGTATATCATCAGAATAAATTCACATAATTGGATAAAATCATTTATTTTTTCCAAAAAATTATAATAAAGAGGTTTTTTCGAACAGTAGTGAACTACAGCAACAAAAATTTTATTTTTTATATTATTTTAATTAATTGAAGTTTTGGGTGATCACACAGCTGTTTCGAGTATTGCCAAATACCCATCATTCTTGTATTTAATTATTCGTAAATAATTATTATTTTTGAGACTGCAAGTACAAAGAATCGAACTCGGGTCCTGCCAAATATGAAGCTCAGAATCAGCGCACCTTAAGCAACTGATCCAAAGCCGTACTTGACTTTTTTGTTCACATATTTTTCTGGAGTTTTGTTGCTTTTGCTATGAAAGTTTTTATTAGCAATTTTACCTGCTGTGTTTATATTAGAACGAAATCATAAACCAGCTGTAGAATAATTGAGTTAATGAATTAATTGTATTTTTATTTTTAATTGTTAAATTTCAATACTATTCTGTTTCTTATGTATAGAACCTAATCTAGGAATGTAATGCTGAGAAACTCATGCTAATGTTACTTCACTAGTCGCACGGGTGCGACCAATATTTTGTGAATGTAAGTTGAAATTTAACGTCAAATTTTCCAGATGAAAGTGAATTTATAATTAAATTTTAATTGACCAGGGGGCTCTATCTCCTGCTGGCTTCACTCGCTGACCCCCGTTATATTCATACGTACTCCTTCATAGTTACTCATCTGTATGTGCTTTTAACATTCTCTAGAAGAGGCATCAATTTTTGTGATAGTTTTGAAGTTCTTAAAAAAGTTTGATGTCTCTGCTAAAGAATGTTAAAGCATATACATATGTACATATTGTTCAATATGAAAGAGGACGTATAAATATCATGTTTGTCCTCCTTTGTGCAATCCCAATATTAAGCCTTCGCGTTTAATTTAATTTTTTTGATATAAATCACGTTGGTTACGTTTTTATTGAATTTATTCCTCTGATAAATGTTCTATATGTTTTCGTTTTCTATTGTTTTCGATTGTTTCCAAACTTAAACTTCGGATACGTTTAGAAGCATTAATGCGATTATTACATTATCGTTTTGCATTTGATTCAAGTGCTCGTGAACGACGATGTTTTTTTCTTTGAGCATCAATTAAATTGAGTCGTAAACGACCCATTAATTCTTTTTTTTTGTTCTTTAAATTCTATGAATATCACTGTACTGATGATGTCATAAATGAATAAAAATACACTGCCACATATTACTTATTTTTATAATACAGAGATATAGAAGACAGTTTTACGACGCGGTTTCCACAGTGGCTGACGTCTAGAGCCTCCACAGATACAGATTACAAAGACATTTTTTTAAGGAGAATAAAAATTTAGGACAAAATCTTTGCCTGTTGGTATTTAGAATCGTATTCTTTCTATTTTCTTACAAATTCTTTTTAATATATATCACAAAAAATAAAAGTATATAAAGTGCTTCAGTTTGTATATGTAGATTGCATTCATTTTACTAGAATATTTGAGTGGAAGAAATTTGTAAATAATTGCAATTTAAGCTAACCATAGAGTTGTTCATTTGTGAGTCGATTTGTACATGAAATCGAATTTAAAAAGGTTTGCCAATATAATGCCAATAATGCTTGCTAAAATTTTTCTCAATAGAATGAAAAAATTGCCAATACTACGAGTTGTATTCAGTAGAAAATAAGAGTAGAGCAGGAGGTTCGAAATTTGATTCAAAGGACTGTAAATGGTGTATGGAGGTTGGAATATACACCCGTACTTTGCTAAAATTTTAATGCCGTCACATAAAAAAGTAGCGTAAAAGGGCTCTCATTTCCATGATATTAATTATTATTGAAAAAATATTTTTACATTTCAACCAAAAAGCAAATGGCCGATAAATTTCTTTTTAAAAAAGTCCACATACTATAAACAACGCACTTCCTCATATCACCCATAAAAAATGTATGTATATAAATGTATTGGTAATATTTTATTTACATACAACATATTTAACGCACACGTCTATAACGGCAAAGGATTGCATATAAATATTTATCAGCCTGTAATATGATAATTGGTCAGAGTTTATAATCCAGTCGGTAGCGTTGACAATCGTTTATTACGCAATCAGTGCATCGTCAGTATTGTTATTATTGCCTCAATTACCACCTTTCACATCACCATAAACGCAAACAGTGATGCCAGAACAGCACACATATTCCGAAATGTATGTTGTGTATTGGATTATATGTGGCATAGCACTGCTGTTGCACAAGATGGCACTGGATAATGCTACACAGTCGTCGTAAAATATAATTTCAACAATGTGAAAGTTCTTTTCTTTACCAGCATCGATGGGATCACATTAAATAACAATGAACTGCAGCTGCTGAACGTACGTTGTAACATTGTAATTCCTTTGTAATGCATGAGGAATGAATTGGACGAACATATAACATGCTTCCCATTGGATTTTCGAAAAACGTTTTAATTGCTGCTTACTGTGCTCTCCCTTTGCTATCTGCTATCTGCTTTCGAGCTCTTCGTCCTTTTTTCCATCGCTAAATGATTGTTCATTGCAAATGAAATAATATTCGATTCAAAATTGCACTTTATCGGTATAATTTTAAGCTCTACGAAATCCGCTTAAGTGGGCATGTAACTAGAGAGGAGAATTTTAATGTGCAGTCAATTAAATGAAGACAATTTCACATACATTCCTCTGAACGTATTTACAAATTCCGAGTTGTAATTGCAATTTTTGTGTATCATTGCATAAATAATATATTATATAAATATTGTACATAATTACATATTTATATTAACAAATTACCCAAGAAGGCCTACGATTCGTTAAAGAATCTACGAACTAAAGAAGTTTAACCAAAAATTTTCTTCATTTCTGAAGTTAACAAAACAGGAGTAGACTAACAAAAGTATATTTAGAATATTTGTATAACCCCAAAATCCATAATGTATAAATATTAACAAAAATGTTGGAAAGCTTAAGTATGAAGCATGCAAGTAAATACAGAAAATACAGATTATAATACCCTAAGGAATTTTGATAGAATCAATATTAGAACAAAAACGAATTATCATAATAATATCGTTAAATAATATTAATCAAACAATAATATCAAATTTTAATTGATTTTTTTTGTTATTCCTTATCTCATAATATCAATATTATAACGTCTTCGATAACGCACCCCAACATCAATCGATTTCAAGTTTTTCTCCGAAGCCATATTTCACTGTAACACTTTTGGATAAGCTATAGTCAATAATCGTGTATTTCTCTGATTTCTAAGTCCACTTCGTAAAAGAAGTATTGTAGTTTCGATGAAACACTGACTTAAATAATAAATTTTGATAATATTCTGAAATATTTGCAATATAATAATAGTGACTAATATATTTAATCAAAATAAATAAAATTTATAATAAATAAAATCACAACAATGCAACATAATACCTCATCTCCCAGAGCTTAAAGCCACATATAAGGAAGCTAAAACTATCTTTGAAGCATGGAATCTAATATTTTCATCCCTTGAAATATTTTTGTAATGTCACGAATCAAAAAAGTAAAATTGTTTCACAGGGCTATAAGAGGATTCGTAACGTGAGCGAGACTAGTTTTAGCGAAATGAGGACTTTAATTGGCATAGTCTATGTTCCGAGACTACATAAATCTTTACACAGTTAATTGGACGATGTTTTAAACTCTGACGGTACAGGACTTGATATTTGATATATGTATGGCAGTAATGTCAGCCAAGAGATTCGCATCTTTTTTGCGAAACTTACGATTTGATAAACTTACACCACTATTAGAACGTTGGTCTGTAGATAAGTTAAGTTCTATACGAGGATGCTTAGAAAATTTCGTTCAGAGATGTCACAAATGCTACGCAGTGTGTGAATATGTCACTCTTGATTAAATGCTTGAAAATTTCACAAGTCGATTTTCAGATACTCGACAATATTTGCCAAGAAAGCACTGAATTTGGAAGTTTGTATAGACCACAAACCAATCATTTTTTGAAAACAGTTCGACAACGGTTGTAGTGAAGCAAATGATAAGTTATATATCTGAATCCTGGCGAAACATTACAATGGATAATATGTACATAAGTGTTCCATTGATAGAAGAGGTGCTAGAAAAGCATAATTTGACTATGGTTGGTATTTAACAAAAAAAAAATTAACCAGAAATGCCACAAAAATTAAGAAGTTAAAAACAGGTTTTCTCCTTTTTTGGTTTCAAACCAAACCATAAGGCTTACTTTACGTACTGTCCCAAAAAAAACAAAATTGTGCTCCTGCTTTCCCCTATGTACGAAAGCAATACTATCAACCGAAATTCAAATAAAAAGCTGCCCGATATAATAGAATTCTATAATATAACTAAAGGAAAGGTATTGATGTCGTTGACGGACTAAAATCGAACTACTCAGTAGCACGTGTTCGCTTTAGATGGTCGTTTCGTCTTTTATTTTCAATGCTTGACATTGGCTGCATTAAGGTTCACATAATTTTTGATTCTTTGCATATATAATAGAGCAAAATATGAAGCGAAAAAAATTGTGTTAAAACTTTGTCTTTTTTTCTTATGGAAACACAGATCGCTTGGCGAGACACAAGGAGTCATTGCCTTTGGAAGTGAGGTGTACTATTCAGCGCTTTACCGAGGCCTCACGATCACAAGAAAACAGAAGCACCACCAAAAAAGAAAAATAGATGTGGATATTGTTCACGACACTTTAAAATACAAATTAAAATAAAATTAAAAACTATTTTCTTTTTGTAGTTAATGTTTAGTATACTAAAAGGTTCCAAAAATGGTAGAAAATTTAATACAATTTGATAAAAATTATATTATTAAAATAAATCAATGTTTTTTTCTTTGCTGACGTACGAAACTATTATTTTTATTACTATCAAAAAGCATATGTTTTATCAAAAATTTTATATGTTTCATCAAATCATTTAAACTTACTTTTATTATTAACAATTTGCAATAATACTTTGTGATGTCCGCGCACTTTATTGTTGAGCACGCCTTTAGTATAGTTTTTAAACAAGATCTTTAAGCTTAAAAGTGCTTTTGCACCTGATAGACACGTGTGCCGCAGTACTTTCACAAAGGGGTCCTAACGAAGCCCACGCGATCCGGAAAAAGCTTCATGGTCCGTGTTTGTTCTAACCTCTCTAGGGAATTTCCTTTTGCAGCTGGTGTCCCACAAGGGTCTGTCTTAGATCCTATACTGTTCAATATCTACACCTCTGACATTCCAGTTGCTCTCTCTGATGTCAAGAAAATCTGTTTCGCAGACGACTGCTTAATATACTCCAAATACGCACATTCTTCTACGGTCTCCAACTCCCTCAACTAGCACTTAGCCACCCTTTCCAGCTACTTCTTTACGTGGAAGCTTGAACTCATTCCCTTCAAAGTCTTCGCCATTGCGTTACGATGGAGGGAATAAATGTTCATTTATTTATGGAGTTGGTAAGTCAATCAATGGGCCTTTATAGAAAAGCATTGCTCTGATTGGACAGATCAGAAATTTGAATCACATTTTAGGCCTCTTTTGTCTTTGTTTACAGCTGATGTGCGCAATCCAATCAAATTGTTGGATGCTTTTCATGACAGTTAGGTCTTACAACATTCAAACGAAGATTATAATCAATTAGTTAGGGTTTATTAGTTTTTTCCTTGACGAAGTTATTACTATGAAATAATAACAAGGTTGCTGTTAAGAAGAGTTAGAGTTGATGGTGACCATGATTTGAAATATAAGGAATCTTTACACTGTGAGTAAAGTATACAAGCAAAGGTAACAAGGTATGAATCCTATTACTGGAGACACCTTATATCAAAATTGTGTTACCAAATAGTGGAATATTCCTGTAATGAAAAGTCACAACAAATACTTTAAAAGACACTTTAGATGCCAAATAATGGCAGACTCGCTTTCAGTCTTACTGAAGTCCGTATCATGACTTAAGTTATGACTATGAAATAAAGCCTTATTGTGGCTTAATACAATAAATATAAAGTACTTAGTAAGTTTTTTCAAATTGAGTTTATAAATTTAGGTGTTTATGTTTTTATTCAATGGTGCCGGCTGATGTCAATTTATTAACAAGCATATGTCAAACGTATTTTATCGTTTAACCTTTTACGATATTTTTGTTATAGAAACACTAAAAAGTTAAATATAGTAAAATAGATTTTATTTACTGCTCTGCTTGTATTTTATCTTTATGATTTATGATTATATATATATATATAATAGGCAAAATAATTATGAAATTATGATCACTTGCATTGACGAGTACCATTTGACACTTGCTCGTAGGTACCTCACCCGGCTCCATGACCTTCACTCTCACGTCTCTACTCCTACAACCCTTCCAGAAGTTCTTGTTCTAGCCTTACGCTTTAAACCTCCCAACACCTGTCCCACTACCTTGATGAGTGGGACCGTAATCTCCATTCCATTCCCCTATATAACCGCGGCTTTCTTGACCCCAGTCATAAAGTTTACCGTTAACCTCGCCCCCGCTTATCTGCTCTTACCCCACCCCCTTCTCTATAACCTAATTTCCCTAATGTACGCCCTTGCTTTCTGGCTTGGATAAATCTAGCTCGTTAGTTACTAAGTCCATTTTTTCTCCTCTCTTTCCTGATTACTGGAATGAAGTTTTCACAATGCTGTGGATATCTTCTCCATTCATTCCTAAGAGGTGGTTTAGTGGGTTCAAGTCTCACACGGTGGCTTTCGATGCTTCCACCTACTGTCAAAAAAAAAAAAAATTATAGGAAAAGCGTGGGTTGTAGCCACGCGACCAACAATATCTCAATTTTGTTCTGTATAGATTATATATTTTGAATATTACGATGACAATTGCTTGGTTTTTAATAAATTATCAGAAATTGTGAATATTTCACTTCTATACATTTTTTCAAAATATATGAATTGCTTTGCATACTTTTATGAATTTTTAATCTCGTTAAATTGTTGTACTATAGGTGAAATATGTGTTGAATAGGATTTTATGAAATTATAACGATACTTAAAACTATTTCAGAACTACAGCTGTAATAATCCATATATGTTGCCTAAGATATGCAAGTAAATCCCATGCATATGATATGATCTTTGGGTTGAATTATTCTCCATTAAAACTGGTTTATTGCTGTTTAGGTTGATTAACTGTCGTCAGTTAGCCATTGCATTCCATCGATGCAATGCCTCCTTTCTCGTAACATTCCTTCAAGTTTTAAAATTAGTAATGATAATTTTGGTGTCTGTAAATATACTAAATTACATTAATTTTCTGTGGACGATTCATTTTCAGTGGACACTTCATTTTCAGTGGACGACTCAATGTTATCTTCTTTAAGTGAATTATAAAACTGCCTGTTCCATTTAAATGTGTAGTACTTCAATTCAGTGGCTTGGTTTTCATCTCCTTGTATTAAATAAGCGACTACACTATTTTTTCTTACAGCCGTCGCCATTCGTGACATAGTCCGCATTTCATAATAATGCAATTTGCCATCTGCTATTAAATTAATGATATGAGAAGAATGATATCGCTCGGGATCTCCATTATAAATAACAAAATCCCCTCCATATACATCGCCACAAGTTATATAATAACCACGCATCCATAAATCCCTAAATACTCGGTATTGAAAAGAGTTGATATCTTTAACACTCACAATTCTAGCTTCTAAAACAAAGCTGTAATTAAAAATAATTTATTTATATTAAGTGCATCTTACTATGAGGTAGCGGGAATACATTGAAAGGAACGTATAGACTTTTTTCATCCGCTGCAAACCTTCTTTCCGTATTATGCACATTTTCCGTAATCTTTTTATTTATTTCTGCACAAATAGAATATTGTTAATAACTTTTCATGTGTGATATTTTTGTTAAGAATTTTACCTTCAATACTAGGTAAAGGTGCTGTTATGGTCGCTGAGAAATGTTTTCTTTTGCCCAGATGTTTTCTTGGAACTGATAATTCTCTATCTGCAGTTTTTTCTGCGATATTAACTCGAATACGTTTTTTTAGGTGCTGCGTTAAACGGTCTTTAACGTTCTCTTGCTCAGCAACTGAGAATTCTCCCAAGAATCTATCTTTTTTGGACACCAATACAGCAATACCTCGTTCTACCAACAAACGTGTTTCTAGCGGTGTCAGTCGCACAGGAATAGCTTGATTATAAAACAAAATGGGTTAACATTCTAAATTAAATTTTACTTTTTCTTACTAAAACGAGCATAGCCAGCTTCTCTTCTCGCTCCGATTATACGATATTTCCTTCGAAGTGTAACATAATCTGTAGAAAAGAAATTAAATATTTAAAATATTACAAAGTGTTGAACTATAGATTATCAAGAGCACTTATAGAAATAATGATAGTCAAAACTGAGTAAGATAATTTCTGTGTTTATATATATAATAATTTACAGAACAGTTAGTCTATTTCAAAAACAAAGTTATATATAAACATTTTTATAATGGACACATACATATTGCATTTATTAATCTGCTCTCTTTTCATAAAAACTAAAACTTTTTATCACACTTTTTACGTGATATTTTGTTTATTGTGGAGTTACGCACAAACTGCTTGGGCCAGTAACGTCTACTACTTAAGACGGTAATTAAAGGCCAGTAGGCGTTAATCAAGCCTTTTACGATTAACGGAATAAAACAAGGGAATAATGGGCGCCAATTGGTCTTATTCAATACAACAATGTATGTATGTGTAAGTTTACAAAGTACTTCTAACAGTACACACTATAAAAAATGTTAATATAGCGCACAAACTACATGCAATAATATATATATTGAATCCTTTAACTCCTAGGAGAGGCATAGGGCCACAATAATGCTTACAAGAAACGTTTCCATTCTTACCCTTACGATTGAAAACAAAGCCGGTACCATCTATATATGTTAAATATATTTTCCTTTGCGCTGTTTCTGAAATTTTAGAATTTTCGTCCATTGAGTATAGTCCACAGCACAGAAATATCTAAATATTAAAAATAATTAATCTTAGCCATTTATTAATAAATTGTATTTACTTAACACAACGAACCCTTCCAGCTGCTTTTTCGGCGATAACCTTCTTTGCCAGTAGTGTGTGTCTTAAGTCACATTTTTTGACACTTCATGTAACCATTCACAATAAATAAAACCATATGTGGCGTTACTTGATGATCGAATACACACTGTGTAGTGCACTACGTAAGACATGTTCGATTCTATTTGGTTTTGTATATATTTATTCACTTCTAGTATATATAATAAACTATTACAAAATTTGATTCACATAAAACAAAACTAAATACATTTAAAATAAAATCATTGCTCTTCAACATATCGATTCACTAATGGCGTTTTCGATTGGTAAATCTGGTTTCAATCTACATTTACTCTCGATCTATCAAATTTTGTTGCCCAATCGAACATTTTTAGAGTAATCTGACATTTTTCTAATGTTAGTTGTGTTAGTAAGACAAGACCTATATTTTCTAAAGGGAAATTTTCCATAGAACTCGGAAATCATGTCGACTAATGTAATTAAAGTAAAGAAATCTGAATGGAAGAAATTGTAAGTAAGCAGATTCAAATGAAAGTATCTTGGATAGTGGAGGCACGACTATTTACAGCAAGCTCAAAACAATTACTTTTTGGAAAGGTATTATAATATTGAATGGTGTAATTCACTACGAACGGTGATTAAAGAATTAGGTGATGGATACAAAATTCATTTTGCTTGAGTAGTAATATTGTATTTGAGCCACCGTAAGGTATTTAGGAAAGCTTATATAAATAATAGCTTATACATAAACTTATGCACCGCACATTATTTTTTTCATTATAATTAAATACACACAAATCTATTTTATTTAAATGCCTACCAGCAAACACCTGCATCTAAATCTCATAATGAATGTGTTTTTAAGCACATTAGCCAGCATCTGGCCAAACATATTCCTTGGCTCACAACTGCAACTGCTGTGATATATCATAATTTAACGAACAACATTAGAAAGATACGAGTTGATAATTAATTTATAACTGTTGAACATTTGTAAAATTAGATTTAACCAAGCCCACAAACTGGAAGTTTTTTCAAGCATATTTCCGTTTGGCACATTTACCAACACAATTGCCGCACTACATAAAACTTTCACCATTTAACATGCAAAATGCAATATCCAACATGCATTTAGCCTTTGTTGCACCAATCAAACACTTGCGCAATAATTGCCACAAAATTTCCGGCACTTTTCATACAACGGAAACATAAACTGTTGCCAGCTGTTTCGGTTACCACTACTAGCCGTAGTAATTCAACATAACACACAGTTCTCAAGGCATACCACATGCAGAACCAACTAACCCATTCCTCATTTGACAAGGCTGATGACACTCCTAGTTTTGAATGCTTCACATGCAATGCGCAATGCATATCGCATGTGTTTGTCTGTGATAATATTGCTCGCATTGCACTTCACTGCATTTTATGGCAGCTTTATGGACTTCTATCTCGGATGCAGCATATATTCATTTGCGCATAAATTGTGCACATGTAAAAACTTCCTAATACTTATACTTTCATCCGCCAACACATCAAAGCATAATGCAACAACAACAACTACAACAACTACAACATCAACTGCAATAACAGACAATACGTTTATCAGCAACTAATATTGTTGTTGTTTCTGCAGCTAAACAAAACAAACCCATCCTTCATGATGACTTAATCTGAACCCTTTGTTTACAAAGTCTTGCTCGGTATAACTAATTGTATTACCCATACGCCCCACTTGAAGAGTAAACTGCATGTGAATGCTTCCCATTTCCCTCTGCAATGACATTGAATACTTGCTTATTGAATATCTAAACTATACTGCATACATTCATTTATAGTATCTTCAAAGCAATTGTTTCATTATTGTGTCCTTTAACAAAAACAATCGGGACCATCGAAACAACGAACCTCACATACCGCCTAAGAGTTGCTAATGCTTTGGTTTAAAATTTTTTAATTGAATTATAAATAAAAAACTATTGAATTAGCTTTTTCTGTACACACATAATTATTGTCTATTAAATCGCCAACGTATTGACTTTTTTTGACTTCATTAAGTTCAAAAAAGCTTCAAATCTAGCTCTAAGTAGTGGTGTGCTGTAGTAAAATAAAATGGAGCTGTTCCCTTCTTTGTTCATTGTTCAGTTAATATCTTTTAGTATGTGTAGAGAGCCTCTAGTATTAACCTTTGGTATTATTGTGTTATTTTCTATATCCTCTGTGCGTTCAGTTTCTACTCTGTGTTGAGCTAGATTCTCGCAGTAAAGTGGTTAGAATATTCCGGAAATGAGTTATGTCTGTCGTAAGTTATGACTACAATCCAGTAGACAATACCAGACACTGCTTACTCTCATTCTTCTCCCCATTTCCATGAATTTCAAGAAAGTGAAAAGAACTAGGACCTGATGAAAATCTTAGTCTCGAACGTTCTGGAAAGCAGACAACAGACTGAACTACAATCATCTTAAACCGAGCGCTTTGCTCTTAAATTCTGCCTCATGACAACTGATTTTATTATTTGTAAGCATATCAAAAATCTGTGATAATGTGGTAACTCTATATTTGGCTGGAAAACCTCAAGTTGTGATGCTCTCCTTTGCGTTGATATTATTGATGGACTTATCTGCGCTGGAGTTGATGATATCGTCTGTAGTTCTTTGATTGATAGCGCTGGCGCTATTTGAATTGAAATAGCGACAAAGTACTGCTGTTAGCAGTTGTGTCTCATTACCTGTCATCAAAGAGTTCTGGCTGCATTTGGTTCACAAGTTTAGCTGTGATTATTATGGAATTTGTCGAATTTTGTCTTTATGCTATCTACGTAGAAGTACTTAAGTTGATTGACCATTCCAGAACCTGCCATCCAAGAGACGCAGGAAGGGATTGAGCTATTCCGAAAACCTGCAGTCAGGGTAATCTTTAGCACGCATTACTTATTGGTCAGGCTTTGGAATGACTACTAGTTACTGTTTTCTACTATAACTTTCAAGCGTGGGTACTCTATCAGAAAGCAATTGCTCTCTGTAGGGATATATTAAATCTTTGAGTTATAAGTGCAATCATTTTTATCATAAAGATACAATTATTTCAAAATTGCATGAGACAACTCTAGGGTAAATTTTATTTTTGGAAACACTGGAGACTTGATCTTGGGAAGATGCAAAGTTCATACATTAAAGAATTGCATACCAAACGATTCTATTGCCATGATGTTATTTATCGCAGAGTATGAAAGATTTTTATTGTCGCTTGAAAATGTGAGATTTCATAGATTTTCAAGACTGCATTCTGCAATTGTTGTCCTGAAGAGTCTTGAAAATGCTTGAGCGAATGTTGAAATTACGTTATATTAAAATGTCATTTCAGTTGTTTATTGGTCCATGTTGCAATAATGTGCTTCAGCGGAAGTGCCTAACACCTTTTAAAAGCCGTTATGATTAGTCATAAATTCTACGCTATTTTTGCAGTAGCACACATTTATTTATTTGTACCTTTTCCACGTATCACTGAGCACCCAGCCACTCCGCACTAGAATTTATTAGGTTTATTCTTCTTGCAGTCCTTTTTCCGCTTCCAATTTTTTGTGCTCCATATTTTACTTTTTTACATTCGGAGTTGCTTATTTATTATATCTTTTGCTCAGTTTTTGTTTCAACTGCAGGTATTTTAAGCAGTTAATTGATGCTGTGTCGCGTAAATTATAAGTAAATATTAAAGTGGACAACAAGGTTAAAATAAGAGAACACAAAAAGGCACAATAAGTGCAACGCAAAAAGCCAACAAGGAAGCCTGAGACTATAGCGAAAACGGAAGCGGAAGTGCTTTCTACGCAAGTAGAGTTCCACATAAAAAAGAACCCAAATGCTTGAAATATGGCATCACTGGCAGCACCACTAATAACGGTTGGTCAAGAGTCTAAGTTGCGCGCATATAGTGTGAGGTCAAGTGTGAATATATGGGCTTTTTGTTGTAGCGGAAGAAATAATGGTTGAATACAAAAACAAAAGCAACACTAATAAAAATGTTGTGAGAACATGAGCTTTACTTTTTGGGTACTAAATACAATATTCGCGCGTTGCATCGCATCCCATCGCATCGCATACCATGGCATTGGATCGCATCTCGACAACATCTCTATGTTACCTATGTATTACAACTACAACAACTGCAGTCGTAAGGTAGTGCACATTAATATATTTTTATATATGCATTTGAAAATTGTGTGGTGTGTAACTACTTTTGGATTGCAGTGCCCAGTACGAAATACTGTTAGTGGTTTGGAGTTTGGTTATACTGAAAACCTTAATAATAGCGGTCCTGAGAAAAATTTAAAAAAATGTTTATGGTTTTTTTTTTTTTCGAAAAAGTTGAAGCAACAAAGAAATGTACGCATTCCAAAACATCTTGAATTTGAAATTTAAAGTTTTTATCAGTACCCCGAACGTCAAATCAACTTTATCTAACGCATGTGAATCGTGGAAAACATTGGCCCCTAATCAATCGCACATCCACTGAAAATTTGGTGGCCGTGGCGCATATTAAATTTTGAGAACGCACGGAATAAACACAACCCGTCTCTGATCACAAACGAAAAAAATGGAAGTGGATTTGTCACAAGCTCAAAAAAAAGCATCTTGCATCACAAAACAAGCCTTACACTGGAATCGACAAGGTAGTCGCCAGTCTGGAACCTCAGCTAAGACATGGCGAAGAACCGTGGACTAGGAGCTCAAAGACGCACAGTACTCCTAGAACTAAATCACGAGAGAAGCTGATAATATAATTAGATTTAATGGAATCGGTGAGGCCCTATACTTTACTTAGGAGAGAAGGATAACAGTGAATAAGTAAGTAAGATCGACATATAAGTTAAATATTTGAATTACCTACTTAGTTATTATTGTTATCGAAGACAGCTCATGTATTACTTTTAAAAGTTTTCTGTTCGATTCCATGAAAAACTCAAACAGCTACTTTTTATTTTTAATAAAGGTTAAGTCTATTAACGAACCTTACAATTTCATTTGTTTGAAATGAAAAGCAATCATAGAAAAGAAATAATAGAAATACAAATCATTAAGTAAAAGACTTCCAACCAGTGAACTCAAGGATAATTACACCGACATTCACAAAGAACTACATCTAAATCAATACAGTGAAAACACCCTAAAAATTAGATTTTATTAGATGACATATATGTATCAAAACTTATGTAGTAGTTCTTTATACAAATAATATATATTTTTTTTTGTTAGAACATACATTTATTTATTGCATCTTCCCTTATAATGAGACTAACAATAAGTTCTAAAATCTTATCACTAATGACATAATATCACAAATTTTTATTTTAACTATACACTCTATAAAATATAATAAAACAAAATAAAATAAGTAAACCTTATATCACGAACCTCACTTAGAACAATGGGTTATAGGTACTTCATTGGAGTGAATGTTAGGTGGTTTATTAAGAAAGCAGTTGCGGTTTTCACTTCAATATTAATTAATGGCTGGACGATCATCACTTTTTAGGCGGGAAGTAGTGGATAGATGTGTGGGATTTCTTGCTGTCAGCCTTTTATGGTATTTTTTTCTTATATTGTCAAATTCCGTTTTAACGAAGGGAATTTATAGATCTCGATCAAAACTTTCATTCCATATATACCATAGGGCACCAGTGATTATTCTTAGTATTTTTGACTGAGCTCTTTGTACAATTTCAATATTTGAAGCACTAGCATTGCCAAATAGCTGGATATCATAAGTCCATATTGGTTTTATGATGCTGTTATACTAGAGTAATTTATACTCTATATACTTTATACTCTGTTATATTGAGATGTGTAAAGTACATACAAGATAGGGCCAAGAACACTGCCTTGTGGAACGCCAGCTTCTATTAGGAAATTATTAGAAGTATATGATTTGCATTTCACTTTAAAGCTTCTATTATGCAGATACGATTCCAAAACTGAGTGGACATTTGAAGGTAATGAACCGCGTATCTTATATAGGAGCCCCCTATGCCATACTTTGTCAAATTGTTGTTTAACATCGAGAAATGCCGCGGAACAATATTCTCTGAGCTCAAATGCGTGTCTTATTTCATTTGTTATACGATTCACTTGCTCAATAGTTCCATGTTTTTCCCTAAAACCAAACTGGTGGGAGGGTATTAGGTTTTGAACGTCAAGGAATGGTTTTATCTTTAAAAGCAGTGCACTTTCAAAGAGTTTAAAAAGGCATGGCAGTAAGCTTATTGGCCTGTATGAAGAGGCAAGCGTGGGGTCTTAACCTGATTTATGAATCATGATAATCATGGATGTTTTCCACTCTGTTGGATAAAAGCCATATTTAATAATGGCATTAAAAAGTCTTGTGATAAATTTATGGCCAAAAGGGGTAAATTTTTTATCATGATGGGTGGGATGTTATCATATCCCGGTGCCTTTTTGCAATCTAACTTGTTTGTGATTATTTGAACAAGATCATTGACCGTGATATGCATGTCAATGGATGGTGCATGTAGATGCTGAGTGGGAAAGGCATAACGTCCTGTTGCAGGATTTGGTTGGAACACCTCTTTTAGATAATCAGCAAAACGTTAAATTTTTCTTCATTACTTCATTCCTAGTTTCCGAGAGAGTTTCTTATTGGAGAATCGGATTCTATGGAGGAATTTATACCTTTGCTAGCATTCCATAAGGGTGAATGTTTTTTTGCCATTTGGACATAGATTTTGAATAAAATTATATTGCCCGGCTTTGGTTTCCCTACTTAATGCAAATCTAAGTCTCCTTTGGGAGTCCTTGAATAAGATTTTCGCTAAAGGGAACCTAAATTTTTACCATTCACTCCTTAAGCTACGTTTTTGTAAAACTTAATTACTATGTCACTATTTGTAAATACATAGAAAAGTATTTGGAGTTTTCTGCTGTTAAAATCAGAATTGAGTTTAAACCCGGGGTTGCGTCCTTAATATCAGACTTGCGCTTTATCTTGAAATTTGGGTGTATGTGTGAACTAATGTACTTTTTATATTTGACCCAGTTTGTTCTATGACTTGTTAGGCCATAAGAACAGTCATGTAACTGAGGACCATCAAGTAAACAAAATGTAACTGGAGAATGGTCAGAAGGCAAATCGCAGCTTGTGTATGTTTAGATAAAATTACTGCTTATGCTTTTGGTCATGTAGAAGTCTATTAGGTCTGGTATTTTGTTCTTATCGACAGGCCAATATGTTGGCTGCCCAGGAGAGATTACGTTTAGTGCATTTTTTCTATTTACAATTATATTGTAGAGCTGTTTTCCTTTTGCATTACAGAGTCGTGAACCCCAATACGTGTGCATGGCGTTGTAGTCTTCCGCTGCAAGAAATCTTTCACCTAGAGTTAAGAGGTAATCCGTAAATTGCGTCTCAGTAATGTTGAAGCGAGGGGGCAGTAAACTGCCGACAAAGGAGGCTTGTAGATTCTGCTACAAAGACCATTTTGCACTAAGGATCGAATCATGAACGGGCGAATGCAGTGACTCGGTTCACTACCTAGAACTGCGTTAGTAAAGTAGTAGAAGCACATACACAGTGAAAAGTTTGATGTGACGAAATTGTGATTAATCAATATAGTATCACTGTTACTTAGAAAATTTCTAGAAATCTTAGCAAGGACACCAAAAAAGAAACTAGGACTAATGAAATTAAGAGCTCGATGACGTCTTAAAGAATAATAAAATCGGGTCAAATTATGTTTCAAATAGCAGCAAGACATATACATAGACAGTCAGTTACCTTAAGAGAATTGATCACTGCAATAAGAAGATAGCCAAACTAACTGAAAACGAAAGGCGACAGTAGTAAGAAAGTAATGTTATGGACTACAAAGTGAAGTAAAATTAATTAATCTGTTGTTTCGTATTTCAGGAATCCTACAATTAGTCTAAAAACGGTTGACTGTATCTATTAAACAGCAAACGCTACAAAGTATAGAAGTGTTCTTCAAAGCTTTACAATTGTGTGAAGATGTTGTATACAGAAAAAGTTTTAATCTTTTTGAATAAATATTGGCCAAAGAAAACATTACAGAACTGTTGGAACTGCATTAGTACACAAAATAGGAGTAACTTAGAATGCCACTAGCATCACTATTAAGGTTTAAAGGAAATCAGTCAGCAATTAAACCGATTATTTAGTTTCTGTCAAATAATAGGTAAAGCAATGGTTAGAATATAAATATAAACCAAGTTAAGCAGGATTGGTATATTTTCTCCAGCATAGTGAATCGAACGCTGTGTTGGAGACTCGTATGGAACAGTTTAGGGAAACTGGAAGTTCCCTGCAAATGAATAACACGAGTTAAAATCAAAACAAATGATTGTAAAATCAAAAAAAAAGATTTGATATGAAGATTTTAAGACACTTTTCAGTAACTCAGCATTGCTTCAGATTGCTTATTAACTAAATGGTTGATAAAAAAACGATAAAACGTATGTTAGTGGAATGCTTTGGGGATCTAGTATAATATGTACAATCGTTGACTTTTTAATTTGCAGACTTCATGAAAACTAGAGCAAAAATTAGTTAAATAAATTAACAAATAAAATTTTATATTTCCTCTTAAGGTTTCTTGCGTTAGCTGAAAAAAAGAATTTTTTAAAACCCTGAACAAGTTATCCCAAATTGTGGGTATGAAGTATATCATGAGTGTGGATTGTATACGTAAATTGCAAACCAAATAATAAATTTTAAAAGTCACCTTTGTACCAACTCACTCAAAAAATGACTCAAAAAAGTCTCAGAGTACGCGGTTGCTAAATTAAATGATGAGAAGAAATTAAAAATCCATTATTTTAAAAAGTTTAACCGAATTTTAATATAGTAAGCTATTCTAGTTTTCGAAGAGACAGACTACACACATTTCAAATACTTGTCATATTAATACTTGACTAGAAGTTCGCACTTTCAAACAATACGTTTAGTGCAGTTTTAGTGCAGTTTTAGTGCAGTTTTAGTGAGGCATTAAGACATAACAGATGAACATAAAATGCAAGAAAACCGATGAAGGGGATTATAATCTCATTAAATATACTAACTTTAGAATACATATTAAATTTGTTTATTGCAGAAGTTTATTTTTATTTAACATTTAATAACATTTGTATTAGTAGGTATAGACTAACTGCAGTGATGCAAAGTTTCCTTCTGGGGTTCTGCACCAACACGAAAGAGCTTGAAAGGACACACTTTTAACGTTGCTGAGTTAACGTTTCTAAAAGCCTCATAGGTTTTTTTGTTCGTCCGAATTATTTTTATTCTAACAGTTGTGGTTGTTGTTGCTGTTATTTTATTGTCCTATGGTTGATCATTGGACACCTTCCGGTATAATTTAGTTGAAAATATTTACACTTTTTTGTGCTGTATTTAAATTTCTTATTTTTCACACTTTTTGCACACTTTTCTGCACATTTTTCTGCAGATTTTTCTAAGTTCACACTTCTCTCGACCGCACTCGTACAGGTAATAAATACAATTTTTAATGGCTTTGCGGCATATTTTAATACTAAAAGTCGTGTGATGAAGTGTTGTACCGTTTAAAACCTAATGGATATATCCACTTGCCATACATTTTTTAATAGTTTGGAGCATTTGCAATATGTGCGTCTTTGTTGAAAACAATTACGTGTTTATCACTTAGTATCCACTAACTACAATAATAATAACAAAAATGAAACTAATGTCAAATAACAATAATTATGAAAATAATAATAATTTAAATAAACATATAAAGGATCTAAACTCTAAACTAAGAAATTCCTTATGAATCTTATAAACGCATAAATTCATCTACGGCTTGCAGTGGCGACGCCAAGCCACTGATCTGCCAAGGACGACTCACGTCTGTGATGGACAACTAAGTAAGCAAGTAATCGAATGATTGTGTTATATTTAAAGCTTCTCCTGTGGGAACGAACTTGCACTATGGTGCCCCGGTTTACGCTAAATTTAAATTCATGATTTGGTAGAATTTTTTTATTATAAAATTATGTGCGACCTACCCAGTAAACAATTTTTCGAAAACTAAAGAGGATCGATCAGTATTGAATCGGCCTATATAAATTGATCCTAAGTGGGTTTTATATTAGATTAGACATACTTAGTGTTGCAGAGAATATTCAAGTACATGGAAAACAAGAATACCGCATAATAGCACTCAAAGTATTTTGTAAATACTTAACTAGAATTACAGGTAGTTATCCCATCATAAAAGCAGGAACTGTTCTAATGCATTCTTTAGTTCTGTTAAACTCTCGTTCCAAATGAAATCAAAACCCAATCGTTTTTTTTGTTCTTTAACAGTCGTTTTTTATGTGCAGATATCGCAGATTATAAATGTGATATAAAAGTATGAGGTCTGAGGTTTTCTTAAGTTCTAATCTAGAGGCGATGTTTTCTTCGCGGACTAGTTAAGCAGGCCAAGTTTACCCGCTTGCTAAGACGTCCGTTAGCAAAATGTCTTTGAGTTTATGATGTTTGCTAGCATTTCTAATGTACCATGATGTTCATATGATACCTCAAAGGTTATATTTACTGATTATATTCAGGGATCTTGTTATATAGAGACAACATTCAGTTTCGTCCAATAAGTAAATGCATTTTATTCAAATAATTGCAGAGTTCTGCTGCCTTTACTTTTATAGTTCTTTTCATTGTAAATTTGCCTCATAACCAGGTATTTCGCTGCATTGGCGTAAGAACGTGTTCATCCATGTAGGTGACATGAGGATAATTAATTTTTCTGTTAATGAAGCTGACACGACGAATTACTGCAATTTAGCTCAATTCGCCATTTTGAGCTCCATTCTATAACTACATCGACTGCAGTTTTTAATTTTATTGAGATGTGTTTTCTTGTTTTTTAAATCTCGATGGTTGTTGTATCATCACTTAAGTATTTACCTTATCGCGTTCATATAGCAATAATAACAACAATAATGAAATGATCCAAAAACATGCAATGATTTTTATAAAACTGCACCTTGTATTTTTCTAAGATTCTAATATGCATGTCCTGTTTTTATTTTAAAGTCAATTATTAATCATTGTATTGTTAATCAATAAAAACAACAACAACAAGTTGCAGAATACATATGCCATTGTTAAGGAGATTGACTTTGAACAATCTGCTTCCTTACTTCTATGTAGTATTGTTGATTCTTGATAGTTTGTTCTTCTTCTTCTTTATTTGCCAATTCGATTTCGAATATTGATGATCATATAACATACAGCTATATTACTTGAATTCGCGTTTGTAAAACACACTTACAAATTTTTTACGATTTCTGCATATTGCTCGTTGCATCTAGCTATATTTATGAGGCTGCCGACCTTTTGTATTTGGGTCCATTGACGTATGTTTCGCAGTCATGAAAATAGTTTCATACCGATACCGCGTTTCGTTTCGATCCACTTCTATTCCCGTAGTCGACAAAATTTAAATACCTCGGAGTTATTTTCTCTCGCAAACACAACTTCATTCCACACGTTTCCCACTGCATTCAGAATGCCACGTTCCGGCACTTCCAACTCAAAAACGCCTTGCGCAGGCACAACCTCCTCAACGTCCGGACCAAGGTACTATGTTATAAGCAACTCATTTGCCCCAAAATGGAATGCCTCCGAGTCCTTGAAAGGAAAAACCTTCGCGACTGCATCAACTACAGACGGAAACCCAATGGACATCACCACTCTTGTCGAGTACTCTACTCCGCTGCCAAAATTGAAAGACTTGACGAATACCTTCTTTCACTTGCGCGCAGACACTTAACTCGTCGACACAGCCTCCCCCCCCAATATTCTTCGTAACGAGAATCTTCCTTCTGTTGAAGCTATTTAAACCAGTGCACTTGAGCACTTTTACTCTTTCTTAACTGGAGGTGTTTTTAAAACCCCTCTTTACGCCTTGACTGGATTATTGTTTATGACTTCATCAGACTGAGCAATAATTGTGTTGCTGTTAATATTTCTTCCGCTTACAATCATATATTGTAACGAACTGCTCGTTAGTGGTGCTAACCCCTTTTACTAGAGTGTCGACAATAAGAACAGTGTCTTCTGTGTATCTGATGTTGTTAATGAAGACGCCATATACTTTCACACCTTGTGGAGTATCACTAATAGATCCTTTAAGTATTTTTTCGGAGTGTACATTAGAGTTTCCTCTAAATTTTCTCTTAAAATATTCCTTTTGATGATAAATTATGAGAAATAAAATTTCAGATCGATCGTATTGTGCCAACCCGTGTCCAATTGAGCTCAAAGTATATCAATATAGAAAAAGTCATTAAAAGTGGTATTTTGTTCCAAAAATACATTATTAATTCTTTTATTTCAGGAAATTTTTTGATTAATTTACATTATTTATATGTTTTTAAGTTATTTTACGGTATTTTGTGTGTTTGCTTTTGCCTTAGTAGTGACAGTTTAGTTCGGAAGATATAGGTATGTACAAATGTTCAAGGTAATAACATAATATATAAGAATTAATGATTGACATTTCCTTATTTGTTTTTAAAAATATGTTTTTCGAATAGTGGCGACAGATTCTAGACTTGATAGTAAGCACAGCGATAATAGTGCAGATTTTATGGAATATTCATCGTCTTCGCAAGCAGCAATGGAAGAAAATATTTCAATGAGAAAACCAGATAGTAATAGATATTGTATAGTGATTGATCAATTTTTCTAAGAGATTAATATTTTCTTCGTCAATTAATTTTAAAATTTTAGATGGAACCTCGTCTGGGCCAGTTGCCTTATAGTTTTTCATCGATTGTATAGCTTTCTTAGCTTCGTCTGTAGTTACATACATGCAATCTGTTTGTTTTTTGTGAAGATTAACATCATCATGTAATGACTGTAATCCTTAATTTTTTGACATCCGTTATTAACTCAAACTGATCTTTCTACTGATGTCTCTATTTAATTGCCAATAAGATACAGTAGTATATTCTTATACAGACAACATTTATTTATTAATTTCACTTTATTTTCGGTCATTACATGATTTTTTACTTCTTTTCCATATGATCCAAGAGTTTCTTTCGATGCAGATGTTAGCGTTGTCTTGAGTTGTACCCATATGGTACTTGGGTTCCCAGAATTAAAACTACCAATGCACTGATTTATTTTATTTCTTATTAAACAGTTTATGCCATCATTATTTTGTTTTCCTAATTTCTGTTTAAGTCCTGGCTTCTTTTTGCGATTTAATGCTAGTCTTATACAGATTTTCGCAATAGAAGATTATGGTCAGACGGTACATCTACTCCAGGGTAAGTTGTGACTTTCTTAACAGAAGAGCAGAAACGATCTTGGTTAGAAAGAAGTTTATTTGATAGTTTTTTACATTTGCTAAAATTGTCTTGATTGTATTGTTTTGTATAATTTATTTTGTAATCATTCACAAGCAATGCGTATATGAATCATTTCGATTGATATATATCAAGTAATGGTTTACCTTTAATTTTTTATCAAGTTTCTTACTTTTGTCAACGATTCAATGTGTTTCACAATGTACCCTCTTCTTTATCAATTTTCCATTGCATTATTTTTTTCTTGAGATTCTTTACTAGCATTATACTTTAGTTCTTCTACGTTGCTTGATATATGTCACTGTAACAGTGCTGCCAAACGGGGACTACGAAATGGAAAGCTCTTTACAATTATTAAGTAAGCTAATTAATAAACTAGACTGATTACACACCTGTTGTAAATGTTGATATACTTCATCATCAGCAATTTTACAATACTTTCATTAGTTTTATGTATCTGTATATAATTTTTAAACTTCAAATGCAAGTACTAGAACTTTGAACTTGTAAAATTTGGAAGATATGACCAGCGCATTGATAACCGAAGAAGCCAAAGCTAACAAAACTTTCGTTGTTCAAATATCAGGTCTTTTGTTACTTATTTTGGGTTTTCTTAAGACAATAACCAAGCCAAACCACTTGCAGTGCTTTCCTATTATAATGAGCTATACACCACAGCTGATGGAAACTGGAATCAACTTTTACAGAACTAAATATTTTTATAAAATCTAAAATATTTAATAAATATTATATAAACTATTGTAAATATTGATGTGTTTTCCAATACCATTTATATATCTTAATAACTCCTATATGAAAGTAAAGTTTTAGTTTATATAACGAATAGAATTGGCCTTGGAGTTTTGAACCGAATGTTACTCATGCCAGTTACATAGTTATGAAAATGTCTGTAGCCATATGGTGATGATCCTATTGTGACAACTAGGATGTTAAATAACGTTGAACGTGAATGAGTATATGGGGCTAGATATAAAAAAGGAATACTTTCCGCATATAATTAGACACGACAATGTTAAGACAAATATTATATTTACATAGAAAATAAGTTTATTTTTGTATTCATATAATTATTAAAGTTGGGAGCATCAATATAGAAAATAGCATTCTTCAGTTAAAGAATTAATTGGATTTGATAAGTTGACAACTACTGATCTTTGTTGAGTGCCCGTGTTGTCTTATTTAGGTCAACCGAAAGAAATTTGACTTCATCATAACTTGTTGGTTGATGGTCTTTTTCATCTTGGGATATATAATACAGTGACAACATTTTTAGAATAATTTGTAAAAGTGTAACTTTCATATTAAAGAAGTAATAAAGAGTTTACTGACCAGAAGACTTTCTGGGATATTTACGCAAATTATGTACGGTTTGAGAGTGCTTACCCGAGTTATCAATGTTTTTGAAAATGTCCTTCGGATACACTAGTTTCCATTTCTCCACAAGGTTCACACCACCGCCTTTGTTTTTCCTACATTCGTACACTCTAGATGTTAGGGCCCGTGAATCTCCACTAAACTCTGCAGATACCACATTGATTGCATTGGATGCAATTGAATTGCCACAAGTAGCGAGAAGCACTGCATGGTATCAAAATAATGTATTCATTCATTACGTGTGATATGAAATTGGTTTTCAAGAAATACTCACCATTTTGTTTAACTGACTACTTCCCTATATTTGCTACAGCTTGAACTAACTGGACTAAGCTCCTCATGTTCCTTTTTTCAATACATCTCGATTTATAATAAAATTCTGCGGTCATCCATAAAATTTTTTTCAAATTTCGCATAATTTTTTTAATTATTACTCAAATTGATTTTTATTTTCTGATTTATTTTCAAAAGCATAAAAATTAAGAATTGTTATTTAAAAAAAAATTAAACATAATTATTTGTAAAAGCAACAATTTTTGAAGCAGAAAAAGTCTACTGTCCCTTCTTAATATTGAAATTAAAACAATTAAAATTCACAGAAATCTTAAATTTCATAGCCTGTTGGATGATCTCTGCATTTAATAATCTATTTTAGCCGTCTTTGCATGAACTCAACCAGCTTTGCAGTATCCTGTGCCTTTATTTTTTGCCATTCTCCCTTGATGACGTTTCTGAATATATCCTTGCTAGAAATCGTGTGCTGGCGAATCTTATTTTCCAAATAAATTCACAGATGGTCTATGGGCCTAAGGTCTGGTGATTGAAGTTGCCTGGGAGCATCGTTCAGTTGCCGAGCCCTTACGATCGCTGCTGTATGCTTAGAACTGTTGTCCTGCTGAAACAAAAAGGTTGCCGCAAGCTCTAAAATTCTGTCATTTTCTTTCAAATTGGGTTTTAGTATATTTAGAACCCCACATTTACACATTGTATATTATACAAATTCAAGTTTACCCGCGTCATTACTTGCTATACACCCCCAAACCATTATGACTTCACCACCATGTTTCACAGTTGAAATTAATTTTTGTTATACAAGTTTTCTACCTTTGATTCCAAATATGCAAAATTAACTTAAATGTGGAGAAAATAACTCATTTTTAGAACTTCATAGCTTTATTTACATGTTTTCTTGCTAAGCTTAATCATTTTATTCTATTATATCTGGATATGTATGGCTTCTTTCTTGCAACTCGGGTATAATACATGCTTTTCTTCAAAATGTTCCGCACAGTATTAGGACATATTTTGTTTTCAAGTATTTCGGTAACATGTTCAGCTAATTTGGAGGCTGTTACTCTCGGATCTACTTTCACCTGATTGATGATATTGCGTCATTCTGTATTTGACAGAATTAAGGGGCGACCAATGTGAGATTTAGAAACGTAATTACCGGTTTCCTGGAAGTTATTTATGACTATTAAATAATGAATATTGACGAACAATATCTTCAGCAATTCTTCGTTGGCTTATGTCATCGTTTCAATGGCGTCTTCAAATAATCTTAAGTCCATAAAGTCCTTTATTTTTAAGCGCCCCCGCACCAGAGCACTCTTTCCATGTACTATATTTCTTAGAACATCAGCTAAGTCCGAAATTTCTGCAATTGCAGTGACCTGCACAGTGGTCTGCCTAATGCATGACTTACTGTCTTCTAAGTAGATCATACTAAATGTTCCACATTTATGTATATTCAGCACAAAGCGGTTTAATATTGAGATATGTAATATTAATATCTGTTTTAAATGTCTCATTCGGCCGTTATTCGCCTAAAATTTCAAATTAGCATTCCATGAGCTCGGAGGGGATGGAGTACTTATTGGTTTTTAAAGACTGTTAGCGACTCTTTTGCACAGACCTTTTCAACTCTCTGTTCTTTGTTTTAAAGAGACGCTTCTTTCTCCATCTTATATTTAGAGTTGTTAAATTATTTATATACTCTTATTCGCTTAGCTACAACAACTCTTCTTGGTGTTAACAATTGTTCATGTAATCAATGTAGAAAGTTTGTGTACTAGTTCGTACAAGATGAAGAGTGTAATTTTAGTTAGTATAATTTATTTAAGAAGCTTAATTTTAATCCTTGACAACTTAGCACATAGCATAGCGAAAAAGATTGGTTGAAATAGCCGAATCTGTTGTATTGCATTATTAAATGGGCTTTAATTTCTTCATTTCTGTTCACTACCGTAGCACTGTATGGGATGGTCCACCAAGCCCCAAAAACTGAACTTATCTTAAGTATTCATCTACAAAATTTAACACAATAATACAACTATAGCACAATAAAAGACATGATAAAAAAAATTTGGTGAACATCACTGAACGGCTCAGTGACTCGTAAATTTCGGTTGTAGATAGGAAAGTGAAAATAGATGAAACATGACATTAGCACACTACTAATATACAGTTAAAAATTATTTTGTTTGCAGCAAATGAAAAATTTTTTTGTGGATTCTCATTAGTAAATCTCGTTCTTCATTACATCTTTGGTGCTCTACAAGTTGGCGATGACCACCGCATCAATATGAACCAATCATCACAACATTGACATAATTCAGTGAATTCACGTCCAGTGGCTTCGCTGTCATGTTGAGAGAATGGATAAATATACAGCGAAAAAAGTATTTGAAGCGGTAGTTGGAGAAAGAAGGCGTAAAGGTAGATCGTATATCCAATAGAGTGATCAAGTTGAAGAAACACTAACTGGATTGAAGCACGAGACTGGAAAAGGCAGGCACCCAGCAGAGGCGCTTGGAGAGACATGCTGCGTCAGGCCAAAACCCGGCAACGGGGTGTTATGGCCAAATTAAGAAGTAAATAAGTAGATCTTGTTTACATGAATTGGGTTTGTATGGTTCCCGCTGTGACCACTTTCTTTCCTAACGATGTTCCATAATCAATTTACATTTGCAAATCGTTAAGCAGGAGATAAAGGAGATAAATTTCATTTGTTGCAAATGTTCTACCAACGAAAAAAATTTTTTGAGTGTACACCTCAGTCGCAGGAAAAGGCCGGGAAAAGGCCATTACGAAATATAATTTAACCCCGGTATCTATTTTGGAAGTAATACACTTTAAGTGTGCCAAAGACAACTAAATTGTTTCTCATACATGTGAAGACTTATCTACCGCAGATGCCGCAGAACTAAAGCGTCACTTTAACAAGTACAAAAATCCATGTACGTACTTACATATCTATGTAAGTCCTATATTCATATACACATGCAGATACCTGCGTTATCGTACAGCGAATTTGCATTTATTAGTTTGTTTTTCAATAACCGAACTCAGCACCAATAGAGAACTGCTGCTGCACAGGAAATTGCGACAAATTTCACAATTTCGAAAAAAATTGGAAAATTTAACAACTGTAACAAAGTTTTTTTGGTTCGTAATGCTTTCTACGTTGGAGCACTACTTCTTTATGAAAATTGTATCAATGTTGCCATATGTTATTTCACTTAAACTACAACAAAATTATCTGTAATGAGAACATTTTTTCTATTTTCTATGCTATAACCTATAACCAATATTTTTCAACTTAAATTAATATTTTTCCATACCAACTTCAATAAAAATTGGGTTTGCCGTGGTGTGGAATAAAGACGGAATAGGGGTATGTCGGTGCTAGCTTTGTAGAGAGAATAATCAATAGTAGAAGACAGATGCAGAAAATTGTTTAATAATTATTTTAGTTAAGCAAAGAATTTGATTGAAATTAAAGCAATTTACATATTAACTTACAAAAAATTAACGCACGTCTTCTAAAAGTAATGGGAAAAATGTGTTGATACCAAAGTCAGTAGTTTGGATTTATCCTAAGTATTATACAATACATTCTCAAAAAAGTCCCTATCTTCACATTATGTTTTTATTATTGTTGGTAGGTGTAAGGGTACATGCAATCAATAAAGTTTATTGCACTATCCCTGAACAAAGTCTCTCACATTAAGGGTCCAGATACAGTATGCTTCGATAAAACCCAATGAAGAATATAAGAACAGTTTAAGTTTGCTGTTGGGATTGGCAATCGTAGTTAATAATATAACAGAAAACAAATTATATTCAGCATAAAGCACGATAGATAAACTCTAGCATATATATTTAGTATAATGGTCTACTGATGTCAATGCTAAGGTATTTTAAACTTCTATGGTAAAAAAAAACAAATAGAACATAGAAACTTAAAAACTAATTTTAATTTTTTCTTTGTTTTCAAATACTTATAATATAATACTAAAAAAAGTCGGTTGAAAGATTGCCACAATCAGACACGAAAAACGGTTCAAGAGACAAGGCAAGCCCAATAGGCAAGAACATAAGCAAGAAAAATGTTTTCGATCAGAGCTGTCACCATATTTTTCTCTCGGCGATATTTTGCAAGCTATTCAGCAAATGACACGACACAAAAATTTGAATCAATTACCACAGGCCTGAATAACAACTTTGACCCGCAAATACCTATGCTGGAATCAAAGAGCAAAATATAGAAGGTAATGTACATATATGGGTAATGCGTCAAAGAAAATTGAGAAGTTAAAAAACAAAAATCAAATGCTAAAACTAGAAATGAAACAATCGCGATTCGACAGAGATGAGGATAGAAAGAAAATTGGTTGACTCACTGGTCAGAGCAAAAGTCGTAATGAAATAGTCAAGAGTTTACAGAAAGATAGAGCGAACAAAAGTGAAGTTGGGGCCATCTTCCGAGACAAAATGGCCACGTCATGTTAAAGAAAAATTAGGTGGGCATGATTGCAGAAATAAAAACTTGGAAAAGACAAGAGTTGTTTGAAAAATGGTAGAAAAAATCATTGTGTACCAATTTATATTAAATATGAATTAAACTAGCACGTTGTCATCCTTAGTCGCGTTAAGTAGCCTCCGCCAGTCAGCCCAATTAGTTGCAGCTGTCGCCAGTAGGTATTACTGTGCGCCCACAAATCGTTGGTCACCTGGTTCTTCCACTGAAGATGCGGATGATCTGTACTGCGTTTTCCACCAGCAAGTACCGAATAAAGAACCTTTCTAGCCGAAGCACTTTCTTCCATTCGAACGACATGATAAAGCCAGCGATGCCGCTGAATATTTATGCGCTTTTATGCCGCGATAATTGTTGCAGTTTTTAGGATTACCGTTTTTGTGGATTGGGCAAAGCACACTTAAATTCCAATGGTTGGGCATGCATTCATCCAACAATATTTTGGAAATTACTTGTAGCATACAATTTAATAGCTCTTCGCCATCAGCTTTAAACAGCTCAGACGGTAAACCACCGACGCCTGCAGCTATGTTGTTTTTGAGCCGCATTATAGCTGTTTTCGGGTTCATCTTCGTTTTCAGTCATATCACTACTACCGTCATTTAATAGGTTCGAGAAGTAATCCCTCCAAATATTAAGCATACTTTGAACATCTATCGCCAGATTCCCGTTTTCATCTTTGCAGGAATTGACTACGGGTTTATAACTATTTGTCAGGCATTTGATTTTAGATAAAATTTTCGAACCATATTCCTGTCGTCCAGCTTCTTAAGTTCTACGTACTCACGTCTTTCTGCTTTTTCTTTTTCGCTTAAAAAAACATTTTCCTTCCCTTCTCTTTTGCTGATATATTTCGTTAGCAGCGAAACTGACCGCTGGGTAGCTTGATATGCTGTTTTTTTTTTACGGTAGCACCACGACACTTTTGGTAGTACCAGCTGTTTGTTTGTCAACGGTAATAGCCAATCACCTGCTGTAGTGGTACGCGCATAATGGGATATGTGGGATATCGGTTTCTTCAGATTAATTTTCCAGATATTAGGAGAGGTGAGTAACGAAGACGTTTGCTTTTTGTTGTGATTGTAGTTTTCCGACGTCTAGCTCTTGCTTTTCATGTACCTTTTTCATCGCACATAAACGTATGCGGATCTTGCCTGTGACAAGATAATCATCCGACACAATGTTAATTCCTCGGATAGTAAGTACATCTAAAACACTGGATCTTGTATTTTCGTCAAGTGACAGCCATGTTGCCGTATATATGTTGAGATGTTGGAATCTGGTATTACCAACTACCATGGTGGTAGCCGTGGCGAAATCAATCAGCCTTTTTCCATTATCAGAAGTTTTTATATGTAGGCTGAACTATTCAACACAATAGCACCAAAGATATCTTATTTATCCCCCTTTACATTGAAATTTGGAAGTCGTTGAAAGTTTCCTTGGTGTCGTCATCTTTATCTTTCATCGGGGTATGTGCACAAATTAGGTCGAAAAAGTTTTGCCTTAAAACGAATTTTGCCAAGTCTTTCTTTTATTGGTGTAAAATTCTTACAAGTCTTTATTGGTTTACCACAAATCCGACTTAAAATTCGTGCTTTTTTGCATGGTAGCTGTTCTCGTTCAAAACATCCTTGTCCCGCACATTGCATTTCCTGAAGGGCGGTAATGTGATTCTTTATTTCTTCTCTGTAAAGAATTTGGACATTTCAGGTGCATATTTTTATATCATGTTCCTTACAACGTTTGCGTTTGTCGTCAACAGTAGCTGGTTTCGTTTTTCAAGGCTGAATCTTCATTTTCCTTGGAATGGTGTTTTTTCCATGGTAGGTTTCAAGCTCGACGCATAATCTCATATTTCTATTAGGTGAATTTCGCTCACTATACACGGATAATTGTAGCTATCCAGAGTGGGCCACGTAGAGGCAGTGTGTCAACTTCGAGAGAACGGTGACAAGGATCACGCTGTAATTGCATTATTAAAAAGGTGCAAAGGTTGAAACACTGTAGAGGAAAACAACCATATCCGTAGTATTATTGTTAAATAATCGAGAAAATAAACACTCAGACACTTAAATAGTATAAAAATTTTAAAAATTATCGTGTGACATAGCTGGTTTGCAAATAAGAACAAGTATATAGAATTAATAAATTATATTAAGAAATTTGAAATATTTGTATTATTTGAAACTCTCTTAGTAAATAAGAAAGATAACATTGAATTTACATTTGGTGAATATAAGCTATACTGGAAACGTCCAACTAGAGCTATAATTAGATGTCGAGCCAGTGCAGGAAAACTGTATGGACTCAACAATAGTTGAGATAACCACCAGAAATCAAAACGAAAGTCATACGATTATTTTATTGAAATGGCAATGTCAATATCTTATGCGGAGGACAGCAACACGTTTCAAAGTAAAGTTAAAAAAATAAATTGAGCACACAATATGAAAGGAATTGAATTGAACGCCTAAGCTTTGGCTGCTCCTTATGAAAACTAATTCAATGGCGCTATAAATACCCATTCTTTCAGCTATACCTGGATGCTTCAATAAACATGTAGGAAGTCTATGCAGTACTCCTGAACTTAAAAAACAATAAGGCAGCAGGTGAAAATAGAATTCCTGCTGAATTTTTAAAATGTGTCACGCCTCAATTTATAGATTGATACTATACACCCAATAGTATCTCTATTTAAAAAAGGTGATCCAAATAATGTGACAAATTAAAGAGAAATAGCACTTCATAATACATCAGCAAAAGTATTTAAAACTCTTCCGTATAATAAAATTCAAAAATGGATTTAAATTAATAACATATAAAGCGAATTTCAATCACGATTTCCAAAACATTACTTCATGGACTTCATGGTGGATAAAATTTTTGACATCGTGTGCGAGTTTGATTAATTGATGGTAAATTAAGGGAAATAGTAAACTATGTCGGTATGGCAGCGAATGTTGGTATTTACCAGAATTTCTAGTAGGAAAAATTATTTAAAAATCAAGTAAATTAGATGTCACCATTATGAAAATTTTATAAGATGTTTAATAAATAAATAAATAAATTTGAAAAGTTTCAACCAAAAATAACAAATAAGTGCAATAAATAAATAAATAAATATTTACACAAGTGCAGTGCAAAAAATCCCTAAGAAATTTCAATTTACTTTACCTCAATTTACTCGAATTTACTTGAACACGACCTAAGTTATACGTTTTTTTATATAGATCTTAAAGCAGCTTTTGAGATAATGCATTATTTCACCAACGTAGTCAGCTGAGTCTTTGGAGAAAAACGATGAATTTACGGCAAAGACTACACTATAGCAATTAGTTAACTGTATAGGACGAAAGGTACACCTCGAGATGGTTCCAAATATGCACTGGGGTAAAATAAGGTTATGTCTCTAGCCATCTGTTATTTGCATTGTTCGTTGTTGACTTTAGTAAATTTGCTTTCTGGTGGAATCAAGATTGTTTTGGAGATATAAATTTCTTCGACATTTTGCGATGAGATATGCGATGAGATATGCGATGAGATGAGTATGTTTCAAAATTCTGAAAGTGTTTTGAATTGTTAAAAAATTTATACATTCTTTGTTACTTGTTAATAATTCAGCCCATGCCTTAGCAATAAATCGGAAGGATGTTGTTGCGCTTTTCAACAGCTAAATATTTTTCGGAAGCTGACTTCGCTCCATAAGCACATCATCACCTGGGCATCACATGTTAACGCGTTTTACGAAGTTCCAAAGTCAGAGCATTGCGTGTATGTGACCGTTTCGGTTGCATGCCACAGAGGATTAAATCCAAAATGAAATGTCCTGCACTATATACAAACAAACCGTAACAAAAGTAATGTTTTCTAAATAAAAACAGCTTTATTGTTCGATGTGCTTATTCTGTGCCGGAGGCGCATTTGATTTTAATTTTTAAAGGGCAGAAATGCAAACACACACCTGGCCTGCACGAATGTTGAACTTTGACTTTGCTTTCGACAAAACAGCATAATTCCTTCAAATATTTATAACAAAGCTTAACATCACTTGGCGGCTCTTCATGCCAGCTCACTTTCTTCTATATATCTCAATGCTAATTCGTTTTGTAACTCCTGCCTGAGTCCTCAGGTTGCCGGTGTATTCAAGACCCTTCAGTACCTATTTCAACTAACATCAGTTTATGTTTTGACTGTTTTCACTATTTTTGTATTCTCATTGCAATTTTTTTTCTTTAATTGTGATACCCTACATCACGGCAGCTAACTGCCAACATTACTTAGCACTCAAGAAAAAATCGAGAAAAGATTGGTTTTCATATAAAAAATTTTTTCCATTCTAATCGCAATAAAAGTGATTTAGAGAACCCAAGCAATAAATATGCAAGTAATGCGTAATGGACTTCGTAGACTTCTGTTACAAGGTAATGGTCCGTATCCGAGGCAATATGTAGAAAACAAATTATCATTGCTCGAAGCTTTTCTACGTGAAGGTTGAGTTATTATTTGTTCAAAAAAAATATTGTTTTGTTTAGAATTTTGATGTGTTGGGTTTAAGGATGATATATAAATTTTTTTGAGCAATTTGGCCACGAATGTAAAGGCCTTTCCTTCTTTTTTTGGCTTTTCAAAACAATTCTTATTGATACCCAAAATCAAAATTTGGCAAGCGCCACCTCTGATCTATGCAGATATAGTCGTTTACTGTCGAAAGTGATTTTCGTTGTGAAAGAAATTATTTTTTATATCAAAAAATAATTACCATTAAATTTGTATCTTATTCGGTACATATAATATGTAACCTTTTTGCGTAAGAAAATCTGATTTCGAAATAAATGCGGTTATAAAAGGAGTAACGTTTATACCATATAAAGGTAGCGTATATTAATATATATAATCCGTTTGTTATTGTACTCGAGCTAATCGAGAAAAGATTCTAGATTTCAATAACGATATTAAAAACATCTTTTTTCTTTGGTTGTCTTTGAGCAACTGTAAGTCTTAGCTTGTATTGTGACTATACTCTCCTTATTTTGAAACTGTAGCGCTTGCCTTAGTCATCTTCACCGATCGGTTGCTTTTCATTTAATTTTTTAAAAACGGTTCGCGCTCTGCTTCTGGAAGGTGTACCGCTTACCAAGTTTGGCGTGTTATAATCTTCTCGTGACATAAACTTTGTGCATACCAAAGCAGTATCTGCACAGAAAAATATGTGTGAGATAGACGGACGCATAATATAGAGCACACAATGTGCTCTATGATTGAAGAGCGCGCAACATGAAACGGTTGCTAAAGGCTACCGAATAGTCGTAGCGTATCCGTACTGAAGCTAGTCAAAGCGTTGCACTGTTGTTGTGCCTTTGTTTTTTATTGGAAGGATATGCGTACGAAAGGATATTGTTTTTGTTGAAACCTAAATTTTATTTTTTTCGTTTGAATTTGTTTTTATTTTTTTGAAAAATTTTAACTTAATTTTGTTGTTTATTCATGATGCTAGTTTTGTGTGGAATGCGAATTTCCTCCACCAAGGCGACTGTGAATGCAATAATTTTTTATTGCATGTAGTTTAAGATAAAAAACAGATATTGCCACAAATGTTGCCAGAATAAATGTGATTCCTGTTCTATGACTACTGTACATAAGTACACTCCCGGTACAATTGTGCTTCATGCTCGCATTTTATATCTTATTTCAATTGCGCGTGTACCTGAAACTAATTTTAAATTTATTTAAATATTTATAATGTAAATTATTTGTCCGACAACACTCTACCTAGTTTGTTTACATATAAATTCTATGTACAATAGCATTAATAGATGAGTTTCTGAAACTGCAACTTTATATTAAGCAACAATTCAAAAGCACTATTGTGAATGTATAGTGACGACTTTTCCAGTTTTAGTAAGAATTCATATTATTCTTTACATTTTAGACGGCATTTTTAGACAGACACTCAGCGAGAATACAAAATATTTTCTGTGCAAGCTATGGATATTGGCTGATCGTAATAACTGTGACGCAAATAATATTTTCTGAAATAACAGCTCAAATCCGGAATGGTCGAGAAATGAACGGTAGTTCATAGTTAACCTCTACTATACGAACTCAGGATACCTACGTACTCAATCTGATTCCCCCGTATAAATGGATCATGTCGTGTGTAACCTTCGATAACCTGATTTTATCAGATTTTTCAAATAAGCTTGATATCACTCTAACGGCATTATCTACTAACATAAGCTATTGAGAACGTTTCAGCTGTTGGATTTTGGCTCGATACTTATTGACATAGTGCAGCTAGATAGGCCACCCTTTATCAATCATTTCATCGAAATTAGAATTAAGGTAAGAAAAAATTATCAATATTCCCTCAAACCGCTTAACCACAGTGTGGTCTCACAATAGTTTGGGCATCATTAGCCAGTGTAGTCCCGCAGCAATCTGCAAATCATTACAATTGAAATTCATTCAGCAAAGTGGAAGAAGACGGTTCGAAAATACTCAGACATCAAATCATTGTAAAGCAGAGACCACCAAACTTATTACTCAGATTGTCGCAGGATTAGATGCTATACTTAGTATTTATTTTTAATGACGGATAAGAATTCTTCATATTATTATATAACTGTTACAAATATTATGCACGCTAGCTAAACTTGCATTTCAGAAATGTTAGAATTGTCAAGGAACTTATTTTAGCGAAAAGCGACAGAAATATCAGGTTTAATAAAAAAAGAAATAAAAAAATAAATGTAAAAAAAGCAAAGGAAAAATTGCAATCTAATCTCAACCATCGCCATTAATACGTCAATAAATATTTCGAAAATAGTATACGTTTTATATCCCACTCATAAAATAGGTGGCAAATAACTTCTTATCACTCACAGCGTATCAGAGAAAGAAAATTAAAGAATTATCCCAAAGGATATGAGGTAACGTGCAACCCAACCCTTTGCGAAAGCCACAAAAAAAAAAAAATAAAAAAATAAAAGGAAATAAGCAGAAGGAAAACTATCGACTGAAGTCGAAAAAATTATAAAGAAATGAAATAAGAAAAGTGGAAGTGAAAACAAAATTCCCACATCACACCACATATAGGAAACCCACCGGATAGCTGTGTTTATGAGCTAAGGACACACGTACATCGGCACACATGCAAACCATTACGATTTGTGCTTTGCTATTGTAACTGTGCGCGTTTGTGTGTGTGTGTATTGTCGCACATTTTCGTTACTTGCATTTGCTGTTCGATCAAAAGTTATGTGCTCATCTTAGATTGGACATTAAATGGACACTAAAACATTTTCCAACTGCACGCAATACACAGACCTCACATACCGGTACCCAGTACCCAGTACCGACACAGAGCCAAACATACACAACACATATACATACACATACACATACACATACACATACACATACACATACACATACACATACACATACACATACACATACACATACACATACACATACACATACACATGAACATGAGTGTATGACTGTATGACTGTATAAAAACAGAAGTCGTAATATAGAGTAAATGACGCTGCCACATAATCGAAATGTAATACAAGGTCCAGCAGAAAATTTACTAGAAACCAAAGCCAGAAAAAATTATAATAAAAAGGAGAAAAAAAGCTAAATGTCATGAAGCAACTCATTGACAGGCACATAAGCACACTGGTTTTATGGCCAACAGATATGACCAAAATATATGATTACCATGTGTCCACCATTACTGCTTGCGCTCGTAAATAGGCATTTTTGGTTAGTTATACTAAAAGTGATCCAGGTGGGACATGTTACAATGTGAGTTTCCTGAATTCGGTCATAAAAATCAAAATAAAATTTAACTTATGCATGCTGCTTTTGTAGCAGAATTTTATGTGCTTTGTTCCCTTCCTTGCTAACTTATTCATAGAAGCTTCTTTATCTTATATGCTCGTACAATATTTAGAAAATAATTTTTTCACTAATCCCAATCTCGAATAAACAAATGAAGGCAACACGGGTTAAGAACAGGAAGGGATAGATGACAAATTCGAGCCTTATACGTCTCTAAAAGGAGTATTAATTTCTCAATGCTAGTGAGAAAACGGTAATGATTTTTTGGGTGGATAAAATTGCTTTAGTGTTAGTTTAATTATAAGAAAATATCTTAAGTATTATCTTCGGGGGTTGTCATCCTAAAACAAGGTGATGGAGTTCTTATTTCAATTCACTAATTAGAAAATAATTTGTAAAATTACTACTAAGGATATATTTTTGAACAGTTTCGATAAAAACTATTTAGGTTTCACATAGTTTTCCTATATAGTTAAAACATTCATCAAAAACTTAACTGTATATCGGTCTATTTTAACCATTTTGCTAATACTCTCCTAATACAAACTCAAAAGATCGTAGAGGGAGAAGGAAGCGTTATATAGTTTGTAATGTGAGTGACACAACTTCAAAGTATTTTACAATATAACACTGTTATGGTTGTCTTATAATTCTAAATTAATGGCTGTCTGATAGACTACATTCGACTATATATCAACGATGAACTCAAGACTGCCGACGTGACATATGTTGTTGCGGTAAACTCCTTAGAGGTGTTGATTGTGGTGAACTGGTATCGTAGTTTGTTCTTTATCTGCTGGTGTGTTTACTGATTGTCACGCCTTTTTCTGAACTATTTACTGAATATGCCAATGATGCTTTTCTATATAAAGTACAACACTGACTAGGCAATGGCAAAGTTATGGTATTCATGAGGTTGGCGTTATGCTGACAGATCATTTATTTCATATGATTGCTGAGATATTTATTGAAAACATTATTATTTGTAAATTAATAAAGATAGAGACGTAAGAAGCCTAACACTAAGTTGAACTGCTTAGGTTAAAGATGAAGTGCATAAAAAACAAGTTGCACCAAGAAAAGATCTCGACCATTTAGTTATTCAATATTTGTGACTGGGATCATGCTGACTTCGGACATATGATTACATTTATTTGAAAGGCGGGTAGATAGCATGAATTTTCAAGATCTGTTAATTGCAGTTAAACACTGCAATAACACTACACTTATTTTAACATATTTTTATACCATATATTTATAAAAGGATCTCAATAAACACATGAGCTTATAATTTTTTTCGACCACAAGTCACCACTTTACGCAGTACATTTCGAAAAATTTGAAGTGCTATTCTTTCATTTCAGTGCTCAATGACGAAGTAAAAATTTTTCACAAAAACGTTTATGATTGGACATAGAATTTGTCTATAAATAGAGTAATTGAGTGTGCTTAAGCTTTTATAAATGGATTGTACTCTGTTTTGATGGTGCTAACCAGAAAACTAATTTGACAGCAATCGAATTGTAGATTTCATCCTTTTAACTTCTTCCTCCATTGCTTGATATTGTTTGTGCATGCACACACGCAAAAATAAGATGACAGCCTTTGAGGACAGTAAAATGAATGTTATGCTGATGAGTAATCAACATAATTTTTACGATTTTACCCATTCGATGAATAAACAAATGAATTTTAGCCAACGAACCATGTCATGGAACCATTTAACTTGCATTGACTTCTTATGGCATTAGTATAGGCACTTCCTATCGCCACAAACCACTTGCTCCTGGCTACCTTTCTAATACAAAACAAATAATGCGAACTCATTCCCAAAACAAAAAAAAACAAGAAGAACTGTGGCAAATAAAAACAAATAATACGAGGAGTTTTAGTGAAAAAAACGGAGCTTGACAAAGTGTGGCGCTAGAACTAAGTGGGAGAAGAAATATCCGCAAAGTCATAAAAATCCAAACAGTGAAATTCTCATCAAGTCACAAGGACACAAAGGACACTGAATGACCACAAAGTAAACTGTTCACACACTCCCGCCACCTCAGATATACACATTTAGATTCGAGGATGGAAAATTTCGGGTACATCACATATTTATAGACATCAGTGTTGCATTCGCGCGTGACTAAAGTAATCAGCTCACGTAACAGTATATTTAAGAGATGAAATCAGCATCCTGTGCATGCATAAATACTGAATTTATTTTAAAGGTTTCCAGTTACGGAACCCAAACATGAAGCATGAAACATGAAACATGAAACAATACACACAAACGCGCACTTAACTAAAATATATCAGTAACGTTTCGTAGTTTAGGTGTTATTTGGCAGAAAATGAAGCTCATATATTTGTGTTTATCAGACACGCAATCCACGCATTGTTTCAGTATCTTTCAAAGATTTTTATAGCGATAAGTGTAGTTAGTTTTAAATGAGTACTAAACGGTGATGAGTGTGTCTATCTACAACAAAAAGGAAAAATATAGAAACTATCGGAGTACGGATTATAGCCAATATAGTTAAAGAATAAAAAAAAACTGTCAACTTTATATACTCCTGAATGTATAGGTATTCTGATAGCTGAAAAGTTTTCATTTATGGTCTCGGTAATTTTTTTATTCATTACTTTTGTAATGCTAAAATATTGGCAATTATAGCAGGCTACCCGCATATCACACTATCATTCGTGTTACCACCACGCATCTATACAATATTTTATTTTCGAAATATTATATTAATAAATAAATAGTAAATAATATTTTTTGCGAAAATATCTTAAATACTTCTTCGATATGCAGTACACCTTGAGTTAATAAACACTGTCATAAGTAATTCTACTTACAAATTTTCAATACCTCGACCTTACCACGACCTGTAAAACTCATCATGTGCATAGAAGAATGTTCAAGTGAATTAATTTCTCTGTTTGTGAAGAATAAATCGTTATATATATATATATACTGTATGTTACTGTTACTATTATTGATAGTCGAAGATGAAAAAGGATATCGCTCGCGTAACAGCCACCTTCAAATAATGCTTAACGCCCCCTTAATTATATTTAAATTGGAAATAGCTCTAGAGTATTAATGCGAAGCAGTAAATTCTTTTGTGTATGACTAATGCAAATTAGAAGAGTTATGCTTCTTAGGTATGTGAACACCATTCATGTTTCAGTTTATTGTTATTATAATTATTAAAAGAAGGGACTGTGCACTGCGAACTAAAAGATCTATTGTGCCCCTTACTCGGGTTAGAGTGTTTCTCCAAGTTTGATTTCTTTAATGAAAGACAGTATAGAGCCTACCTTTCCTAGTCTTGAATGTTTATGATCCATGAAATACCCTCTTAGGTGTGCCGGCCACTCTCCAAGCACATGGTATGCAGTCTCTCTCTTTTCTACAGTATCTGCAGTCTGAGTTGGATTAAATTTCTAACTTCGAGAGGTGATTATTCAATCTTCAGTGACCAGTCAATAATCCCGTAATAATTCTCAGGTTGTTTTTTATTGTGCTATGCATTCCTTGAAGCTTTTTAGGTTATAAGTTCCTAACAGAATTTTTGATTGTGAGAGCCCTGGTATCCTTTCCCAATAGAGTTCTCTTTCTTTTTCCTCTGCATCATTCATAAGAAGAGATAAAGTTTCGTTGCCTAGATCACAGAATGGTTCTGGGCCAATCATACTTGAAACTGCGTCTCTTCTTGCAAGTTTGTCTGCCATTTCATTGCCTTGGATACCAGCATGTCCCGGAATCCATTTTAGGTGCACCTGCTTGTTCCAGCTAAGTATGTTCAGCTTGTTAATGCACTCTCATGCCAATTTATATGATAGCTGGCAGGATATAAGTGCCATTATAGCTTCCTGGCTGTCAGTCAGTATTGCGATTTTACGATTCTGATAGTTACGTTTAAGGTTGAAACCGGCGCATCTACCTATCGCGTATATTTCCGCTTGAAAGATAGTTGCATTATTTTCCAGTGCTTCATCACAAACAGGATGACTGGTCTTGAAACCGTCAGCAAAATATCCAATACTCTGGCTTATTGCATTGTATTGCATAATATAATGACGAAAGCGAACATTGAGGACGAGTGAATGAATTTGAGGACAATGTAGCAGAAGAGTCTGATTATACATTTCATACTATTGATCCTTCACAGTACACTCGCAAAGGTGAAACAGCCCTGTGGGGCTACATTTCTATTTCAACTCCCTAATTACTGAATTTACAATTATTTATTAAAGTATTGTTAAAATATAACAATAGTTATAAAATAAAATGTAATAAATTTTATTAAAATAGTTGTAATAAAATTCTAAATGGCACTTTTAGTGACTTTATAATTTTTTTTTAAAGTATAATAATAGTTTTGAGTTATTTATATACATAACTATGCATATAAATATCCTTTTCCTTGTGAAATATTGTGAAAATCAATGAAATCTCATGACCTATATTATTAACATTAAAAAAACAAAACTTAAATTAATATATTAAAAACAAAATTTAGATATTGCTTTCATCAGAATCACAGGAATCAACCTTCTTCACAGGAATCAATTACAATATATAATATATAATATCTGATATCATGATATTTTTTGTTCATTGTTTTCCCTTCTCCTTCTTGTGAAAAACTTAGCTCTGATTTAAGTAATAGATGGTGTGTTAGGTCCGTTTTTGTTGCAATCCTGGAATTCTTCCTACTGTGAAATAAGCGACTTTTATCTATTTGCTTATGATTGGATTCTAAAGCTTCTTCAGATAATACTCTAATAGTAAGATCATAGGAAGAAGATAGGAAGATTCTAATTATATCCATTCCATGAATAAATACTTTATGAGCAGTGGCAGCCATAAAAAGCCATTTGCAGTTTTTCCAGTAAATTGTTTTGATTGTTTTAAAAAGCTCTTCGAATTATATTGTATTTATGTGACATACATTGTGACCGAAAGGTTTTCGGAAGTTCTCATTTAAAATTCGCGCGCTGTATATTTTTCGATATTTTAAGTTTATGTAGTTTGGCAGCACTGTCCTTAATTACTATGCCAAAAATGAGCGCGATCTGTCAGACAGTTCGTTTACGGCAGCTGTTGAAACCAGTTCACCTCAGTAGTGCGTTGCGAAAAAAACAATGGAAAAAAATATTGAACAAAGAGTTTGCATCCAATTTTGTGTTTCGAACGAAATTTCGTGTGCAGAATCGTTGCGAATGCTACAAAAGGCTTATGGGGAATCAGTTTTATCGAAAACTCAAGTTTATGAGTTGTACAAAGCCTTTCAGGACGGTCGTACGACCGTCGAAGACATGCCGCGTTCTGGACGACCTTCGACCTCTACCACCGACGAAAACATTGAAAAGGCAAAGGAAATCGTGTTCCAAAATCCTCATGTGAGTGTTAGAGAGATAGCACGAGAGCTAGGCATCGGTCGTGAGACCACGGCCTCAATTGTGGAAGGATAATTCATGGATTTTTCATGACGATAATGCTCCCTCGCACCGAGCCAACATTATCAACGATTTTAAGGCCCAACATTCAATAAATACCATCGAACAGCCACCGTATTCACCTGATCTTGCACCGTGTGACTTTTTCCTGTTTCCCAAACTCAAATTACCCCTCAGAGGAACGCGTTTTGAATCCATAGAAGACGTAAAACAGAATTCGCAGAGGGAACTCAAAGCCATACCGGAAAGCGCCTATAAAAATGTTTTGATGATTGGAAGAAACGTTGGCATTTGTGTATCGCTTCTAATGGAGCATATTTTGAAGGAGATAAAATAAATATTGATGAAGATTAAGAATTTTGCGTTTGTACATTGTGACCGGAAACTTTTCGGTCACAATGTACACAAAGTTACTAAGTTTAAAATTCAAAATTAGACTAATGAAATAACCTACTTCTAATTCTTAATCCTCTTTAACGCTAAAAAATGACTTTAGCCATTAGATATTGTTTGCTTCAAACCTTTTCTTATGGTGATGGCAATTTGTCCAGTGTGTTTTCAAATCCTTTATAAGAAATCTTAATTTCTCTATTGCATTATACGGGTTAGTTAGAACTGATACCTTTGTTTTAATAAACTATGAAAGCTTTGTTAATATCTCTTCTTCGTTTCTGTTGTTTACACCTAGCCAAACTGGTTAAATATCGACTACTTTCACAGTATTTTACACTATAAAACAATTTTTTTAAAGCTAATAGTACGAGTATATACTTATATTAGTTTGTTTACAAAAATCTGGAGACGCTTTTCACTGCTTTTTTCTTCATTTATGTTTAAAGTTCTGTATAAAAGTTTGAAAAATAAAAGATTAAAAAACAACCTTTTCTATAGAGCATATAGCAAGTGGAGACTAAGCAATAGAGTCCTTACAGTCATATCAGGAAACTAAGCATAAAAAATAGTGGCACGCATGTTCTAACTTTGATGTCGTCCAGTTGCCAAATATATATACATTTTTAAAACCTTTTTTTGATTTTTCTTAGTTGAACAATTGTTTATGAAACTGCATTTAAGGATGATTCAATATTCGACTCTGATTTTTTTGAATTTTGACCGCACTTGTAACACTGTACAGCGTTGGCTATATGATGTCTTGAAATAGTACATTTTGAGAAAATAAAAAAAATTATGGATTAAAATAATCAGCCAAACTAAATAATCAACGAGGCTCATGTGAATAGAGAGCCCTAATTAGAAAGGTTAGAACCCCATAAATGCTTCTCGAAAACAAACGGGAACATTTATCTATTTGGAGTTTTGGTTTTTAGTCTAGGCATTAAAAAACAAATGAAAACCTCTTTGGCTAATTAAGTAGAAAAAACTAGATCTCATTGGCTGTATAAATAAAAGATGCGACCTATATTTTACAAGAGAAAAAGAACATACAATTCAAATGGGATTCGTGTGCAATTGTCGCTTGAGTACGAAAAATGCAGTTATTGACCTATGTTGTAGCAAATTGTAGAGATATATGAAGTAAACACTTTTCTGAGTTTTTCAGAGTTTTGGTTTAAAAGAAGTTTTAAGCAATTTAAAAGAAATGCGATTCATATTCCGAAATACCAAACCGAACACTTCTGCAGATAAAGTTTTATTTTTTGTATTTTATATAACTAGAGTACAATAAGCGCTCAGTATTTAGTAAAAGCAATAAAATAGATTTCCTAATAGAAATACTTTAATATTATTATATATGATACAATAATTAAAAATTACTATATTAGATCGGGTTTGGTGAACTATTTTTTAAATAGCTCTATAACATGAAAAGTTTGTATGTATCCAATGTTCTCGCTTAAAGATTTCCATTTCGGGTTTTCCCATTATTAGTAACTCCTTTATTGCAGTTCTTTCTCTATTACAAGAAGCATGTCTTTGATACTCGAAACGAAATTTTTACTTTTGTGGAGTAAGATCAGACTGTTTTAAATCTAGCTCTTTTTGTATTAAATCTGTTTTTAGAAATTATTTCCTTGTGACCTTGTAAAATATCAGAAACCCAATCGGGAAACTATTTAATAAATTAATTTAGTATTAATATAAATGAAATATAAAAATATTAATTTATGAACAAACTTCTTCAACCATTTGCATTTCTATCACTTTAGTTTTAACAAAACAGCTGCTTTGAAGTCCTTATTTCTTGAGCTAATTCCATCTTGAGCCATTAAAGAAAAATACTAACTTTAGCTGAAACTATTTTTAGCAACGATTTTATCAGGGATTTCAGCAGGCCTTACAAAGATCCTCACAATGTGTGCATTGGGAAAAATTATTTAGGCTTGAAGTGTGATGGCTCTTGTTCCTCTTCAAGACACAAATAGTTTTCCCATAAATAAATTTGCATTACAAAGTGTCATTATCAAGAATAACTTATAAATTTGTAAATTAAAAATATGTACGCATTTTTTGCAGATTTTTGCAATTTAGTATATGTGTCCAAAGACCACTTCTATGTTTTATAACGTCCCTTACAGCTATATATTAGCTGCAGCTTACAATTCTTAAAGTCCCAACACCGGTTATTGTGTTTTTAAATCCTATTATTTTATAGGAGCAGGATCATCGCACAGTTCAGACCAATGAAAACTAAGTGATTAAAATTCTATATTTTTTGATCTAGAACAGATATTAAAGTTTTAATGAACTTTCGTTTGCATGGGTTTTAAATAGCGTTTTAATCATCTACTTATGACTTCACTTACTTTTGTAACACCGAAAATGTCCAAGGCAATTTCTTAAAGCTCAATACATTGCTTCAGTTGAGTGAAAACACACTTTATTCTAATTGCCTATAACGCCTTTCTGGGCACAGTTATATCAACATTTACACATTTTAAAGTCACGCCATTCATCTTATTTGCTACTTATAAATCATCTCAAGATCTAAAAAATTTTCTGGTTTTGTGATATTAGTGGTCTTAGGCATACTGCAGGGCTAACATCTGAACTTGTTTTGTGATAACTTCGTTATTTTTTAACTGATTTTCTTAAATTTTAAGATATAAATATAAGCAAATAAAATATTTATAAAGAGGTGTTTTCGAATAGTACTGAACTACAACAACAAAAATTTTTATTTTTTATTTTATTTTTAATTAATTGAATTTCTGGCTGACCATACAGCTGTTCCGAGTATTGCCAAATACCCATCATCAGTGGTCTTGGAAATAATTCATGTATTTAAATATTCGAAAATAATTATTTTTGAGACTGCAAGTACCAGGATTCGAACTCGAGTCCTACCAAATGTGAAGCTCATAAATAAATAAATAAAATATTTCTAAAATTGAAAATATTTTTATTTCGTTTACTATTCGTTTTGTGGATCTGAGGTCTGAAACATGTAAAAAAATAAAGTGCGGAAGACTAAACATTTGGGTATTGGTAAAAAAATATGGAAAACTTAAAATATTTTTCTAATTATTGCAATGTGAGTTATGTTTACATGTGATTAATGAATAGATTGGATTGGAATTTTTGGCATTAATTATGCACTTTTTTTCGGTAGTTGGTGTTTAGTTGCTAGTTAAAAAATACGAATAATTAGAATAAAACTCTGAGCGAGGACAATGGTGAAGGAAGTTGTTAGGTGTAGATCTTTTAAAAAAAGCCTCGGCTGCAAAACGGTATAATGAAGGAACCGACTACACACATCGAAGTAGAGTGAGAGCTTTTGGAACATAAACTACTTTTCTTGTAATTTTATTCCACTATTTCAGATAACACCTATTCTAACACGAAAAAACACTACAACATGTTTTTTTTGTTAATGTTTCTTTTTTCTGCTCAAAAAGTACTCGGATTTTGTAAATAAAACACACAAATTTAAATTTTATTCCAAATTTATTTTATCTCCTTCAAGATATGCTCCTTCTGAAGCGATACACATATGACAACGCTTAACCTAATCTTCCATACAGTTTTCGTAGACCCGTGAAGGTATGGCTTTTAGTTTCTTCTGCGAATTCACTTTTACCGATTCAATCAACTCAAAACGCTTACCACGAAGGGGTGATTTGAGTTTCGGTAATAGAAAAAAGTCGCACAGATCCAGATCTGGCGAATATGGTGCCAGAGCGATGACAGTGGTGACGTGTTTGGTCAAAAAATCGCATACAACAAGAATTTTCCATAGTAAAAATCGTTAAATGCACTTGAGGTAGTCTCACATTAACAGCTGTTGTAAACAAACTAATTGACAGATGGCGCTCAAATTTGTACCATATGTCAAGAAAGGGTGTACCAACATAACAACAACAAAAAAGATCTGTTTTGAAAAAGGTCTATTACTTAAGGAGTAGTTAACAAACAACAAAATCCGGATACTTTTTGAGTCCAATGAGAGAGTTTCATAGCCAATCAAACGTATTTATTTGTTTAAGTCAGAAAATAAGGACTTAGGTCAAGTTCAGTTTTAATACTGACTTAAGTCATGTTTAAATCTTTAACTTAATTCATACTTAAGCCTTTCTAAGACTTAAGTTACGACTATGAATTCGGTAGTCATGTTTGGAGTCACTTGTTTTATAATATCTTTTACTTAAAAACTTTGCTCATCTGTTTAATATGAACATAATTTTTAGAATGGCAATATATCCAATGTAGTGTTAAAGCATAGCTCTTCGAGCTCTACTAGACGTTTTAGTGAAATACTGCAACTTTTCGATTTGCTCAGTTTTGATATATGCAAAATATTGTTTCTTATTTTATCAGTTATTGATATTGCGAATAGAGCAAAGTAATAAATTTAATTGTTATTTCATTTTATTGACAAAAATGAAATAAAGAAATGCTTGGATTATAGAAATATTCGCATAAAATTAGCCAAAATTTTTGATTTTCCACTGGAGTATTACTTGTGCTCTCTTGTTAATTGTGTCTGTTTTGCTAGTTTAATTTTGAATATGGCATTTTCAGGTTTAAAAATGAAAAAATAATCATTTCATACCTAAACCAATGGAACAATTCGCATTTGAAAAGCTGAGTTCGTATTAACATGAAATGCAGACGAAATCACTAAAATTGTACTTCAGTGAACGCAACGGGGCACAGTTGCTCATAAACCGAAATGATAATGTCAACAAAAAACTGCAAGCTAATCAAACATAACACATACTGGCAACCATCAATACTACGGCTAACGCCAAGTACAACAATTGCGCCCCATTGCAGTACACACAACTCAAATGGAAGATCTAATCAAGTGGTGGCATAATCACTTTTCCAAAATCTCCGTCACCAAACTCGTTGATGAAGCAACTGCTGCGAGCGAGGCATAATAATTGCTGAGTCCAATGCACATACGGCATGAGTGCTGGCTGCTATGATTTGAAAAATAGTGGGGCTTGTTCCAAAATGAAACCAAGTCACCGAACAATCATAACAATTAGAATTGATATTGAGTAGTGGGATTTCAATTGCCTAACGGTATGCAATGTAGCGGCTTGCTTCATATACTCGTATCAATAAACACCCCAGAACAATTCAACGCAATGCAATGGAGCACACAAGCCAATACTGCGACAATAATAGTCCTAACAATCCTTCCACTCCGCGACAAATAAATTCAAATCGTATTTTGCGTTTAAATGTGGCCACTAACCACGACTTGTCAACACGATTTCGTTGTCGAGCTGGACTGAGTCTGACCACGCTATTGTCATGTGAGCTGGTAGTGTACTGGCTAACTTATGTTCTACGTTCAGTGCTGTATACGTCACTGTGCGAGTCGCTGGTTGCTAGTCGCTGCTGTGTATGACCGTTGTTACCGAAATTTAGAGTTGGCTCATCAACAACTTTAGCGACATTAAATGCTTGTTTTAATCCAATCAAAGCTCGAATTGTGGTTGTTTTGCGTATGGTAAGCCAAATTTGGACTTTGAAATTTGAAACTCGAATATAAGTGGATACCTCCCAGAAGTATCAGCAACACAGACAATGCTAACGACAAACAACTCACAACAACTTAATCAGTGCCGTAATAAATAGCTATATGTATTAACGGATTGAAGCCAATTCAACTCCATCCAACTTAGCGCTGCTCCATTTGCATGATGGCCATCTCAGCCTAGTACCACAGTACCACTGTTGTGTGATATGTGCTTTCGATTGTTTGACAATTAGTGTGAAGTTGACTGCACTTTGAATTTACACTAAAATGGCGGCATGGTAACTAAGCCAAATCCACTCTTTACACATTGTGTAAATTGTGTGCTGCTGTGCTGTTCCATAATCTATTGTGTGTGACTGTGTATCAATTGTTGATTTCCATACTCCGTCATATTGCACGTGCTTGGCTGAAACACAGTGCATGGTTTTTCAAAAAAAAAAATAAGCTACCAAAACAAAAAATTTACTTTTAATGTCCGAAAATAAAAATTCCTCCATTGACGCTGTTAACAATTTTTTTGGCGCCATTTTGTTTTAATTATTTGCAATTCAAAATGATTAAAATAGCGTTCATATAGAACCATACGGAAATCATAAAATCGGACCACCAATTGTCAGTTCCTAAGCTCATGTGAATAACCTAAGCACCCAACCCACAAAATTATAGTCGATATTGCTCCTATTAAATACGAGCATTTGTATTATCAATTTTGTTGTTGAAAGCTCCAAATACGTATTTTTCTATACTTATATGTAGCTAAATGGACTTGTGTCTCTGAATCTTCTATTTCGAGGATATTGTGCCAAAGCTCACACTGTGGTTTTTACGACAAACGACACTCGTGAGGCTTATGTTTGTAGATGGCAATATTATTAATGATGAATAACAAACTTTGTAAACAATATATATGCTAATAACCCAGCTAGTAACCAACCATCGTGTTGTGATCCTTACATTCAAATCAAGATCACATATTAGCTATAGTCTTACACTCTAAGTGCGTATATGGGTCATTCATTTACAATTCGGACACCTTTTTAACCTCATGATCTCCGATTTGGCTGAAATTTTTTTTATGAGCTCCTTTTATAAAATAAGAAGACCCGTATCTCGGGAAAATATTTTGTGATTTGTTTCCTATGAGATATGGACCCATGGAGTTGTAAGAATTGGCATTGTAGACATATTTCCAAATGGGTATATCTCAAGTTCAAGTTCAAGATAGAAACTTGAAATTTACAGCGTTTCAAAGATAATTGATTGTACTTTTATGAAATTGTTTAAACGATTAAAATTGTTTATATTTAGAACTAATAACAACCGTTAAATTTAAAAAAAAAATTTTCTTAAAACTATTAGCTAAATCTTCATTTCTTATATTTTACTTAGATTCAGTTTTAAATTCTACTGCGAAATAAAAATTTGCAGGAACCATTTAGTTTTTGAAATTTTTTAATATTTTTTTTTCTCCCGCAAAACACATCAAGCACATGCGGACTACATTTCCATTGAATGAATTTTCAAAGAATTATCTTATAATATAATTTATAAAGGCATAGTCTCTTAAATGCATTAGTTGTGTAAATTGTTAATGCCCACTTCTTAAAATCGAGTGATGTTTTTTATGTGCACCGTGTCTTCCTTCTTCATCGGGCTACAAAATTTGATTAATAAGTTTTTCACATATATCCAATATAGTTCCAATAGAATGACCATTGATATCCAGGATGTTTTTAAGATATAATTAACAGATGGGCACAATATCACCATCTTGTTTGATAAAATAAGTATTATAATTTTGGCCAAGACATCTAATTCCTACAAGATGGTCGTGATGGTATGTGGAACTTTGTCATTGCATTTCAATGAATTCAAGCTCCAAACATGAAGCGAATAAATACTTTCTTTCGTTCAGCTATAGTGTTTGTAACATTTGAACCTATATGCCCTGCCACAAAGTATTTTTATTTGTCTCATCATCGACGGAATCGCCAAAATTTTCCAGAAATTATGATGAATAGAATTGATTAAAAAATGAAGACGAAGGAATAATAATCTCGACGAAGAAAATTGCTACGTTGTATTTAAGCTTTTTTTATGAGTAACACTTATCTTGTCTAAAAGTGATCTTACTATTGTTAATTAAAGACATTTTGTCTCCAAATTAATGGTTTCTTAATATAGAAAGAAACATCGAGTAGGAATTAATGTCTTCATATCAAATGTCTGAGTGAGATTTGAGTTGATACTTTCTATAAAATTGTGAAATCGAATAATTCTTGTATCTAAAACCGGTTCGGTTAAGAATGTAACTGCTGGAAAACATTAGGTGGTATAACGAAAAACAGTTAATATATTAATAGTATATTACTTCATGAAAAAAGAACAAAAAAAAATTCAGTGAAGTTTTTGAAAGGTACATCTAACGAATTCGTTGCTTATTTGTGTGCATCAACTAACAAGTCATTAGTACCGACTTACAATTTTTTCATTAAAATTGATTTATCGGTAAAAAAATCACGTTATGTGAAAGACAATGCCAATTCGAGAGATAATATCGATATCGAACTCTTGTTTTGATAGCTCACTGATTACTCTGACAGTATAACAAGTAACACAGCATCTTTGAAACCAAAATTCGTCTATAGGATATTGTTTTTCCACGTATGAAATAATAAATCGTTAAGCATTAAGATATTCTTCATTTTTTAACAAGTGCGGTCCAATCACACCATCAGCCATAAACAGCCTCAAATAGAATATTTTTCAGTGTGTACATATATACAGCCCATAAGTTGAGAATAAAATCCCTGCTCATAAATGTGACGAAAAACATCAAGAAAACGGAGCCCTGAAATGAAACAAAATATTTGTATCGAAATACTCAACACCACTACTTTATGTTTATGACTCCAGTGAACAGAGTGAACAACAAGATACGCACTGGCAGCCGCAGTCAAAGCAGCCAGGAACGACTTTGTTTCAGAATGAATGTAAGGACGACATCATGCTGCATATCCTTTGCTGCACGTCAAACGAGTACCAATCCAAGAGCAGCTTATACCCAGCAACAAAGATATATTAAAAAATGACGAAAATTGCTGTTGCTGTATGCCAAGGACACCGAGCTCCGAACGCACACTTGTGGAAGTGCACTTAAACTTGACAAGTTGTATATAAATACGTTTATGTATATTCTCATGGTTATATACATAAAATTTATGTATGTTGTGCATTCGAGCTTAGTTCTCTGTCGCAAATAAATGGACCAATAAGACGATGATGTGCTGCAAGCTTCAAATCATTGCAAATAGCAAAATAACTAACGAAATAAATAAATTTTGTCTTACAGACGACAAAGGAGCCATAGGAACGCACCATCGCCTGAACCGTGCTAGGTACAGCTATGACGGCGGCATGGATATAATGTGCGGCGGGATGTACAATGCAAACAATTTTATTCTGAAAGGCTTCTCTGACTTAGACGTAACGCTACAAATGCATATAAGAAGTCGAAGTAACTATATTAGGTAAAGCAATCATGATTTCATTGTTAAAGCCACCTTTAATGTAGAGTATAGCGAATGCAAACTGGCATAGGCCATATAAGTCCCGATAAATTAAGTCATAAACAGTAAAGTCTGACATTGAGTAAATAACAAACATTATTCTTCAAGTATTTCAACTTATTTTAATAAAAACTATAAGTTCGGTATTCATACATAATTTTCAGTTTTTCTGTAACCACGGAATATTGTTCGTTTCTTAACTATTTAGGTAGAGTATTATTATTTTATATTTAATGCCCAGTTATCAAACTGAAAATAAATATTTTTAATTATATAAAAAAAGTTAATTTTTGTAAGTAAATCTTTTACGCTTCAGATCAGTTATGAACAGTTATTAATGAATGAATGATCGTAGTTATCAACATCAGCTTCTCTGAAGTCATACTTAGGTCTCATGAGAGAGGTACTCTGTGATATATGTATGATCACAGTAGTAGTAAAATTAATTCAGCATGTGTCAACTCTCTATTTACTATATTCTTATGCTTTCCATGTTAAGCAAAGCGTAGACCTGTTAAAATTGTAGTTTCCCGCAGCATCAAGTGAATGGAGCAAAAACGTTGATAGAACTTATTTCAAAAGCGTATGTACTTCTTGACACAAATTTTTGTGTCATCAACGATGGCAACAACTACAACTCAAAGCGCAATTACAATAATAAACATTCACGAAAGAGCAGCAAATGACAATCATTCCAGCAGCATCCTCTTCCAAAGTATCCACACAGACTCGACGCTCGACTCATCTTCCGACATGAAAAACATGATTTTTGTTGTCGCAGTTCGCTTGTTATTAACTTGAGTATCCTGTATGTGCCTTTGTACCCAACACAATACAACAGCAGAGCACTAAGTATCTGAAATATTTTATAAACGAAATATTTAAGGCAAAAACAGCAAATGGAAAATCAACTTGAGATGGGAAGCACACATTTTTTACAAAGAAAATTTATGCGTACTGAGCTAAAATGGCAGCAAACAAAAACGTCAGAAATGAAATTATGAACCATCTCAAAGACATTTGGCAGTGCTGAATGCGACCAAGGAAGAGTCGTTTGCCGAATACGGATTCACATATAAATATATACCATATATTTCCAAAAGCAGATAAATATAAAATTATAAGCTAAAATCTGAATAAAAATACAATAGTTCGGAGTATTTTGTATAAAACGTTCTTAATAACAGACGTTAAAGTATATTGTTAATTGCAAGAGCAGCCAACTTGAATTGGATTTATATATGCACATGCAAGCATTACAGGAATATGAGGAAAAAATGGTCTGATCGGCGGAAATATATATATGAAAAGTACAAAGGCTTATCAACTTCATTGCAACTTCTAACTATATTCAAAAACTTTTTTGGGATCTTATAGTTTGAACACAAATAAAATTATGTAGCTATTTCATTGGGTGAATATTTTGAAGTCTCATATCATTTGATCCATGCCAGAGTTAACGCCTTTGCATTACACACATAAGGACTCCTGAAATCTAAGACATGATTAAAGGGATAAATATTAGTTTTATAATTATTTATAAAACTAATTAGTAATTAGTTTTAGTTTGAGCAACCCCACAGCTGGATTCTATATGTCCAGATTGGCTGCAGCTTCTGTTTGTATAATACAACTTTATTGAAAAGCGATCGTTTTGATTTTCTTCCGATTGACCGTTTCAACGATTTGGATTTAAGATCTAATTCGGTTCTTTTCTTTTTTATGTACTTGCTCCAGCTTAGTTTAGCGTCTAAAGTTATACCCAAGTATTTCGCAGTATTCGCGTGAGGGATTTGTTCTTCATCGATGTAAACTGGTATATAACTGACGTTTCGATTTATGAAATTTACATGCATTGATTTTTCTTATCCAGGTTGATTTTCCATTTCCTTGTCCAAGCAATTATATTATCCATACTATTTTGCAAATTATTAGCTGCTATTACTGCGCTTTCTCCAACTGCAAGGACTGCAGTATCATCAGGAAAAGTTGCTGTGAACGTCGTTGCACTCGTCGGCAGGTCGTATGTATTAATTAGATATAATAGGGGACCCAAGACACTACCTTGTGGAACTCCAGCGTTATTTTTATGTAATTTGCTATTGGCATCAACGTACTTTACTCGAAAGTAACGATCAGATAAGTTAGAAGAAATTATGTCATATGAACTTGTCATATGATAACTTGACCGTAGCATTTACGTAGTTTGCCTAATATTTTTTGTAGTAACAGATGAAACAGATTAAAATGTAACAGATTGAAAAAATGAGTTTTCTGATTTATGTGGCAGATCGATATTCATTACAAAGAAAAACAAACGAAAATAGGAGACTGCTTAAAAGTATTGTTGATGGCAACAATCTGTGTATCAGCAACTTAACATTTAAGCCTACTTGAAAAATACCTACAACAAAAAGATTTATTTTGATTTAAAATATTATGGTAGGTAAGCGTTACATGCGATCTGTAATAGATGTACGATTTATCAGCAATGCTAATATTTTTTTTTTTTTTAATTGCTCGGATTACTTACATTATAAACAACGAGTAACTAATATCTAATCAATAATACTAGTACCTAACTAAGCAATTTTCTAAACTAATTACTCTACATTCTAATTCGATGCCATGTCAGCCACATTTCACCGCTTTAGTCGTCTTGGTGCTAATTTTGATAATTACATTTTCATAGAGAGCCTCAATGGTAAACCCAAAATATGAAATTTAATCCAAGCAAATTTAAACAGCCAAGTATTGATTTCTGTCTTCTTGGCATTGGTGCTATCTTGCTTGACAGATGTAATATAAGCCTCGTTAAAAAAAATCATTTGTAGGATTACCAAACATAGAACATAATAATCCTGCAGAAATCCAGAAGGTATGTTCAGCTAAAAACCTGTTACGTTAGCGTACTTTAGATCAAGTAACAGGAGCAGTTCAAGCGTAAAATTAACCGAGTCAGTAGGGCTAACTTAAGCGGGGCAAAACTTACTAAATTTGCTCTTAAAGAACTTATGTACGATGTTGTGCAATTTAGATTACGATAGTTACCCACTTGTTATTAAAGAAATTGATTTGATGAACCAATGTTTATAAAACCAACGAAAGTATTTGGACATTCTTATGAAATAGCGATAATAACAAGATATTTTAATAGCTTGTGAGAAACTTTTCTAAAATTGAAGGTAAGTCATGTCAATGCAAACAAAAATATGTTTGTGTTTAAATCAAAAATACAATATAGGTTCATTTATGGACTATAAAGGGGCAAAATAATTTTGAAGGCACTCCTGAGAGGAACCTTCACTATTAATGACAGTTGAAGATGTACAGTCATCTAGAGTCTAACAAAATATAATGAATTTTCAGCAGAAAGTGAAGTTGCGAGTATATAATGTCGGTGTTCACACACCTTTAAGTTATGGATATGAAAATTGGGTACTAGAATACAGTTTTTTATACTACTTGGCCGGTTTCGCTAGGAATATTTTGGTAAAAGAACTTAAAGAGAACTAAAATGTGCTCGAACAGACTATGGACGAACAGACCAGGGCTCGATTTATAAAGCTTGGGATAAGCACTACACAAGATTAAAAGAAGAATTCAAAATAGGATTCGAAATAGGATCAAAATAGGACAAAACCATAAGACATGTGTTTCTCACTCTTTTTTTATGATATAATCTACATATCATAATCTCTTGTAATCTTAATTAGTCATTTAGTATTTTATTTCTTATTTCCTTTTATCTGTATAAATAATACTGCATCTTTCTTTCTAGGCCAATGACTTGTCTGAATACAGGATACGAACTGTTTATATGCTGTGTATCAACTGCTATCAACAACCATTGTAAGAATAGCTTCAACTTCACTAAATTGCATATAGATAGGAACCTTAAGAAGATAATGGTTAACTAGTAATTGATGGTATCAAAAAGAAGTAGTCGACAAAAATAAATAAAACCTTTAAAACGTATTTATCGAAAAACATTTGGGTCCGTTCCGCAGTCCTAACTTTTAGAAATATTGAAAATACCTTTTAAAAATAGTTTAAAAAAAAGCTTTCAAGAAATCTTTTACGGAGACCAAAATGCTAAACGTTGAGGCAACATATCTTCTATATCCATATTTCCCAATTTCACACCAAAAAAACTTGTGGTGATGTGACTGTAGCGATCAAAATTGATAGTTTGTGTGATATGTTTGCATTTAAGTCTTCTAGTTATCGTCCAAGCATATGAAAAAGTTTGATAAGATGGATTATTATATAAAATATTTACCACATTTCCATCCAATACATACATGATATCAAAAGATTTCCCTACTTCTGATAGTTATTCCGTTCTAGCTGGTGTTTCATAAGAACGTTTATTAGGAGCGTATACTTTATTTAATATACGCTTGTGACTTACTAACTCAGAAAGATTTGATTTCTTTGGCATCGGCTAATGACACAACAATATTGAGTTTAAACAAGTTTTTCTGCATCCTCAAAAATTTCACGACAATGGCTAGGCTAAATGCCAATTATAGGCTACATATTTATATTCAATAAGTCATCGTCTCCAAATAAATTGTAGAAAAAGATCCATGCAGCTATGCATAACAACATTAGAGACAAAACTATTAGGCGAGGTATAGGGCGACAATTAGTAAGCAAGACCTTGCTATCATACTAGTTAGACATCAAGAGAACTGTTAAACTAACAATACCTGAAAAGGTTAAAAAGACAGAACATTCAATTTGTAAACTCAATTTGTCCTCGTGGAAGTTACAGTATTTTCATTAATGTGATTAATAGTGTGATATATTTCAATCCATTTATGAACAAAACAAATCATATATTAAGTTGTTTCGCAAATATTGTTTTACTGTGTAGTTGCATAAACAAACCTTTAGACTTCATGAATTCAAATTTTTTTTATTTTAGAAAAATTTGACAAAAATACGTGTATAAAAAAACAATAGAAACACTAATCATTTTCAAAAAAAGAAGTGTCTATCACTCCAACAGCCCAAGTGCCACGTCATGCAGTGACTTTGTGGATACAGTGACCTTTCGACAATTACTTGTGGATTTTAACTACCCTAGACAATTTTTTTGTGGACATATCCTATGTTCGGTGGATAAAACGAGCCCCATCATCTAAAAAAATGCGATGCAAAAAATCTTCATCTGAGCGCTGGATTTCCTTCAGCATTTAAACACCAATAGCAACAATATTTTCAGTCAGGCAAGCGTTTCGAAATTTATCTAGTAAAAGTTAATATTTATTTTCATCAATAAAGTTTACAATTCTGCCTATATTGCGGTTTGATGAACGATTATGTCGACCATATTTACCTCGTGATGTTCGAAATTTTAAGAATTTTAACTCGTTCAGCAGTTGTTAAACGATGCATATTGTAAAATGGCAAACATTGAACTTAACACATGTCTTCAATGATAATCTGGCATATATCACTAAAATTGTGCTCCTAAATATCATATCATATTATTTGATAGATAATTTAAATATCTTTTTAATAAGATATTGATGAGCAAATTCGGTTAAAAATTATTTGCAAAAGTGAATAATTCGTTGAGCGACTGTGCTCTGTTTTCTATATTATATCTTTTACCTGAGATGCAGAATGCAATCGCAAATGTTTACAAGAAACGGAAGAAACATAAAAATAAATAAAAACAAAAATAATAATTTTTACTTAATAATTTATATAGATATTTAAGCAGATATTTTAATTGACTAATTTAATGTACAATCCAATCAGATCTCTACTTAAAGTTTAATTACAACATGGAAACCCAAAACAACACACGTCAAATACCCTAACTAAATAGAAACAGAGCTGATCAACTCCCAATGATCAAAAGCAACCCATTGCTTTATGATGAAATATACTCTGAACTCAGAAGGAGTACAGAACATCAACAAAGAGCCAAATTATAGACTGAGACTAATACTTGAATTGTTATGGATAATTGATGTTCCGAAAAAAAGTTACAGAGGGTCTTGCACAAATCTACAGGGGTCTGATCAACCATATGAAAAATTTAATATACCTACCTACACAATTAATAAATTTTATAATCAAATTTTCGATTCCATTATTTGTTCATTAATTTTTGATTTTAATTTTAATTGTTTTTAATTAAATTTATTATTTTAATTAATAGTAGTTTCTGCATTTCTGTTTTGCTTTTGAGTTTTTTTTCTTCTTTTTTTCTTCATTTTTATTATAAATATTTACGCTAATGTTTTATTCCTTAGTGAGGTCAGAGGGTATTACACGTTTTAATCTCCGCGCTGAGTCAGGTGCGTTGACTAATTGTAAAACTTCTGCATTTTTATGTAGTGTAATTTCCATTGCGTGAGTAACAACATACGTTTTTATGACTTCCTCGATGGGTTTGATTCCTAGGTCACGATGTAGGTCTGCACTACGAATGTACCAGGGCGCATTTACAATATTTCTGAGTACTTTGTTTTGAAAATGCTGTATTATCATAACATTGCTCTTACTGGTCCCCATAACTGTATACCGTAAGTGCATACAGGCTCTAAAATTTGATTGTAAATTAGAAGTTTATTTTGTATCGATTACACTGAACGCCTACCGATTAACCAATTTATCTACTTATGCTTTAGCTCAAGTTCTTGTTTGTTTCTTTTTCACATGCTCTTTCCAACATAGTTTAGCATATAAGGTCATGCCTAAATATTTCGCTGTATTCGCATAGGGTATTTTCAGCCCATTTATATTTAATTTGCATTGGGAGACCCTTTTATTCGTAAAGTCAACATGTATCGATTTTGTATTATTAAGCTTGAGTCGCCATTGTTTCGTCCACTGACGAAAATTATTTATGGCCAGCTGGAGGGTTTTTGTTGATTCGATTTCATTAGAACCAATTGAAAGAAAAGCTATATCATCAGCAGAAGTTGCAATCCTACAATTTTCTGTTATTGGGATAACATTAGTAAATAAAAGAAAGAGTATAGGACCGAGGAGACTTCCCTTTGGGACACCCGCTTTAATTTCTTTTACGTTTGAGTGGCAGTGTTTTTGTTTAACTCGAAAATATCTATTTGTTATACAAGATACTATAAGATCTCAATATTGTTCTGGCAATTGCATTCGTGATTTGCGGATAAGACCTTGATGCCACACCTTGCTTTTGAGTCTAACCTTAAATGTTAAAAATTTGAAGCATTGAAGGAGACAACAATGTTTGTCATTTTTGGTTGTTTGTTTTGGATATATGTTTATATATTTATTTACATATATTTAATATTTTTTTTTTTTTAAATACTTATACATTTATTTATTGCATCTTCTTTCACAATGAGACTAACAAAAAGTTCTAAAATCTTATCACTAATTTCATAATATTGCAAATTTTTATTATACCTATACGTTGTACAAAATAAAATAAAATAAAATAAAATAAAATAAAATAAAATAAAATAAAATAAAATAAAATAAAATAAAATAAAATAAAATAAAATAAAATAAAATAAAATAAAATAAAATTAAATAAAATAAATAAAATAAAATAAAATAAAATAAAAATAAAATAAAATAAAATAAAGTAAAATAAAATAAAATAAAATAAAATAAAATAAAATAAAATAAAATAAAATAAAATAAAATAAAATAAATAAACCTTATATCACGAACCTCACTTAGAACAATGGGTTATAGGTACTTCATTGGAGTGAATGTTAGGTGGTTTATTAAGAAAACAGTTAAGCAGTTCAACTTTATCAGATCACTTAAAAGAAAGTTGCGTTTTTACTTCAAGCTATTGAATATTAATTAATGGCTGGACGGTCAGCTCTTTTTAGGCGGGAAGTAGTGGATAGATGTGCGAGATTTCTTGCTAGGAGATTAACATGTTCTGTCAGCCTTTTATTTTATTTTTTTTTATATTGTCAAATTCCGCTTTAACTAGGGGAATTTGTAGATCTCGGTGTATACTTTCATTCCTAATATACCATGGAGCACCAGTGATTATTCTTAGTATTTTTGGCTGAGCTCTTTGTACAATTTCAATATTTGAAGCACTAGCATTGCCAAATAGCTGGATATCATAAGTCCATATTGGTTTTATGATGCTGTTATACAAGAGTAATTTATACTCTAGGCATAGGGAAGGTCTGCTATTAATGAGCCAATGCAACTTAGAGGCTTGTAGGTTCATTTGAATTTTTTTGGCTTCAATATGTTTGCGCCAAGTTAATCTACCTAAGTGCGTTATATTATCTGCTTGTGGTATGGGAATGTTATTTAGTAAAATTGTTGGAGATGTACTCCGATTTAAAGTAAAAATGACGTGTCTACGTTTTAGTATTTAAATACGTGATTTATTTTTGTTTATTATTGTACACAGAAGATGGTGTACAAAAATGGTTCAAAATATCTGTAATACAAATAGTTTTTTATAAAAATTAATATACAATTATGTACCATATTTAACATAAATTTATGTGTAATTTTTATTAATAAAAAAAAATAATATTTATTTTTTCGACCTAATCCCAATAATAATTGAGAAAACGTATTTAGTATTGGTCGTAATGACAATTTATTATAAATAAAGGGAAGCTAAAAAAAAACAAAAATACTAGAATTCGCTCTTCCATTAGTGAAGAAGACCTGCAATATTCTACTAGTAAGGGTTTCACATGTAGTAAGCGTTTCAATAAAAGTAAAAGTCTATCTGCGATTGGTGTTTTCTCACAATTTTCGTTTATTTAATTTTATATAACTCTTTTGCTCATTAACACCAAGTTTTTTCCTTACTAAAATGATATATCGCCACCCAGAAAAGACTACAGTATATAAACACAAAAGAAAAGTTTCGTGGTGGCCGCACACAATTATTAGAAGTTGGAACGGCGAAGCTTCCAATACTGTTATAAATATGTTTAAATTGACATTAGAATTCATGCCTCCAGTTGCAAATTATACACTTGTGTAGTTGTTCTCATAATTCGTTGTTGCCTTTCTGTTACTGTGTTACTGCTGGCGTTCACCTTTTCATTTGGCATCAATTTCCACAAAATTACCTTAGTAAATTACCATAACAGCCTGACAAACAATAACCCTGCAGTAGGAAAACTGCATCCCCAAACTTCAGAGCAGCGTCGAGTGGGGTGCAAACCCGAATAGGAATATAACCTGAAGAAACACTTTCTTGCGATGGAGTTGAAGATGGCATGCCACATCCGCTAGAAAAAACAGAACAAAATCCAAAATAAAAAAAACGAATAAATAAAATAAAATAAAAAACGATTGTTTAAAAAAGTGCAAACATCAGCAATGCGGCAACGTAAGCAACTTGCATACCTGACGCACCCTTCACGCACACCGTCGGCAAGCATATTTCTTCGAAAGAAGAAGCGTAACGCCACTTACTTTATATTTATACCCGCACAATTGTTTCCCGAATGAAGGGCGTGTCTATGTGTGTGCGTGTCCTTAAACTCAGAAACTGTGGCGCGGCGCATAAACATGCACCCCATATGTCCCACAGGACTTGTAAACCAAACAAACAACTTCAAAAACTTTTCCTTCCTTCTTAGTTGTTTTCTTTATTTTACTGGAACACAATAACCGTTTCTCATTTCAATAAGTTTCTCTGCTCGGCGGATCTTTTCCAATTTAGTTTTGAACGTAATTTCTTTTAATGGCAACGGTCGACAGATAACATTCCGCAAATATACGTTCTACTTCCGCTTGTTGATGTGCCTGATGTGCCTGATGTGCCTGATGTGACTGCATATACAGTTTAACCTCAAAACTGTCAGGCAGCCGGTGGAACCAATAAAAATGCAAACACACAAAAAATTGAAAAGACGACTCGTTAGTTTCTTCTGCAAAAAACAGAAGAAAAGGTCAGCGTTGCCGCGTAACATCAACATTCGTAAATACGATACACTACTATCTCGGCGAAAGAATTGCGGAGTTCAGATGGCATGAGCGGTCTTCTGTCTCACCTGCATTTCATGCTAATGTGATGTGTTGGCATTTTGACTTTTTTGGTCCTTCGAGTCAGATTACTTAATTTTTGAAAGCGTAACGCATGTTGAGCAACTTGCTTTAACGTTGCGTATACGTGTATGTTTTATTAGCAGTTCGGTCAGAATGAGAGTGGGAGTGGGAGTAGAAGTGGAAGTGAAAGTGGGAAGGCAAGCTGTAGTTAACAAACGGAAAGACAAAACAAAACCAAAAACAAAAACAAAGACAAAAACAGAATCAGAATCAGAAACGGAACACAGCGGAAGCGCGCATAAACCGGAGCATTTGTTTTTCTACTTAACAAGCAGCTTGACGCTTGTAAAAATGACGATTACATTTGCATTTTATGTTAATTGGACTTCATAAATATGTCACAGCTTCTTAAAACGCCAAAGGAAGCAAAATAAAAGCCTTCATTTAGTTTTTATGACTTCATCCAATTTCGTTATAAACAAGCCCCCAAGAAAGGATACCTCAAATATGTTTCTCACAAGGATATGAACACCATTACAGTTATGATTAAAATTAAAGCAATGGAAGAGTCTTAGATGCAGGAAATGGAGTTATGAGGTTAAAGTGTAAAGTGTAAAGTATTTTTAAATAAATAATTAATATGCTTACATTTTAGTAAAAAGTAAGCAATGCTTTATGTCAACGCTTAACTCCAAACTATTTCCGCGTTTCCTGTTTTCTGTTTCCTGAGTATGTCGATTTGAAAATGAATTTCACTGATGTTAGCCATTTCAGGCTGTTAACATTTTTAGTGAGCAGACGTCTTTTCAAGCCGGTCTCCGAGAAATTTAAAATGTTCTGTCTAAAAACTGCTTATAAGAAGTATTTTTGCAAGAACTATTTTTGTTATTAATACAAAAACACAAAGAAAGATTATATTTGAATGACAAACGAAAACTTACGCAATCTTAAAAATACATGAAATATTCATTTGAAAACAAGGCTTTTCAAGCTAAATTACAATCAGCTGTTATTGATCAGCAGATAAATCAGCTGTTATAGATCAGAAGATCAATATTTAAAGCTCAAAGTAAAAAGTGACGCAAAAGCCATAAAAGCTGTGATTTTAAGCTTAAAACAAAACACAACATAACATTACAATATCAACTAATATTGGAATTTTATTTTATTTATTTAATAAATTATATTTATATTTCAATACAAAATATAATTTTATATGTATTTTTTCATTTTAAATTAATTTAATCTAAGTTTATTATACAATATATATACTAGGGTGCCATTAAGGTATATGGGCAATTTTTTTTTTGTAAAATCGGTTGACGGCACCCCCCAGATCGGTTCATTTTACTAAAAAAATAATCTGTGTAAAATTTTAGCTGAATTGGATAAGTGGAAATGGTGCTGTTGCCTCTGTTGCCTCTGACATCTAATGATATTTTTTTTTTTTTTACAATTTTTTTTTTATATTGCGTGCTGTCAATTCGGAATAGACAATAAACAATACTTTAAAATGACTAAATACTTAAAATTTTTGTGAGCTTGAAGGGACTGTGCTCAGTAGTATATCCGTCTGTTGGAGTCGGACATATAAAAGTTCCAGTGGCGTTTGTTTGCGAAGGCGTGTGAACGTTCTTCCTTCTGCTATAATTCTGCTCATAAAGTGGTTGGGATGATGTAACATACGTTTTTTGTGTTTACTGGCTTGGCTTTTTATGACATCCTTAACTACAGGAACGTTGAGATCACGATGTATACATTCATTTGTTATATATCTAGGAGCATCTAAGATTAATCTAAGGGTTTTTGATTGAAAACGTTGGATAATCTCAATATTTGAAGATGCAGCAGTTCCCCAGAGTTCAATGCTATATGTCCAGATTGGTTTGAGTATCGCTTTGCAGATAAGAAGTTTATTTTCCACGGAAAGCTTTGAACTTTTGTTCAGTATCCAGTAGAGCTCCCGCAGTCTGATGCCAAGTGATTTTCTTTTGGTAAAAATATGGTGTTTCCAAGTTAGTTTTGTGTCAAAGTGTATTCCTAAATATTTCACTTGGGTAGGTTGAGGGATTAAAATATCGTTAAGGCGTACCGGTGGGCAATTTTTACTTCTCATTGTAAAGGTTATTTTTGAAGACTTAGTCTCATTTGTTTTTATTCTCCAGGTTTTAAGCCACTGGGAAATGTTATCTGGCGCTCGCTGGAGTTTATTGGATGCTAACTGGTGATTTTCGTCTGTAGCAATTACCACAGTATCATCGGCAAAAGTTCCAATCTCAGTACCAACGGTGGTAGGCAAGTCGTTAGTGAAGAGTAAGTATAACACAGGCCCCAAGACACTGCCTTGTGGCACTCCAGCCTGAATTGTCTGCAAAGTTGATATTTCATCCCCCTGTTTTACAAAGAAATATCGTGGTTCGATGTAAGATTTTAAGAAAATATAGTAATTAGTTGAGAGCATCTTTTTAAGCTTAAACAATAGGCCGTTATGCCAAACTTTATCAAATGCCTGGGATATGTCCAGAAATGCTGCTGTGCAGTACTTCCTTTTGTCAAATGCTGTATGTATAACATTAACCACTCAGCGTACTTGCTCTATTGTACTGTGCTTTTTTCTAAAACCAAATTGATATTCCGGAATTAGTCTCCTTCTATTGACAATGGGCATTAATCTGGTAAGAAATAAATTTTCCAACAACCTTGACATAACCGGTAGAAAACTAATTGGTCTATATGAATTAACATCTTTTGCCATTTTCCCAGGTTTGAGCCGCCTTGAATTGGGGAGGGATAAAGCCTTTTGTGACAATAGAGTTAAAAATGCTTCGCAGCAATACTATTGCTTCATCCGGTAACTCCTTTGATATTTTTGAAGTAATTAGATCATAGCCGGATATTTGAAGAATATTCAAAGACTCCGGATTTACAAAAAATCCGACTCTACGAATAATTCGCCAAACCGAATACGAAGAGCAGTAATGTCTATCCTGCTTACAAAACAGGCATGTAATACCCAATATTTGGATCGTATGTTGTATAGCATAAATTCAATGATGCCATCAGTATACCACGACTCACTCTCCAAATTACAAATTTTGCCAAATACAGAGTATATCATTTATGATTATCCTGATTTAAGCCATGGGAATTGGAAGCATAGCCTTACCGCTAGATGTTCATTACTTTTCAGTGATTTGCCGAACGTCACCAGTCAATCTATATGCGCGACTTAAGTGAAATATTTAAGCAAAAAAATTTTATAATAAAAATATTGTATTATAGCAGGATCTGACTATCCATTACCTACATAAATAAAAAATAGGCTGAGTATGAGTATGTCTACATAAATAAATACTAACTAAATTCATGTCCATCTTGTATTTAAGAGTGTGATTTTATCAGTTACTATTAGTTAGTATTTGGGTTATCAGTTACTATGTTCTTTTTATAATATGTTATATTAAGTTTAGTTTATTGAGGATCTGTTTGAGCACATCTTTAATCTTCCGTTAATCATACCGTATGTAGTTCAGTGAAGAGCAGTATAATCGGGCGTGCTTAGTAGTGTTGGGTTTGTTTAAATGTTATTTAGGCTTTTATTATACAAGTTGTTTACATACCTACATACATATGTAACGAACACATTAACACAATTAAACTTTGTATATTTTAAACTTAATAAAAACTATACTTATTTATTAATATTAATATTAGTCGCAATATTTGTTGAACTTCAACATCGAAGAAAAAGAAAACAAAGGTATAATAAAATGGTGAGAAACATCCATACGGGTTATACATTCAACAACGGGACGATCGTGAACGTCATTTCTGGCGCGAAGACTCAGACCCAATTTTTTCTCGAAATCCGTATTATAAATTTTATAAGATTTTACAAATAATTTTGATAATTAAAAAATTAATATAGTAAATATAAAATGCCATTAGTTGTTTTTAACTGCTTGAATCAATTTTTTATTGTTTGTTTTTAAAATTTTGTTGTTTGGAGAGTAACTTTAACTTAACCTCAGTACTTGCTTCAGTTACATATGAGCAAGAAGAATGTTTGCCTCAAAATGAATATTAGATTGTTTTGTTTATTGATTTTCCGTATGGCGTTGGTGACCAGCACACAATAATTAAAGGATTTATATTCTTACCCAGGAGAAATTAGTCCCATTGCATCAATTAAGCTTCAATAAAAATCATGGTACTACAACAGGAAGCAGTTCCTCTGCCGTTTTCTTAACTGATACACAAACATTCGACAAAAAATGATTCGACATGAGAAATACTGTACAAACTAAGAACGATCTTAGCATTCAACTTAGCCGAAGTTCTTCACTCTTACACAATAAATACAACATTTCTCAGTAAAGAAAAACTGATAGTACACAAGTCATGATATGTGGACCAGATCTCCGCCTTATATATTCGTACACAGCTGATATTCCAACTTGCTCTATTGTTTGTTGGAACATACGTCGATTCCATAGCTCTTCTAAATAGATACTCTTACCCTCAAGTCGCTTCTTCACAGCAAGCCATCTATTTCAAAACCATTTCTTTTTTATAAACGAACTAAATGTGCAGTTGCTGGGAGAACACATTTCCTATGGACGAAAAGAAAACAAAACCTGATTATTTTATAGTTCAAAAATAAGATAAAAGTGAGATTATCTTTATAATTAAGGTTTAAGATTACTTTAAACTCATTTGTTTGGCGTTCTGATTTATTACTCTTGTTTTTTAGATATGAATATCTTTCGTTGAAATATTGGTAACCAGAAGTGCTCATTTTTTCAGGACTTGACGTATTGGCAGATTGGCTTTCTGGTGAATCTGAACAATTGATTTTACAACAAAAATTTTCGATTAACAAATTGTATTTCTATGGCATAAGTTCACAAACAAAATACTTAATTTAATTTTATAATAAAGAGTGTATTTTGATAAATATCGTAAAATAATTAAAATGGCTTAATGTATTTGAAATTATTTATTTTGTCGGCTTCAATGTAGGTTTCATGACGTACTACAGATAGAGTAGTAGGTTCATACGTTTTACGCAACTAAATAGAGTTAGTCTTCAATTCTATCTGTGATTTTTTATTCGTTTCAATCGCCTTGAAATGTCTTTCGCGAGACGATGAATTTAGAAAACAGAAGGAAATCACATGAAGGAAATCACCGCAGAACAATCAGAAAACATGTGTGGTGACACATTATAGCTCTTCCAACTGAAACTGTGCGAGTTTTAAGAACAATACATTCCTGATACTTTTTACATAGAATGCATGATGTACATAAAAGGCTCTTCATCAATCGGAGCCATGCAATACAAGTTTAGCTTCATTTGTATTGCAACTGACTGAATGCTTAACATTGGATTATATTTAATTGAAATTTCATTTCGTTTATACAATAACATGTCAAAAAATCTGTTTCATCTACTTTAAATGACTAAAGTAGTTATCCCGTCTTAAGTACATTGGATATTTAACCTTGAAAATGCAGGGTATAAATAAAGCAAAGGTTAGTTTAACCACTTTTAATATACCAACAATTGTAGCTACCTACATTATGTAATAAATACCACTTACATTTTGTTGGAAGTGAATATATATCCATACTTATATTGGATATAAAAACTTACTATTTTTGAAGAGCCGAATTTCTTCCTTACTTCTCTGATTTTATGATTCTATGATTAATGATTGAAAATAAACTTACTAAAATTGTTTCAACTGAAAGGACGAATAGTCTAAAAGATGGAAAGATGGAAGTGATATTTTTGGCAACGAAGTGGTGTCAGAATTGTCTCTTTCAGATTAAACTTGTGGAAGACTTATGCTCTTATTAAATAATGGGAATCATATAATTATTATTTCTATCTAAATTTTAACAGTTTATTACCTTGAACGCAGACTTGGGTATCAATTTGCGGCTGTCCTGTTTTCACTTTTGGCTGCGTTGCTGTAATTTGTAATTGCTCTGGTTCAAGGTTTAGATGCTCCACTGTTTTTGATTGCACTTCAATTTCTGGTTCCCCTAATTCGATTATTTCGTTTTCTATCCCGATTTCTGTTTCATGGGTTCCTAAGCAAATTTTTTTTAAATAAGAAGTTTCCACTATTTTCATACTTCTAATAGTGTTCATGAACACTACATATAACACATACTCGTACCCTAGACATATTATGTTACATATAATAACTCACCGGGAGTAGTGCCTTCAGTTTCTGTATTTAACTCACTGGATGTCATTTCGCTAATAGGTTTCTTTGTGCCTTCTAATAAAAAAAACAAATATTTAATTTTGAAAATTTTTTTTGACATTCAAAATATCTACTGTCAATGATTTTTTTTTTCAACTAAATATATATAATAAAAACGAATTGCTCCATTACTTATCAATATTACTTACCCGATGCAGTGCCCACGTCATTATCAGTTGTTTCAGTCTCTGTTGTTTCTTTAGATGCAACAGGAGCTGCAAAGAAATAGAAGTTTTCAAAAAGTATTTTAAATTAGGTCTTTAAAAAATAAGGTTGCGTACTGTAATTTCTACTAAACACACGTAGCGACTGCAACACTGTGGCGATCTTTTGAACCCTAGCAGCCATCGCACCCGTTTGTGGAACTGAAATTCAAGCTTGGCCTGAAAGTGGTTTTGAATATAGTTTCCAGTTTTTTAGGGTTTTCAAAACGTGGCTAAACAATACTCAGGACTTATGAAATAGATGTTTCCAAAATATCAAAAAATATAAAAAACTTCTCCAAACAAGAGGGCCGAAACAAAAATTTTGAAACTTACTCTATAAAATATATATATTTTTAAATATTTTATTAACTAAGGTAAGTTTTTTTAAAAAATTTTAGCCAACTGAGATGTGTTTTCTAAACAACAGAAACAATTTTTTTTCATTTCGGGCTCCATTATGCAGACAGTCATGTTCACGTTTAAAGTAAGAATGCTGCTTACATCCAAAGCAAGAGTGCATTATTCAATCAAACTTTGGTTAAATTGGTGAGGCTTTCTGTACTTGGTCATATGAATCGAAGCAGTGATAGTCACTAATGTCAAATTCGCATAAAAATTCGCTCAAAAATATTATCTTTCATATTTTACCATAACTAAAAGTGATCAAAACAGTATTGATTGTATGAAAGTGACAATTGTGATTTGACTGTTTGCATAACATACCTCAGTAGTCGTGACCACAAAAAGCAAGAACCAAACGAGACTATTTGTCATATGACTGTCTGCTTAATATCGTGTAATTGCCTGTTCTTCTTGGTACTTAAGGATATTGTTTAAACCATACCGCATTTATCTTCCGACTACATCAACCGCAGCTTCAAACAGTCTTATTTTTGTTCCCAGATTTTTTTCAAAAAAAAGTTAGTTTTCTTTTATTTTTGAGCATATTATTTCCATATCCGCAATTTCTCTTTCTAATACCAGGCCAACTCAGTTCTTATTCAAGTAGATTGTTTGTGTTTCACGAATTTGTATGTCTGGAAACCTATTTTTTCACCTTTATATGCTTTAAACTGGCTTTTTGTTACAATTTCTTGCATTATGTCCGTTCTTGTATTTAATTTATTTTAAAATGATAAATAAATGATAAATAAAATGAAAAGCATTATTTCACATTTTGAGGATTTGAAGTTACATATCCTGCAGTCTTATGTGCCATTGATTAATCGATTATTGTATTGAAATTAGTAATAAATAATTAAATTTTACTTCATTGTAAAAATATAATAATCTGAAATTTTTAGCAAACTATTCCTCTTCTATAACTTGGCACTTTATTCCACTTTACACACTACAGAATGGCAGGAACGGAAATAACTGACGTTTGCATCTACACAAAATGAATACTAGTGAACATATGACTAAAAGGAGCAAATCCCTGTTTCTTATTAGGAAGCCACAATGAATAATAATGACTTGTCATTACTCTTTCGTCAAATTAGTGTAATTGTGTGCTAGAATGTTTTATTCATATCATGCGGTAACTTTTCTAATTGTTGCTTACATAACATAAATAACTCAACCCTTTGCTGCTTGAAGATTACTGCGGTGATAACAAGGAAGCCTAAAGTGACTGCTGCAGGATTGACAATCAACAAACTACAACAACTCAAGATTAATGTTGAAATAAATATGTTACCAGAATCCTGGGTGAAATCATTTTGGCAGCGCATTTCATCAAAAGTGACGAAAGAAGCTATGATGGCAAATTCATTTGATAGCAAGGATTATTTTTCTGATCTCTCCGTTAAGTATTAACTTCGATTGATGAAAAACTTTTACGCTAATATTGTATAGATATATATCACGATTATTTTATATTATGAAACTAAATAAATTAATTCTTTGAATGAAAACTTCTGTACTCATGTCAAGGAATCTTCCCATAATTCAATTCGGAGGATGTATGTCCTTAATCTATAACGTGAAATATGATGCTTATTAATTGCTCTCCGATGTGCCACTTTTACTGTAGGCTCGCTTTTTTACAACTATCCTACATAATTTTGCATATTATTCACACAATTAAATTTCAGTGTTCATTTCCCACAAATTATTTAACCCCATTAGGTTGACGAAGAACCAAAAGGTTTTACGAAACCAACCTCACACCACAACCAAGGAACAACACCAACAAAGATAATGAAGTGAAGGAACAATGAATAAGGAGTGTACATCAACGTACTTCGATAGTTTAAAGTGTATTCTGATAGACGAATGTGCTCAACTTACTTCTTTACATTTTGCACCGTAGAGTAACTGAAGGTCTACTTATTGTAGAATATTGAATGTGGTAGGAATGCTGGCGAGTCAAACAGCTACCTAGCGAGCAGGGGATAACTTTGCCTACTCATCTTCGTATTTTGCTCCTACCCCGTGTTGAAAATCTTTAGAAACGATTTAATACATTTTGACAGATTTCTGACTTAAACTTGAGTTGACGGCTGGTGTCATAATTTATTGCAGATAATATGTTAATGAGGTTGTTTATTTGATTTATTCGCCTAAGGGTGCACACAGTGATGAGTGTGGGTTAAGTGATTTGCTGGAACAGTGGTCTGATTGTGAGTATGATTACTAAGGCAACGTTATCAGGCATTCTTAATGACTTTAAGATGTTTACTTAGTATTGCATATAAACGTCTTTGTCTTTGTATTGGAAATGAATTATTCAACAGTTCTTCAAGTTTAAGGATTATTAGAAAAAGTTATGAATTTAGTTATATGGTATATCAGTAATAAATTTCGTGTTTCACGACTAAATTCTTAATCACTGAAGTGTTTAACATTTTGTACAAGAAAGTTATTGTCATTGAAAGTCAAAATTTTTTAAGATGTGCAAGGATAATACTATAGTAATTTTGAATATAAGTTATGGAGTGTCCCAAAAATTTTTACTGGCAATAAAATGCTGCATTACTTCAATCGGATGTACAGTAAAATCCTGATTACTCTTCCTCATAAACGTAGTCAGAACTCAAAAATTAATGGACTACTTTTTTTATGAATTCTTATGTAAAATCTATTATAGTTCATATATTCTAAATTAATTGAAAATAGCTGTTCTAATCAATTATGAAGCAAAGAGTTATCAACTTATCTTATGCTTATCTCAAGCGAATCATTTATGCGATGAAACTCTAATTAGGAAAATTTTAAACAAAAAGAGTTTTTGTTCTTCTGAAGAGGTGTTTATGATATAGAACCAGACATTAAAAAAAATGATTGGTTTTCTTTATACTATGTGGCCTCAATCCAATCTATACAGATTGAAAATATTTTTTAAAGCAGACGTTGAAACTGTTTTGATAAACCCAATGATTCAATGCGCCAAGAATTGTTGAACTTTAATTATTACAGTTCACTATATAAGTCCCCCGTACGGAAGAAAAGCACCATATGCTTCCCTGCATCGTTTCACATGCGTTTATAGCATTAATTGCCTTCTTTATACGATACGATCTTTTATACGATCTTTTTCATCAAGTCATTTGGTGTGATTTTGTAGATGTGATTTAATGCCGCTTATATTAGGTAATATTCCATATGGAATCACCAATATTATTTGATGTTTGTAATGCCTCGACATCTTCATAGCCATGTCATCCATAAAGGCATATACTTGCTTCGAAATTTTCTCTTTAACTTAAGCAATAATTTTAATTACTGATTCTATAACGTGTCGGTTAGCCTCCATCTCTGCAATGTTAGACTCTGAAGTAGAAACTTGTGCTTCGTTTTGATGTGCATTTACTGTTAACTGCAATTTTGGGCGTAGGTTTCTTAACAGAAGAATTCACATTTTCCGTGGAGCGCTGTCATTTACTCATTTCGTCGCTTCAATTTAGGATAATTTAACTAAGGATGTTTGCCATTGTTTATAAATAAAATTATTCAAAACTTTTTTCACCTCGTTTTTTGCCCAAGTCAAATTATTCTTCTCCTTTTCTAAAATATTGGATATACTTTTAAACAAGCATAAAAAAGCACAATCTCTGTGCTTTCAATGGTGCTGAAACCTATCTTTTTACTTGGAAAACTCAAAAGAGCTTCTCTATGTCCGGTACTAGCGATATTTTCGTGTTTCGTTTCTACTATTACTTTCATATCATTGTGTTGTAGGTTCGTAGTGGCTTTTGAACTATTGCAACCTACTCCAATTCCAGCAAAAATGGAATCGCTAGCGAGAGGGTTCCGTTGTGCTCGTCAGTTACAGTGATCACCGTTTCCACAGACATGTGAGCTAATATCGTAATCTGATTTTCATATTTTTTTGGCTCTATTATAGTTTTTTATATGGAAAAACCTACGATACATTTTATCCACATTGTAAGGCTTTAAAAGCAATTAACGAAAGAGTCTAGAAAATGAGATCGGAATGAATTGTATAAAATAATAAAACAATTTGGACAGATGGAAGTACCTTTTACATTAACTGAAGATCTCCATTAGGACCTTCTCACGCATATTCTGAATCGCATGGGAATGGAAGATATGTTCCCTATTCCTAATTTTGCTATTCTAAATAATATGGGAATGGGAGTTTTGTTCCCTTTTCCCCATTTTGCTATTCTGAATCGTGAAAGCAAATTGTTAGGGAGGCAAGTTAAAAAAGTATTAAAAATAGTTTAATTTAATATGAAAGTAACTGAAAATTATCAGATTTTTGAATATATTTTAATAAATTATTATTTTAGTAAAATTATTATAATAAATTTAATATTTTTTAATATTTATTTAAATATTTTATCCACAAGGATTGATTAGTTTTTCGAATATATTTTAATAAAATTATTATAATAAATTTATTACAACTAAATTTTTATTTTATTTATATTTTATTAAAATTATTATTATGATAAAAGTATTATAACAAATTTAATATATTTTAATTTTTATTTATTTATTTTATCCACTATCGTTTTTTTCCACAAATTAAAGCATTAACTGTTGTCATTTAAACCGATAGATAATGCAAGAAACCCGAATTCTGAAGTGAATGGGATTCCTAGAATAGGTTAAAATAAACTTTTGCAATTATGCGCAGGTAAGACTTCTTTTATCTTCTTTTTTATTATAACATCTGCACAATCATAAGCTATTATTATAGTTTATTAATTTAAGGACATTTCTATCCTAATTATAAAAATAAATACGCGGTTTGGAGAGGAACTCAAGTTTTAGTTAAAACATTAATAATTTCAATTAATAAATAAGATATTTTACTTTGTTTTATTGTACATAAGAAAATAATAAATTATATACATATTTAGATAATAAAATAAATAATTAAAATAAAACTTTTCTATTATTTACTTATAAAATATTCATTATATTTATTTCTTATATATAATAAGTTGATTTCTTTAAATCAACATATGATACGCAATTCTTTTCTTTGCTTTGGTCATTTCCGCACTTTTCGTCATTAAAAAATGCCATGGTTGCCAAAATTTAACAAAACAAATTCGAAACTGTTGTTGTTCCCAAAACTACTGTCTCCCAAGCAATTCAGAATAAGAGAGTTGTGTTTTTGGGAACAGTCTCACGCTGTTAGGGTGTTTTGTTCCCTGGGTGTATTCAGAATTGCTAAGCTTATGTAGGCCTGTGTCAAAGAGAGTAAAAAAATTGGAGATAAAATACACAACAAAAAATTTAGGATTTTATCTGGGACGTCCCAGAAGTCTCTATAGCACTCTGTCTGCTTAGCTGATTACTTTTGAATTGCTTTGTATGTACATAAAAATACGATAACGCATCGAAAGTCTGACGCTATTCCTCAACATTTTTCACCGCTCCCTGTAGCACAGAATTCAGCATACTACACAATTTAACCCAATGTTCTTTTAGCCCAGAATCGTTTCGCCGTCGCGATAACATGCAAGGAGCATCACTTTTTTTGTGTACTTTTTTTCTGTATTATATATACCTTCTACTCAAAAAGTACTCGGATTTGGTAAATAAAACACACAAATTTAAATTTTGTTCCAAATTTATTTTATCTCCTTCAAGATATGCTTCTTCTGAAGCGATACACATATGCCAACGCTTAATCTAATCTTTCATACAGTTTTCGTAGACCCGTGAAGGTATGGCTTTTAGTTCCTTCAGCGAATTCTCTTTTACCGATTCAATCGACTCAAAACACTTACCACGAAGGGGCAATTTGAGTTTCGGGAACAGGAAAAAGTCGCACGGATCCAGATCTGACGAATATAGTGCCTGAGCGATGACAGTGGTGCCGTGTTTGGTCAAAAAATCGCGTACAACAAGAATTTTAAATAATAAAAATAATGGCGCTCAAATTTGTCCCATATGTCAAGAAAGGGTGTACCAACATAACAAAAAAAAAATCTTTTTGAAGAAGGTCTATTACTTAAGGAGTAGTTAACAAACAACAAAATCCCTGATATATCAATGCTGCCAGAGCAGTGCGCAATATAAATATAAATAAAGTTATAAAAGTGATACTAGTCGTTGGAAAAATTTCGGAATGTGCAAAAAGGAGGAAAGAACTGTAACAGCGAGTTTGAAAAACGGTCGGGGAAGCGCGCAAAAATTTTGAGAAAGCGGATCGGTTACGGAATATTTTTGGATATAGAAGGTGACGTTTGGTGGAAAGAGCTGGTTTTTCTTTTTCTGTTATTTGCTTCGATGTGACTGTTTTTTTTTTTGTTTCAAATGAGAAGTCGCAGAAATTAAAAATATTAAAAAGTGACTTTAAGAAGATCGAAAAATTTTGAAAATTTTATTAAAAATATTAAGAAGAGACTTTGAGAAGTTTTTATTTTGGGATTAACAAGTCGCGAATAAAATAAGATGGGTGCTTTTTGCAACTGAGAAGTCTCAGAAATTAAACATGTTAAAAGGTCTCAAAATAATCAGTTACAATACATTTGTGACATTTCTGACTAAGTAAAGTGTGTCTTTATAAAAGACCAAAAATTCAAATACAAATAAAAAATAAATTACCTGGTCAAATTGCTTGAATGGCGGAGTATATACTTCCTATTGTATGGGCGCACCGACCAGATCAACAACAGTAAATTCTCATCGGGCGCAGTATGTATATGGTTAAGTAGCCCCACAATTACATCTAATGGCGGCTGATGCGGTAAGCTAACCTATTTGCAAACGAAAATAGCAGGACCCAATTTTTATTTGTTTGAACCCCACTGCCGGTACCCAAAGTGGTTAAATTAAACTTAAATAATTAATGGAGTTGAAGAAAAAAACGTTTTATTGCTTCGCTTAATGCTAATATAATTTTTTTTGTTTTTAATTTATTATATATTTCTCATTTATACACATCATATAGTGATCTCAGTATTTAATTTAGTTTTTTTTACGTTTAATTAATTTTTTTCTTTACATCATTTAATTTTTTTTATTCATAAGTTCTTTTAGTTAAATTGAATTTTTAATTTTTTTGTATATAAAAGAATTTGGTTTTTCCTCAAAGTACATAAATTAATTTTTTTTATTATGAAATTGTACACATTATTAAAATCTCTCTACAAAGGCATCAGGTCTCTGGTTTTGTCTTTTTTATTATTATTGCTTTGTTACATATATATAGATTGGATATATATATACAAGGGATAGGAGGTGTACAAATCACTTCAAATCAAACGATATCCAAACATAGAAGAAAAAGTAATACCCGTCCAAACAAGCAATCAATAATCTTCTAACATAACAAACAATGCACCCACTCAAAACGCAAATGCCAACATCCCACAAACATCATCATATGCCCAAAAATCAATGGGTAAATATAATGACTTGAAAATAGTAGCATGGAATGCAAACGGTATCAGTAGACATGTCAATGAATTAAAAACTTTTGAGTACTTAAATTCGATTATTAACCTCAAAAACGCATTTACTGAGAAAAGCTACGTTAAACTAGACAATTATACAATTTTTCAAACCAACCATCACGAACTGCCATCTTTATTATAAACTGTATAATTAGCTCAGCATCAGAAAATTATAGTACAAAACAAATACAAGCGTCCACAATAATGATTAGAGATTCTCATGGTCTAAAAGAGCCCATTTACAAACCTTAAAAATGATACAAACCATGCATTACACAACAACCTGACCCATAAGAACGTCAAAATTAAGAAGATAACAATTGCTGAAATAAAAACCATCATCGCTGTTAACATCAACTCAAAAAAAATCATCAGGCTATCATGAGATAACTGGTAAATTCCTTCTAGAATTGCCTGTAATAGTAATCATTTACATTAGAAACATCCTTAACTGTATGATTAGCAATAAAATTTTCCCTTCTGCTTGGAAAGTAGCGAGTATTGTAGTAATACCTAAACCAAACAAAAATGCTTCAATTGTCAACTCTTACAGACCGATCAGCTTATTACCCATCTTATTCGAAAATCTTTTCTTCTCTTGACTAGAACCAATAATACAAAAAAACAACCTATTGCCAAGTCACCAATTTGGATTTCGTAAAAAGCATTGCAATGAATATAGACTCTAAGGAGATCACTGTGGGTATGTTTTTAGACGTAGCCAAAGCATTCGAAAGCGCCTGGCACAAAGGATTGTTTCACAAGCTATCAAGAATTTTGCCTGACAATTTTTATTTACTATTGAAGAGATAGATACTTCTTTGTGCAATATCAAAACGACACATCCCACATGATAAAAATAGAAGCCAATGTCCTTCAAAAGAGTGCATTAGGCCATATTATGTATCTACTATATACTGGCATTGGACTTTTATCAATAAACCATGACATCAAAAAAGCAACTGCTAACCTTCAAAATCATCTGAATGAAGTGACGCATTGGTCTGTGGTCTGACACCTGGGGGATTAAGATAAACACCGGAAAAACTATCCAAGTTGTTTTCACCAAGAGAAAATTTGAAGAACAGAAACTGAAAATTGTGATAATTAATATACCAATCTGCAAGAACGCCAAATATCTGAGCATGTTATTAGACCAAAAGCTGATTTAGAAGGATCACATAATATAGAAGAAAAAGGAAACGCATCGAAGATATGCTGATCTATATTGGCTTCCTGGTAAAAATTCTAGTCTGTCAATAGATAACAAGCTACTGATTTTTAAAACTATTATTGTCCCGATTTGGAAATATGGAATTGATATTTGGGAAACTACCTGTAAGACAAATATAAATGCAATCCAGAGGTTGCAATCAAAAATCCTGCGAACAATAGTAGATGCTAGACGGTACATCACAAACGACGATATTTACAAAGACCTGAAAATCCCTACTGTACATGAAATAATTCAAAAAGGCAGTGTTAACCACTTATCTAAATTGCTTCAGCACACAAACTTAGAAATGAGAAGAATTCCTGCCTTGGAACTAGGGTACAAAAGTGGTCTTAAACGTGCACTTCCAACCTTTTAAGTATTAAATTAAATTGAATACTTTTAATTAAAAAAGAAAATATGAAATGTATTGATATTGATATATGACTTTGTAAAAAATGGACTTAATTAGAAATAAAATCTATATGAGTTAATGAGAGATAAATCTATTGTGCAATGTATAGAACTAATTTTCATATCTAATACTATTCATATAAAACATAGTATTGACAATCAACGCCAATATGATGAAAAAGACGGCATTGTAAGCCTCAACAAACCACGTCATACGTATAATACCAGCGACAATAATGTGATATATTTACATATTTACACTATACTACACCTTTGTTGATCAGGTAATACGAG
>NC_051848.1:92346895-92362557 GCF_002237135.1 Teleopsis dalmanni | reverse complement strand
ATTTTGAAGGAGATAAAATAAATATTGATGAAGATTAAGAATTTTGCGTTTTATTTAAAATTTCCGGAAGCTTTTCGGTCACAATGTATACTTCTAAGCCATGGTTTGACTCAGAACAACGGGCTTCAAAGAAAAATCTGAATTATGCCTTAAAAAAGTGCAAGCGACAGAGCTTTTCATCTGAAACTAAAACAGATGATATAAAAGCTAATTATAAAAAAAAGCTGTCCCCAAAAAGTATGGAATAAGAAAATCAAGTCAAAAATAAGTTCTTTAACGTAAAAAGATCGAAAAACTTTTGGAATATTGTTAAATCGCATAGTCGAAAACCTTTTGTCAACAATCCCGAACCCAATTATGTTTGGCAAAGCTTCAAAGAGCAAATTTATCCACCTTGTTCTACCATTGAACATATACTATCTGAAAATTTTATCGAAGCGCTAGATTCGAAAATATCAATAATTGAAATACTCGTAAAAACAGGATTAAATAAAATTAAAAGCAATAAGGCTCCGGGCGATGATTCGATTGCGGCAGAGTTATTTACGAATTTATCTAGTCAATGGATTTATATCCTACAATCTTAATTTAACAATATTCTCCTAACTGGAAGTACACCAGACTCTTGGTCACGGTCCGTTCCAGTTATGTTCCACAAAGAAGGTGATATTAACTCCCCCGAAAATTATAGAGGCGTTGTTCTATGCAGCACTATCTTAAGAATTTTCTCCCATGTTCTATATGTTCGCTGTAGTGTGATATTAAATACGATCTTGCTTTCCAAAATACCCCAGGCACAATAGTCCAACGGATTGGCATCCGGAGATTTTGGTGGCCATTGTGCGGTGGAAATGAAGCGAGGAACCTCATTTCTTAACCATTCTTGGATGGCGCGTGCTGAGTGCGATGGTGCTGAGTCCTGTTGGAATGTCCAAGGTCTGCGGCCGAAATGTTTGCGTGCCCAGGGCTTCAGAACTCCCTCCAAAATATTTTCGCGATAGATTTGCGCATTTAATTTGACACCACGGTCGATGAATACGAGCGGCGAGCGACCATCGGCTGTTATGGCGGCCCACACCATCACCATGGCCGGCTTTTGAGTTGTGATGGCCAACCGAAGTTGCAAATTTTCAGCTGACCTCTCTGGCAAGTAAACACGATCATTTTGTTTGTTTACAAACTGCTGGATAACGAATGGTTTCTCATCGGAGAAAACCAAATTCGGCAGTTCACCACTTTCGGCCAAGCGAAACAACTCTTTAGCTTTTTCGAGTCTAACTTTTTTTTGCGCATCAGTAAGATCTTGCACTTTTTGGAACTTGAATGGCTTTAGTCCAAGCTCATTTTTCAATATTTGCCGAATGGCATATTGCGATATGTTCAGCTCACGAGCCATTTTTCGTCCACTGCGACGCGGATTTCGTTCAATTCGCTTTTTCACTTTTCGAACCATTTCTGCCGATGTTGCTGTTTTTTTTCGTCCACTTCCTTGACGTCGGGCTACGCTACCAGTATCATGGTAACGAGCGATGGTACGAGACACAAAACATTTATTCACTTTTAAATGCTGGAGGGCTCTAACGATAGCCACTTGTGGTTTTCCAGCCAAATGCAAAGCAATCACACTATCACGCTTGAATTCCATCACAAATAACTTTTTTTCTGAAAAATTCCCACCAAAATACTTTTGTGCGCTTGTAAACAATATAATGAGCTGTCACTAGAATAAATCTGACAGCTGTGGGACGAGCGGTTTAGAAATGACAGCAGTCTGAAGTTGGTTGCAGTTTTTTCATCTCACCTTGTATATATGGTATTTATGACAGAAACCAAAATGCCACTTTTAAATATTTTACGAGTTAATTAAATCGACTCGTCTTTTGTCAATTTTTTATGACAAATATTCTGCCGCATAATTTATTACTTCAATATGCACTTGGCTATTTGGATTTCCATTTTAGAGCACATCAAAGTAAACGGTGTTTTCCGTAATCATATTGTATGCAATGCATATGCAATATGATCAGTCCATAATACTTTTAATGATAGTGTGTCACTAGAACACACGTTGTAATTAACCAATTAACCAATTAAATAAGTAAAAATTAGAATATGTATTATTTAATCAATAGACTTTAAGTAAATAGAAAGTACGATTAAGAATTGTAAAGACATAATAGTAAATAAGGAACCGAACCTAAGACGGTTCGATTCCATGTTTTTAAACCGTGTTTAAAAATAGTCATGAGTTGGCGTTCTAAAGACCTTTGTGTAGAGTCAAAGTATAATAGCAAGTTAAATGAATACATTTATAAAAGAAAAAACTGAAAAAATGTTTTTCAAAAAGCTAACTATATTAGTTTAAGTATAAACAACAGAATTTTGCAGACTTTACTTGGCGATCCTGTCATAATTTGTTCACAGACATTACATCACCCTTTGATTTGGGTGGAACAACAGAAAAAAATTTCAGAGTCGCAAAACCGGTTTCGAAATAAAAGATCATGTACTGATAATATTTTCCTGTTTCTGTTTCCCCCTCCTTTTCATATTGTTTATTGCTGACCTTGGGAAAGAATTAAGGAGAGCAAATATTGAAGAGGTCAATATTGACGATTGTCCCCATTATTTTGCGAAAAAATTTATTGGCATTTGAAAGTTATTGTGAAAAAAAATAGATTGTTGTGAACACAGAAAAAACACAAATTGTTCACTTTAGAAAAGGGGGAAGACCAATAATAGAAAATTTGTTTTAAAACGTCTAAAAAATTTCTGTCGTGAGGTCCTATACATACTTAGGAATAAATTTCTCAAGCTTCACATTAGGCAAATGTGCAGCAGAAACTGCAATAAAAAAAGGAAAATGATGCTCGGTTCGGCATTACAAAAAATAAGTAAATTTAAATCTGACTCTGGCAAAACTATGACTGCACTATATCCACCACAACACTTTTGTACGCATCAGAAGTGTGGGCCCTACGATACTGTGATTCACCAGAAATCGTTCAGTCAACATACTACAAACGCTTGTTAGCACTCCTCAAGCTACAAATAATGCAGCATTTAGACTTGAGTTAGGCCTTGTGAAAATTTTATATAGAGTTTCCAAACATGCAATCGATTTCACCATAAGAATTCTCCAAATGGACTAATTAAGATACCCTAAACAATGTCTCCTTCGTCTCATTTACCTACACGTTAATAAGCCTTCTACAAATGATTTTAGTTGGGTTACATAAGTTACCGACTTTTTCAAGTGATAAATATGACAAACTTGTGGGAAACACTGACTGCAGCCACTTGGATTGAAAACCGAACTACGGCATTTGAACGCTATCAAAGACATCTAAAATTCAAAGATATTTTAAAAGCCACTTACTCACACTCCATGAATTGCAATGCATTGAGAGCCCTTGATGACAAACCTGCCTTTTACCTCTTCGATTGTAAGTAATTTTTTATGGCAAGGGTTATCGCCCAATTGCGGTTGTCAACAACTTACTAACTCGAACTCAACAACCTATGGACACTATGTAACTTTCAAAAAGAAGAATCGTTGGATTACTTAATGCTTGAGTGCCCTATACACTCCTCAATACCGTCACCATCTTCGTTTCTTATTTGCAGTCGTCAAAGACAACAAATCTTTAATTTTCAACTGTACTGATCCACAATCAATAAACGCAATATACTTATATATACTAAATAGGCTTAAAATCAGATCGTCTATTATAAACGAATAAGATTTGCCTTTCCTTAAAATTATTTTCATAGATACATATATATATATACATACATAAACGTTTTTTTATCGCTTATCTTTTAAACCTAGCTATAAACCTCATTCTGTTACAACTTTAAGTTTAGAATTGAATTGTTGAATTGAATTGAAGCTCTTCTCGTCCCCGGTAACTTAAACGGAGCGTTAGCATCAAGATTTTTAAACTTTATTAAGAGTTATTGAAATTTCAATTCAAAGTATATAATGAATGTTTTTAATGTAGTTTTCTCTCTTAAATACTAGTTTAATATTTTTTAAATTTATGTGATTTATAATTTTTTTGTTTGATTTTTTTTATTATAAAAGTAATGCCTTGAAGATATATACAAAAACCTGGAATTAGAGCACTTAAAGTTTGTGCCGCCTTGGATACTTGTGGAAAAACACGATTAGTCATCGCTTCAAATTTGACAGGCACGAGTTCTAGGCCTGGCACTTTCAGTCCAAACAAGTTATACACGGACTATAAACTAATTAAAAAAAAAATTCGATTTTTTTCTAAGACCACTGATGATGAGTACTTGGCAATACTCGAAACAGCGTTGTATGGTCAGCCAAATTTCAATAAAATTAAATAAATTTTTGTGTTTGTCCTTTCCTTCTTTCTTGGCTATTCGAAAACCATCTAAATTTGAATATAACTTCTTTGTCACCATATAAAGAAAGCGCAGCAACACTAGTATTTACTTCAATAATTTAATTTTTCAAAAAAAAAAAAATTTAGAAATAAATTTCAGTTAGATACAACGGCAGCTAAGTGACGTCATTTCAGCAGCTGAAGTAAGTACTTGGATTTATGTTTAATATTATTAAAAAAATCCAGAATTTCATAAATACTCTAAAGTTCGACCAGCAACTTGTCATACTTTTCAGACTTTTATTTATTTAATTTTAATTTAAAAAAAAAAGAGAAGCAAAGACTATGATTTTGTGTATTTAAACTATTTTAATTAGTGAATCTAATTAAATATCTATATATGCAGTCCTTGGCAACAAACTTAGTAAAGTTATGCAAAATTTCACCTAAAATGGTATAAAATCTAGTTAAATATAAGAACATATGCGAAAATTTGAAAAATTTGAAGAGAACTGGGCGCAAATCTGCCATTAATCAAAGGGAATGCAGAAGAATATTAGGAACAGTCGTTGAAAATTTTACAATAAATCCCATCAAAATTGCAGTATCATCGCTGGAGTGAATTCGCAACATTATTAATGATGCTACACTACATCGCAGGTTGAAAGAAATTAATATCAATACCTATGTGGTGCATAAAATTGTCAATATTATTCCAACGACCCTATCAAATCGTCTCTCATTTGCTTTGAAGTATTTTAAGAAACCTATATAGTTTTAGTACAATATGTTATGGACAGATGAGTTTGCATTTCAATTCTATGGTTCGTTTAGTAAGCACTCCATTCATTTACGACAGCGCAAAAGAATAATGTAGTGCAGGCACTTAATAGATTTGAAGGTGGCACGATGATGTTTTAGGGATGTCTATCATGCTATGGATTTAGAGATTTGGTACCGACAAATGGCAACTTATATAATCCGGTTATATTTTTAATTTAAATAACCATGCCTTAACGTCAGAAAATAGACCTTGTCTAATCAATAATTGGAACCTACAACATGACAATGCACCATTAACGATTATCTTATTATTGCTTATTTCTCCGACATATATAGTTTCACATAAAAACTATCTTCCTAAAAGTTGTAAATCTATTTAAAATAAACAATATACTCATATAAAATTTTTTATTGAATAAAAGAAAAAAATAAACTGAAATCACCCGATTGAATTTAGTGAGTTCTATGAATGCATTTGCCCGTATGAGTAAATTTGTGGTACAAAAAAGTCTAACGTCTGGATAGTTATATACATAACTGTGTATCTGTGTTATTCATTAGATTACGAAGTGAATTTTATAGTATTTTATTGTCTTTCTTTTCGAACTCACAAATACTTTAACTCATTACTGTAAGATAATTCAAAGTGGTTACATTAAAAAGTGTTACCAAGATGTCTTCTTCAAATCTGCATAAAAATATATGTTTTGTTGACTATAAATCTAGTGGGTTGACTGGTAGTAAATTACCATCAAATAGGGAAGTATTAAAAATCATTAAAAACAATTAAAAAAAAACACTTTTCAGTGATAAAATGATTTTATTAACTTTTTAAGTTTTTTTTTAGTTAATTCTCTTTAGATGATTTTTTTTTTAAAATTATAATTCGATTTTAACTTTCAGAAAAATAATGGAAGATAACAACTATTCGCGCGAAATCACTTCTGATGGCATAATGCTGTTGACAAAGTTCAAATCTACCAATAACTGTCCCGCCACATTTGATGAGAGTCTTCTCGAACTCAGGAAAGAAGTGAGAACTCGGGAGACATTTTAACGCATTTGGATGTTCTTCATCTACTTCTTCCAGTTCAGCAATACAAGATGAAAATGACAAAGAAGGACATCAAAAGAAATCTATCAAATGGGCAAAGTGTGGGCAAAGAAGTCAAAGAAGCAGATCGGCAATAATTATTTCAAAGTTTTTGGAGCATTAGCGATTTGCAGATGCAGCGAGAATTTATTGCTGTTAGTATGGCAATAATAAAATCCAAATATCGGTACACCACAACTCAAGAGCTTCGTAAATGCAACAACGCTTTTCATTTCCTAGTAGATGGTAACAACATTCGAGCGCACAAGACATTTTTTAGATCTACGATTGATGTGAGCGATGAAGTGATTCGAACGATTGCGTAAAAAAAAACTCAGGAAGCTTTGTTGACCTTGATTTTTGGGATATATATTGCAAACATTCAGCTGTGGGACCAGAAATTAAAGAAAGAGTGAGAGAGTTTATAAAAGCCATTCCCAGAATAGAGTCTCATTATTTGCGCAATCAAGCAGACTTATATCGCGCCTATAAAGAATTTCGGGAAAGAGAAAAATTACTTTTTGCTAATTCGCTGATGTTTTACAGAATATTTAAAAATTAATTCAACATTTCATTTTTCAAACCTAAAAAGAATCCAAGTCATTTCTGTGAATCGTACAACAATTTAGACGAAATTCAAAAATTATCACAGAAATAGGTTTATTTACACCAGGAAGAAAAAGATCTGTCACGAAAAGAAAAAGATTTTGACCAAAAATGGCATATGTTGCTGTATACGATTTACAAGCAGTTTTGCTATTGCCAAAAGGAATGGCATCGTCCTTTTTTTATAAAAATGAAATAAATTGTTTTTACTTAATCATAAGAGATCTCTTCGCCAAAAACTTGGAATATTTTTTTTGGATGGAAATTGAAGAAAATCGTGGATCGTTAGAAATCGGAAGCTGTGTACTCCGATATATTGAAAATAAACTCCAAACAAATCGACATAATATTTTATTCTGACAAGTACATACTTTCAATGTATTGCTGTGCTGTCCAAAATTACCAAATTAGAAGCACAACATAACACGACAATTTTTAGACGAGTATTATTCCATTTAAAGTCATTTTCGTGTACGACGGTACCAACTAATTTGGAACAAACTAATGCATATATATCAGTTACTTTATGAGTATACTATTTTGTTATGACAACATATATATTTGCGATATATATTTAAAGCCAATAAGCGCTATTGTAAGGATATTCTTGTTTTAGATCTGTCTTTGAGATGCTCATCTGTACGGACAGAAATATGGATCAAAGTTGTCCCTACATAAATATGCACCAAATCGTCACGACAACACAATTCTGATTAAGTTCTACAAATCAAATATATTATATTAAATACAAAATATCACTTCACTAGTGAAATACTACTAAAACACTAAACACATAAAAGAGCACTTACTAGTAATAAATGTTGTTAATATTTCAAATTAAAATAGATTAATTAAAATATTTAATATATTTATTATAAATACCTTATCAAAAATGTTTACAAAGAAATATTTCCATATTAAGGAATATTAAAGACCAAGGCATAGTTCACATAATATATATCGCTGCGATCGGTGGTGTTACATATACTGTATACGAGATATATCATGTAAATAAGTATTAAGAGAATAATAATAATATAATTTCAAAAATATTTCAAATATAATACAAGTCCTGCATGCATCCACACAATATCCCATATCAACGACTTCCAGGACAACTTTTTCTCTCTGGATCGCTTGGCAATAACATTCAAAATTAAATTTGTTTATATAGGTATATATATATATTTTTAAATCTTGTTTCATCATTATTGTCATATTAATTGTCAACTTTTTTTTGGTAGTTAAACATCTAGTTCTTATTTCGTAAGTTTCCTAAGTGGAATGTTTTAGTCTGACCTCAATCTGTTAGCATAGGAACCGAACCATTAAAACTTAAGTAATGGATAACATATCAAAATGATACTCGTATGTTATTTCGATAGATTGTAAGTAAACAATATTAATTTGATCTTTCGATTATGTCTTGCTAAGCTTGGAAAATAATTTGGAATATATTTTTGAATATCGTTGATGTCATGAAACTATTAATAAAAGTGCTTCTTAGAACGAAGTGAAAGTGAGTTAACTTAACACTCTTAAAATATAAGTCGAACAAGTATTAATATGTCTGCTATCAGTTTTCATGAAAACAATAAATCTAACACTCATATTCCATGTTTTCACATGGAAACATGTTCGATGTTTTGTATCGGTACGCGGACTGGAATCAACCCCTAAAGCAATTTTTAACTAAAAATTCCCTTTTTAACAACTAATTACTTAATTAGACCAATAAGACGTTTTAAAAGAGGTCAGGTTCTACAGCCGAGAACTAAAACATTTCGCATGATCCCTCCGAGCCATATAACTTTGAGAACTAAGACACAACCCATTAATACTATATTATAACATTAAATTAATTTTTTTCAAAAACATCCAAATTTTTATCTCAGTTCCTTTTTAACTTAGTTGTACAATTAACAATTTGTACCGAGCAGCATCGAAAAGGAACTAAACGCAGACCATTTGCTTACTAAGTGGGCGTTTATACAGTCATCAACTTTTATATGGACCATAACCATAAATACAATATACAAATATTAAAGTAATGCGAATAGGATAACGAAAATCTTAACAAATGCAATATATCAAACATTTTGTCCCTCATTTTGTTTCTCGCATATACTCACAACAAGCAACATGAAAAAAGTTTTTCACTCATATTGGTGCCGTAGAGAAAGTAAACTTACAAGCTCAACTCTATGCCATTATATATAGAAGGATGAACATTGAAGGATGAGCTAGTGCATGAGCGTAGAAAGTGCAGTAGTAAGAGTCCGTTGGTACCCCGTTCGCATGTTGAGAAGATATCCTGTTTTAGAATTGCCTTTCGTTTGTTCGCTCATATTTCGTTTTTAGTATAGAAAACGGTGTCATAAATTAAAACTTAAACTTTTGGAAATGTCAAGTATAAAACAGTAAATCTCTGCACAAACGCACACCAAACCAAATGCTGCTACTACACACACACATACACACACATACACACACATACAAACGCAAGTACATTCCTTGCACTCACTGACGTTCGAAAACGTACTTGCCATGCACCGTAGTGTTCTGGTACTTTCCACTGCAAGGGCACCAAGCTTGCGAATTATATTTATTGAAGGACCAAAAGTATGAGTTCAACTACTAAAGAAGCCACCATGGAAAGAATAAAATAATAAAATAAAATTATATAGAACAGAGTTAACAAAACAAAAAACTAAAGAAAATTAAAATGAAATAAAATAACACAAAAACAAAAAACAGCAAAGAAATGAACGAAAAAACAATAATAATGTATATGAAAAACTCCGCCCGTTTCTCATAAATTCCAAAGGCAAACTTACAGATTATCCGTATTTAGTTGTAAAGGTCCTTAAAATGTTGCATTTCATTTTTGTTTTCACAGTTAAGAAACATGCATCAATTTATTTACACTTTTTTTTCAATACATTTATATATACTTTTTGCAACTTTAGGTGAAGTTCAAATTTAATATATAAAGTTGGGCTTTTAAATATCATAATTTTTTGATATGAATGATTTTCTAGTACTGCACAGGGCTAACTTAGATGCGAAATGTCGTTACGTCCAAATCTGTTTTATTCTCATACGACTATACCCTCACGTCTAACTAAATATATAGTGCACAGTTGCATATTAATAGTGAAGAATACCATACACCCATTAATAGAAGTTTCACCCAGTTACACCCAGTTTAATTGGAGCAAATATGACTCAACAGACTGGGGCCAAGATAAGTTAACATTAAAATACATAATAAAACGTAAATATGCATTAAAATATTTATAGATTTATAGATCATACACTCAGAAAAAATAAACTATTAATACTAAAGAATTTTTTCTCAATTCACAATAGATTCATGTCATAATAAAAATTCATGGTCCGAGCCAAATTCTCATTGACGTTTGTGAAGAATAAGTAATAGTCGTAGCTACAAATATCAATTGTCTGTTAACACGACATATTGATCGGAATGCGAACGTTGCAAAGGTTAGGTTTGGTGTGATAACAAGATCGAAAAATCCTCACATGGACCAAGTAGGTCCTTAGTGTTACCAGAGGGGAAAAAACAACCATTTTCGAACATAGATGTGTTGCAAATTCGAAGAAGATTGACATGTTCTTAAGGAATTTCAATAGTCTGGTCACTTTTTATTCCATTACACCAGCTACAGCCGTGAGCCATGAATTCCGCAGGTTTTTTTTTTCTTGGGCGGGGGTTGTTTGCTCAAAGTAAAACTGGATAAATCAGTAAAATCAGAGCTAAGCCTTACATTTCTGCTGCAACGTATTCATTGTGCAGCCTGAACAAAGGAACCAAACTAAACAGATATACATTAATAATTAAATTTGTGCTTTTGAATCATAGCTAACAAGCCAAGGAGCAGAGTGTGGTCACTACGACATAATCGATCTTAGCGCTAACTAATGTTGTAGTATCTGCATATCAACTCTCACTTAAAGTATATGGTAACCTATATAAGTTTCTCCAAGTAAACCTTTGTTCTTTTTGTTTGATTGGAGACTTCAGCTGACATTACGAGTATGCCGACAAATACCGACGTAAACCTCGATAAAATTAAAAAAAAAACAGAGGTTTGACTACTATAGTTCCTGCAAGCTTAACAAAATGGTTAAACCGTGACGAAATGTTTAAAATACAAAAATTTTAACACCTCTGGAAATTAAATAAAAATATAAAGGACAGTGTTTAGGAGACAGCGAAAGTGACAGCAATAACCAGTAATAATGTACCAATTCTATTTTTCAAACTAATGCGATGTGTCTTTTCTCTTATCCAGGATATATTGTATTTAAAAAGCGATTGCGAGATAGATCCAGAACAGATGAATTCTATGTGCATATACCCCAACAGTAGCAAACGTTTTTTAGGATGATTTGATCACTGCATGTATTTGAGTTAATTTTTCTAACTTGTTTTGTTTTTGGTATCGTATGTTAGCACAAACATTTTTAATGGACATTTGGTATGCTATTTGAGCTTATTCATCACACTCAAAGGATTAAGCCCTTGTATTTTAAGATCTTCAATAATGAGATCTGAATCACATGAGTGGTGTAAGTTTTTTACTGTCACTCGAATTGGTCTTGCTTGCCTGTTTTCATAGCTGTACCATGAGAGGTTTAGAGATGATAACTTTTTTAAGACGTTATGATATATAGTCGCTAATATCAACAAAATAATTTTATACATGCCATTGTTTAGCAACTTTTTCGTGGCAATAGCTTTAAAAATCTCAAGGACTTTTTATATTTCAAAATACCTGATATCATAATACCATAACTTTTAATATCATAAATATATTCATTTAAAAGGAACATTTGAAAAGTATCTTAAACAAAGAAGATAATCAGATTCAATAAGTTCGGATTATAAAACTGTGAGAATAAGATCTATTTAAAAACTATTAATGGTACCCTTAAGCTTATAAAAATTATTACTGAAGAACTCATATTGGATAACTAATGGATTACCTATGACGAAATTAAAATCAACAGAATAATGGAAACTTACAACTTGCTGAATAAGGAAGACAAGTGATTTACACTAGTAATTGGACTTCCATGGAGAAATGGCAAAACAAATTGAATTGTTTTGATAATTGAGTATTACTGTTGAGAGCAAAAGATATAAAATAAAACGCTTGAAAATGCTATTCTACAATAATTTAAGATAAGTATATTGAGAGTACCAATCCACGGGAACAGCGAAAGACTTGGACACAAAAATAAAAGACGCTCATGAAGAGTAAATAAAACAGATAGACCAAAACTTACTATATAATCTGAGAAAATTCTGCAAATAATCTACGGATGAATAAACGTTTTTGATGGTAGTGCCAATGTCCTGCTGGCGGATGTTATTCTAGCACAGTCGCAAGAGTAGTTTTGGGCCTCTATGAGATTCTTACACAAGTCTTCAATTTCAAGTCTTCAATCCAATACTTCAAGGAATTTTAAATGAATTGGATGCAATAGTTGAACACTTCAAAAATAAAGCTAGCAGCAGTAAAATTCTTACTTATGATACCTGACAGTATGGACCCGATTTTGACCGATTTTGTGTTCATAAGAGGAGAAAAGGAAAACAAGAAAAAAGGAGGATAAGAAAAGATTTTTCATATTGGTTTGTTTTGTTAATAAAAACCACTCTTTTGAGCAAATTTGGAAAATGCACCATAACTTTTGAATTTTTTATTCGATTTTTATGTGTAGCCATTCAAAACGCTTGTATTAAAACAGTTTATAAGAAACAGTTCTTAAATAAAAAATTGTTTTTGATATTTGTGTGGGAGTCTCATCACATTTTTAACTATAGCAGCTAAACCAATTAAGTTACATTGACATTATGTAGCTTACAACATTCGTACAAGTTTCAGCTTTAATTTGATATACAAATATATATATTATATACAGTAAGAAAAGTTATGGGGCATATATGGAGTAATGTTTTGAGAAGAATCAAACCAACGGTTTTTGCCGGTAAATTACGGGGAAAAAAAAAGTTATTAAGATTTTCGAGTTCTACGGAAAATATTACTGAGTCAATGTAGGTAATGTGTTAGAAAATTTTTGGCTGTGAACTGGCATTATTAGCACATTCATTTCAATAAATTAATTTGTTCTCTCGAAACAAAAACTTTAACTTGAAATAGACTCTACAGTAAAGTATAGCATTTGGAATGATTCACGGTCGCTTCATTTAAGTCACTCTGTTTGAATGACACTGACTTTAAAGTAAAAAGCTGTAAGGAAAGATAAAATAACTAAAACTGAAATGTTCACACACTGTTATTAATATTAAAAATTAAATGCATACAAATAAATAGATGAACATTTAACAAAACTAAAGCATTACCCATATTCGCTGTGCCACCTCATTAGTTATGTTATTCTGGTAGCCTTGGTCATTGCGTTGGTACATTCCTACTGTAGTGGCGAGTAGTAATGGTAGTGTCACAGTGTTTTTTATGACAGATTAAGGACATATTCATTTACCTTATGAAGCATCAACAGACCCAGCCAGTTATTAAAACAAACCAGTCCGTGCAGCAATTTAAGCAGCAATGAGAACGCCTTGTATTGCACAGTCGGTGAAAGCAAAACAATAAAAAGCGAACCAAATTCGACCTCATCACAAAGGACATCCAGCATGTAAGGCCAACACCGCATATAGTATATATTTACATTTATATTGTCCTTAACTATCAAGTTAGACTACGACATGAGAAAGTGTGTATGTGTGTATTAGTTGGAATTATACTAGTACGTCACAATGTTCCGGGGAAATCATAAATTCTGAGCTTTGTTTAACTTTACGCTGAGTTTTACTGTTTCTCAGTAGAAGGCAGTTGGAAGGCGCAACCAACAGCTAACTTATCTGCCACCTAACAGCCCAACAACCAACAACCAACAACCAGCAAACTTACCAATTGTAGCAACAATGTTGAGAGGCAATTGTAATGTTGGTGGAATTGTTATGGTGTCAATGGTAGTGGTAGCTGCAGTGTGGTAGTGGCATGTAACAAACGTAGATCGTAGAAAGCATTACTCTGGCTTAAATAACGAACTTTGGAATTTCGGGTGTAATTTCATTAATAAATTATCAAAACTAACAAGCAAAATGACGGCACTACTCGTAAACCATTTCAAATTACCGGCAATTGTGGAATACGTCCTAAAATTGAGGACATTTGTTGCAATGAATGGAATTTGTTATAAAACTTCAAAAACTAAAATAAATAAATGAAAAAAAATTAAAAAGCAACACAAAAAAAATATCATTCGAGTAACTTTACCATATTCTTTATAATATTATATGTAGTTAGTTTAATAAAATGTTAGATATGCTTACTTATTGCAGCAATGAGTATAATGCGGAAAGATATACATATTTAACTAGGAACTAAAATATAACTGCTTAGTAAAGGAAAATAAAACACGAACTGAGGGGAGACATGGTCATAAATTTTTATTCCTATGCCTGTTACTGTTACATCACAATTCATTATAGATTTAGACCAACTGTAATGTGTATATAAGTACACTTGATGTGCAACCCGCTCATCAAGATCGGTAGCACTCGATCTCCACATTTAACATTTTAAATTTCTATATTAACTTCCAATGTTTGTCTAAAGGGAGTATCATACGATACGATACGATGTGATATGATATGATACTCATACGAATAGCGCGAGGCTATAGTTATCAGTCGGTACAAGTAGTGACTCAATCTATGAGTGCAATGAAGTTGCATAGTTTCGTATAATTATGTTACCATATATTTTGAAATTCTTCAATATATTGAATATATTGAATATATTGAATTCTTCAATATACTGTATATATACAGTGGCTCTCCGCCTTTGTAATCCAATACCAATTTTACAATTTTTTTCGCATGAAAATATTTAAATGCCATTTTTAAAGAAAAATATTTATTATTTAATTTAGAAACTTCAAAAATACTGAAAATATTGTTTTAATAAATAATGAACATAAACTATAAAAATACTCCTATTTCAATACCTCAGGTTATTTCATCCACGAAAAGAAATTTCATTTGGTGCCAAAATCTATACTTGGTATGATACTTTCGCTTTTATCACTGCGTCAAGTCTCTTCGGCATTGAATATACAAGTTTATGGGTTGCTTCTGGAGCGATTTTCATCCACTTCTTGTGGGCCTTTTTTAAGTCTTCTTTCTTGGATATACTATATTGTCGAATGTTTTGTCATCAGATGTGGGCAGTTCCAAATTAACCAAGACTGTACGATGACGGCCTTATGTTTTGGGTCGTTGTCTTGGTAGAAGCGAAATGTTTTAAGAATTCCAAGTGTCACGGCCGTCTAGAATAAATTTTTTCAAAACGTTGAGGCACATTATTTTGTCCATGTTACCAAGAATAAACTCCAGATTCCCAACGCAGGCGGCTGACATACAAGCACTTCCACTGGTATGCTTTACTGTAGCGTTTGAATTTTCTTTTTTGAGCTCACTATTAGGTTTTCACCACACTAAAGTCATGCCGTCTGAGCTAGAAATATTGAATTTAGACTCGTCTGAGAATATAACACTGTTCCAGAAATCTAATTTTTTGTGGGCATGCTCCTTAGCACAAGCAAGTTGACTTCTTTGACTTCTCTGATAAAGTGGGAGTGTCGAAGCACGCAGCGGACAGTCTCCGCACTGCACGTCTTGCTTAGTTCTATCCGTAACTTGCTGACTATATCGGGAGCATTTAATTTTGGATTCCACTTGATTTTTCTAACAATATATC